>NC_138788.1:18819235-19419235 GCF_965178545.1 Coloeus monedula
GGCTGGGGCCAAATGCTAAAATTCAAGCAGGTGTCTGAAACTGTCTCTTGCACCATAAGGAAAGGCAGAACTAATGAAGCAGTGAGTTTGATTGATTTGGTTGGGGCAGAGAACGGGAGGGTTAAACACTCCCAGGGGGCTTTTAGACAGGTGGTCCAGTGGCCCCACCTCTCCTGCTTTCTGACCTCCCCCCACTACTCCCATCCAACGACCCAACCAACTCCCACTCACCATTTCACGCTTCTCCATGAAAATTCCCTGCATGCAGTAACAGCAGACTGCCCAATGTTAGGGTTAGTGCTCCTTTTAGGATAAGCTTCTCTTCCTGCTAATACATGCAGAACCTGTAGAGAGGAAGAGATGATGGCATTTCTCGGGCTAACTCACAAACTGACCAGGTCCCAGCACACCCAAGCTCTGGTACACACCTGGGAAGCTGGGCTTTAGGGCACTGGAGCCTCCATCTCCTCTCTACCAGCTGCATGGCAAATAAGGCAGCTTCTGGCTCTAAGAGTGCACTTAACGTGAGGCACAGAGGGGAATCCTGCTTTTGCTTTCCAAGGCTAGCACCTCATCTGCCAGAGCTGGAAATGCCAGGACAAAGTAGAAGATTTCTGCTGGCTTGATGCTGAGACCAATGAGCCTGTCTGGTCTGCGGCACCATTCTTTGTCTGAAGTAAGTTGTACCACTGGGTCATATTGTGCCATGGTACTCTGGTGCAGGAGGCTACAAGGGGATGCTTATTCCTTAGGTCATCTCCATTGTTGCTTTGCCTTTGGGAACAGCTGGGAGGAAATTCAGACACCATAAAGGTTTGTATAGCTGTGACACACACCACAGGAAATGTTCTGGGTGGTGGGACATAAACGAACTAGGTGTGTGCTGGGGAAAGAAAAACATGGTCCTTAGCAAGCAGGGTAGACATCAAGCAGTGGACAGAAAGAGGAAGAAAAGCATTTTAGGTGCTGCCCTAGCAGCATTTTGCTGCCATGGAATGTGGATCACAACTTTGCAGTAAGGAACATCTGCCTCATCCTGCTGTCCTTTGGACAGGAGTTTCATGTCTCTAGGTCTTGGGACCTGCTGCTGAAGGCCATAGCCTACAGTGTAATATGCAAATGTCATAGCAATATGTAATATGCAATGTGTCATAGCAAATGAGCTAGTCCTTTGAAAAATACTTATGGACTAATTCCCAGATCCCTGACACTTATCACTGCAGACCTGCATCTCAGCCCCCATGTGTGAGCAACACATGGAACAATGTAACCCTCTGGCTGGCCAAATTCTTTCTCTGCCCCACTTTCTAATGCTCCCTTGATTGCAAAAGCTAAGACAAACCTAAACACCCACAGGAAAGTTCCTTCCTGGTATTAGCAGCAGAGACAAACAACAGCTGGCAGAACAAGGAATGTAATAAGAAATTTCCTCCCCTTGCAGAAGTGGAAAATGCATGCATACAACAGAATGTGCAACTGAATCCACAGTCTTAAAGAATGCAGAGATTCGTTCTGGGCACAGGTACATTTGTGATTGTCCCCACACCCTCTTCTTTTCCCCCTCTAAAAATTATTTCAGTTAGTGAAATGTAAAACCACACAAAGACCAGAATACATATTCACACATCAGAGGGTTTGACATTTTTTTCCTTAAGAAAATTTCACACATTTAGAATTATTGACTGTTAAGTCCAGTCAGTACAGCAGAAATATTCTACATAGATCATTGGTTGGAATGCACAGTACAACATTTGTGAACACTCTGTCACAAAAGACACCTGGATGAACACTAACAAGTGTAGTGGATCTGTCAAACCACATTGCAAGCATCTGCAACAAACCAGTCTGGGGTAGATGGGAAATTACCAGAACGTGGAACAAAGATGTTAAAGTACATGGGAACCTGCTACAGTCACTTTTCCCTAGAGCCAATGCTGCCACTAAAAGGTCAGGAAACTTGAACTTGTCACCTGAAACTTTGCTTCTGTTTCACAGGGATTGATGCCACAGTTTTCTTCCCAGACCCAGTTCACTGTAATTTTGTTTGAACTGGAGCAAGGAAGAGAAGGACAAACACACACCCCATCTAGCAGAGCTTACTTCTCCAGACCTGCATGGTCAAACAGCTTGAGGTCAGAGGTCTTGCCTGTAAAAAGGCCACAAAATTTTAAAAAAGAAACAAAGCAGACCTGAAATAAACCAATAAACCAAAACCAAAACAGAGATAACATGATTTTATACAGCTTGCAATAAAGCTATAGTCAATGGTACAGTATTGTTCACATTACACTTATTAAGGCTTTGACTACTGGTCTTCTACATGCACATTTTATATACATATAATCCTCTGTGTGTGTACATAAATTACTTTACTTTTCTTGTTCTAAGCAAGAAAATATCTTCATGCATTTGCTTCTCCTAGTATTCACAATACTTGGACCATATTCTATTCAAGGATTTCTGGAGAGGGCTGGGTCTATTTATTATCCATCTGAAAATGCCCTTATCTCCAGGAATGTCATTTGTGCCTGACAGTGGCACTGGCCCCACACTTCTCCACAGTCATACACCAGAGAGGAGGTGCCACCCCAAAGCCCGACAGCACAATGGTTATGTAAACATAGTAATCCTTGGATTATAAATACTTTATTAAAGCTAACACACCTCAGCTTTTAGCTCATAATTGCCCATGAGTGCCTTAATGAAACATTCAGAATAAAGTATTGTTTTTCCTCTTACATCAACTGCTCAATTACAGTGGTTCTCCCAAAAACACATTTTTCCTTATTTTTTTCTGAAAGAAGCACCAAGCTACCTGTTAATTCTTTGAGCATGTGGCTGGGTAGCTTTCATGAGCAAACGAGAACGTGTCTGAGCCTTATAGCTCTAAGTGCTCTAAGTCGAAGTCACCATCTCACTTGCAGCCTTGCCATGAAGTTAAGAGACTGGGCCATGCACCAGTGACAAACAGGGAGGAAGCAGAAACCAGAAGAGCTCTTCCATTCCTAGTCCCATGCCTGCACATGTTGCACATGTTTGACAGGTTCCCAGAGATCACCAAAGCTGACCTGTAGCATTGCCTGTGTCCCTCTGCCTCAGGGACACCTTGACTCCCCCTGCCCCGGTGTGTCCTTCAGTGAGATGTTCTGGCCAGCTGAAGTTGCAGAGCACTCCTAGGTTGTGGTGGGGAGCCCTGGGGAGAGCAGCTCAGCTGTGAAAAGGAAGGGCTCATAGGGAAGTGGTAATAGGGAAAGGAAGCAGCATGAAGAAGGCTGAGAAAGCAGGAAAGGGTGGAGTGAGGAGGAGAGATTCCTTATTTAAGATAAGGCCTGGGCTGCTGCCACAGCCCTCAGAGATGCCATGTGTGGTGGTGTAACTGGAGCATGCTGTCAGCACTCCTGTTATGAAGCTCTGCCACCATCACACAGTCGTGCCTTGCATCCCACCACAGCATTTCCATGTCAGCCACCACCGTTCCCTTGGGCACTGCATTGAAGTACTTCCATTCAACATATACCATGACAATTAACTGCAAACCAAACACTGGGTCCTTCTCATTCCCTGGAATCCAAGTAGCTAGCAGCCCTAAAGAGACTGTCCCTGTCCCTGGCCTTGCTCTCCACTCAACAATAAGCAAGACAATAAATAGACAGGACAGAGTGATGCAGGCACAGCCATCTGGTTGTTCTCTTATTGCACAGAGTATTTGGGGCAGGTAGGGGAGAGCAGGTGGCTCACACAAAGTCCTTTGAAAATAATCATACTGGTTGTCTGTCCAAATCACCTGCTCCAGAAAATATGTTCAGACAGCTCATGTGGGTGCTTGGGAAATGTCACCTAGAAACAAGATATGCAAGAGATGAAGGCTATTCTCAATTCAAGTTCAGTCTTCATTCAGCCCCATGGCAAGTTGTGCAAAATACAATGTTTATGTCCTGGCAGGTATGATTAAAAGAGAATTTTTTGGTCCTGGGTATGTTAAAAAGAAAGGGTCATGCTAATAATTGCAGAGGCAAACCTTTGAGACTGAATTTAGTTTTAGTTACAGAAAATACTGTACACTGCTTTTGGCCAAGTGCACAGAAGCTTAAAAAAAAAAAAAAAGACAAAGATCACAGTTAAATGTCTTGCTCTTCAGATGGGGAATGTCTGTGAGGAGCAGTCAAACTATTTTCTCATGTGCAATGCATCCTGAAATTTGGTACTTATGTATCGGGCATGAAATCCTTTCTTGTTGATGGTGTCATCTGTATGGAATCGAATCATGATGGAATCCCCTGCAGAGTAGATTTCTTCCAGAGGCTGCAGAAAAGGAAAGAAGAAGGTACACGGTGGTCAAGTATGCAGACTAAATAACTGTCTGCACTATGATACTAGAGTTTAAGCCCACAGTGAAGACAGATTGGCCAGTAAACATAAAGACTTGAATGCTCAGTACCTCCTGCCCTGATGTGCCTTCCTAAGCATATTCCTTTGCTCTTTATGTTTGAAGACTGATGCCAGTCCACTCTACAATCCCAGTTCTTCCAGTTACTTTTTTCACAGGACTCCCTGGATATTCTTTTCCCAGTCTTCAGGTTTACTCTAATTTGTCATTGTCTTTTCAGGAAATGATACAATTCAAACTGGAACCTGTTTGGCAGCTGAGGCTCTCCCAGTGTTCAAATAACTCAGGTACTTATCTTACATAACAATTCTGGTTATGTCCCACACTGTTGTGACCTGCTACAA
This sequence comes from Coloeus monedula, assembly GCF_965178545.1. Classification (NCBI taxonomy): domain Eukaryota; kingdom Metazoa; phylum Chordata; class Aves; order Passeriformes; family Corvidae; genus Coloeus; species Coloeus monedula. The sequence goes on from NC_138788.1 coordinate 18,823,967, forward strand.
TCTCCTTGTGCTTCCCTTTCCCAGCCATTCTTCATTTGTCAGTGTGCAGGTAGGTAGATTACTACCCAGCTGCCCTGAACTTCTTCACACCAAGCTGCTGTGCTTTTGTTTATTTTCCAGACCATTTCCCCAGTTTGTGAGAACTTCCACACACCTGCTCCCTGATTGTCTCTCTTTAAATTCAATAGGAAATTTCGCCATTCAATTGCTGAAATACATGGCCCTGGGCTAAAAATGGACAGTCAGTAAGCAAGAATTTTCCAGCCAACTCTGCATCAGATAAAATGGCTGTGATATCCTGCGGAAGGGGAAGAAGCAAAACCTACACAAAGCATTCTCAGTATCAGTTTGTGACAGCTGCCCCTCTCCAAAAATGGTGAGGATACTTCCTTGCCACCCTCAGTGATCCCTCTGAAATCACCACCTGATTACCCCTCAGGCTTACCCCTGAGCCACAGAAGCGTCCCAGACGGGGTGCAGTGCTGTCATAACCATCGTAAATCTCCATGTAGTCGTACCCACAGTCAGCCTCCTCCTCTATCTCAAATATCTGGAATATTAGCTCCACCCCATAACCATCTTCAGCTGCAATCACCCATTCACAGTTGGCTTGACCTGGGTAGTTATTGTCCCCAAACTGAGCATGGGAGTATAGGTCCTTAGCTTGTACTTCAGCCTTTAAGAGCCCACCGCACTCTGAAGGGAGAAAAGGACACAAAACAGTCTCTCAAAGTCCGTACTCACAACAAAGACTCATCCCACTTTTGGTCAGTCATGAGCAGAGAAGACCTCTGGCTTGAAGTGCAATAGGGAAGGTAATTAACACTGCACCAAACTACAATAAACGAGTGAATTCTACAGTCACCCATGAATCCAAAGACCCAGGTAGCTTTGAGGAGCTTCGTTCTTTTGGTACAGAATGCACATGGAAAGAGGTGACCAGTTTAAACTGGCAGGATAGGGTTCTTGACACACTCTCGGAAAATGTGTTGTTTTAGAAAGCAATTGCTTTGTCCTGTAGATGAAATTCTAACCCCAAGTATTTTGTCAGCAAGAAGCAGAAACACATCAAAAAACTGGGGACCAAAGCAATCCTTTTCTGCCCACACAATGCACAAAAGTAGCCCTGTGTTTGTGCAGAACATGTGTGCTTTAGCACACATTGTCCCACAGCCAATGAGGAAGACGCCTCTTCACCAGTGTGACATGCACAGCCACTCCAAGGATGTTTCATCTGTTTACAGTGGCAGGGATTCAAAAGAAATGAATGTTGGCAAACACGCCCACCCCTGTGCTGCCACACATAGGAGGATCAAGCTGTGTCTGTCCACAGCACAGCTCTGCTTCTACCATAATCAATCTAACTTGGGCCTGTTCTGAGGGTGGGCCAATACACAGGCTAAATTGCATAACGTCCTTTTCCAACAGTTGATATGGAACAGAAGGGATTCTTGCTCAACCAAACACCTCCAATTTAAACAAAAGAGCCTGAGCAAGAATGCCCAATACCAAGAGACTTCTGAGCTGTTATGGAAGCTGGTATTTATGGTATGCTGCTGGCAATGGTCTGGAAACTGAACAGACACCACTTAAAATTTAGGTCAAGTTGATCTGGGAAAAAGGTGTGTCTGTTTTTACCTAGTAAAAAATGTAGTGAGACTTGATGGCATCCTTTGGCACTACGGTATTGGCAGGCAACCAGCTTACCTGTGCTGTGCTTTGCCTGGAAACCTCTCCTTTGCACAGAAGCATCAGAGTAAAACCTGAGGAACATCTTGTTGGTAGAAGCCACTACAGGGTCAGGTTTCTTGCTGCCACAGAAGCGGCCAAGGACAGGTGACTTGCTGTTGGGCCCATCATACATTTCTAAGTGGTCATAGGCACATTCTTGGTGCTGCTCAATCTCAAACTCATTGAAGGTCTAGAGCAAGAATATGGAGAATTAAGACAGCTGTAAATCTGAGCATGCAATTTAGCATAAGGTGAAATGCCAAGTGAGAAACAGATCAAATGGTACATCTGTCCCATTCTCCCCACAAACTAAAAGAGCAGAGTGTGCTTTCAGACAAGAGTGATCTCAGGGTGGCAACGAGCAGAATTCTGTTATCAATGTGCTGTGTTGCCTCAGCCTTTCTGCCTCACATGGGTGTATGAAAACAGTTATCAACTGCAAGCCTTACAACACTTATTTTTCTGGCTGGAAATTCTGCCCAGCACACCAGATGGGCTGTTCTGCAATATTATTTCCACTGAGCACAGGGATTATTTCCCCCAGTACATGGACCATCTGCACAGCTTTGGGCATGCCCTGCATTTGCATCAGGCCATGCTGTAAAATGGGCCTGACACCTCTCCCTCAGAGGGGCTGGGGGCTGGCTCAGCCACCACCTTATGTGGATATGGCCCCAACTGAATGGCTCACAAGGAGGGGTAGGGGTGGGAGGACATTTATGCCATTTGTTTATGGAGGGCAATACTCCACAGTTGTCATCTGCTGGAGTCTCCTCCAAGCTGCCTCTCCTCTGCCTTGTGTCCCTCTGAGACCTTCTGCCCTTTTGCAAGCCAGAGCAGCCTCCCAGGAAACTTTCCTCCAAGAGCCCCAAACAGGACCTGAGGGGATCAGCATCCCACTCACACGGTGGTGGGAAGTCACTTCAGCTCCTCACAACCCGGCCTGCTTCTTGCCTCACACTCCCGCTCTCTGGTTACTCACTACTTTCACTCGGTGGCCAGGTGTTGCAGAGATGTCCCAGGTGCACTCTTTCCGGCTGGGATACTTGTCAGGCCAGTTGGGACTGCTCATCATTCCCTCTGCACCACTCAGCTTGTGCTCGCAACCAGCTTGGGAGAGAGAAATTGCATTGGGGCAAGTCTCACATGGCAACCCTGTAGTGTCCTACATGGTCCTCTCTACCCACTGAGACCCTCTAGAGGGCAGAGACAGTGAAGGCTTCAGTCACCAAACAAGGCCTTTCAGTATTACTCCATAATTCTGGTGGGTTTGTCTATGCTTTTTTTGAGCTAACCTGGCAAATGGTGAAATGGACCATCTCACTCCCCTGGGCCTCATTAACCTAATCTATGTCCTCACACCCTAACCTATTCTCTGCTGCTTCACCTCATCTGCCCTGTTCCTAGGGCCATGATGTCAACCCCTCCACAGTGTTGACTTTGGTGCTATCTCAGCCTTGCATTGTCTTGCCAATCTGGAAAGCTGAATCAGCTCATGGAGAGGTCAGACAAGGACCACAGACCATACCCAGGAAGGCCATGGGAGCACACAACAGGGATACGGGTGCAGGAAGAAAGGTAGTTTTGGCACCAGCAAGTGGTCAGATCAGCCCATCCTTTCTCTTCTGACTCAAACACAATAGTTGAATGAAGCAGCAGTGACCAGTCTAATGATGATGCCCCACAACTGCTCCTTTTGCAAGTCCAACTTCTCATCCCCACCCTGTCCATCCCCTATGGGCATATAGAGAGCAAGACTGGGGAATGGGAATGGACCTGTTTCTAGGCAGTTTTTCAGCTAGCTGGGGCTTTTTCAGTGCCCTTGCCTGGTATGCTGTACAAACTTCTTTCCAGCACAGGGCAGGAAGCACCCTGAACCAAACCACGTTTGAAGAACCTTGGCTTTCCTGAGGGCAGGAGTGGGGACTTTACCTTCTTTACAGTCATGGCCGTTTTCATGCAGCATGAAGCCATTTTTGCACTGGCACATATAGCTCCCAAAGGTGTTGATACATTCGTGCTGGCAACCACCATTGTCTTTGGAGCATTCGTCCTTGTCTGGGCAGGATCAAACCAACAAACAATGAATTGACAGGGACACAGGTTACCACAGTCACCAGCTGAGAGCCCCATACACAGGCTGGCACATAGCAGTGCAAATCTCCAACTCTACTGCTGGATTAGTCCAGTCAGCTTTTTAGCCCAGATACTATCCTCTTCAACTGCCTTACATTCCATAAAATGTATCACAAATGTGTTCTATTTTATAATGTAAGTTTATTGGTTAAAGACTCCTGTCTAAAAGAAACCTAGAGCAGTGTCTCATTCTTTAAAAATAGAGTCTAGGAAAAGCATCACACAAATTCACTCTCCTAAGTAAAAATCTACTTTATTTTCTCAAGTTCTTATGTGCTCTGATGAGCCTCCATTTCTAAATAGCTCTGTCTGAGCACAAATAGCCAGGTGGTGAAGAAGATCTAAGGTATGAGCGGCTCCCTGAAGCTGAAATATGCCCCAGTGGATCTTCACTCCTGTGTGTTTAGGACTATGCATTCCTCAATCTCACTTTCTGAGCATAGGATCTGCTCATGGTTTCCAGACCAATTTAATTTATGAGACATTTATCTCCAATTTTTCTTGGGACAACGTCCTCCCTAGATCTCATTAACTTCATCTGTCTCCTCATTCCCAAATGTATTTCTAGATGAATCACACCCACCTCATCCTTCCTCCTGTTAGATTTAATAAGTCAAACCCTTAGCCCTGATTCTACTCTGCACCTGTCCTAATTCAAAGCCATTTTGCCAGATCATTCTCCTCAAAAGCATTAATACTCCTAGGACTCTGCTGAAAATACAGAATGAAATTGAATTTCTACTTCCAAATGACATACAGTTAACCTCCAGAACAGCCTGCCAACAAGGTACATCACCGACAAAGTATTGAGAACAGAGGATGAGGAGCTTCCACTAGTACACACTGCTTTGATGGGAATGATTGCTATACAGAACACTACTGGAAATTTTCTAAATCTTCTAGTTTCAGAGGAAAAAGCTTTCCTTTAATACTCTAGGAGCAGAAATAACTTCTAGGATTAGGTTCCACACTGCTTCCTGCTGTGGAAGGACTGGAGGCATTGATGCAACCCATGCATCTTGCTGACACCACACTATGAAACTGGACCATACACTGCACTGAGAACCCAAGATGAAGGTGACACAGCACAGAGCAACCATACTTTTATGTTTAATGAACCATGCCAGGTTCTGACATGGTGTTAAAGAAAGTTCACCAAAACCAAGAGGTTCAGTCAGAGGAGACAGCTATGCAAGTAAAAGAATACAGTCACATACCAGAGAAGTAGTGAACTTTAAAGCCTTTCTTGGAGACCGTGTTGTCTGATTTGAACTCCAGTCTCATGTTGTTGCCATGTGATGTGATTACTTCGGGCTTCTCTGAGCCACAGAATTTGCCGTGTAGCTTGGAATCAGAAGCCAGCTCACTGCGAACCTCAACATAGTCATATTTACAGACCTGCAAAGAGAGGAAGAGATTTCTCAGCTCTGTGGCCTTGGAACAGAGCATTTCAGAGGAAAGGGACAAAGACTTCACTGAGAAGGAACAGAAACAGCCTTGTACTCAAATACACTCCTAACTTGCCCAAAATCTCCTCTGTCAGTTTTCTTACCCCTTCGCTTGCTGCCCTGATCTTAAAGCATGGGTGTGTTTTTCAGAATAGCAAAGGTTCCACTGAATTTACCAAAAGCAATTATTTCCATCTTATCCAAGAACCTGACAGTGTTGAATGAACTTTAGCAGCCTCCTGAAGTAAGGAAGTGCCACTGCTCCCATTTACAGTAGGGAAACTCAGACCTGAGTGCTTTGTTCAAACTCCACTCTGCATGGCAGAGAACAGACTCTTTTACTGTTATTTCATTTATCCTTGAAGAACTCTACTTCATTGTTCATTTCCAACTATTTCCCTGCAAAGACAGCATGGGGAGGTGGGAGACGGGACACCTATTAGGGATGGAAAATACCTACTATTATGCAAAACTAGTAGAGAAAAGAAGCCCATTGTGCTGGTTTTGGCTGGGGTAGATTTAATTTTCTTCACAGTGACTGGTACTGGGCTGTGTTTTGGATTTGTGCTGAAAAAAGGGTTGATAATATCAAGATGTTTTGTTACTGCTGAGCAGGGGTTGCACAGAGTCAAGACTTCTTTTGCTTTGTGTACTGCTCCACCAGCGAGGAGGCTAGGGGTCCTCAGGGAGCTCCGGGAGGGGACACGGCCAGGACAGCTGATCCTCACTGACCAAATTCCATACCACAGGACATTATATTCAGTATATAAAGTGGGGGCAAGTAGAGGGAAGAAGGAGGAAGGGGAGACATTCAGAGTCACACTGTTTGTCTCCCCTATAAACTATTACATGTGATGGAGCCCTGCTCTCCTGGGGATGGCTGAACACCTGCCTACCCATGGGAAGTAGTGAATTAATTCCTCATTTTTCTTTGCTTGTATGCATGGCTTTTGCTTTATCTATTAAACTGTCTTTATCTCAACCCATGAGTTTCTCTCACTTTTACCTTTCTGATTCTCTCCCTGGGGGAATCCCTCACTGGTGCTTGGTTGCCAGATTGGGTTAAACCACTGCACCCACTTATAATGGAACAGCTTTAATCCTTCCACTCTAGAGAGAAAGCAAATCCAGACTTCAAGGGGAACAGTCACTGTTACTGGCATAACCATAACGAGGGTGGGAAAACAACCAAAAGCTCCACCAGTAAGGCAGAGCCTCCTCTTCCTTGTACCCCAAGGATTTATCCAGTTCTGCTTTAGCCAATAGTCCCACCTCCGAGATGCAGGGACTGGTTACGTACATCATTGCCTTCCAGCTCAAACACTTCGAACTGCAGAGAGATCCGGTACTGGGCTGGAGCTACCACCTGCCAGACGCAGTTTTTGTTAGTAGGATATTCCTTGGGCCATCCAGGGCTAGTAATGGTCCCATTGAGCTTGGTGATGAAGCCCCCACAGGCAGCTGGAGAGGCAATAAATGAACACAAGTTTTACTTGGTTCTGTTCAGACACACAGATTGGGCCACAGTGTTAACTAGCAAATGAACCAGATCCTGGTTGATGGCAAATTTCAAATCCCAGCCTCCAGAACAGGCTTAAAATGCTGGAAGTGTGAGGAAGACAGAAACTTTATCTGCTGTAAATCACCAGTCAAATGCACCCAGTGAGGCTATGGCCCTGAGAGCCACCATATAAGATTAATTTCCTTTTTAATCTCTATCCTTGGGCTTACTGTGCATGAGTTGACTTGACATGCACAACACAGTTGTAAAGGCCAGCTTGGTAAATTCACCTACACTAAGTGCTACAAACCTTACTAATGCAAGTTTATCAGTAATGGAATAATTATAAGATACTGGAATCCTAGGGAAGACACTGCTGTCAACTCTTCAGTGGTTTATTATATATGGACTGCATCTTCTCTAGGGAAAGTTGAAGACAAAGTCAAGACTTAGCTCCACTATCCCATTTCCTTTAAAAATTTAGGATATCTCAGCTTCATCCTCTTGTGGGAAGGCAGGACTGTTACCTCAAAGGAGTAAACCTCAATTTGCTGCAAAATTCTATTTGCAACGAAGCAATTTTTTTCTTGCTGTTTCTTGAGAGTAAAGAGATATGGCCACACTTTCAAAACCCACAGGGATAAATTCTTTCTGTGTCTTGTTCCCAGCATAATTTTGCATTAATAGGACTATCCCAAGGGAGCAGCTTCAATATAAATAGAGTACCAAGCAAGTGGTTTTGGAGGGAAAAAAGCAATTTACTCTGATGTATATTGCTACACTTTCAAAGACTTTCTGCTTTGCCCACAAATGAAGTCTAAAATAGGAGGTTAAAAGTGAAGTTCAAAAAAAACCCTCCCAAGTTATAGCAACTGGCTTGCTCAAAAATGCAAGAAATTACTTAAAAAAAAACCCCAAAAAGCAGCTTTCAAAACCCTTTTGCACACACCTAACTGTGCTCTCACCAAGTCGATAGCACTCTTACCCAAACAGTTTGACAAAAGCAGAAATCAGGGCAAACCAGGTGATGTTGAGAGCACCACTGGCAGCATGTGGAGCTCCCTACATGTCCCTACAGACAGAGTTTTGAGACAAGAACAATGGATGGATTCTCAGCACACCAACAGCTGTATTGTTGGCAGAAGCAACACTTGTTGCATGAGATTAACTCTCTAGAAAGCTGACACAAACAGCTTCTATTATAGACACGTGGTTTTTTTCCTCCATAACAGAGGGAGTAAAATTCTCTTCAGTATTGAGAAAGTCTGTTTTGCATGCAGACAAAACATTGATATTTTATTATATGAAGTAAATTCCTTTTTGAAAAACAGATAAATTCAGTTTTAGATTTAAAAACTTTTGTGCCACTCAATGGTTAGGTTGTTATGCCTACTTCCTTTATGCTGCACTGTGGGAGATATGGTCTGAACAGCAGTCTCTGGCCATGAAGGACAACTGGTTTTAGGGATGTTTATCAGTATAGAATCAGGATTTTTCAGGGTTTTTAACCAAAACTTGTTCTTCAATGGAAGGCATTAACAAAAAAAAAATTTCAGCTGGGAAAAAATAAAGCAAAATAAAGAGGATGGAGGGGCAAGGAAAATAATTTCCAAGACTAATCAATTCTGTTATTAGCTGTAGTACCTATCCTATAGTCAGATGACTCAATCTGTGGATTACTTACCTTCACAGCTCTTTTTATCAGCTGTCAACTCATAGCCAGGCTCACAGGTGCATTTGTAACTGCCCAATGTGTTCTCACAGTGCTGCTCACACCCACCATTGTCCGGCAGAGAACATTCATCCATCTCTGTCAGGAGAAAGCCAGAGCAAGTCACACTTTCCTGACCACCCAAACACCCTGATATTCCTCATGCAACCCTTCTGGACAGAAGGAACAGAGCACTGACTGCCAAGCCAAGACTGTGGAGCAGGCACTGCAGCAAAGCTCACAAGTGCTGAAACACTCCTAGCACCAGAACCATAAAGGACTACCATTACTGCTACTAGCCACCAGTGCTTTTTCTAGACACGAGCAGGAGAACACAGTCTCCTGTAAAGACTTCACTGCCTTTTGTTCTCATATGCCATTTTTTTCTGCTTTGTTTCATTTGTTTTAGAAATCCTCACTGTCTTGAGTAACTTGAGCTACCAGGAACCAACCCATTATGGCACACACAGTAATGGAGCTGAGGGAGGTCATACCCCACGGAAAGGGGGCAGCAAAGGAGCTGGCAGGACACGCACGTAGTTCTGCCTTTTCACAGGCACATGAAGTCTTGCTACTTTACACTTTGAAGTAACGTTCTTCAATCACATCTCAACAACCTGAACTAACATTTTAATATAAAGATAGCCACTGACTTCTCACCCTGACCCCTGATTCCACATGCATCCCTTAATAGATGGTTTTATTAACATGGCTGTGGTGGGTTGGCCTCAGCTAGCAGCCAAACTCCCACCTAGTTGTTGGTCCACTCCCTGGCCCACCAATCCCATGGAATGAGGAAGAAAACAGGAAGAATAAGAGCAAGAAAGTTCTGAGTCGAGACGGACAAATTATCCACCAATTACTGTTCTGTTCAAACAGACTCAATTTTGGGGAATTTAACTTAATTTACTGACAATTAATATAAATATTTGAGTGCTAGTTTAGGTATTGGGAAACAAAAACTGAAAACAAATATGTTAAAACACTTAAAGAAAACACCTTTCTGCTTGCCTTTCCTGGCTCAGCTTCATTCCAGGGTCCTCTCCCCCTGCCTTGTACCCCTACAAGTTACACTCAGCCCCTGCAGCAAAACCAGGGTTGTGCAAAGGCAGGAGGGGATGAGGAGCCACAGGCAGTACATGACCCTGCTGCTACTTCTCATTCTTCTCCCCTGCTCCAGGTAGATGAACTAACATTTTAACCATATACAAAATAGGCTTCAGTGACACAAACAATTTGTTGCCAAAATGAAGATAACTAACAAGAATAATCCTGGAGATATTGCATGAGATATACCTGACTGGCTGGAGATGAGGTAATTGCTCTCCATATCTTCCTGGCATTGCACCTTGGGGGTGACCAATGACTTACCCTCTCGAAGCTGATTGCAAGTTTATTTTCTCTGAAAAGTTAAACATTACCACTGCATGTTCTCACAAAGCATAGCATTCAATTCCATCCTTAACTCTGATTTTTTTTAGGCTAAGTTATTTTCTTTCAATGTTGTAAGACATTTAATTGAAGCCCTATTCCTTTCATAATTCATTAAGGCAAAGCTTACCCATTGCTCAATCAGCTATGAGAAGCAGTCTGAAGAGTGCCTGCAGAGCCATCTACTTTGATCCCTTTGCTCATGAGTGTCTGGTAGTCACAAGCCTGCTGGATATGGAGGTAGGGACTGCAGATTTCAGATTCCAGCTTGAAACTCCACATGTAGCCTGCAGGTGTGTCTACCCAGCTTTTGTACACAGACATCAGCTCTGCCCACAATGCAAGCTGGCTAGAAATTGTGCAGCTATGACTACTGTGATGCTTGGTCCAAGCAAAAACACTTTACTCCTCAGCTGAATTTACTAGCATGGACTTAAAAACATCCTAACCATCCACAAGCTACGTGGTTTCTGGTTCAAACATGAGAAATCTGAGCAGACACTGGAAGATGTAGTCTGCCAGCAAAAAAACTCCACAGAAAATACTTGTGTCTCTAATTGAACTAGTGTACAAGTTAACACATTTTTACATTAAAAAAAAAAAACCAAGCAAATTTATTTCTGACTATCTGTATCACAAAAAAAGCACCTCAGGTTCCGGTTTATAAGTTTCTTCCCCTACAAACTTGTAGATGAACCTCAGATTTTAGAGAATGATTTGCTGTGTCTCCATGTAGCGCTAATCTCTGAAAGACATCTCTGCCACAGTCAGCCTGCACTGTTCACTCCTGAAAGGAGCCAAAATGTCTTTAGGAAGAAGTATTCTCTGTGCCTTTATGGAACCTGAGAAATTTAAACAAGGAAGTCTAGGTACTGCGAGAGTTGTCCAGGGACTGAGATTAAATGTCACAGTAAGTATTTGCCAGTGATCTTGCAATCACCCTTTGTCACAGTCCATTAAGACCTCTCAAATTTACAGGCCAATATAATCTGTGAATTCAGCTTAATTTAACTTTTTCTTTTTTTGCACATAAGTGCATGGTTTAAGAACTACGGGTTATAAATTATGACATTTTATGGCTTGAATGGTGAATAAGTGAATTCATGGGATAGACTAGTCTGAGCAAAGGGGATTGAGCCCTGACACATTTGTTTAAGTCTTAAGTTCATGAAATAAAGTTTAATTCACAGAGTACATTCTCCTGAAAATTTGTGAAACCTAAATGGACCATGACACCCTTAACACGAGACAAAAGTTAAGGTATAAATAAATAAAGGACTTATGCAATCCAAATATTGGCATTGTAACTATTATTTCTGTACAACTGTCAGTGAACTTAAGACAAACATGACTGTCTGCCCCCCAGCAGCTCCACAGGTATTTTCCCAAGCAGTTAGATATTTGGTTCTTGCCTCTATCAAGTCACCAGGATCCTGGTAAAGGACCATGTCTAAGGTCCAGCTCTTAAAAAGAGAAAAAATTTTAAAATCTTAGTCTTACTTACATCTTCCTGAAGAGAATCTCAGATTAGGAACACATTTGTGTCCTAAAGGTCTCAGTATTCTTTTTCTGGGACTCTACTTGCATTCAGATTTACCCTCACTCCAGAAGTTTCTTTTGGAATAGAACTTAAGCAGAGAGCTGTCTTTAACACTCCTTGTGCGGTATTACTACTTCTTTGGAAATGTCAGTGTCCTCTAGCATGGCTAAAGGGAGGTAACATTCTGTCCAGCTGTGCAATATCTATGCTGACACCAGCCCAGAGTTGCTTTCTGTCCTAATGAAGGAGGAGGTGTTCCTGTCTCAGCATCGATAATGACAGTCGTACAAACAAATCTTAAGTACAAGTAGATAGAATGATAATTGGTCGTTTGTGGATGGCTTAAGGGATAAATAGTCCCCAGCTTTGACTGTGAGAGGGACTAGATCACATACCTCTAAAGAAATTTGCTGCAAAGCCTGCTTTATTGATGGTTGCATCAGATGCAAACTTCATCCATACTTTGTTTGAACTGGATTTGATGTCTTCTGGCTTCTCGTAGCCACACAAGTGGCCGATCAGTGGGCTCTGTTCAGTGAGGCCATCTCGGATCTCCAGGTAGTCGTAGGAGCACGCATCATGCCATTCAATCTGCAACAGGAAAAGTGTGTGCCTCTACCTCACTAGGAAGAGTTCTTCCAGCCAGGCTAGTGACACAGTTAGACTTCGGCCACAGATCAGTTCCCCAAACAACTGGCTACAACTAAGTACTTGCTGTGGCTGCCACTGAGCTCTTCTGCAGTTCAAATTGCATTCAAGCCTAGGCACATCTCAGTTCTGCTGCTACTTCATGGCTATCCTGCGGTGAAACCCAGCCCCTGATTATCTACAAACTGCTTTTGCGTGAGAAGCTGTAAGAAACAGAGCAGAACCACAAACAAAAAGGTTCAAGGAATAGCTGTGGGGAGGTAGCGGTGTCAGCCCTTCACAGGACAAGCATGGTGAGTGTACACAAGCCACAGGAGCCTGTGGAATAGATGGGATTTATGCACCAATCAAGGTCCTGTCCACTCCTGTCTGTGACTTAGCATCTTAACAGAGGCTGATAACTGGCATGTAGCTAAGAGCGTAAGACATCCTATAACCAGTAGAGGAAAACTTTTTGTGAGCTCTTCAAAGCCTGTCTGCCATCTGGGAATACAATGTTTCTTTGGAGAGTCACATCCTGCAATCTAACAAGCCCCAGTGACACCAACAAGTGTTTTTTGCCTGGATTGTGACCATTTACTTCCATTTGATCAGAGTGAAAATTTAAGGACTCATGAGTCTCTATTTAACATCATCAACACTTTTGAGTCCCTTCTAATTCTTTCTGTCTAGAGTAACAGTTTTTGAAAACTCAGCATATTTTAAACTTGGCTTCAAAATCTCTGAGCAAACGTTTGGTAAGGTAAATGATACTCTGCAATAGCCAAAAGATTTTTTTATTATTATTACTATGACTTTCTTATTCATTTTAAAGGATCTATAGAGGCAAAATAATATCTGTAATATAATATACAATGACATTTCTCACCTCAAAGGCTTGGAATGTGATTCCTATGTGAAAACCCTCAGAAACTGTGATCTTCCAGATACACTCTTTGGAAGGTCTGTAGTCGTCTGGGTAATTGGGAGATTGGATCTGACCAGCATCTTTGTGTATTTCTCCACCACAAATAGCTTCATAAAAAAGAAACAGAGATCGCAAGTTTCTCTATAGGTAAAGCCTGCTCCATACGTACCTTTCTCATCAAATCTGTATCAGTATCGCTTGCTATACAAAAGCAACACACAAGTCATGGAAGTTTTTACAAATCTAACACTTTGTCTTAATGACAGTGTCTCCTATCTTGCTGTGCTCATGTCCTCAGAAGGTGAGCTCAGTGGGCCAGAGAATTTTTATAAATTTTTGTTATTCATACTCCTGCTCACCTTCATATCTGCTTGAAACCTGCTACCAGCAGTAAGAAGCAAGAAAAGGGGGGGAGAGGGGGAGGAGTTGCAAATCAAAACCAGCCACACGATGGCAATATTAACAAGCACAACTTGAGCTGTTCACCACCAGACCATCAGGCTGACTGCTGTGCATGAAAAATTCAGTTTTAGCGCCAAATGTAAGAATAAGTTTAAATACTAAAATAGAAAATTTAATGAAAATCTAGTTTAATACAAAGCTAGTAAAGACCTTGAAGACAGCAGCAGTTCAGCAAAATTGTCTGCAAGACTATGTAGGCAATGAAAGTAAGATCACAGGCTAAAAGCTGTGTTACCCCATGATGCACAACGCACATCTACAAAATACATGAATGTTTTGGCTGTACCTAAAGCCAAGGAAACAAAAAGCACCAGCAAAAAGTACAAGAGAGATGGTACTGCAATGACACCTGCCAGATATCAACCATCCTCACCCTTGGCTTCTCCCCACAAGGCACTGCATTAGCAATTCAGATATGGGCTCCCTGTAGCGTCCTGCAAATTGCTTGCATTGGTTAACACTGCCTTGGTTTTGCATTGTAAGCTATTAATGTAGCCGAGTTAAAAGCACTGCTTCATTAGCCCAGAGGTAACCTCTTTCTTACAGAATCAGTGCTAAAGCACCACCAAAGAGTTGCACCCAAAAATTCAGCTGCAGAGCACAATTTAGGTTGCAATTTGAGTTCGTATATTCAGAGTTACAAGTGGTGCTTGAGAAAACCTCTGAAGGACCCTTTAAGAACTGTCTCCCTCCCCTAACAGAAAGAGGGCTACAAGAGCAGAGGACTTTTTTCTAAGAGCCATGAAACTGACAGCCAACAAATAATACCTTCTCTATCCACTGCAGAAGTTCACACTAACATACAGCTGGGCGTCAACTATACTTGGAAGAGCCTTGCTGCAAAATGGAAAGAACATCTGCTGGTAGAGCCTGAGAAGACAATAGTGATGGCAAACTCAGGGCTGTCAGCAGTGCTGTAGGGCAAAATCACCAACATCTTCCCTTCTTAAATCTTATGAATGAAAGGGAACAGAGTGACTGAATTAAGAGGACACTTTTTCTAAATAAACTGTCATTTTGTATCAAGTAATTCTACCATCACGTGGTTACATGCTTCCTCCTCTTTTCTCCCAACTTCTGAAAACTTTAGAGCCAAGACTTGGAGGAATCCAAATCCAAAAATCAGTCCTCACCCACACTTTCCAGAAAAGTTCAGATGCATGAGCATTCACGTGCACTGTCACTAAAGTAGAAGACAGAGAAGCAGTGCTAAATGTGAGAGAGGAGTTCAAAAGCAAAAGAGGAACTAACAGCAACAGAGAAAGATTTTGGACAAAAATTAATAGAAAATTAAAGACTTATAGGCAATCCCTCCTGGAAACAAAAACTACCTTTATTGCCTAAGCACAGAAGTCACAAAACAGCTGAGCAAGACTTTGCAAAGGGCAAAAGAAACAAGCCATTGTCAGAGCTTGCTTAAGAGGGAAAAAGGGATTAAAGAAGATTTTTGGAAAATCTCCTATTTCAGTAAATAAATTATGGAGAGAGATGTAGATAATCTCACTACCTGCTATTCTGACAAGAGGAGGCTGAGATAAGAAAGGAACTGTGCAATGGGCCATTACTGTGTCTGTAGCACAAGTTGGTTTATACCAGTCATACTCTGTGCTTGCTGTCAGGCATAGCCATAGATTTCATAGCCTTCCAATGGGAAATTTCTTGCAGGAAATGGTTATATAAAAAGCCACTCCTGAAGAGGCAGGAAAATATGAACTTGGAGTTTGTTCAACCAGTAGATGTACATTCTGCCTTCAGTTGCTCTATTCAAAAGTCAAGTGAAGCAAGCTTGTATTTACTAAATCTTTAGGGATCATTTATTAATCAACAGGAAATATGGGAAATTGTCAAGGGAAAACAAAGTCACTTTGCAAACTGACTTTGGAATGCAGCCAGTGTAAAATTTTTTTCTTCCAATACCATTTAGCAATATGAAGGATGATGCCATCCACACTAATTTGATCACTTCTAATTCCAACAAACTACCATAAAGGGGGTGTTACAAACCACATGGTCCAGGCAACAGCTGCTTTTCAGGAGAGATGTTAAAAAAAAAATAAAAACCAACATCAGGCAAGATACCTCTGTCTCTGGGGCAACAATTCCTACAGAAACCAGATATTTCTCCTGTGAAACAGATTGGTTAGCCCCAAACTGCTGTGAAATCCTCATATGCTTTATTTGCACTTCCCCAACAGTCCCATGTTTGCTTTGCTTCCCTCTGTTAGTATTATTATTCATGAGTTTATGGCACACTTGGGCACTGGGCTTCCAGCATTATGCTTGTTCCTGTGGCTGAAGAAAGAAGATGATGCAATGCTGGTACCAATACAGTCAACCTCAATACTGTTGACAACACTGGTATTTCTAAGAAAAATGCCTGCTGCACAGAAAACAATGAAGGCTTTGAATATATTTTAGAATCATTGTTGCAAAAAAATAAGCATATATGGAAAACAGAAGTTACTGATTTGTAATGACTGTGGTACTATTGCTTCCCCTTCAAAGTGGTTTCATCATCTCAGTGCTATGCAAATTTCTAAAATACCTGACCTATAGAAGATCTGACATACTGATTTCCAACCTTCTGTGAGTAAAACATACAAGGGAGAAACAAAAGAACAATCTTTGCATCTGAGAAAACAATCAATCAATCAATCAAACAAAAGACAATCTGTATTAAGTGATATAAAATGTATGATCGCAAACAGAACTTTGCCTGTTAAAATACTGAAAGAAACTCTTGCTCCACACAATGCTGCTTACAGGGGCAGGTTAGAGCAAACAGAACCTGGCCTAAGTATGGAAGCTATTGCTTTGTGTTGCCATCTTCTTGTGCCCCCCAAAATGTGATGATCTAGTTGGAAAATCCATGTCTTGTCTACTGAAACAAGCCACAAAATCTGCCAATTCCCATAAAAACAAGAGCGTGGCTGTATCTAACCACACAGTGCAGCAGAACTCCTGCTGATCCCATAAAACCCCTGCATCCTGTTCTGTCTGCTCTGTACAATGTGACAGACTTCCAGCTAAGGGCTGTACCTTCATAAACCACAAAGAAGCCTTTGCCCAGGATGTTACTGCTGCTCCGGAACTCGATCCACAGCCTGCTGTCCGTGGAGATTACTGGTTCAGGAATTTTGTCACCGCAAAATCTACCTAGAAGGCAGGAAAGAGACAATGAAGATGTCTATGAACTCCTGAGGGACAGCACAGCATAACAGGCACCTGTGACTCTGGGAAGCAAAGAGTCTTGGGTTAAAGGAGTGTGCTTGTGTAAAACACCCTTTCACTCCCATAATTTGTGCTTTTGAATAAGTTTCTCTGTCCCCCCTCCATTAATTCATATTCTTTTCAATTATTAAGTGAATTAAAGCTCTCTTCAGCTAGGAGTAGAAGCCAGTAGTTACGGATGAAGCCTCTATTGCCCTGGTAAATTCAAAAAGGCTCTTGTCTTGGTCACATAATACAGCAATTGAGCTGTCGTGGTGGGGAAGCATCACCCTGTCCTTCTAGAGATGTGGCATTAGAGAATGTCCTTTCCAACTGCTAAGCCTTCAGCACTTTGCATACAGGAGCAAATAGTCCAAGTCAAACCAAGGGCAGGACGTGGCCATGCTGATGAGAAAAAAACCCTTATCTCATTTTCTGCTCAACAAATCCCAGTTAAGCTTCTGCAGTCATTTAACTTCTTTCAAGAGAAAGAGACCAGGAGCCATCTTGCTCCATGATTCCCCCAGCTTTGAGCTCTTTGGCATGTACCAGCACTGGTAAACTCTCAAATTTTGCCAATAAGAATGAATCCTGAAACAGAACAACTGCAGACAGCATTTGCAGCCCAGACAACCTCAGCAACCCCTATTTGGTTCTCTTCAATCTATTAAAGCCAGAAGCTCCTCACAGAAACAGAGCGAGCACCAAGTACACACTGATAGTCAGGGACCTGTGCTTGAGCTTGCACAGAGCAAACACAGTTTTTCACTTCAGCTGACACCAGCAGGACTATACACTGAATTCAACATGGTCTTGGCACCCTGCCCAACTGAATCCCAGTCAGAATTTGACAGAGGCAGAGAGTAGCTCTTCAGGTTGAATTCAGTCAGAACAGTGGTGATAGGGATCCTGGTGTTCCAACACCAGGCAAAGGCACCTTTGAACAATTTCCACTGGGTAAAAACCTGGTTAATGCCTTACGTTCAAGACAGGATCTTATTTCCCAGTAATTGGCTGGGAATGGCAGTTTCACTGACAGCTTTTTGTTTTTTGCAGAATCACCCATCCAAATATTATCTTGGACCCAGCTTTACTGAGCTACTATTGTGCCCCCAACCTGCCCAGTGCTGTTGGGGCAGTGTGACAGCCCTGCAGCATATCAATAGCATCTCCCACCTCCACTCCCAAAGGGGATGCTAAAAACAGCATCAGCACTGCAAAGCTCCTTCCTCTAGGGTCACTGAGCAACTTCCTCTTGGATTTAGACTTGGAGTTTAACAAGGGTGTCAAGAAGAGGAAACGCAGATGAGGAACAAGAATGAGCAAGCTCCTCAGAGTGTGATAAAGGGCCCATTCATAAAAAGTTATACACCATTTAAAGGCTGGGTTTTCACACACTTCCCTGGGAAAATATGCAGCACACATGTATTTTTTCTCTCCACAAGAAGCCCATGCTTTCACAACTCACACTAATCCCCCTCCCCACCCCCTGCTGAATTGCCGTCTGCCTGCCTCTTCCGACCTAATTTCATGGGCTCAGCCCTATGCGGGAGCCATGGCCACTCATGCAGCGTCTCCTTCCAGATGGAAACGCTCCCAAGTCCACCTGCACTAGGGGGACAGGGAGGTGCTTGGCTTCTGAAGTACCTTTAAATTACTCAGCAGAAAAAAAACAAACAAGGAGCTAAGTTGCAGCTGCTGGAGCAATGTTACCTGATGCGTATGCAGCAGAGAACAGCAATAAATGCTGCCAGCTCCAAAATAAGCAGTAAACAGTAAAACCAGCTGCCAACTACACTGAAAGGTAGGCCCAATGAAACCTGGGAAGCAGCATGGCTTCAGCCTCAGCACCTCACCTGGTACCAGGGCTAGGATGTCCAGTGGGGGGGCCAAGGAAAGCACCCAAACCTCTCTAAACCCTCTGACCCAACGCTGACTAGCCCAGTTCTGTTCTGCAGCATGGGATGCAGCCCCTCTAACACAGCTGGGGATGCTGCTCAACCCGATTGCTTCTTTCCTTTTAGGCAGAAGGGGCTGTTTACAGTGCCACATTTTACATGTTTGGGACACTGAGCTTAGGGGATGAGGTCAGGATCAGAGGCAATGGCAAAGTAGGTGGGACTCCTGAACCACTCAGGTTGACAGAAGGCCTGCAGGTATGATAGCAGGAGGCAGAGAAACAAGGAGGATACAGAGGAGCTGCACTTCCTAGAGATCTCTGGAAGCAGGAGCAGACTGGAGTCCTTGCACAATATGACACTATAGGCATGGTCTAGCAAGTTCCCTGCTAGGAGTACAGAGGCTCAAAGTACAGAGTACTGTGTATTTGTAAACACAAATACATGAGAAATAATGGCTGGAGCTTGGGTCAGGAGTTGTGCAGCTGCTTCATTCTGACTGCCTGACAGTTCTTCCCTGGACTTAGGAAAAAGCAATAATAAAACTCCAGAGACAACATTTTTAGTCCCAGCCAGGGCCCTGGCTCACTTCCCTCCCTGCCTCATTTCTCAAGCTGGAAAAGGAAGGAATAAAGCCTTTGCAACCAAAAGGCTTGGAGCATGGATCATTCGGAGTGAGTACAGCACACCGACATCTCTGGATGGAGACACTAAGGGATGGTCAGTGCACTGGCTGGACCTAGGCTCCTTCCAAGTAAAGGAAAGTTTGTTTCTGTTTGTTTTCCCCAGCCACTCTCCAAAGCATCAAGAAGAACACACTAAATGCAATTAAAATGCAATAGCTACTCACCCAATAATGGAGCCTTCCTCCAGTAGCCATCACGCACCTCCACATAATCATACCAGCAAAGGCGACTTTTAAATAGGTCCATCGATGTGAAATTCAACATAATCTGAAAGGAGAGATTGCACATTTCTCCTTGGGGAGGGAGTTACTGTAAAGAGAAGACCCTACAGATTGTTTCATTTTTGCTATAGTGCTGCATAAGTGAAAATGCAGGCAAAGACAGTAGGGATGTGTGTGGGATTTGTACACCACCTTTTGTCAAAAAAGAAAGGCTTCTCAAAGTATTTTAATGAAACCATGACAGTACATGACAGCAGACAGCCCTTTACTATCAACTCTGTAATTCAAAGTCAATACCCCTCAGTTACTTGAACAAAAGCCCAGTTTGGATTTTTAAAATTAAAACCCAAATCTTTGGGTTTGAGTAATGTGAACATCACAGAGAAAGACATTGTCACAAACCACACATGTTCAGGGTCTATACCTGCATAAAAATGATACTTGCAAGAAATATCTGATTTTGCTAATTAGGTTCCACATTCTGACCATCAGACTCACCATCATCGTGATGCAAGTGCATTCAGTGGCTTTACCAAACAGAGCTTGGCATAAAAATGCTATTATTTTGGTCTCCTTCCTCTGTGAGATGGATCATGGGCCTTGGTCTGGGAGGTCACCTATGGAGGTCACTGTTGAAGTGTACTTGTATTTCTTCCTTGCAAGATTTGACCCATATATTCATTCACACCCATAATCTGCACATAGTCACAGAAATGTCTTTACTTTAAAATGGATGTTCTCCCTCAAAGTCCTTTTTTCACATTTTTGCAGTATTCTGACTTTGGAGAGCAAAAGGAGATTCATCTGTTTCTATACAGATGAATTCTATAAGCCCAATATCTGTTCTCAGCTAACACCTCAGTGCAACAATTTGCACCAATCACTGCATTGGATTGAACAGGTAAATTGAAGCATTTAATCTGAAATCAATTCTTTATTTCCTTTTTTAACATTAGTGGTTCAGCATTTAGATGCTGCGTCCTTCCCGACACAACTCTGAGGAGGCAGAGAAGCAAAGGGAGAGTTTATAGTACGATGGACACCACGAAACTCTCAGTGCCACTGTTTTCAAACCTGGACAGCTCTTGGCCCTCTTGCCCCAGCGATGCTCTCCCTGCAGCTGATGGCAGCAGCTCAGCATGGCATGGGACTGGGCGTGCAGGTGACACAACCAGGTCCTGGAGCCAGGCAGCTGCTGCAAAACGAACAAGCTCTGCGCTTCTTTGTCCGAGTCTGAGTCTTAAGCATGTCTTGAGGGTGATCCTCAGCAAAGTCACTCTGCCAAGGAGCTCCCAAGCTGGGCTGCTCATTCTTGCAGCCTGGTACGGTGTGAAAGGCCTGAGGGGCTGGTGTTACTGGATTAAGGAAATTTTGCATTTTTACGGGAAGATCAATAAACCAAAAGGAGCTGGGAGGAAAGTGGACAGGGTGGGTGATTGATGCGCAGCGGGGCTTGGTGTTTCAGGGCGGGAAGTGGGAGTTCCCTGACAGGGAGATTATGCCTCTGTGACAGGGGCAGGCCACGGATGTCACTCATGGCTCCTCAGCTCACTTCAGGACCCCAGACTGCAGCACATTTTATCTAACTCATCTGACTGGCTTTGGAGTGTGTGCTTGCCAAAGCTAACAGGTGGCAGGAAGTGTCCAGGCAGGGGTTAGTCTCAAACTGAGAGGAGGATCAGAAGTCAACACATGGCCCAGATATGTGAGGGGCTCTGCTCCAGCATCACCACTTCTCTCCTCAAGATTGTGTGTTCCTGACTCCATCTCGCTCCTGAGGGGTGCTCAGGAGCCTTTCCTGGCTCCACACGCCAGGCATACAGAGATCTTCTGGCAGGTAGTAACACTGTCATCACAGGCAAAACCTCACATGAGGGAAGTGCAGAGTATACCTTGTGCTGCTGTGGCACCTACCTTCTCCCCTGGGGTCACTGAGATCCTCCAGACACAGTGGGAATAGGAGGGGTAGCCATTTGGAAAGCCAGGGGCTGAGAAATTACCTGATGAGTCTTGCAAGGTCTCTCCACAAGCTGCAGGAGAGGGGAAAAAAACCTGTCAAAAAGGAGTGACTCTGAAACTTTGGGTCTACCAAACTGTCTGCTCATGGCTGCTGTGTGCAGGTTGGTGGCTGGTACTCCAACAGTGCTCATTCATGGTACTGGCCAAAGGTCATTGACCAGCTGAGACCTTGCCAAAGGGGTGACGTGAAATTTGTCAGAATTTCTGGGATAGAAGATGATCAGTGCAAGGACACAGAGGAAACAGCTTCCAAAGAAGAACCCTTCTTCCTTCATCTTCTTTCCACATGCCAGCACTTTCAAGTTTCAGCTGAGGAATATCTCATTCACTAATCAAATGCAAAGTATTAACCCCACCCCACCTCACAACCCCACACTGCTACCAGCAAAACTGTTTTCCCTTCATTACAAGCTGCTCAATGAAGTTCTCCTTAGTTACCACTGTAAGTTGTCTTTTTTTGGCTTAAAACACCCTAACAAAAGCAGGGCAAGCCCCACCGCCCTCATGCTGTGGCTGCCCAGCACCTTCCTGGCCACTGTGCTGCACAGGACTACATATGAACACAGCAGCCCATTGGTCTCCAACTTCCTGTTTTGCAGCCTGCTACAGTTGATGAAATGTAGACCCCAGAGCGACTTTTGGGAAGCAAGGAATATGCACATGCATATGCTCCTTCAGGGAACTGCAACTTCCAACATCTGGAAAAGCTGTGACTACTGTAATTCTGCTCTCTGAGCCAGGATGACTGAGCTGGAACAAGGAGTGACCATCCACATCTGCAGAGCAGCTGGCTGGCTGGGTGGGAGGACCACAAATATCAAAGCTCCCATTTCCTTGAGAGCGCCCACTAGACGCATCCAAACGCCAATTGCAAGGAGCAGGGACCTTGACTTGCCTGCTTCCCAGTTGTTTCTCCCATTTCATAACCAACTGATATTATAAAGCTGCCCTGGATCTGCAACTCTGTTTCATCAGACACAGTAAGGCAGCCCCCAAAAATCCCCGATGAAGCAGCAGTGCTTTGAAAGATCTGACAAGGCCTTCCCTTTCTCATAGAAATACCAGGGGTTGTTCCTCTGCTTGATGCTATCACAAGCTAATTTTGCAGCCATGATTACATTTAGATGGGCGGGTTGGCAGTTGGAGATTAAGAGAGACTGATTTCATTGAAAAAGTTTAATATGTTCCAGCAGGGGAGAAGGAGTCACCTAGCCCAGAATTTCTTAATTTCCCTAAGGAAGTTTGATCCACAGCTTGACAGATCAGACTAGATGAACAAATGTGGGGACACAGAAAGGGGGTTTTAAATATTTTTTTTTTAATAAAGAGGGAATTCCAATCCATAACTCACCAGGATAAATAAATGTTCTTTTTCTCTGCTCAAAAATCTATTTAAACAAACATGAAATGATAAAGGGAGCTCCAAATCACGCGAAACATGCACAACATGACCATAGTGACACAAGATTATTGTCCTCGGCTGAACCACAGTGAAGGTTTCCAACAGCCCAGACTTAATTCTCCCAGAGTGCAATTACACAGCTACTGGCAAGACTCTGTAATTATGGAACAGGTAAGAGTGATGCCTTCAAATAAATACCTACTTTTATTCCCTTAATCTTGTCTAGCCTCTGTTTTCAGGTAGCCACCCCTTCAAGGCATCACTACTGTATCTACTTGCAAAGACTACGTTGCTGAAATATGCAAGGAGACCTATCTAACACTCCGACCCTTGCAGAGGAAATCCCCAGACCCTGTGACAGGCTGGCCTTACAGCATGGAGGAAAGCAACTGCTTGCAGGGCAGGGGGAAGCACAACAGTGAGCAATGCATCTTTGTGGGTAGAGCACAACCTCTTGCAGAGCACTCTAAAAAGCAGTATGACTGTACTCCACTTAGTAGCAAAGAAGCCAACAGGTCCAATAAGGCAATGGTTTGGTACTTCTGGGATCCAAGAAACTGAGCAGGTAGAAAGGAACAGAGGTGAAAAGCAAAGTAGAAAGGTGAATGCTTCAGAACTTGTTTGTAAATGAAGCAGTTGAGTGATGGGCGCTTGCAGCTCATCAGCTGGTTACTGGTACACTGCATCTTTTTGAAAATGCCCAGAGAACTGGAGGAGGTGATATAATGCAGGACCATTCTCAATTTACAGTTTAACCATTCCTGCACAATTAGCACAGCTACACAAGCCTTTTTCCTTTAGCACAGCACAAGACAGCAGGATAAGCTGTTTTAAAGCTTTTGTAGTGACTGCAGTCATCAAATCCTCAACTGTGCAGCCATAGCAAATTTAGCATTAACTACTATGTAGCAGACTGCATCTTGCCTTCCAGAAATTCCTTCAGCAAATTTCATTTGGTTTCACCTGGCCTGGCACTAACTTTAACCCAGCAGGTATAAGCTTTAGGGAATTAAGAGGAATTTGAAACAGCAGGGTTTTAGAATGGACAAGCTAAGCAAGCCCTAACTGTAGCAGCCACATGAACGCCAGTCTAATGAGCTGGAGAGTCCTGTTTCTTAAAACAGACACAGCAGTTGTTCTGGCTGATTCCAGTGCATACTTGTAACTCATCTTCCACCATACTAGCTCTTTTTTTTTGGGATATATTATTAGGTCTTCTCAGATGTAGACTTTCTTTCTAACAGGGAAGCCATCTGCCATTCAACTTCTGAATTATGTTGCTGCACTTTACCCTAAAATCCTTAGCTTGACTACTGAACATAAGCATAAGCGTCTTCATCCTAAAGTCTCGTTCAGACCCTGCTTGAACACACAGTTGAAGTCCTTTGGTTTTGAACTCCTTTGCTTTGTATTTTGCAGAGGAAGAAAACTTTTAAAGCCACAGATTCAAATGGCAGATGAAGATGTTAATGTCATTAAATATACTGCACTTCTTCTCCTCAGATGCAACCTGTGTATATATTTTGATGCAAAGAAAAAAAGAAAACCAAAGCAGAACAACAGGTATTTGAAAAAAATGTTTAGTAGGCCTAAATCTCTAATTATTTTGCTGCCAAATATGTTCTGAACTGCAATAACCTCTGCTAAAGCTTTGTGGGAAAAAAAAGTAGGAAAAGTTCTACTTTGCAAATGGAAAACTTGAGACTCACAGAAGAGTCCTCATTTTAAAGAAAGTTGCTTTGTAGCTTTTAGTTAGTACCTCAGTCCAAAGTGGCTTTTCAGCTTGCCTTGAGAAATCTAACTCTGTAATTGATTCTTCCAGCTATGGGAATGAAAAGCCTGGTTGGATTAAGTCTGACTCAGTCAAAAAACATAGTGCAAAATAAATTAACCCCTAAACTAATCCGTGACATAATTTTGCAAGAACAACATTTTGTTCAACCAAAATCAATTTGAAGATAATGATGAGTGTAAAAAGAAAAATGTAATGATGAGGTAAAAAGAAAAAAAAGAAAAAAGGTTTATTAGAACTAATAGACCCAAAAGTTATACCACCCATTATAAGCTAAAAGCAATAATCCTTGAACATACAGACCCTGAAGCCCTCAGAATTAATTATGGACCCTTATGAATTCATACTTTCTGACCTCTTCTGCTGGATGCAGAAAAACAGTGGATTTGCACAGCAGCTATCCACCACTTTCCAGGGCCTCAGACGACCAGAAATCTTTCCAGCATTGTGCTAACTCCTAGTCCCCACTCTGTCTGTGGTCTTGTACATTGGTTTAATTTTCTACAAATACAGCCTACACTGGACCAATCTGAAGCCCTAAACCCAACAACAATGTTGGCAAAATGCTAACAGTAGACACATTTTAGGCAAATTCACTTCTCCCCCACAGCTCCAGCCTAAAGCACTTGATAGTCTGTTTCCCAAGTCTCTCTCCTCAAAGGCATCGTTAAGGTGCTCTTGAACTCCCGTGCCTACCACATAAACCATGTGTCTATGATAAAGCAGGATCCATCTCCCCAGGCCATATTTACCTGGGCATTTGTACAACTTCCTTGCCTGAGCGATGTCTCCCTGGCTCAGGCGAATGCGCTGACCAATAGTTGGCCGGACCCCATTATCATCTCGACGGGGAAGAATGGTGTCGAGGAAAACTCCTCTAAAGGGAAGAGCAGAGAGACACAGAGCAGTGAAGCAGGGAAAGTGATGCAATGAACAGAAAGTAGTGCTGGCAGGCCTCCCACACCCATCCCCCTGGCCATATATCCCATGCTAACAAGCAAGAGTGGGGCAGCTTCTAGTAACTGCTAACTATCTCAGGACAGCCTTCTCACTACAGCAGACAGCTTCCAAATGTACAGGCAAGTCTGCCAAGCCAGAAAATTCCTCTTGGATCGCTCGAAACTGCTGCTGCCTCTGTTTGAGGTAGCACATTCCTTGCCATAAATCAGAAAAAGCAATGAAATATTCTTGCAGAAGGTTCATGGCACATCTGGCTCAGCAGGAGCACAGATCTGGCATTTAAGTCAAAGGAGCAGAGGGAAGGGGAATTTTCTCAGTAGCAGATGGGGTTGGGCTGGCAGTGACTGGGGCTGCCACAGACAAGAGGAAAAGATCACGTGCTCTACCTTTGTTCTGTATGAGTTTCCAAGCTAATAACTCTACTTGTCTCTGCCTCTTTTTACTTGCTACTATTTCTTCCATGTGCTTCACATTCAGGAGCTCTTTACTGCACTTCTGATCTCAGTCCAGTGAGGGATTTAAGCTCAGGCCTCACTTCTATCAAAATGCAGTCCATGCAGCCAAGCAAGAGCTTGCACGCAAGAGAGACCCCAAGGGAGCATTAGGACTGCAGGGAGGGAGGGAGGGAGGGAATCAGAAACCTGAACTCCAGGTTGGCAAAATCCAAGCTCTTGCAGCCAGGCTGTCCAGTCCACAGGAACCTTTCACTGCACCCCTGAATACCAAACAAGCTTGGGTATGCCAAGGCTAACACCAAGCTTAACCTTCAGCATCAGCTTAGTGAAGCAGACTGCTCTTCATGAAGGACAGGATATTACTGTCCAGAGAGTCCAATGGGAAATCAGGGCAGAAGCAATAACTTTAGTGCTGCCTAGTCCAGTGGTGGTAAGGGAAAGGGGGAAATTGTTTTGTAAATATTCAAACTGAAGAAAGAAATAGAAGGAAAGGAATTTAATCTGTTTTGAAAACTGGAATCAGCTGTTGCATGGGAGATGTTGGGGTTTTTTCAGCAATAGAAAAATTCCTGATCAGCACCAAAATCAGTACTTACAAGATCTGAGGTGAGTCCATCAAATATTGATTTATAAATTCAGTTTGGCATTCTACATGCCAGCTGCATGCCTTGGGCTGGATTTATTTATGTATTGAAAACAAATCCTCCAATTCCAGAAACACCACAAATGTAGAAACAGGTCAGTTTGCTCAAAGTAAATTTTCAAGCCTCCTCAGGAGTTCATAGAAGAACTCAGCATTTGGCAGGGACATACTTCTGTGGCCTCTGAAATGCTTTCTGCAGATCTCCAGGCTCAACCAGGGAAGAATTACAGAATTTAACAGAAAAACCACCATTTGCACATGCAAACTTTTGATTCTTTTTCCCATTCCAGCCCTCACAAATGCACACTCACAGCTCTCAGCTTTCTGCACATAGTGTATACCTCAGGCACTGCTCACACAACACAAACAACCCATAACTTCAAACTAGCCTTGTTATCTGCCAAACACATTTTCTTCCAGAAGGCTGTACTCTCGGCAGATTTTTGGTTTTGCTTTTTCCTCCAACTGAATTTTGTTCTCCTTTCACATGCATTGCTGAACATGACTCCCAGCTACAAAGCAGTAAGTAGTTTCTCTCATTTTGCCATCAAATGAGCCAAGAACAGGAGTCTGCTTGGCCCAAACCACACAAGTTCCAGAAGTCCCATGCTGTCCACCTAAACACCATCTGCTTAAAAACACTTCGAGTGTAAAGTTGCACATTTGGTGAGTGTCTCTAAAAGTGCAAATATTTTAATAAACACCAAACAGACATCATTAAACAAAGCAGCTCAGGAAATCTAACACCGGAACCATTCTTGAGCAGCATATCTAAACTCTCCTCCCAGAGGTAGGAAAAGACCCATGGATCCTGGATGCCCCATTCTCTTGCTGTCCAGGCATGGGCAGAACATGCATTAGCTGCCCAATGCAGTGGTAAGTCAAGCACAACACCCCACCATTCCTACCAGCGAAGAACAACAGAGTTTGAGAAGAGACTCACAAGAGTCCTTAGCATCCACACAGTACCCTGAGTGTGCAAAGTGCCATGCCAATGCTATGAAATTATCAACTGATTTAGCAAATGCTAAATATTCATGTCCCAACAGATAGGGTAAAAAATGCAGGTGCTTTAACAACACTCAAGGAAGCAGATATTCAAGGCAGTTTAAGAACTGAGCTGCAGGCAGCTACTGTTTGTCCCAGTTCTGTATTTTTATCTCCATGTGCAGAAGAGAGATTATATGACTCTTCTTCACGCAGTAAAACCTGTGGAGGATATCTGTATGTCTTGTGCAGGATTAGGACAGTGCATTGCAAATACAAGATGTCCCTGGACATGGAGGCAGTGCTACCTACATTCTGATTTGAACACAAGCTTTGTAGAGGTCATGTTTGGTAACTCCAGACTGTGCTGCCATGTCTACTAGCAAGCTACCTAGTGAATTAAGGTAACCAGCTACTTGCTTAGGACTTTGTGGAGGCTTAAACTTTCTTCTTGCTAAGTTGCCATTTATGGTCTTGACCACTGTAAAAGAAATCGTTTCATGATACAGCAACATCCAGGTTAGATTGCTGCCTTGTCTGTAAGGAACCCATCAGGAAATAAAAGCCTGCAGCCACACTCTGCAAAACAGGCAAATTTCTGACACAGATGAGAACAGAAATTCCAATGGTAAAATCTTGTTCCTGCTGTCATTACAGTCTCTTGTGCCATACTCCTATTTCTATTAGCCACAGACACAAATGAGAGACATGTTTTGCTATGAAATGGAAAGAAGGAGTGACTCTACACCAATTCTCAAAAGTATGACTAGCACACTAGCAAGACTCATCAAGTCTCAGAAAAGCTGTACCTTTCTGTCTTAGGTAAAAGTTTTTAATAAAAAGAGCCCAGGATTTATAGCAGCATTAGACCATGGCAAGCACCATATGATTTACTATTGTCAATATTGTCAGAAGTTAAAAACAAGGTTGTGCTAAGTGCCAGGTAAGAATTGCTACAAGAGAGTAAGTCACAGATGTGACTCTGTGTCCTTCCCCTGCTCACTCACACATCCCATCTCCACTGGTCAGGCGCTCACACCATGTTATGTTGACTTTCTGGTGTCTGCTAATGTATTAACACACCCAGTGCAGCCCTTCCCTTGCAGGGCCACGCAGGGACTCTCTCCCTTTCCTAGCCACTGATCTTAATGAAACTTGCTGGAACTTAATATCTTCATGGACTCTGTGCTTTTGTCACTTTGGGTTGCAGTTGGGCAGCACTCGCCAACCTCAGTGAGGTGGGAAGGATACGTGCATACACCCACCAGTCTTTGTGGCTGGTCAATACACTGCTTCCTCAGGGAGCAGATGTCAAGACAGGTCTTGGCAAAGTAAAAGCCTGTTCCCAGCACTGCTTATGTGTGGTGAGAGCACAATCAGCCCACAGAGGCACTTAGTGCTCAGTTCAATTACTGCACAAAGATTGCAACTGGGGTAAGGGTGGGTCACAGAGACAAAGGGCTTAAAGAAAACAGACTTTAAAATCCTATCGAGCACCAATTTAAATTTAGAAGGACTCTTGCCATTTTTATCCCATTTTGGCCCAGCAGTGCTCTGAAGGACCCTAGTTTTCAAGAGACACAGACTCAAAGGCATCCACAATATAAATGGCTGTAATAACTTAATCCTGCTTTTGTGCAAGACAATTCTAACCATTTAGAGTTTAGAAAATGCTGGAAGGGTCCAGCAGATGCCTCAAGGGAAGAAAAATTGTTTGCTTTGGGTATCTGATGCAAAGAAATCTCCGAAGGATGCAAAACACCCTTGCCCAGACACCATCTCCTCCTGCCACAACAAGCAGCATTTCAGCATGTTTGATAATTTTCCGCTGGTTGATGTGAAGTCATCAAAACAAAAGCACAAAAAAACAGACTTGGCCCTTCAATACAACTGGGGAGTAAGAAGATTAACAAAGTCCCAAAGACACCTTTAATTTTTGCAACAAAAATTTGCCAAGAGTGTAAATACTTCCACTGTACCTTCCAACCCCTTTACTCATAATATGTAGTGACAGAAAGCTCTTGGGAAAGAGCAATAGTAGGGTTTACGGAAGAAAACTTCTAGTAATGCAGCAAAATGAAGCTGGTCATCCAGTTACTCTCATTCCAAATCCAGGACATAACTATGTTTATATCACCTCTCTATCCAGTAGAGCAGCCTGGTCAGAAAATGGGCTCCATCTGGAAGGATGAGATGGGAGTCAAGGACAAACAGCCTATGCAGAAACTGGCAGTTAGTCGCAGCAGCACTGATAACTCCTCCGTGACAAAACCCAGTCACACAGAACCACATAGCTGCAGAGGCCATGATCGAAAGCTCATGCGTTAATGATTAAAAAAATACCCAAGTAATTAAAGGTCATGATCTAGAGTTAAACTCTTCCTTGGCACAGCCACTAGAGACTCTGAAGGTAGTAGTATTGTGACTCCAAAGTATAAGCTGGACAACCAAGAGATTCAAAGCTTGATTTAGTGTTACCCAAATTGCACGTGGGCACATATGCACACAGATACACATGTGCTGCCTGGAAAGGCTGCAAAGAATGCTAACAAGGCTTTGGAAACTCTCTGAGATTATCAGGATTATTACTGAGTAAATACAGTGGAAAGGGGAAAACAGGAGCCCCACATACTACGCCCACTGTGCTTTTTTAAATATTTTTCAAGCCTTGCAATGCAGCAATAGATCAGAGATCCCTTTTTAGGCTCTAAATATCCCACAGAGTCAACCACAATTACCAAAAATAGTCCTAAGGACGTGTAACCTGGAATTATCACCTGGAGAATGTGTTCCTAGCATAGTGCATGATGCTGTCGAAGTCATAGGTCTCTCCAAGTGAATTCACTTCCCCAGCTTCCATCTTTAAAAAGTTGTACTCCTGACCTGTGATGACAAACAAAACGGAAAAGAAACAAATCATTTTAAGAGAAAAGAAAAAAAAAAAAAAAAAGAAGATGCCTTCTACCTCTAAGAGCCTAGAATGAAATGGATATGCTCCTGTGTTCCAACAATTCCGACTGGACATCCAAAATGTCTATTCATATACCTATTTTGACCCTTATTCTAGACAAGAAGTAGCAATATTTCTTCTTCTCCATCTCAACTCACAGAGCACCAGCATCTTCCACAAGTGAAGCAAGAAAGGTTTCTACCCAGCCAAAACCCAGGAATAACCTGAAGTGTGATTTTACCTTGCTGTATGTTCTCTCTGATGATAGTGACATGCTGGTCCCTGTCAGGCCGTGTGTGCTCATGCCAGAAACCCACCACATGACCCAGCTCATGAGCCACAATACCAAACTTGTCACAGTTCTTTCCAATGGATATAGCCTGAGGGCCTCCTCCTCGGCGACCCACATAGGAGCAGCACCTGGAAAAGAAAACCCACAAACCCATGCAGCACTTCAGTGACTTGAGAAACTCTGAAACATAGGAACAGAGGATGGCATCTGGCAGGGTTCAGGACAGGCCAGCAGTTGCATACACTATACATGTATGTATACAAAAAACATAAAGAAAAAAGTGCGTATCTATAAACATGCATATGTACACTTAAGTGTTATCCCAGGAAAAAAGAATCCAGAAAGGCTTAGCACCTTCTGAGCAAATACTAAACTGTCCTAGCAACCCTCACTGAAAGTGACCAGCTGCATCACTGTGGCAGATTCTCCAATGTAGCCACTGGTCTATTCTGGGCTAGGCTTACAGAGCCATGTGTCACTGAAAGGGCTGTTTGCAATACGGAGCTGCAGGGAGTGTGTGCATCACTTACCCACATGTTCTGTATGTGAACACAATGAAACTCTCTTCATCAGTTCTCTCCACAAAGGTCACACAAGTGTGCTTCTCCCAGTGCCTCATTGCTTGCTTAAAGATAGCTCTTTGGGTTCCTGGAAAAGAAATCAAGATGAGCAAACAGTGAAGGCTTGGCTTTTAGGAAAATCTCTAAGGGACTTCATCTGGATATATGGGAACAGTCAACCTTTCAAACAGTCAATCTTACGCCTGTAGACACCTCTAGGACTCTGGGGCCCACTTCCAACTATAGCATTAATTTCCTGTATCATCTTTTCTCTCCTTGCGCTTGATGAATTAACTGCTCTAATAAAAAGGTAGCAAACTTTACAGATTAAGTACATCAATATTTGTGCACATAAAACATGTCAGCTCTCTAGCCACAGGCCATTCTGGCAGAGCTGCCAGGTGTTCTGATCTGAACACCAGCTACTAAGTGATGTGTCAAATTTGCTCTGTCACCCCAAGACACCCAGGAATTTCATGAGTGCTACAGATGTTCCTCAAAACTAAGGCAAAGCTATTGTCAGAAACCTAGAGTACTTCTGTTCCTGCTCTTCCAACAGCAGAGAGGATTCTTTTCTGGAAACACAGGGGGTGAGCACAGCTCACAGGTGCTGGCCCCTAAAGAAAAGTGACTCAGTCACTCGATTATTTCTTGGACTCCAAGAGAAGAACCATCTCACTGCGCACCTCAGCTTCAGGCTTCCACAGTGCACAATTCCTTGTGCAACAACATGCCCACCCTATCTCAGGAGACAGATTTCCAAGGGCCTGAGTCATTTGTGGGAGAACTCTGTTCCAGAGATTTCCCACACAGTTTGAGACACAAACCCCATAACTAACAGAAGACAGTGTTTTCACTACTGACCAGTGAAATTTCCTCCGATCACATAGGGAATGACCCCCCCTGGCCAGATCCTCTCAGCCCTGGATGTGGTTGCCCTGCGCACTCTGGGAGAGGAGTGTGTATCCATCCCAGACTCATCTTTATATTCCTTCCTCTTCGGGCTCCTTGCAAGCGTTGTGTTCTGCCTGCCGTCTGCAAGACAGAGTGGCAACACTGTTTAAATCCTCTTTAGTTCCACGTGCAGCCCTCAGGTAATACCCTGGAGCTTCAGAAAAAGATAAAAAGAAAAAGCAAGGTGTTAAACCAAACCACAAGTCATAGCCAGATGTGCCAGTGATTTTTTTGGGACTTTGAGACTGCTAATCTACAGAAAACTGACCCTTCTTATTTTGGAACCTCCATATGAACTGTGCCAAACCTGTTCTCCCATTAGGATATAAAAGCACATCCCTCCCTGTCTCTAGCCACTCACTCTCTGCAACAGCAACTTCACAAATGGGGACATAGTACTTAAACAAAGGGAACAGGAGGTGGGACTCAAACAAGCCTAGACCCATCCACTCATCTGCAGAGAATGGTTTGTTCTGTCAGGAATAGCTTCACTCATTCGAGTTGGCCTTGGAAAAACGTGACAGACTCCTAACTGAAATCTGTACTCAAGGCTGAAAAGTATTTGGTTTCACATACCAGGTCTTGGGTGGTTTGGAAATCTATAGATCAGACAGTCTCTGCTGGAGGAGGGATGCTCAGGATGGAAAAACAGAAGTGCAAATCTCCATCCATGCTGAATCTCTTATTTTAATGAAAAGGAGCAAAAATACAAAAGGGAAAGCAGAACACATCTCATTTCTTGTTGCAAAGGGTAGAGGAGGCCTGGTCGTGTGGTGTTCGGTGCTGGCCTTAAAATCTGCCAGAGGATTCATACAGGCTTCTAGGCAGACCCTGTACCATGCCCTACATCTGTGCTGCTGCTGCTCTGCTCAGATACTGGTTATACCTACATGAGTTGCACTTTTAATGTGGTGTTAGTCTGACCCAGAGAAAATATCCTTTACTCAAAGCTTCCGAGCTGTTCACCCCCTGACTGATGTGCCATGGGCAACTCAAACCTCAAAGCAGCCACAGTCCAGCTGGGCTTTACAAGCCTGTGTAAGGACTGTGTAGACACACCACTTGCTACATAAGCTCCCTGTATTGCACAGCCAACGCATCAGCTGGACTAGGGCAAAGGAGTAACTTCAGGGATTGCTGGCCTAAAGGGTCACACCAAGGTGAACATCCTTGTCACCTTGAAGAGCAGCACTGCTGATGGTGGCTCCCCAGGGGACCACTGTGAAGCCCAAGAATACAGCAATTTGTATGTAAATCAGCAAGACCAGCCACAGCTTTGCTTTCCAAGTCAGGGACATGGGCTGCCAGGTTATTAAAAAGCACAGGTCCTGCTAAGACCTTCCTCGAGTGACCGGGGGGCTGCTGAGAGCCTCTTCTCCTATTCATCCCTCCAGCTGAAGCACCAGTGAACAAACCACTACTGTCAAGGTTGAGGGGATCAATACAATGAGAAGGAAATTCAGGCAGTATAAGGGAATGAAAAGAATGAACTTTAAACCCTCCCTCCTGCTTCACCAGGTCAAGCCCTTCCTGCTCAATACCTTGCTCTGAGCTGCAAGACAAAGACGGGAATTTGCCTTTTGTTCCTCTTATTCCTGAGCACCTCCTGGCATTTCAGAAGCTGCCCCATCCCCAAGCCAGCTGCTGGATCCTGGAAGGCTGATGCTCTGAGGTTGGGTGTTCTCTCAACAGAGGAGGAACCACTCTCCTGCTCTTTCCATACACCTGGTACTGCTGGTACCAGGTACTAGCACAGGCAATGGCATTATGAGGTCCACAGCTAGAAGAAGAGAGAGGGTCTCAAGACAGAAGTAGTCTTGTCTTCTATTCACAAATTGCTCCTGGGGCTGCCCAATAGCTCTGTGGATTTGCACATGGACAGCTCCTGACAGCAAACCCAAGTGAGGAGTTGTCTGCCCTGTGCTCTCCTGTGCCTGGTGCAGCAGCAGCTCTGCACAGGGGACTCTGGGTCCACACTTCTGTGCCAGCAAGGCTTCTATTCCTTGCCAGCAACACACCCTCTTGGGCAAATTCTCCTCACCAGTCTTGCAACAGCTCTTGACTGCTCCTAACTCCTGCTATAGTTTTCTGCCTTTAACAACTGAAATTTGTTAAATTCTCCTCCCTGGAGAGGCCTGACACATCCTTCTATCAGGGCCTGCTTGTGGGTGGGGGTGAGCAGTTGCCTTTATATCACTTTGGATATTTTTCCCTCTTTCATTCACTTATTAAACTGTCTTTATCTCAATCAACGGGTTTTCTCACTCTTGCTTTTCCTGCTTTCTCACCTCTCCTGCTGGAGGAGGGGACTGGTGACTGGGTGCTTGGCTTCCGGCTGGGGTCAACCCGCCACATTATACACAGCAAACCCACCCTTTCAGAGAGTTCACCAACAGCAAAAAATGCCTGGGCAGGGCTGATGTCCCAGGCAGAGAGGTACACACATGTACACAACAAAAATATGTTTTTACAGAGTGTAAAAAAAAATAAATAAAAAATACCCAAAGGTCTGGGTGGGGTACAACATTACCCTTTTTAACTGCTTTGTCACTGTGATCAGTTGAAGTGGCATTCTCACTTGACACCTCTTCTCCCAGGCCTCCTGCAAAGGAAAAAAGAGCAGAGACTCATCTCTGGTGAGCTGGTTGGCAGAGCTCTGATGTGGAAAGGACAGCAGCTACTAGTAATGTCAGCTGGGGGTCCGCTGGCCACAGAAACTGTCTGCTTTCCCTGTGCAGGGAACAGGGACTAAATGCCTGATAAAGCTAGGCACTTTTCCTGGATTTGTTCCTAGCCTACAATGACACCCTGCAACTCATTACCATACCATGCCTTAGTTTCTCCATTTGCTGAATAGGCAGAAAGTCTCTTCTAGGGAAGGCTAATTTCATGGAGATTTACTGAGAGCAGGAGCTGAACGAGCTGATCTCTGTAGAGGTATCACAAGAGCAAATTTCTGCAGTCTTGGTGGCAAGGTGAAGAATGAAGAGCACGGTAAACCACCACACGCAGAAAAGAATACACTGTTAGTCATTCGGCACTGCTGGATGCAGTGTGGACACTTCCAAGAGGGATGTCTCACTTTCAAGACAGCTGGACATCTTCCAGTCACTGAAGCAGTCTTGCTTCGCCAGCTGGAAAGCTCTCCTTTGCTCTGAAGCTGGCTACTAGCAAATCCTTCTCCAGCCCGTCCAACGCAGCAAGGACAGGGGAAAAGGTATATCCCTGACACACTGGAGAAGGACTGAGAGAATGGTAACAAATCTCCAACATTATACTACTACAACTGATAAGAATATCAGAAAAATTATGATGAAAGATAGTTACAAAACAATTCAGTAGAAAATAAAATACCCAGACTCTCAGCTGGCTATAGGTTAGAGCTTCCTGGTCCAAGAGACACAGTAAATCAGGGGTTTGTCTCCCGAAGGAAGTGCCATAGTTTAACAGAGCTTGGCTGGACAAAAGCCACTAGATGTGTGAACAGGAACAAGCCTGATTCAACAAGATGGATTGCTCTGAACTCTATCACTCTTTTCCAGCTTCAGTGTCCCATCCTTAAGATTTCCCTTTGTTTTCTTTCATGCCCAGTCCTCTTCACTTCCTTAAGCCCAAGCTCAACAAAAGTTCCTCTTCTCAGTTTTACATCCCCAGGACTTCTCACACCCCCACCCCTGCAAAGTATGCTATTCTTCACACAGTATCTCATTCCATTTAAAGGAAACCCCAACTAGCCTTTCATCACCAGAATTATTAAGGCATGCGGTCTTTGCTGAGGCAAAGGATAATTTTGTGTTTCTAAATAAATGCAGCTTGCTTCCAGTCACAAACAGATTGCTTCTTAATTGAACTTGGGAGGTGAATTATATGGTGAATTAGGGAAAAAGCACAACTCTGTATTTAGTGAATTGTTCTCCTAAGAGGGAGCTGCATGAGATTGAATTGCAAATGATGGCACCAAACCCTAGAGCCGGGCCCCTCTCCTGTGCCCGAGCTGCTGACCTCTGCTGTGCCGCGGTGCCATTCGAGCGCACGGCTTTTCCAAGCTGTGAGCACATTCTTTCCCAGAGATCAGTGCAGGCCTTGGTTTCTTATGCAAAGAAGAGGTTTGAATAAACTAGTGTGACTAATGAAATCTACAACATCTTTGCATATTTTGTCTTATTGTAACCGATGAAAAGGGAGAGCACTACACAAAGGCCAGATATGGGGGTGCAGATACACCGGATATTTCAAACTCTAATCTCACTCATACAGACAGGGAGCACCCACAGCCTTGTGTCCCACAAGGGTGTTTTGGAATCAAACATGAGAACTTTAGAAGATTCTGTTCTGATTCACCTTGTTTTAAACATTTCCTATCGTCATGATGCCTAAAGATATCCCAAAAATTGAAGTGACTTGACAGACATTTAGCCCTCTTCTGATTCTTTTCAAGAGAGGGCTAATGTAGGATCCCAGAAGAACTGATATGCCACTACCAATAAATAAGGAAGCCAAGAAATGCACCTTGTGTCTGGAAGCAGCTGCACATAGGTTGCAGGCAATGTGTAGGTCCTGTTGTCCCCTCAACACTCCTGAAGTTGTACCTCTCTGTTGGACTACTCTGTCACATCCAAAAGCAGAACATATTCCAGTGTTACTGCTCCAGAGCACGAAATGCCCATGTATATACTGAAGCCCATTATCATTGGAAACACTGAAGAGGAGAAGGGAGAATTTCAGTTTGACATTGTGCTCTGTGGAAAGCCAATAAAAGCAGGCTTGGTACCCCACAAAGGCATGACACTGACTTTAATGGATATCCAGCAGTTAACAAGCCCCCCAAAATCACTTTCATCCTCAGTACTTCCCACCTGCTGCTGTGCTAGACCAGCACTCACCTTTCTTCAGCCTGGCTGTTTGAGTTTTGTCTGTTTCTCCCACAACCAGTTGATGATACGGAATTAGTTAGGTCATGTCTCCATACAGAGAGCTGTACTAGGTTTCCTAAACCCTCTTAAACACCACATTTTTGTAATTCAATTCTTCCTAATAATTTGTCCTACTTAACAGCTGCAACCCCGGCAGAACACTGCTGGACTCCCTAACTAGGCAACTTATTTTCTGTGCATGACCTGGCAGAGACACAAAAGAGATTCTCTACCCGGGCTGGGGAATATTTAATCTTCTACCTACAGTGCACTTGTACAACAACTTGTTTTTCTGTTTCTCACAGACCAGTACTGCCAAGGGATCTTGGCTGACTGAAGGAAATGTCCAGTAGTTTGAAAGCATCACAAATCTGAGATAAATCCACCATGTCTGCAATCATGGCTGAAGAACAGGTGTCTAAATTGTTTTAAGGAACTAGAAGCAGCCTGAGGTGGTAAGTAAGGGTCCAGCAAAGCAGAAGCAGCAGGCTAGGGCACTGTTGGGAAGAAAGTAGTTCCTCTCACTCTCCCAGGAGAGGAAACTGAAAATCCAATTTTGTTAAATGAAGTCCAAGTCGTTCAGCTGAAACCAAAAAAAGGACAAGATGCTAAGAGAGAGAGCATGCATGAAACATGCCATCAAAACCATACTGCTTGCAGTTCCCTTACACCACTAGCACAGGCAGAAGATCTGCAACGTGAAGGAAGAGTAGGAATCAGACTCCACTCAGTACCCTTACTTCCAGTAAGAGAGGGTGGGACTTGCAGAAGTAGCAATATATCAGACCTGAAAATGTGTCTTCTACAAGCTGCAATTTAGGATTGAAGGTATTTATTGCTGTACATGTTCTGGTTTGGTTTTTTTGTTTAAGCCCAGGTAGTCTGAATGACCAAAGAGGGGACAACCAGATCTCTTGCTAACTAAAGCTTCTGTGCTTCTTTCACTTGTTTATGGACCATGAAGGGGTTCTTGTCTGAAAAATGAAGAGGAAAGCCAGGCAAAGCAGTGAAGCAGTCTGCTGGTGAATCAGAATGCATGTAGTCGGCCCAGAAATACCTACCACCCTCCTACTGGGTCTGTTTAAGACCTCAAAGCTGCTTGAGAGGCAGCTGATTTCCAAAACGTTTTAGCACCATCCATCTTCGAGCTTTCATCTGAAAACACTACTCTGAGGCAAGATGAGTTACCCAACTGAAAGCAAAGGAGAAACATCAGCCTATCCTGAGTCAAGCTTCATTTTCAAATGATACCTATCTATAATGCTAGTCTAAAACCCAACTAGTGACAATAGGAATTGTAGTTGTCTGAAAAACTGCAGTCTGTGAACACAGAATATTCTTACATGGGAAATTGGATGGGATGAAGCTTGCAACACCTCCCTTTTTCCCAAACTGTAAAAGACCCCATTAAAATCAAAACCACTTTCAGAACAGGTCCAAGCCAGGATAATTTTTCCTCTCCGGACCAATGAAGAATCTCTTCATGTTCATGGAGTTTTCCTTTCCCTTTTCTGGCTGCTGTCCACCCAGGGAAAGGGTTCCACAGCTGAACTTTGAAGGTAGCTACCACCCATATGCTCATCACCTCTGCTGAGGACAAAGGAGTCCACAGTGACCACTGAGGACTTTGGCAGATTTTCCAGTTTTTCTGGTTTAGCCGAGAATAACTTGGCTGTGCACATAATTATTTGCTCTCAGGTGAATCAAACCACAGCAAGACTTTTTCTGATATATCTTTCTTACTGTGGAGAAAAGGCCATTTCAGAGCTGGGTCACAACACAGTGATTAAAAAAATACTTTTTAAAAATTACTAACAATTTCACCTCCCCTACCCATGCCTTAGAACACCCTGCTTTCATAGTCTCACTCAATATATTGGCTAGTCACATGCCATGGCTTAGAGACTGGATTTCAAACGGAGATTGCAATGAAGCACCCAAAAAAACCAAGTAGTGCACTTAATATTAAACACTAGTCACTGGTGAGAGTTTCAGTTCTGGTGAGTTCTGTCGTATTACAACCATCAGAGAAGCTCCTGGAAAAACAGGATAAGGCAAACAATGTTACATGCAGGTTTTTAACTTCATTAACCAATGGTCAAGAACTGTTTAGCACAGGAAAAGCTTTACTGCACTGGGTTTTCTAAGCACAGAAAAAGTGATGATTTTATTAAAACAATTTCTGCTGGGAAAACGCATTCAGAATGCAGAACAGATGTTTCCCAGAGCTGGTGGAGAGTCTATAGCAAAAACCTTTCCTAAACCCCCATACCCTGGAGATCTGAGCAAATGATTTGAGATATATCCTTCAGTATTTCCTGTCAGTGGAATAGCTGAAGTTCCCTCAATTTACTTAAAGAAAAATAAATTAAAGAAAGGAAGAATTCTGAACCCCAAATTCCCTGCAGGAATCTGTTTTTCATATTCAGAGTAAGCTGACTAGCTGCAATAACTCAGGAGAGACCCAAGGTCCAGAGGCTTGACAGGCAGATGTGTCATCTCTACATCAGCTGTGAATGCTTGTGCAGGCAAGGAGGACACTGGCCTCACAGGGAAGTTCATGAGAGGAGGAAGGTGAATACAGCTAAGCAAACCCAGGGCTGCCACAGACATGAGCTGCAAAGCACTTAATGGACCAAGATCTTCTGCTGGGCAGCTGTATTTGGAGTGGTACAGCAGGCAGAGCAGAAGTGCAGGCAGCACCATTCCCAAACACCCTGTATTTCCCCTGGATACTCCCCGCTCTTCTGGAAGTGGCAGCATCACTTTTATACTGTGATGCATCTTGTTTTTAAATAATGCATTGCAAGAAAGGGGACAATCTGACCCAACCTCTCCACCAACCTTTCAACTGAGAGTCAATGCTTAAGGGGAGCAACATTCTCTGGATACAAGGAAGGACTGAGAAGACTGAAAGGGGTCTTTTCCTGTGGGCTGTAACAATCACTTCTGTTCCCTAGGGTAAAAAGACAGATAAATGAGAGATAAAAGAAAGAAAAACCTTATCTACAACCTGTGCCATCTCACTGATTTCTTGCAGTGAGAAACAGCTCTGCAAGTACAGTGCTTTTACTGAGGCAAGCGAAAATGAAAAGCTAAAGTGAGTACATGTGCATGTCTCTGTTGTTTAGCCACGTCCCCACACATGGTGTAAGACTGCTACCCTCCCAGCATATCAACTGAGTAATCATAGTACCAACTATCCCCATCCCCTTGCACTTGATTTCTTGTCAATCTGATGGATTGAGATCTCTTCCTAACAGGTGTCTGCCTCATTGCTACATTCCTCTCCATTCACAATAATCACCTTCCCTCCCTGTCTCTTTTGGAAGGAAAGAGAAACAAGTGAACTTGCAGGCAATAAGGAAACTGTAAGAGCTGGTTTGGGTTCACCCACTGCTGCCCTAGTAGGCAGTACCAACCTCACGGCCCCCTTGGCTGACATCCTTTTCCTTCAAACCTGCAGAGTCTAATTTCTTCAGCCTCAGTGCACCCCGGGCCACTCCAGACAGAGCCATGCACTATTCCCTGCAGCAGCTCCTTGCCCTGCTCCAGCTGTGGCTCCCAGGCAGAGCCCGGGGCTCTCAGCAGCCCAGCCAGGCTGCTCCTCCCATTTAGCCTTCCCAGTCCTCTTGTTTTCCCCCTACCTTGTTGATACTGCATAAAAAATAACTCAAAATGAAAACACACTGGAAGCTAAGTTGTGTTTGAATGCAATTAAAACTCCTTCCGTGGAGAGTGTTTTGTGCCAGTAGAGAGACCTTTCTTTTACTTCATTTTCTGCCTAGATATTCAGACACTCACAGCTGTGGAGCTTCTTGGAGAGTTTTTGGTGCCTTCTTACCCCCTCGGAGCCTGAACCATGCTTAACAGGCAGTTGAGCAGCCTAAGTAGGTACAGCTGAGACACCTCATCTGCCTGGTTACCTACCAGCTCCACCACAGCTCATTTAAAGAGTACCTGAAACAAGCTGCCAAACCAGGGAAACTGAGGCAGGAGCCAGAACTGAGGCAGGGCAAGTGGGACTTAAAATGCTTCGGGAACACAAGCCAAATATAGCCATTGTTAGGTAACCTTAGACCATCTCCTTCCCCAGTGTCTTCCCTGACCCTCTGTTGAAACAGATGCCCGAATCATTTTGCTGTCATTAAAAGCGCTGTGGGGGAGCTGAGGAGTAAGGGCAGGGGCACTTTCGTCACTGGAGCAAGCCACCCCAGTAGGTGCTGGCAGAGCTGCCCTGTCCTTCCCAGGGACAGCTGCAGTTCGCAGGGGGAGTCAGGTCTCAAACCTACTCTGCCACCAACTGACTCCAGGATTCAGCAACAGCAACAACAGAAGAAAAGGGGTGGCTAGTCCCCTCCCTAAGACAGTCTGATGCATCTCACGCTCCCTTTTCCTCTCTAGGAAATGGAACTGCAAGATAATCTGAATATTTCCTTTTGCTTCTGATCTTTGCCCTGGAGAAACTTGTTACCAATTCCCCAGGGCTGTCCAAGTCACCATCTGGCCTCAGAACTACAACAGCAAACACAATCCAGTGTTCCAGCCTAAAACTAATTTGCTTTCTTTCCCCACTTGACAGCTGAATAAATACTTTGTCCTCACCATTTGAAAATGGGAGCCACAGCAAAGGCGTTTTGTCCAGTGCAGCTACAAGCATCAGCCTTGTCTCCAAATTAGGCCTGAACAAGCAGCTCAGAGTGAACACATTTATTCCACAAATACAAACCCTTTCTGTTCAGAATCAACCACGAGCAGTTTACAACTTCTAATTTAGTTGTTGTTTGTTATTGTCCATCAGGCCATTTTGTTCCTTGGACCTTCCAGACATTTTTCTGACCAGTGTAAGCTACTTTTATTTTGTGGGCACAGAAACATTCCTGCTCGAAAGCAGAGAGCCTGAGGGTCAAGGTATCCCAGCCAGTTTTTCAGAGTGACCATCCTGCAATGACTGCTCTCAGAGCTTACTAGACCCTACTCTTTCACTGATCATTTCTGCCTCCAAACTCACTTGCCTAAAACACTCTCAGAAATGACGAGGCAGCTTATGAAGTTGAGGCAAATACAATTCTTCATTTGAGCAAATATTCAAGGAAATAAGGCATTTGCCCAGCTCTGAAGCACAAATGCATGATTTAGCCAATTCCACAGTTATTGGCTAAGCACTGTCGAATTTTGCAATAAGGGTAATGGATTTAACTTTCAATGTAATTTCCATATGATTAAACTGATCTCCTCAAGTACATTTGCCCATGTGTTCCCTCCATCCCAGTTAATTAATATAAAGCTATTTAACAACCTCCACTTAAACACAAAAGACCATTCAGACTCTTCTGGCATCAGTAAAAGGAACAGCCTCCAAATGTGATACACCAGCTGTAGACGAGAGCAAAAGAAAATTTAATTAAGAGCGATCAAGAGCACGACAGTTGCAAACAGAAATCAGATGTTATAAATGCTCCTACATGGTGATTACTCCAGCTCCTGAAAGGGTTAATAGTACCATCCAGCACCAACTTCCAGGTGCTTGAGATGTGTCCAAGAGACCTTTGAGTATGGGGAAAGTAGGGGGGCTGGGAGCCAAAACCTGGTAAAGTTAAGCAGGGAGCAGCAGGGATTCGGCCTCATCTGTGCAGGAGCACCACAGCAACTGTGCCCAAAGCTGCAGCTATGCTTGAAGCTGATGGTGGCACCAAGCTGAATAGGAAGAAATTATAGAAACAGGCTGTTTGGAAGCAGCTTCAACCATGGCATCAACAGATAGTTTCTGCAGATGTTTTTGGGTGCTTAAATAATGTTAATTGGTCACTAACAAAATCCATACTTCTTAATTTCTGAAGTGCAGCATTTCACAAGAGTTACTTGCCTTCCTGGATGATTTCTGAAAGATGTGTATGAATTGTGACTCACAAGATAAGCACAACTGAAGTTTCCACTAAGAATGAGTAAGTGGCAGAGTTTGAGATAGCTGGGGATTTTTGTTACAATGGAGAAAGCTTTATTGCTTGGATGGATTAATTTAAGCAATATTGCAGAGCTCATAAAAACCCTAAAAAAAAACCTGTGTAAGGCTGAACATTGACGGCACAGCAGAAATCAAACCACTTATTTTGACAGGTGGAAGGCCACCATCCAGAAAACTTGATTTCAGGGAACAGTGCATTTACAAAACAAACTTTGTGGTGCATGTGACCAGCTGCCACTGGGAACGGAGGCAAGAGGAA
Source organism: Coloeus monedula (assembly GCF_965178545.1). Lineage (NCBI taxonomy): Eukaryota > Metazoa > Chordata > Aves > Passeriformes > Corvidae > Coloeus > Coloeus monedula. The sequence continues at coordinate 18,867,648 of NC_138788.1, forward strand.
AATGAACATCTTAATCCACAGGTAATGTGGAGCAAGTAACAGGGCTGTGTCATTCAGGTTGTGCTCTGCCCATTCAGGAGTACTCAGCATCTATTGCTTGGGACTCTCTTAACCCTGCCCTGCAGGACCTTTATCACAAACAAAGGGAAAAAAAGGAGATAGATTTCATTTCTCCGTTTGTCACAAGTCTGGAACACCACAGCCAAGTGTGTAAAGGAATACTGCAAGCCCATTAGTCCCAACTAGTTTCAAAGCAATGTGCCATACTGGAAAGACCCTAACTGAAAGAAAACTAGAGCTTGCATATCTGTTGGTGAGAGAGGTGGAATAAAGACTCTAGCACCTCTTGTTGATACTCAGGCAGATCACAAGCAGCAACTGACTGCACAGGAAGGCACTGGACAGCCCCTGAGAAAAGGCAGATGTGGCCAACAATCTGACTTCCCTCCTCCAGACAGCTGTGCTGCCCTTACTCAGGGTTTCTTCTCCAACCTGACAAGGGAGATCTGTCCTCTTTGCACACATACACGTTCCATGCTTTGGTATCTTGACTTGATCACCTTCTCTCCTCTCCTACCATCAAGCACCAGATTGGCAGATTCTAGTCCTGTGACTAGAAAAAGTGCATCCCTAAGATGAGAAAAATCCTTTTCAATAATTTACAGAAAAAACTTCAAGCTGTCACTCAGAAATCCATAAAGAAAAGTATTTGGTGTGAAAATATCAAACCTAAAGATTAGCATTTTCTAGTGGAAGAGTCTTAACTACAATGGAATTAGAAGGCTCATCAGCTAAAGGCATGGGATTTCTAGATAGTTATCTTTATGCTGGCAAAAGGCAAGTCTGGGAAAGTTGCAATAGGATGGTAAGACTCTGGGTGGAAGAGAAAAGCACAGTATCTGCTTTTCTGCAAAGAGAAGATCAGTGGCTTATTGCACAGAAATGTAGATTTGGGACACGGGGTAACTCAGAAGAGCAGTGTGAACAGAGCACTCTCAGCCCTAGAGGACTTACTCAGTTCTTCCAAAGGGGAGCTCCTGCCTTGCCTTAGCAAACTACAGAACTGTGGGAAATTCATTTCATGGTTGTCTGCTCTGGTAAAACCCCTGACTGAATCGACTCACATAGGTAAACATCTGGGCTAGTCACAGGAAAGTCATTTGGCACAGCTAACCAAACCTCAGCATCAGGCCAGGCTCTAGGCACCTACCTTTCCACTCTTGAGACTCCTCTTCCTGTTAAGAATGTGCCTGGATTGCAAAGAGACATCCCCAGAGTGCATGTCACATGTTGTGGAAAACTGAAAGGAGGTATGCAGACAGCTGGACAGAGCCCTCAGACAGGTCTGTTGGAACCAAGATGCTCCTCTACTCACATAGGAGGAAGCAACCTTCACTAAAGATTTCCCAAGCAAAGAGCAGACCCCTGCAGAGAGTTCACAGACGTGGGTTATGTTACAGCATGCACACACTTACTTGCATTGCTCCTGGCCAATACAGCTCACGTTAAGTTAGCACAACCTGTAGACTTGCTCTAAGTCTAAATGAGTTAAAGGTTGGCCTCCAAGCAGCCCTAAATTCCATGACTCTATGGTTCTGTGAAGTCCAGCAATGCTGAAAGTCCACTCCTTCTACCCTGAACCAAGTGACAGTACAGTAGAGCACCAAATATGAGTTACAAGGGGAAAAGAAGCTGAGTTTGGCAAGTATGTGTAAATGTCAGCTGTATTTAACAGCCTTGCTTTCAAATCCATAAATCAGATCTTCCCTGGAATCTCAGTTAGTCACGGCCTAAATCCCTAGATTTTGTAGTCTTCTAGAAGTATATTTTGCACTAAGTTAAATTTCACTGGAAACACATGAGTAGCTTCCAAGAGGACGCAGATGTAATGTGCAGCACTACTACTGGCCACAGCCCCTACACTGAGGAACCTCTCACAAAGTGAAACAGCAGAAACCCTGCTCGTGGCTGCCACTAGTACCTTAAGTATTCCACCAGAGAAGTCTTGCTCTCCACCCTGAAGCTAAGCAGCATAACTCCTAGCAGGAGAGCTGCACTTCATCGACCTGTCCGGCAAGTAAACCCAGCTCACATGCGAATCAATGTCTTTCCTCAAGAATGCAACCAGAGACAGCGACCATGAGCATCTTAAAACAAGAAAAAGCAAAGCATCCTGTTGCAGATGGACCCTTGTGCAGATGTGGTGAAGCAGCAGAGTAGCTGCCTGTGTTTTTCACAGCACACTCAAGAACAGCAGAGCTGCTGCCAACGAACCAGCTCCCTGCTCTTATTAAGACAAGGTTTAATGCAGAACTCCTGTCTGCCTCATTTGTCAGAGAATTACTTGCATGGATTTGCTGTCAGGGACTCCAGTCACTCACAGCAGCCTCTGTCTCCCCTGATTCAGTAGAAAGCCTGGGTTCAAATATATCCCTCTCCCAGCTGCACTGTTATCTGAAGCATACTGTAGCTAGAAAAGGTGCTCTGTGAATCTCTTCTGCCAGTCATTTGTGGCAGTGTGAAAGGCTCATCAAGGCTTTCAAGCCATGACCCCAAAAATCTCTCAAGATGAGAGGTAAAGAAAACTTGTTTTGACTGTTCTTGAAAAGCATTCTTGGCGACAGTGGGATATGGAGTCGGCTTCTTAGCAGCAAGCCCAGCACAGCAAGGCATCAGCGAAGGCAGCCAGACTCCCTTGGCTTCTGATCTGCTGCTGCCAAACTCTGAAGAGATAAACTTGCCCTTCTTACTCATAGAGGTGCCTTTCTGAACCAGAAACTCGCTCTATGATAGAAAAATCAGGAAAAGGGATAATGTATCAGAAAAGTCCTCATAATCCCAAAAATGCCCATAAAAAATTAAGCCAGAGAGTATTAAACAGGCACAAACCTCTCAGAGGCATGGCAAGAAATAAGGTCTTCTTCCTCTGTGGCTAGTGCTTCATCAGATAATCACCTTGCACCAGCGGACTCATTTGGGTCCAAAAGACAGGTAACACTGTACAATTTCCCAGCCCACCTGTGGATCTCTTTTTTCCCCATTGCAGCAGATGAATCCTCAAATCTTTCAAATTTCTTCTAAACTAAAATTACATTGTAAAAGCAAGTATTTTCACCAGGCTTAAAAAAAAAAAATCTATGAGAAACTTTTCAAAACTGCAAGCTTTTTGAAAAATCTTTCATCAAAGTGATTAGGAGTTGGCGATGCACGGGCTTGCTGAGACAGCACTCACTGGCAGATCTCCAGGTACCGGATTCATTTCATTATGTTTTGAACCATTATTGTCTCTCTACAGGTCCAAATCCTAAGGGAATCCATTTCAACACCACTGCATGAGAACACCTGATTTTCATAGTAAACGTAACATCTAAACTTGATCCCACAGAAGCAGAGAGGCAGCTAAAACCTTCATTTTAACAATATGCCTCATTGTTTGTCCCTTCTTCTAGCTGCAAAATATTTTTAAGGAAGAGGAGAAATTCCTTGTTTGGCAGATTTTATGTGGTATTACAGATGGTGATAGCAGGATGAGCAGGTGATGTGGAGGACAGTTTGGTCTGCAAAGCAACAAACAAAAAGATCACAAGCAAGTCCCTGGTTTAGGACTTAGGTTCAAAGGAGAACAGCCCATGAGGGGAAAAAAAAATTCCTGGTTTAGAAAATTACGAAAATCTTATCTCAACTCAAAGAAAGGTCAAATGTTCCACTTTAAACAGCTCTTTTCCCAGATTACTGATGAGAGTAAAACTACATTTCAGGTAAAACAGAGCTGAGGTTGAGAGACCTGTGGAAAAGAGCCCAGAAGTCATGTAACGATCACAATCTAAAAGTGGGTTGGAGGACAGCACTTTGGAAAAAACCTTCAGGGAAATCATGAAAGAGTCTTGACAAGAAATTAACTAGTTGGTAGCTCTGAGCCCTCTTAGAAGAGCACACCTCCTGGCATTCACTCACAGTTAGTCTGCACTGCATGCAAATCCCCTCTACTAACTCACACAGCTCAGAGCTTTAACCAAGTCAACAGAGTTCAACATGCAGACATCTAACAACTGCTTGCATTAAATGGGCTTCACTTAGTCGTAGACCACCAGCATGCCTACCTTTCCCTCAACAGCGCCTGAAGAAAACCCCACTTGTATAATTGCACCAGAGAAGGACATTTGCACACAAGATGCTATTGCAAAACCTACTGCAGTATTCAGATGCTTGACCTGTACTCTTCCTGATAAATTTTTAGGAAGGAAGCTCCTTTGGAGCAGATGAGGCTGCTCTCATGAATAAGGACTATCAGGTCTATGCTGCACTCCAGAAGCCTTTAAGTACTTAACACAAGTGATGGAATTCCCTGTGTAATTTCAAATCCCAATGGGACCACTCACACAAAAAAATCTGGGTATACTGGACAGAGACATCCAGACAAAGCCAAAGAGGAACATCATTGCTGGAGCACTGAAGTAAGGTACCAAGGAGACAGCCACCCCTAAAATCCACATGAGCAGGTTTTGAGGGGATTGCCAGAGAGCTCTGAGCCAGCATTTCTCAGAGGGAAGGAACCATGACCCTGCTCTGTGACTTCACCAAGGAGACAATGCTACTTGGTCCATTGCTTTCAGATACTAGGAATAAAACACTAACTCCAGTATTTGTTGAGAAAGTGCTTTGAAACACTGAACTTCAAGGCATCCCACTCAAGCAGGATCACAAATTTTCCGATTCTGAAAAATGACCGTGGCATTTCTGCAAGCAGGAAATTAATGGAGAAAACACACCTGGAGCACACTCATGCTGTGAAATTAAGCTCAGGACAGAGATCTGTGGCAGAATCCAAACAGTTCTCAGATTCCCTGCCCCTCTCTCTCAAGGACCTAGAGAAGTACCTAGCTATTTTCTAGACAATGACTGGAAGAGGGTGAAGAAGGGGAAAACTTGAAACATCTGACAGTCTCTGTGCTTGCCAGCCAAGGCAAAGCTTTCCCTAAAGCAGTACAATGTCGTTGGATCCAGAGGACCACATGTCCCATCGCTCCTAAGTACATGGGAACCTCATTCTTCCTTCAGAGCCTGACAGCTGCAGATGCTCCACACGAGCTATTAGGGTGTACACCTAAAAACAGCCCAGCAGTGTAAAATGGCACAATTTTCACTTCTCCTCCCAGTTGAACAGCATTTTCTGGGAATAAGGGAACAACACTGGGCAAGAAGAATGCCTGGCCTAATAACATGTTCAGAACTGCAGCTCCCAGATACGAAGAGCCTGTGTCTCTGTATATACGTATTAAGTACTTCCTTCACTATACAACTAATCCGATTAACAGCTTTAGGAAACTCTGAAATGTTATAATTCAAGGCGTTCCATTCAAAAAAGGTCTTAGGCTGTTTCTGTACAGAGGTTGCATTCTTCCCACTGGAAATAAAGCAGGGAGTAGGATTTTCTCCCAGGGAAGAACAGAGCCCAGTCCCCACCATGCTGAAGTAGACCACTCTCCTACAATTCACATGAGTGTCAAGCAAGCCCCACAAGAGAAGAATCAACCCTTCCTGCCCCTGCAGAGAGCCCCTCCCAGGGCAGGTGACCATAGAGATCCCTCAGTGTGTACTCTGCAGAAAGCATCACAGTCACGGGGGCTGCCCATTTGTCAGCTGCACTCCCAGGGGTACAAATGAAACCTGCCTGAGATGAGGACAAGGGTAAGTGAGTGAGGTGACGTCTCCACCTAAGGCAAAGCGTTGTATGATGCACCAGTAAAAAGTGCAAAGAAGAGACTGGTCCAACCACACCACATGAGCCGTGGCTGCAAGAGACCAGTGCCTGCATTACCTGATACAGATGTGAGTTATAAAATCCAGTTCATTTCCAGATGGCACGGGTCTGGCACCAGTGCCAAGTGAAAGAAATGTGCTAGACATGACAACTAAAAAAGTTACCAGAAGAAAAACTGATACATTCAAACATCATATGACTCTGCTTTCCCAGTGGTCTCCTCATCTAACTTCAGGAACTGACAAAGGGATGTGAAAGAGAATGCTGCCTGTCCCACTTAGTCTTCATTTTCTGATATATCTTCTGCTCCTAATAACCTATCACATAAGAATGTGTGACAGCCAAAAACACGATATGAAAGGGCTAAGTGACATGGCAATGCAGGACAATGGCCTTTCCAGGGAGCTATCCATAATCTGAAGAACTGGACAGCCCTTCTCTATCCAGAATTTCAGTTAGAGTGACAATTAAATATGCCAACAAAAATGTTGGATGCGTCACCTTTCACACTCATCCCAATAGGAAACAGGACCACTCATTCCCTAGAACCAGACCTACATGGTGCTTAGATGCTCTGAAGCCAGACAGTTACAAGGAAAGATACCCAGCCACCAATGCTTTCAAATTATATATGAGCTGAATTGCACAGGGGTCAGGTGAATATACAATTTCAGTGATTTTTGCCTCTACCCAACCTCTCACCCTACTTGCTAAACTAGAAGCAGAGCAGCAAAGAAAAACAGAAGAAGTTTGTTCTGACCTGCTCTGTCTCCAGTCCCTCTGGTATGTTTCAGAGCTCAGACTTCCAGCAATTTCTCTCTTGCAGCATACAGTGAAGTAGAGGGAAAAATACTGCGGGGAGCCCTCTGAACCAGCTGCAGAGTGTTTCAGAGACTGTTAGAGCTGGAGTGCAGTCAGAGCTCCTGAGTTAAGAAACACCTTTGCTCTGGCATGAGACTGAGCATACATTAGAGTTGCATAGGGGGAGAAAATGAGCACACACTTTACCGAAAATCAACACAATTGTTAACCTATTTCGATTATAATATCACCTCTAGGGCGGACTATATGCAAGACTGCAGTGGGTTTTACTAGGTAGACAGCCGAAAAAATGTGTTATTCCATTAAGATCATACAGTGAAAGAAAAAGGAGCACAGTAAGAGCCAGAACTCCTGCCAAACTGAGTGGCCCAAACTCAAACACATTTCCTTCCAACTTGGCAAAAAGGTATTTCCTCATAGAAAGAGACCAGTGATGTAAATCTGAAAATCTCCCTCGGACAAGATAGGATTTGGCTACATCAAATTGCGTCTTGTTTTTTATTTAACGAAGTTCAGAATTGGATCCCACCCTCAGTGCCATAACTAAGCCCTGCATGCACTGCCCTGGCTGTGGGAACAGCATCACGAGTGAAATGGAAGTGCTCCTTCCCTAAGGACAAAACCAGGTGAAAGAAGGCACCACCACCCCAGGGCTGCCCTTACCTGAAGTGTGTCTTGCGTTGCCATCTGAGTGCTTTGTTAAGTCAACAGCTCTGTCTATTTGAAACAACTTCAGATCATCTTCATCTAAAGCGATATCTCCCCAAAAGGCAGCTGGAGAGAAACAAAGTGCAATTAGTTTAGTTTTTTATTTTGGAAGAAAAGTACAGTTCCCATCTGGCTTGCATCACATCTAAAAGGCAATGACTTAATGGATCAGAAAAAGGTCAAAGGCTGCTGCAGTTCTGAAAGTACAAACAGTGAACATCAGTGGAGGCCAAGTGACAGCACTTACATTAAGTCACAGCATAGATCCACCAAAATGAGATGATTAGCTGGGATTCCTTGTGCCACTCATTCATGTAGGTGTGACTCAACCAGGGGAACGTTAAAGCCTACAAGAGGCAACCACCAGCATTGTCCTATTTCCTGTGAAGGAACTAGGTAAGTCACAGCTCAGGTCCTTACTGAGATGTTGCACCTGCACCATCCCCAGCCTAACAATGTGTGTAAGACTGGAGCACAGCAGTGAAGCACTCAGGCTCAGGAGTGTATAGCTAAAGGCTGCCGGCTTCAGGACCTCACTCATCCAGACACACTGCATTGGTCTCAATCCAGCCTGAGAGCCAGCCTACCATTTCCACTTTGCTAGAGAAACACCAGTTATGTGTCCCCTTGTGGATCAGCTCCCTAGATTTAAGTTTGCAGAGTTTTAAATTTTATAGAAATCTTTGAATTTCAGTCAGATGTCACCAAAATAAGGTAAACAAACTGACCACTTGATATTCACAGCTCAGAGAAACAGACTAGAAATCATCTGAGTGGAAAAAATTATACCCCTGGAGTATCCTGACTGAGTTGATGCTGCACAGCGTATAGTTACCACTTTGAGAATCTGAAAAAAATAAACACAGGCAGTGAGGCAGTTGACCAAGCCTAGCAGATCTTTCAGAGATAACAAACAGATTACAGAGTTCTTAAAACTCATACAAGAAGCCTGTATAGGCTGATAAAAAATAAGAAAAAATAGAGCAAATTAATTAATGATACAGCTGAAGAGAAATCGGTCAGACAGACAAGGAACAATGCTAAGGCACTGTCTGCAACAGTGGCCAGATTGGATGAAATTGCTTTTTACTTCTCTTGTTAAGTCAACATTTACATTACTTGAGGGGAAAAAACATCCTGCTGCTGTACTGGGAACATCACTGATCAAAACACATTAGGCCTGAGAAACCAATGTGCTTTACCAATCATCTCACTTTTACTACCAAGACCAAATGAAATATGGACCTTTGCCTGAATATCAGAAACCTGCAATCAGATCTGTGGCAATTGAATTAAGAAAGGTTAAATCAGAGTTTTGTCTGATACAACATGGTCCTGGTCCTGATGCAACACTTGATTCCTCTATTCTGCATCTCAGCAGCTCAGTCAGTACCATAGAATTTGCCAATGTCACTGTTCTGGGATGTGAGCATGGCAAGAAATCTTTGCTTGCTACTGCCTGCTACAAGCAGCAGAGCCCTGGCATGAGCAGAGGGTGACTCTACTACTCCTCCCTTTCCCTGGGACAAAGCTGTCCCCCTTGTTTGCCTGGCCATGGCAGCCTCAAGAGAGGCTGGCTCAAGCTTTTTGGCTGGGTCTTCTTAAAAGTGCTGCCAAAACCCAGTTCCAGAAGAGAACATAGTTAGTGCAGACAAACCTATACACAGACTGATATCAGTTATAACTAGGGCAGAACCTCCATTTGCTATACAAACAGAGAACTCAGGCTCTCCCCAACTTCTGGGCAATCTAAGCTGTCACTCACAACAGAGAAGAACCCAAAACACTGGCAGATTCCCACCAGGTAACAAGTCTACCACTACAGCCAAACATCCCAAGCTGATTGGGATGAAAGTGGAAGAAAGCAGTGACATAGGTTTCTGTGGCTGCAGTTTGAGGAGATGACATTTTACCCATCCACAGAAATTACTTGCCCAGAACAATGTGGCAGTCAAGAGGCAGAGATGCAAGCTTGGTAAGTCATTACTATACTGGCCATCTACCACCACTATTCCCTACCCTCTTGTCAAACCTACTGTCCCAACTAATTGCCACCACTGTGGGCTCTCAGTGGCTGCTCTCCATTAGTACCACACAGTCTGTTTCTCAGGCTAAGGTAGCCCATGCGAAAACCCAGCTTTCAGGGCAAGCCTGCAGCATGAATTTACACCAACAGAATTGTTATATTTTCCTTCCCAGTGGAAGGCAGCAGTTTTCTCCCAGCTCTAGCAAAGGGATCTCTTTCTGTTACAAAGCCATACATCATCCTGAAAGATAGCCCACTACAAAAGCAGAATTTTCCTAGCATTTATTTCCAGCTCTCTGCAGTCCCAGCATGCTCCAGGGGAACTGTGATTTATCACAGTCCCCAACCAGCTGAACAATTTTCGTTGCTGGAAGTCCCGGCGGAGAATGCTACACTGCAACTTCTCCTGTGCTGTCAAAGGCTCCTTCCTAAAGACATGCAAGCCTGAAAGCCTGCCTCCACCCAGAGGGAGCCGTCCCACAGGAAAGCCCAAGTACTTTATTTTAAAGGGTCACAAGTTCAGAGACTGCTGGCAAATGAAGCATCTCAAATCATCCCTTCTGATTTCTTTTACTAAGTTCTCCTTTTTAATTTAATGTGGGAAGATTTCCAAAAAAAAAAGAAAAATAAAGAAACAAACAAATAATTTAAATCTCCAAACAGCAGGCTAACAAGCTCGGAATCCAGAGTTTCTCTTGGCAGAGCTCTGTAGTGTACACCCAGGTGCAAACTCTTAACACACAGTGCAACAGCATGCCAGCTTTTCTTTGAGAAAATGCATTAATCGCTCTGGATAGTAAGAATAGAGCAGCTCTTATTGAGCTTGATGGAGCCAACATGAGAGACTTTGCTTCTCTGCTGGACTGGTAGCCTGCACCAACCACCTGAATGCTGAACCTCACCACCCCCCAGCATATGCAACCAGACAGCATTTGTCTGCTGGGCAAAGAGGAAGGATGACTGTGTTAAACAAACAAATTCAGCACCAAAAAGAAAAAAGCAGCCTGGCAAGCTGTCTGCATTTTCAGCACATTTCTCCCACAGGAAAACAGTCTACATGCTGAGGTCCGAATTGTGCGCTGAGCACAGAGGTGCCATGACACCAGGAAAGTGTGGCAGGTGGCACAGGGAAGGAAAACACCTCCTTCTGAGCAGAGGACAAGCTCAACAGTTTTCCCAGGTGCTTCCCCCGCAACCAGGGCCTAAACCCATCAATGTCCTCACAGTTCTCATTTTCCACAGTAACATTCTGGGGAGTCGCCAGCAATGTGACAGCACAAAGTGTCTTCTTTCTAAAAACTTCACCACTCTTCCCTGAGAATCACCTCCAACCTGCTTTTTCCCCCTAAGGCTGTCCTTCTCCTATTCCCCACTTGCATTTTCTCCTTTTCCTGGTTCTGAGCAGCACAGTCTTATTTCAGGGGAGAAAAATAATTTTGCTATCTCTCATGAAAACTCAATTCAGAAGTGTTCACAACTGTTTAAAACTTTCATTTTCCATGAAAAGCGTGCATCATCCAGGCTTTTTAAGAAAAATCTTATACTTTCTGGGTTTTTTTCTCTCCCTCAAAGACAACTAAGGAAAAGAATAAATCACCAAAAGAAGCTTATGGTATTCAGAAAGAAAACTAAATAACACTGTTCCTAAATATACATCGCGAACCAAAATGTACTGTTGCAACTCGTTAAAACCAGGCTGATCTCTAACACTTCAAGACAAATTCCTGGGGATGGGTATCCTTCACCCTCACCACAGTCAGCTCCAAGCTTCTACAAGAACATGAGCCACTTGAGCTGGCAGAAGAATATAACTCCATACTTGAGAAACATCAAGTGTCTGTGTTTGAACTGATCTTCAGCCACCATGCTGGAGCAAACCTTTCATTCATTTGCCTGCCACAAACTCTTGCCAGGAAGCCCCTATTCCAGCATCAGTATAGGCCATAGGTTTATTCTGATGAGCACGGATCAGCAAAGCAGTCACCCTCTGCACGCTATGGAAGACCACTAAAATTCTCCCTCTAGCACTGATCAGAACCAGCTGTGACAGAGACTGACTGAGAGACTTTGGAAACATGTATACCTTGCCTGCCTCCAAGGCAAAGCTCCCTCCATCCCACTCCACCTCAAATATAGACTCACCATCTGAAGCTTTTATTAAGAAACGGCAGGTTTTAAGTGCTGAACAGGATCTGAACCTAGATTGAGGACTGTGTCTTCCAATTTGAGTAAAAGGGGCCAATTTTCCTATGGGGTGACACTAACCTGTGTATGTCACCAGCTCCAGGGTCTTGTCTGAATTCACAGCTAGCTGGCACAGCTCACACTGACAGATTTCATTTCAGTCCTTCTAGCAGAGCTTTAACACAGTTTTGCTCCTCTTTTTGAGCAGGTGTCCCACAGGGCAATATAGCAATGGGCAGGTTAAACAAAGAGCAATGCGAACCCAAGTAGGTGCCTCAGATTTGTTTCATCAATACTCACAACTCAGTTATCACTAGTGTTCACAACCCCTGTGTGTAGATAAGAGCCGGCTTTCCAAGCAGAGGTGCCTCATGACTCATGCCAGTACAAAACACACGAGGAAGTGCTTGCACAATTAACCTTGACATCTCCAATTCCATGAGCATCATGGGCAGGCAACTGATACAGCCTGCCAGACACCAACTCAGCTGTGTCACCCAAGTGGTGAGCCACACCCTCTGTTTGTGCCTCACAGTGCAAACGTAGGATGCTCTGAACCCACCCACGAGATCAATCACGGTGCATTTCTAAGGCACAGTCTCTATCCCCACCCACATCTCTGCTCTCCATCACCTACATTACGGAAAAGTCCTAGGGCACCAATTAGTTCCTTTTGTTCTGGAGTCGAGTGTACCACACCCAAACAGTACAAGAGAAAAACCATGTCCCTCCCACCTGAGCAACAGGAGAACCTGGCAAGGGGTGCTGGGCATATGTGGACACAGAAACACATCCCACCTCCTGGCAAACAGCAGTACAACTCCTCATGCACTAGCAAAAACACACCAAGTTATTTTTGAGCCTGTGCTGAATGCTTCCCAAGCTGACAGGTCTGAGTGCTGGGAGATTTAATTTTCAGGGCTGGCCATGCTCTCATTAGGGCTAACACTTTGCAGTCTCACAATAAGAAAATAAATCAACAGATCAAAGAGTGTTCCCGGCACCTCCATATTTCTTTCCTCGCAGGAAGGTAGGCCTGTTGCTGAACCTCCTGCTGGCTCAGGAACCAGCAGAACAATATTCTGAAGTATGCTAAGATTTATACCTTAGAGAAAAAACTCAACACATTCCTAAGGGCAAAGTAACAACTGTGTCAGAGGGAGAGCAAAGCCTCAAAGTAAGACAGAAACCACTGAAAGAAGAGAGAGAAAAAAAATTTCAGACCAACAACTAGGAAATAGGGCCAGATTGTGAGCATTGAACACTCAAGACAAAGGAAGATGGGAAACAAGCAACAAGTAAACAAAAAGCATAAAAACTGCCACATTCATCCATTATGTTTTCATCCAGATCAGTAGGAATGATCAGAAGTTTCCCACTGGCCAGCTTTGGGAATAAGCTGCTGTGGAGGCTCTGGTGGTAACCAGCTCCACTCAGCAAGGGTGTTTGGAGTCAGAGCTGGGGTCTGGCATCAGTGGGGTATCCTGGCAATAGGGACTTGGGCATTCTATCTTCAGTGGGAAGTTCCCCAGTCCAGGGAGCAAATTTTGTTTCAGAAATTCCTCTCAGTTTGTGTAGGAATGTCTACGAACATGGTCTGCTTCTAAACGGCAACAAATACTTCAAAAACATCAAAATCTCCTGGAAATCAGAGTCCAAATCCCTGTTCAGACTTCTGCAGAAACCTAAACTGCCTAAATTATCATGTGTAGTGCTCCCAAAGCACTGTCTCTTGGGAACTGATCTGCAAGAGACCTAATTAGGCCAGAAGTCCTGATTCATATTCAGTAGATTTCCTATCCTGGAAGGTGAAAATGCAGGAACAAAGAAATACTTTGGGCTTGAGTTTGTTCAAAACTGCAAACATGCATGTGAGCCTACACAATGCCCAGCTTTGCTGGCCTGGACTGAATACTGTTATTTTAACCAGGAAACGAGCAATAGAGCTTGCCAGAATCAGGTTAGGAGAAAGGTATTTTCATTTTAAAATTTACAACTCTCCTGCTGCTGGTTACTTCCTCACTCAAGGTCTTCGTCTTTTCCACTTCAACATGGTAGTCACGCCAATCCAATAATCTGTGAACCCATTCCCGGTAAAATGAGCAGTGCAGGAGGGCACATGTGAACACACAGAGCTGGAAAGTCATGCCAGGCAGCTGGAAATCCATGCCACAAGCAGCTGGAAATCCATGCCACAAGCAGCAAAGCAGCTCCCTCTATGGGCCCTGAAATTGTTAAACAGCTGCACCTTCATAGAGAGCGCTGCCAGGGATGGATGTCTGCTGCCCAGTACCTCAGAGCACCTCAGAGCTTTAAGAAGCTGCTCCCTGTAATGTGGGGTGCAAAACCCAAGCAACTGGCTTAACCCCTCCTGTTTCCATAGGAAGTAAATTAAACTGTGCGAGCTTCATAACACTCTGTTTACTGCTCTAGGTGACAATGCAAGTTCCATGGCAATGCTGACATGAGAAAGGGATCTGGCTGTGCATCTCTGAATTCGTCTCCCTGAAAGCTGTAGACAGTCTGTAGAGTGCCTCTTGGCCACATTTTTTGTGTAGGCAGGAAACAGACTTTAGGGAGAAGCTATCATGGACTCACAAACACATGTAGTTTGATCTCTACCCCCCAACACAGACAGGCAAACATCCTCAAAGCCACCCGAAAAGCAGGTAAACTCACTTGGAGACCTCTTTCCCTTGCAAGTGAAACCGACCTCAGCAACTCATTTGGCTGTCCTCACCAGGCAACTCTGGCCCCCTTCTGCTGCCTGAGGGACACAGGTATCCTTCCTGGATTCTGTCCATTCCACGGAACCATGATGCTCCAACAGCTTTTGTCACACCCTGCTGTAAAGTTATTCTGGTTAAATGAAGGCAGCAGACAGAGACAAGAGACCTAAGAACCAGCTATCTCCATTCCCTGCCAACGCCTGAACCCCACAGTGCACATACATCTCTCAACCCTACTAGAAGTGGGAACCAGGAAACAAAGCCATAACCAGAGAAAAGGATTTTGTGGCCTGATCCTAAGTGATAAGACCTATAAATAGCACAGTGGCATTATTTGACAGAGGAAGCCCTTTCCCCAAGTGCCTATGAAGTGACCCTTGTTAGCTCAACCTGCAAGGCAGCAATGCTGTCTTGGAAATCCAGCATTGCTTCAGCTGCCCTTTAAGAGCAGGAGATGACAAAGTTCTGGGTAATGAAATCCAAGGATGCTTTCGTCAATTAATTATGGAGATAGCTGAACTACACAAGCCCCATCTCACCCCCTTCATCATTTTTGCTGCTCAATATAACTTTAATTAATCTTTCCTTTGGCAATTTGAAGGAAGGGTGAGCACGCTGCAAACACCCACTGAGTATTAAATTGATTTTCTGTTTTATAGTCCTCTTTCCCTCCCTATTGGTCAAGCTGTGATTTGTGCCTCTTCCCTTGGAGGCATTTTTTTCCATGCTAATATAATCCAAAGCCCCAAGCAACAATTGCATCCTGAAAAGTAACACTTTGCACAGTCCATTGCTTCAGCCCAGCCTCTGCCAGCACAGAGAAGATTCTCTCTTGCGTCCTTTTCTCCCCACACCACAAAAATCCAAAGCATACCTTCATCATTTTTGCCTAAAACCTGACAATGTTATTGTCCTAAGTAACTAAGAGATCAAGTCCCTGTAGTTTCCTGCCTGCCATTTGTAGCAGTGCATCTCAACTACCAAAGCACTAAAGGAAAGCCTATACCGCTGGAAAACACGACCTCCTAGCTGAGGGACCAGGCTGTCTCTTGCTGACAGCAGGAACAAAAGCTCAGCTGAGGTCCCTAATAACTTGCCCTACTCTCAGCAAAAGACAGGACCCCACCGTGGGCTTGTGGGGCTGAGAGCAGGGTCTTTAGCAGCAAGCACACCCCAGTGCAAGGTAAACCAAGTGCAGCCCAGCTGTGCAGCAATGGAACAAGCTCTTTTCACAGAACCTTCTCCTTTGCCTTGTAGGGACCCCAGGCCTTGACTGTCACCAGTCAACCATTTAAGGCTGAGAGTGGTTAGGGGTCACCTTCTTACCCCAGCACCACCTCAAGGACAGGCACAGAGGGTGGCTGCCAGCAGTTTCTGTCTCAGGAATTCAGGTTCCTGTTCATCACTACTGGTTTTGGTACCATGAGCTAGGAGACCTTGACCTAAAATATTGCATGTTCCTCAGCGGCTGTCCCACAAGACTTCCTGAGCCTTATGGGCACCACTTCCAGTCTTCTGGGAGGAGACATCCAGGTCAGACCTTTTCCTCAGATAATTCCCATACCATGGGACTTGCCCTGGATTTATTCCTCAAAATTAAGATGAGAAACATAACCTTAGAGATGACAGAAGAAAATTTAAGACTAAAACTCTTCTAATTTCATTTGGAATGGCTCAGTGGCTAAGCACTGTCCCCCCACTGAGGACATTTCATTTCAAATTGCATCATTTGGGGAGGGATGATTTTCCTTCCGGTGGCCAGACACACAGAGGTGTCAAAATCTCACTGTTCTCACCCCAAGCACTGCAACAGGGGAATGGGTGACCCCAAACAGGCAGAAAATTCACTGCCACCTGCCCACCCACAGAAGAAATTGGCTCATGGCAAAAACGACCAGAAGTGGAGCCATGAACTGAGCTGCATCCTCAAAAAAGGAAGGTAGAAAGCAGGCCTGCTTGGAGCAAACTTCAAGGCAGGCTGACAATTTAAAACCACATGGTCCTGGATGAAAGGAGGCAGTTCATGATAGATCACATCTATTCAAGGGCCAGACAAGGAAAGCAAACATAGGCTCATTTTACTCATTGTTCTTTATCCACCAGCACCAGGAGAGGAGTGCTGCAGCACTGTTGGAAGAGAAAAAAGAAATGGACAGCAGGCAGGAAAGAAACGGGAGCTATTTATGGAGGATAGCTAACTTGAGCTGTTTACAGACCTTCCCTCTGAAAGCTCAGGGATGGGAGGGTGGGCAGGGAGGTGGTTTCAGCCATTAAAAATACAACGTGAGAATCCATTAATTTTCCATAGAAACAATGTCGTCACAGAAGCGAGACAAATCCGATCAGTCATGCAAATGTGCTGATGTTAAATTCTCAGGCCTGGGTGGGGAATTTGGGTTGCCAAGAACACCACAATGAAGAGATCAGAATGAGATTAGAAGCCAGAGAGGCTGTGGCACTGACGGCATGGTGGGGGGCATGAGATGTAACCAAAGGCACCCCAGATTACAGCAGACTTCATGCCTTAAGCCAGGCACAGGTGTCCCAGCAGGAAAGACAAAAAAACTCTTCCTTGCATGAGATCTCAGGAACCAGGCAAATGCCACATTCCTGCTCTGCAAACCAGCAAGGACCACAGCTCACTCCAGGGAATGAAGGGCTCAGCAACCCACAGGACTGGGGCCCTCACAAGCTGCAAAGACACAGCATCAACGAAAAGCAAGAGGTGATAGAGGAAACAGGTGAGCATAACACAGCAAAGCACTAGGTAATTCCAGTTTTGGAGAGAACTGTCCCAAGTTGGTGTCAGCGCTGTCCCAGGCACATGCTGAGCTGTGGTGAATTCTCAAACACAGCATTTATGTTGTGTTAATAAGGGGCAAAATAAAAAGTTTATTTCCCCTCTGAAGAAACAAACAAATAAAAAAACCCCTCAAACCAACAACCAAACACAAAACAAAAAGAGGCCAGCTGTCTTGATCTCCTTCCTTCATTCTTCTCTATAAAAATCAAACTTTACAATCTCCCTGGAGGAAGATACTACACATGAAAAATTACAGTGGCACCCTGAGCAGGAGGACGGAAATCACTCTCCCTGGCAGGGAACACAGCCCTTCCTTGCTGTCCAGTCACCATCAGGTCACCATCCTGGACTGGCCTCACCACAAATATTTAGGGGTTAAAAGTTGCAAAACGAAGTTCTCCACCCCCTGTAATACACAAAACATTGCTAGAGTAACACCTTGGACAAGGATGCTTCCAGGTGAGTCTCACCACCAGCAAAAACAGTCCAAAGAAGCATATGAATAAAAACAAATGAGAGGTCAAAACACATCACAAGAGCTGTTCCACCCAGGTTCATCCACCAGTCAAAGTATCAGTATCTGTCATTACAAACAGCTGTTTGGTTTACCTGTTCATTTTGAAAATGCATTGGTTTTACATTTGAGGCCTTTGGTGCTACAGCCAGAAGAATCCCCTCCACACAAGGGCTGTTTGCGCCCATCAGGTGGCTGCTGGTGTGCACAAGCCTGGGGAAAGGGCTCAGCCCACCAGTGTCTGAGAAAGGGCACTCACACCGCACTATGCACCTCGGGGAAACTCCTTGTACCACCAACTTGCCCAGAAACAGGCATTTACCAAGTAATTCACCTTGGTCACTGAAACCAGCCCTCTAGCGCCATGTAATTCAAAGAGGTGGCTTCCCCAGAAGAGGACAATCTTGCAGGATACAGTGGCACCCCAGATGGGTACTGTGCTGGTAGCTCAGCACAACACAGCCCACAGCACAGGCTGCTGAAAGGATTCTTGGTTCAGAGACATACTTGTTTCTAGAACCCCTAAAATACCACATGTCACTCTGGCCATTCCCTGTCTATTTAAACTCCTACAAGAAACCTGAAAAAACCTGGTGATTGCCTCATCATATATACGGAGTAAACCGGATCTCGTGTCCCCTTCTGTGGCTCACAAGGCTCACCAGCAGCCTGTTCAAATACCTCTCTGGATTTGCACCTGTAGACACACAGCAGAGGACAGAGCCAGCCTGCTCCAGCAGGCACTCTTCCAGTCTGCTTTGCAATGGTAAGTGCTACAAATCTGGTAGCAGCATGCCCCTCTATAAATACTGCACTGTGCAGACAACCCTGTGCAGCACACAAAATCACAGTGCTGCCCTCACAGGAGAGGTCTGCATCCTGCCATGGCTTTCCTTCAAATGATTCTTTCTGATGTCCCAAAATGTTCATTGATTCTTCACCCTTTTCTGAGTACCACTGCCATAAATGTTTTATTCTTGAATTTCGGTGTTACTGTTCCACATCAGCTAAATTCAGTCACCCAAACATCTACAGCAACAATCACTGATTTCTCAGTGACTCCCAGCTTGGTCTATCCCATTAAAGTTGGCATGCATAAAATCAAAGCTCTTAATATTCAAGGGCATTTTTATTGTTGCAGCCATGCACACCACATGGAGCATCTAGGACTGTGCGGCAGCCGAGTCCTCCCAGTGTACAGAGCTCCACAAAGCTTCAGACTTCAGGGGCTGTCATAGCTCCAGTTACAGACACATCAGTTTTGAGCGCAACTTCAGGTGAGAAAATTGCTCTCAAGATTCACACCCAAAAGTCACAGAAGCCATAGTTTTCTGTTTTCTTCAACAAGATCTCATTACTCTCTGCTCACTAAGATTGCTCAGAAAGGTGTAGAATTGTGCTCTGATAAGACCTCGGAGTTTTAAACTAGGTTGTTGATAGACCAGCATACAAGTGAAAGACACTAGCAAGGCATCATGCACCTCATCATCTTTTGACACAATAGATCCTGCACCAGCAGTGAGCAGGCAAGAAAGCAGTGAAAGGTTAAGTGTCATTACCTCCATTCATGTTATTTATGCAGTAGGTGCCCATGAGAAGTTGGTCTTTATTGATACATTCTTTAACATGCTAGCTCTGTTTCACTTCAAGCACTTAACTACATCTGGGTGAGGACATGTTCTCACTTCCCAAGCAAGCCAGCTGCACCCCTCACTCGCTCAAACATCAACGATAAAAGCCTGCTCAAGAACATGCATCTGTTTCACGCATGGCTCATGCGGCTAATTTAAACAGTTTCCATATGTTGCCAAAGAGCTGTGACCAAATGCCACTTGCAAATAAATGGGAAGATTGTCTGGCTTCCACAGAGAAAAGTTTCATCTTGGAGCAACAGCTCCTTTGTTCCCAGGTCTCCCTGGGCTTCCCCAGCCCCTTCTGCAGTCAGATGTTGCTGACTGGTCCAAACACTGCTTCTTCCTGGGATCATGATGCTGCAGCAACACACTTTACAGATCACAGTGGGCAGACTTTGGAAAAGACCTGTGATGAACACCTCAACACGTGGAAATCATAGACTCATAGAAGGGTTTGGGTTGGAAAGAACCTTTAAAGGTCTAGTTCTAACCACCTGCAATGAACAGGGACACTTTCAACTAGATCTGGTTGCTCAGAGCCCCATCCAACCTGACCTTGAGTGCTTTCAGGGATGGGGCATCTGCCACCTCTCTGGGCAACCTGTTCCAGTGCTTTGTTACCCTCTATCAGTGTAACCACCTCCTTTTCTCCTTGTTCCAGAAAAAGTTACTTACTCATAGGACAGTCATGCTTTTTGCTCAGTCCTTATCCAGACATTTCCATTGGGCACCAGGCTGTAACTGCTGGAATTGCTCAAAGCATAAATGAAGCTCTGTGGCTCCATATAAGCTATAATTTCACATTTTCACATTTTGCTGTGACACCAGAAGCTAACATTTCACTTCTAATGTATTCACAGTGGCTTTCTTCTCTATTCCAGCCTGCCAAGAGGTCACTTGCCATATTATAGCTAGACTACATCCAAACTAATGGTCTCTAGATGTGTAGATGGGAGGACTGTCAGTAAGGCCTTCACTCAGGGTTACTGCTCTCCAAGAGGTATATCCAGTCAGAGAAGTATACAATCAACATCTCGATTTGGAAATGGAGGGGAGGCTATTAGAAGGATTAAAAAATTTGAAAGGGAAAGTACACAGATGCCACTATTTTCCTTGTCAACAACGGCAGGTTGCACTTGCACCCCAGCGAAGTGCAGTGCAGAGCCTGTGCCTACTGGAACTGGCCTTGCAGAGTAAAACCCACATTGTCTCTTCAGACAGAGCTTGCTGGAGGAGGCACCAAACAGGTGCCTCCAAGAACCATTCAAAGATATGTTTCTCAGCCTGTCGTGAAGAAGTGATTATTTTATGGTCACAGAATCCAGGATAGAGCTGGATGTCCCAGATCTCCACCTCAATGGTCCACTATCAGACAGACCATCCACTGCTGGCCAGCTCCAAGATGCTGGAGTTCCCCTCCCTTTCTTGAGGATGGAGGGTGTCTACTCCTTGAAACTTCACCAAGCAGAAAGGGCAGTTGGACCAAGTGGGATATGAGAGCATCCAGCTCCACATTGCCTTGCACGGGGGGCTGTCTCCCATTGCCCAAGGTAAGGGGATCCATTCTCACCAAAGCTATCCTACTCCTACATTTAGTGGCCACCTTGCAGTATCTCCTCCCTCTTTGGGAAGTTGTTGGGGACCACAGGCACAGTTAACAGAAAATATCCCTCAAATCTGATATTGGGTGAAGCACATGAAAAATTACTCATACAATTGATTCACATGGTTTCCATCATTCAGAAATTCTTATGCATAAAGGGGAGACATGGGATTTGCACATAACCGACTTAGACAGCTGCAGATTTCCATAGGCACTAAATGTCTGCAGGCAGAAGCCACTCCTCGTGTAATCCCATTAAACAGCTGGAATGAATGAAAATGCTGTGCAATTCAGCACACTAACATCAGCCACCTCTGCTTCCTCCACTGTTAGTGCAGGGTCCTCTCCAGTTCAGCCTCTTCCCATGGGTCCAAATTACAGGAGTTATTTCATGCCCTAAACTCTGCAGGAAGCCTGGAGCACATGTGAGGCTACAGTAATGGAAGACCAGCATCAGAAAGTGCTAGGAACATATCCAGGCTCTCCATCACAGTCGTCTTTGCTTTTGGGGATATCATTGCAGAACACTTAATTCTTCTCATGAACAGAAATCAGTATACTGGAGATTGGGAATAGAATTAAAATCAACACACTGCCATCTCCAAAGGCAAGATGGTGGAATTCATACCAAATATAATTGCTAGTAGACTGCAGGTCCAGACCAGAATCAAAGGCTCTGGAATCAGGAGGATCTTGGGTGGAAGCTGTTTGCCATTTAAAGGCCCTTCACGGCATTTAGCACTGTATCACACCACAGCAGGTGTGAAGAGCCAGCATAAAAATAGAGTATTCAGCAATTTAAAGGAGGCGTCATTAATCCTTCACCTCCCAGGGAAGGCCGGAGACACCAGTCTGAGCTCTGCTCCCTCAGGCATCCAGCAGAAGATGACATTCAACAAGGCTTATGCTTCATGCATATGCAAATATTGTCTACCTTCCACACCTCCATTAACTGCTAACTCATCCTTAGTGCTCTCCAGTCACACTTGATTGCCAATACAGGAAATCTCCTACAACTTCACGGAAACTGGAGGGTCTCTCAGGGAAGGTTAACTAGAGCCATGACTGTCCAGACAAGTGAGCAGGATGAGACAAGCACATGCACAACAGAAATACCATCAACTGTACATGCTATGCAGCTTGCAGAATTGCTCATTTACACTCCTAGAGGCAGCTGGGTTTATCTCTTTACTTACCTTCTTCCTTTCCAATCACTTGTTCCTGTGGCCTGTCCTGCACTACCACAAGCATTCAGAGGACTGGAAAGTAAAAATCCACTTGGTTCTGAGTAAAAACCAGAACAGTCCCCCTTTGTGCTCAGTTCCCACAGTTCACTGATACTGGGAGAAGGAGGATGAAAGACCGTCTTCCTCAGCAGCAGCCCAGCTTTAAATCAGAATAAAGTAGCCATGACTGCAGCATCAGTGGACATGGCTGGGTCAGAGAGCAGTTGTTGGACCCTTAGGCAGTGGGTGGACTTCTACCTCAGTATGCCCATCCCTTCCTTTCCAGCTTTGTCCTGAATACAAAGGATCAGTCAGAGATACTCATCCCAGGCCTTCACAAACATTTGTAAGATTACATTATAAACATTCAACTATATAAATATAAATCATAAGCATTTCTGCTGGCCATCACCCTCGAAACACCTCAGCTGCACCCTGTGCATTAGCCTAGTCTGTGTCAGAGCTCTGCTCCCCACTTTGTGACAGCAAGTACTTAGCACTTCTGCAAGTGATCCATATGCTCCTATGCCAAACACCCAGTAAAGCACAAAGCTAGCAAGGATCTTTTTCCATCCTTGCTCTGCGTGTACCTCCCTGGCTCTGCAAGAGAAGAGAAAGGATCTCTGTCCAAATCAGCCCCTCTGCCCCACTGCTGGGTCCATTCCTGAAGCAGCGTCATGCAATCACATAATTAGTGATTACCACAACACGTAAGCAGGGTAGGGTTGAAGGTAAAAAAGCAAACTTCAATTTTGACATTTCTCAGCTTTAATAAAATATCACTACACAGACAAGTTCTTCCCCTGACAAGCTGTTTGTGCCCTCTGGAGAGCAAACAGTCTTGTGTCAGGAGTGTGCCTGTCTTTGAAGTGGGACACTGCAGTTTGACAAAAGCAGGGAGCAAAGGTGAGAGGGACCAGAGCTGCTCTGAGGCTGTTGCCAGGGTTTAGCGGTGCCAGTACGGTCTCCGTGTTATGCTTGCTCTGAGACAACGAAGCCCTTTTTTGGCTCAGGCTCTAAAAACACTTTCCAGCCACAGGCAGACTAGTCAGGGAAAACTCCAACCCAAAGAACTGCAAAATAGAATCTAATTCCTTTCCCACAGCTTTAAGTCAGGCCTTATCATCAGCAACCCTGAGCATCAGCAGCAGGCAGGGTCACCAGCTCTGCTGGAAAAAAAAGGAAGGCACCAAAATAGAAAGTGGCTTGTTTACTGCACGACACTTGTCCTGGATTAGAAAGAGGTGGTGCTCAGGTGTTTGCTCCAGTGGCTGCTGGTTTTCAATCCCTCCTCCAGAAGGTGCCATGGACAGGGGATTAGCTCAGCAGGAGAGCCTGAGGGAGCAGTAGCAAACCCCTTTCCCTCCCACCATTCGCACAAAGGATGAGGAGGGAGATTTGCCTCTGGCTCACCCTCTCAGAACCAGCTCTGGATCAGCAGAAAGCAAAATGCAGGCACTTTCCAGAATGGCTGCCCCCATCAAAAAACATTCCCAGCTATTGTAACAACCCAGCAGCAGCAGATCTGCTCCCCCTCCTGTCAGTCATCCTTTGGCAGCCACATCAACACCCATCAAATGCCAGTGTTCCTCTGCATGGTACACACCTCGCACAAGATTAAAAACCACCATAAAGCACTATGGCCTAATATGGAGGATTTCAAGCTGTGCTCTTCTGATTCCCCTCCAGATTTTGCACAGACCTGCAGTACAGTGGGGAGCAAACCATTATCCACTCTTCACGTACATAGGTGCAAGAGAGGATGGAGCTCCCTCACCATCACACACTGAAGAGCTGAAAGCAGGCAAACCCACTGGTAAAAAGGGGCATTACATGGTCTAGCAATCTGAGGATGTTGAGAAAAATAATATTTAAGGTAGCTCAGAAAACATAATTCGGTTTCCAACATACCGCATTCCTCAAACAAAGCAACTAACATGTTGGTTAGGCAGCATAAATACAGTTCACAGTGTTCTTTAGCATCAAAGGTGTCCCTACTGCAGGACATGGCATAACTGTCACGCAGGAACTGGGTGCCATTGGATAGGGAACCATTATTTCCATGGCTGGTGATGGCTTCACATGCTAAGCCTGGCTTTGTTTCCTCACCACGGGTCAGAGAGCAAGGGAGTGGAGGAACACATCAGTGTACTTCTCTGGGCTTTTTGCTAATACACCCTTTTACACCCACACACCTGAGGCTGAAAATCTATCATGACTCATGTGAAACCTCATCTATTCCACTAGTCCTATATAGAGGACAAGCAGCCACTGGGAAAGTTTGGGGAAGAAAACCCAAGGAACTTCACAAATCTGAAACAATATATAAACCCCAAACTACTCCCCTGAAGAGGGAAACCAATGCACTACACTAAATATACCTGGTTCTGCCATCAGCAGGGAATACTGAGTACAAGCTACCCAAAGGACTTGCACTGCCACTTCATGCTTTCCAGGTGCCAGCAGAATGAGGGCAGGGCGAGAACTTTCACAAGCTAAGAAGTGCCCCATCCACTGCTCTTTGAAACTGCTCTTCCTCACTCACCCATAGCTCCTAAGCAGAATTCCAAACCAGCTGAAAGCCAGTTATAAGCTCATATGATCTGCTGCAGAGAAGCACTAAGCAGTTTCCACAGGGTGTGGAGCATGGCTGCCTGCTACTGCCCTCAATGTTTCCCCTCCTTTTCCACAGCCAGTGTGATCTCAGAGTTCTTAAAGAAAGGATTTTCCTTCAATAGCAAAGGATGAGCATTTCCTGCTATTAAAAATAGCTGAATTCCTCTGAATCTCCCCGAGACAAGAGCCAACATGTGGGAAGCCTTGGTGTAAAAGGGAACAAGAATGGAAACAGGTAGGCAACACTAACTAAACCTCTGAGACACCAGATGCTCTGACTCACAGGTGAGTAAGAGAAGAGCACAGGGGTGCTGCAGTTAAGGTCTGGCACTTCTTGTTCCAGCAGGCTATGGATGCTAAAAACTTACACAGGTTCAAAAAGAAAGCAGATGGAAGACAAAGCTATCCAATAGCATTAGAGACAATGAGGCATCTCTGGACAGGGGGTTGTGGAGTTTACTGCAGTCAGGGAGACTTTCTGGATGTACCACTCTGTTTTACCCTGCTTTTCCACACCTCCTTTGGCATTTACTGCTGCCCCAATGAAAAGAGGTTACTGAGTTGGTTTTGGGGCAGATCAATCATTCTTAAGTATTAACAGTACATTTCTAAGGGATCATTTTAGCTTTAGCAAAGCTCCAAACATAAAAGAACAGATTTATAAAAGTCCTTTAGAAAGTATTTTCCGAGTGCTTATCCATGCCTTTTGGCTCCCAACTAACTTTAAAATTCTGGCCTGGGTTGCCTTTGGTGAAAAAACACAGTCTTATAGAGGGTCTTTAACAAAATGGCAGGATGTTATCATCTCTCTGGGATGATACTTCTAGTAGAGACAAGTCACAGTAAAACATGCAGTATGTTGGACATTGAATGACAGGGCAAATTCTGTAAGCAGGAAAGAATAATGTGGTTACCAGCTGGGAAACTACTGAAGATGCAGAGCCACAGACCAGCCTACATGGTTGGAAAACCCCAACTCCCACCACTTACAGTTTTATTCTAGCCCAGCTCATAGAGCAGTAACAGGCTGAATAATTTCTGCTAGCCCCAGAGCACACAAATGGTTTCAAGAGTGGAAAGGTGTTCAAGGACCCTTGCTTTGAGGGTCCACCTTTCAGGCAGCAAGAGAGGAAAAGGGAAAATGCAAGGCTGAAATCAGCTCAGACACAATTCAGCTGGGCCAAATCCTCCAGCAGTGGAATTTATCCAGAGCTTAAAGCAGTTCTCTGGGACTCTTTGTCACAGGAGTGTAGGTACTAACAAATGGTAGCTGGGACAAAGGGAGGCAACACACATTTTATTAGTAAAAAGTTAATCGGCTTAAAGTGTGCAACTAAATAAGCAAAGCTTACATTAAAGTGACCCACCAAGAAAAGATGCCATGGAAATAAAGTTATAGGAAATACAATATAGTCTCTATGTTCTTTTGTAATCCAGCACAATAAATATTCATGATTCTGGGTTAATGGGGTATGCAGCTCTCAGCCACCACAATAGTTTTTTGTTTATTCTCAAGACCATGAACTTTGGAACCATGAACCTGAATTTCAGGACTCTGTATTCATGCATGTTAGCAAAATTCAGGGCAAGGCAGGGGGATGGAGACAAGGCCAGGACCTTGGCTTGTGACAACGTAACAGAGTTTGCTGCAGTTTTTGACAATGAGTAACAAGAGCCCCAGGATGCACAGAACTTCTGGTGTATCCGTCACCCTCTCTGCCGCCACACCAGCAAAAGGAGGAGAGAAGAGGCACAACCCCATTCCTCACTTCCAGTCCATTCAGGACACGGCTCATTCCAGAGTTTCCCTCCTCAGAAGACAATGGCATCCTCAGACCAGCCCTTGAGGAAGCTGCTGGCATCACATGGCAGCACCACAGAGGAGAGGTCCACTCCTCACACAGGAAGGAAGACCTGCATGCCCCTGAACACAATCCTTTGAGCTTTCACATCAACTGAAAGGATGCTTTTGCATTCTGAAAACAGTCCTGCAGGAAGAGGTCACCAAGCTCCAGTCCTGCACTCACCAGATAGAAAATGCCATCCCAAAGTGGGTTTTAAGGAGTCCCAAGCCTCCCTAGCCAGGCCCATATCCAGTTGTTCCTTTGATGGTGCCACCCGCTGCTGACAGCAACATTACCAGCCTTCCCTTTGCTATGAGACCTTCCAACCTCTCTACTTCAACCTGCATTAACATGTACAGATTACAATGCCCCTTTCAAGGTATGTTAGGAGTCTTTGGGGTTAATGAAGGACATGTAGAAACTTTAAAAAAACAAAAAAACCCTACCACAGACTCAAAGTTCAAAGCCTTGAAAGCAATAAAAGGAAAACAACTTTAAACGCTTGATCGAAGGCATTTTAGACATTTTAGTTTGTTGTGTTTTTTTCCTCACGACTGCTTACAACCAAAAGCAAAGACTGTGATCCAGTAAGGTCTTCAGCAGATTTCTGGTGTATTCAACTCACCAAGTATCCACCCCCTTTCCCTACAAAAACTTCCAATTACCTTTTTCGTCTTTCCCCACATACCGTAGTGAACCATGAAAGCAAGGCTTCCAACAGCCTGGCACCAAGAGCCAGGCCCTGTTTTGTTGAGAGCTGGGAGCACAGCTCTCCACTCTGCACCACTATGGATCAGTCTGCTTGGTCTGCAAACAGAACTCATATCCCCTCACTGACCCCTCAGGGTTTAATTGCCTGTTTTAGGGAAAGCACAGCCTAAGATTCACAAATAAATAGGATCTATTCTTCACACACCTTTCTTTAGGACCATCTAGATGACAACCCTTGCCACAGAGAGCTCTGTTTCTCTGTTTGGGCAAAGCTGATCATTGTGATCTGCACTAGGACAGGCAGTGTAAAGACCAACCACAGCTTAAGAATACACCTTCCTGTAACAACACAAAACTCTAATAAAAACAATAATGCTCCCTTAGATTTTAAGCCTTTGATGCTTCACAATTGCAATAATTCAACAAAGGACTAGCACAGAATATTTATACATAAAGAAGAGGAATTTAGCAAGAACTATGGAAGCTGAGAAATTAACACAAAAGATGCAAGTGTACTTTCGGAAAGAAAACCGTTTCTCCAACTACTGAAATATCTGCCTTGAATCACAAAGGCTCTGTCTAAAAATCAAGTACATCAGAAAACAACAACAGCCTCCTCAAAACCGAGGTATCTTGCTGAGAGTGCATGTATTTAGCGTTGTAATATTTGTAATATTTTATCTTTGCAATAGCACAGAGATGGCTGTCCAGAGGGAGAAACACACAAATGTGCACAGTAGGAGGCAAACTGGCTGGGAAGCAAACACTTTCCCCATTCCCCATGTGGAATTTTGCACTGAATGTCCTATTCCTTCTGAAACAGCGGACACCCCCATGCCCTCCCACTCGGATCCAAGGCGATGCCTCTTCCCCCCCACACTTGCCACAATCTACCTTAACAACAAGCCTCTGGGACAAGCTGAAACCTGGCAGGTCCTTCCATTTCACCACAAAAGCACGGGGATCCAGCCACTGCCATAGCCCAGGAGGACAGAAAGAGCAGGCACACGTGATGGCTTGAGGGTCTCCCCATTTCACGCATGCTTGCAAACCCCATGGCAAATGTGTCACACCTCTGCCAGGAGATGAGGGATTGTACAATGGGCAGAGAGAGCAAAAGATGCTCTTTTCAACATCAAAACAAAAGAGGGCAGCCAGGAGGTTTTACTCCTCATGTCAACATCCTATTACCAACCAGCAGTTTGCCTTGACAACAAAGCTTTCCAAGAAAAGGCAGAGACATGGGCACTTGAGCGATGGCCTTAGGAGATCCCAGCTCTTTGCCCAGGAAACAGCAAAAAAAAAACCAAACCAGCATATCATGTATCACCTTCCTACTGAAGCATGACAAAGAGGAGAATATATGGCAAAAGAGGCCAACGAGGGGAAAACCAGAAATCAATAGGATCTAACAGAGCGTGACGGAAAATCACTTCCCTCATAAAAAGAGGTTATTTACCAGGTTAATGAATCTTTTCTGTTCTGTACTTAGACACCCAGGAAATGGAAGGGGTCACAGGAGCAGTGTGGGTGGGAATGAAATCCCTAGAACATGCTTTCAAGAACAATCAAAGGTTAGAGATTAAATCCAGGCAGCGGTCAACTGCACAACACATCAGCAGCTTGGTACAGCTGCAGCTCAGAGCCTCACTGAGAAAAACACTCTTCCAACATCAACAGCACAGCAAAAAGCAGGCTCCTCTTCCAGGGCAAAACCAGCCTGACAGGCCACCCTGCCCCCTCAAAGGGTCAGCCCCAAGAGCCAGAGCATCTCTGCCTGCTTGGGTCAGCAGTACCAGCATGGTCAAAAAAAAAAAAAAAAGTCTATGAATCTCTGATGTAACTGCAACAGAACCATGGAAAACAGACTGCACCAGAAATCAGACTGTACAAATAACATAGACAGTTCTTGGCTGTCTTCTCAAAACTCACTTTTATATAAAGTTCTGTTCCTTACCTTTGTTGGAAATGCACAGGCAAACAAAACAACAAAGAAGCATGTGGGCAATGGCAGGGTACAAGACCTGGTGATCACAGAAGGCTGAACTAGACCTCTGGAGTATCAAACACATCCGAAGACAGATGCATTTGGGAGCCCTACTGGCAGGCCCCACAAATGAGGCACCGACCCTTGCTGCTTTATCACTCCCCTGCCCACATGTAGTTTGAGCTACTAACAATAAGTGACCCAAGGAATAGATCTACTTAGGTCCAAGGTACTCCATGAGGGAGATGCAGGTGCAAGAGTTCCATCCTTTTCCTAAGGCCACTGAACTTGTAGGTCACTACACTGGGTTCTCCCACTGCCTGCAAGAATCATCTACCAATGGACGTTTCTCAGTCTGGGCCCTCTTGAATCCAGTACAGCTCAAACACCTCTGCCATGCAGCTGTACCAGCTTCTCCTGTGGCAGCTGCCCTGTATACTACCCACTACCCAATTTCTGCAACAGAGATATGGATAATTCAGCCAGAAATGCCCTTTGTTACTCGTATTTGATGCAGTCTCAGGTTAGATTCATTGCAGAGGATAGCTGTTCAAGTCAGAGTTCCATGTCACATCATCTGCCTTCATGCCCAAGAAACTACACCATAAGCTTCAAAGCAGACCTGACTCTGGCATTTCTGTGAGTTTTGACTTTGCAAGTCTAGTGAGTTTAAAGATTTTTATATCTGAGGAATTTCAAAGCAAAATCAATGCCTTACTGAAGCAATACCTTCATCACACACATCCTGCCAACACGCACAGCAGTGTGGACAGTCCTCCACAGCAGATGTCTGTTCCTGGAGCTGGGACAAGCCCTTCTGTCAGGTACAGCCACTGTTAGTGGGAAGAAGGGCACAGTTTGTAATGACATCCGTCTCTTTCAAAGTCTGCTCTTTGAAATGAACAACCCCCAGCAGGTCCCACCTGAAACTCAAACCAGCCAATTTTGCCACAGTTCTGAGCAAATGAAAGTGCTTCTAATTAGGCAATGCTGCTTGCAGACAATGCTAAGTTCAGAGTCACACTGATGAGGAGCGTGAGACTGGCAACACCCACTATGACATGAAAAGTGGAGAAAGATAATTCTCAGCACCCAGTACAGCATCAGTCAGCCTCTTCTAATAAGGGGGCAGAGGGAGCCAACTGTACTCCAGCAGCAACTCTCAACAGGAAGAGATAAAGCACTCAGCAGGCTTAAACTTCTGTCTCAGAATACTGTGGTATGGTTTGCTCTGTGAACACCATTGGGGTTTGTGGGTGGAGAAATTAAACAGATGCTTTTTCCTTGAGTGCTGACATACATTTACATGAACACAAAATGACTTGAGAGGATGTGAATTTCCATTCACATCTAAAGTTGAGCTGATTCATGGGCCAGCAGCAGCTGTGGGTCTCCAACAATTTGTACCACTCAAACCAGAGGCTTGAGAAACCAGGATTTACCAGTTGCTGGTATTTCCTGTGGGCTTCCTTCTCAACATGCAGTTAGAGATTTCCCTCCATTGCAGGCTGGGCTGACACAAACTGGCCAAGAAGGAGCAATCAGTCATTGAGAGTTCTTTAATCAAGGGCTTCCTTGCAAATTTAAGAAGTTTCTATTGACAGGGAACCTTCCTGTTCAGGAAGCACTAGAATGGGTCTGAACATCAAAGTATGCTTGGAGATCAGCATTTCTGGAAGCTCAGCTGCAACAAAGGATAAAAAAAAACCAAAAACCAAACAAACCCAGAAGACCTAGCAGCTGAATCAAAACAACAGCCAGTTTCTGCTTAGTCATCTATCTCTTCTGAGTACTGAAATCACATTTCAGCACTAGTTGAAAGTGGTTTTGTTGCAGCTTAATACCTGCAATACTTGTGATCCAGGACAACAGAGTCATTCAGTGTCAGAGGTGCCTCCTTTCAGCCAAGCCTGCCCATCTCCAAACCAGCATACAGACTACCCTGTCAGGTCAGTGTCCCCCAAGTCCCATCATCACCTCCTCAGCACAGACAGCTCTGCACTCAGAGTCACAGAAGCCAGCCCTACAGTCCCCTCCTATTTCTCGAAGGGAAGGGAATCAGGGCAGAGCAGCACAATTATCACAGCAAACAGCCTGTGGCACACAACTGGCTGGTCAAGTGCAGCACAGCAGGTGGACTCACAACAGGGCTGCTCTTGGGTGAGCAAGGATAGAAGAACCTACTGACCTCTGGGGGTTACAGCCAGGATGGGAGAGGAGATGTGGTACCCCACAGCCTGGGGGAGAAGGCATTGCAGGACACCTGAGGCAGGAAACAGAGAAGGATCTGAGCAATTCTCCAGGCAGGGTTTGGAGAGGGCTTCAGCAAAAGGGAGATGGGGAAACACCTGAAATGAATCTGTAGAAAACACAGAGGGAAGCAGGCAGAGAGCACAAAAGTTTCTGCAGCAGAGGCCATGGGAAAAAAGAAGGAAATTAAAGTATCAGGGGAAGCAGGTTAGAATGTAGCAGCACATGGCACTGTCAATTTCCCAAGGACTACTGCGTGAGCCTAAGCACATTGCAGTGGGTATCTACAGCCACACAGCTCTTCCCAGACCGGGCCAGAGGCTGCTCACCTGGGAGACACCCACAGGCACAGTTTTAGCAGCAAGAAAGAGGTGGGTTACCAGTAAATGCAGCAACTTCTTGTGTTAACCATCAGCAAGAGCAGGCACACTACACAGGTTGGAGCAGGAAGAGAATAAAATCTCCAAGCACAACTGCAAAGGTATAATGTAATTACCCAAATGGAAAGTGCTTCTGACCAAAATCCTCAGCTTTGTGGACTTTTAAATCCTGGAAGAATTACAGCACAGATTCTAAATGCCTTTGTCTGGGACTCTGTGATTTACTAATCTTATGCTACAGAATAGCTGAAGAACAAGCAGCATTCCTTGATCCCACCTGTGCAGGATGTGGCCAAGGGCAGACACCTGTGAACTGTACCCAGACTACAAAGTTCAATAAAAGCTCTGGAGAAGTATCCATGACAACTGCAAGCACCTCTTCCCCACCCTACCAGGCTTTTTTAAGTGGGGGGAGGGGGGGGGGGGGGAGTCCTCTGTCGTGAATTTGCCCATCTTCTGTCCTGTTCATCGCTAAATCCCAAGGTGTAGGTATAGCACAGAGGGTTACGACTCCCACAGGCCAAGCAGATCCAACACACCCCAAGAAGTGTCAAAGATCAAGCAGGATTTAGTCAGACCCCAAGAAGACAGGTAAACACTGGAAGGACTTCAGACCCAAATTTCAAGTCACAATGATCATAAGGTTTTGCTCTCCAATTCCCCAGGCCCTTGACTTCCCTACTCAGGAATCTTGGGTGCAATAAAAGGGTTGGTGGTTATTATTTCTTTAAGCCAGAGCTATTAGCTTGTGCTCAGCTAGGATTATAATAAAAGTCACCTTAAACCTTCCCTTTGAGAAGGAAGCTCCTGCTGCAGCTCTACCTCACTGCAAAACACCTTCCCAGTAGCAAACAGCTGCATCACTGAAGAGTGACTCCAGCAGTGTTCACCCCCCTGTTTTCCGTTCTGTCACTGCTGTCACCTCCCCAAAGCAGGTAAATTAAAGACTGAATAGTCTAGACTCTCATTCTTTCCCAGACCACCCAAAAAGAGTCAGTTTCCTCCTTGAGTATTTAACCCTTCCTGCAATTTACCAGGGAAAAAACGCAAGGAGAATGATTGCCAGTGAAAGCTCTCTCCTTCCTCGATAAAAGTTTCCATCAACACAGCATTGAGGAATCCACAGATTGAGTCATGTCCCAGACTCTTCTCCCAGAGCATTCCTATAAGCATTGGTGGCAAAGAAAGGAAGCTTTCCTTTCTGGAAGGCCATATACCTTCTAACGTCAGGAGACCAGGACTCAGCTCCCAGCACTGCCACCATCACAGGGACTGCCCTTGGGTAAACCTATAGCTCCCACGCTCTTCTACAACTCAGACCCCACACCAGAGGACTGGTACCTTCACCACAGCTGCACTGCCACTTTCTATACAAGCCCAGAAGCTTCAAAGCTGTAGAGAAAATCTGTAAGATGCAGATGAGATTTCTTTGCAGGATTCTGTGATTCCCAAGCAAAGGGCAGGTTGGCACACACTCTGCCAGTGCTCTCACCACCGCCAAACTAAACAGGACCACTTGCAAGATTGCAGGAAAGCCCTTGTCAAGAAGTGAGTGGGCTGGATCCATAGCACGGCCTGCAAAGAGCTTTCTAGTTGCCCTGCTAACATGATGGATCCATGCTTCCAACAGGGGAAACAGCACCTGCCTCCCACTCAAACCACAAGCAACATTCAAATGACCCAGACTTTACAGATGCTCTCTCCCCTTTCTCATTTGATTACCCCCTCGAGGCTTTCAGTTCCTAAGAGCAAATCCCTCAGTAGCCCACAGAAATGTCTGCACCTGACTTCAGATGTTTGTGCCACAGCCACAGCCCGAATGAAATGGGCAGTCTCTAGAACAAAAGCCACTGTGCCTATACAGAGGAAGAGCTGTGAGGAACAGAACGACAATGAAGCACAATTTACAGCTCTCAGGACGGCACTCAGTGTGAGAATTCTAAATGCATGGGACATTTAGAAGTTGGTTGATCAAATCAGCAGGTGGAGGAGGAGCAACGATGCACAACAATATCCTGTGATGGACAAGCAGCATCCACACTTGAAGGAGCAGTGGCTTGCAGGAAAAGATGAGCTATCATTGCCAAACTGCTTCTCTAATAACTTTTCTAGTGATAAAGAAACAGGAAATATGGGATTGCTGCTCAGTTGATGCCCCTTTACACCTCTTGCCTCAGTTCTTCCCCTTTTGAGCTCATTTCCTGGGAACTCCACAAAATCCATGGGGACTAATCACCTTCTAGGGGCTATCTCTCTGCCAGAGCCCTGCTCTGTTTTGCAGCCTCCCCGCTCAGAGCACTGCAAGCAATGGCCCAGAGCAAAAGCCATGGCAAGATCAAAGTCCCACGGAAAGAAGCTGAGCTTGATTGCCAGGCTCATTTGTACCTATAGGCAACTCCTCCTTGGTCCAGCTCTCCTCAGCAACACCAACCCTCCTGAGGGACTCTTGAGACACATGGAGGCAGCAGGAGCCCAAGTCCCCTTTGCCCTCTGCCTCAGGAGCACATGGCTGGGCAGGCAGCTCTGCTAACCTCCTAATGCAAACACCTGCACAGAGAAACACTGCATTTGACCTGGGAGTCAAGACATGAAGGTTGGCCTGTGTCCTGCAGACTTGGTCAGCCTGCAGTCAGAACATGTCACACCAGGATGAACTGCCTAAAGCGGAGAGAAACAGGACTCCAACACAGAACACCCTCAACAGACCCTTCCCTGGAAGACAAGCTATTGCACTGCACCTCCAGCTCACAAAAGGCAGGAAGCACCATGCTAGGAGCCAAAGTACCAAGAAATCAAGAGGGTGAGACCAAACTGCAGCTTTTTCTCCCCACCTGGAAAAGAGCCTCATGGCACATTTGGGCTGGAAGGAAGGGATTATCAACACATCCAGAGGTTATTCAGCGCCCAGCTCTCCCCCTCTTATTTACACCTCCCCTGCTCCCCTTGCTGACGTAAGTTGGATGATACTATCCCCAGAGGTCACTTTGAACCTCAGAGGTTCTGCTCTTCACCTCAAATTAAAGTTTGTACAAACTTGCACCTAAATAACTACCAGAACAAACTACAGTCTATTTAATTCCTTTGGTTCCAGTTTGTCTGAGGAGTCTCAGAAGGACACGCTTGTTTTGTTTTGAAGGCATCCATAGTTCCTCCTGCTGCCTGCCCGTTACACAGCTTCTCTCAGACCTGCACACTGGCCTGGGTGTCCTTAGCTGGATCCTCTGAGCAGATTCATCCAAAGCACATGTCAGGTTTTTGAAAGTTTTCCATCTACTACAGAGCAAATCTGGGCAGGAACCTTTGTACTGTTCCCTTTGAAAAGCTCCAGTGACCTGCTACAACATTCAGCAAAATCCACTCCACAGAGCCAGCACTGCTACCTTCCCTGGCAACTCAACCTGACAGTGCTGCCCTGCCTCAACTGCCCCTTGATCAGCCATTCAGGAATCTCCTTGTTTCTTTCTGCCTTACAAAAAGGCAGGAAAGCAGCCACATTAGGAAAAGAAAATCCCAGATGAGTGGAGTTAAGAGCTTGAGCAGCAGTGGAGTTATGGCCCATCAGCTGAGCCCTGGTAACTGGGCATGTGTTGATACCAGTAGCTCAGTGGTTGCACTGCTTTAGGAGGTTACTGTCCCTCCTGCCTTGCTGCAAGAAGTTATTACATCCTCCACTAATGCAACAGAGAGGAGCATGTGCCAGGCTTTCCACTCCCAGTCTAGCAGAACAACCATCGACAGTCTGCACTCAACCTCAGGGCATGAGCTGCAGGGGTGCAGAACTGCCAAGCTTTCATGTCATAACCTGCCAGATTTAAATCCATCACAGCCCCTGGGCAACAGCCACAGGAAATTAGAAAAAATAAAAAAAGATAATAAAAGGAAATAAGTAAAGCACTATAGTTTGAACAGCTTTGGAAATCATGTAAGAGGAGCAGCAGCTTGTCTTCACAATGGGCTAAGAGCCTGCACACATTCTGCAGCCACAGGACCATGCACAGGAGCTTGTGCCTACAGTGGCAATGGAAGCATCACCACAAGTCTCACAGTGCCAGCTCTGTTTCCACAGACCACCTGTTTCCCCTTGCAAAACATACCAGACATCTGAGCATTTCACAGCAGGTCTGCAGCCACTGCCCTCGCCAGTCATGCTTCTTGACAGATCCCGACACTGTCCCACGAGTGGAGGAACTCAGGCCTAAGGAAGTTAAGAAGACTTGTCACTGCTATAGTTCATCAGGAACAGAGTGCGACAGACTTCCCATACAGGCATTAGACAACAGCCCAGACAGGCCCTCTTCAAGAGACAGCCCTATTAACGGTGTCTTCACCTTGTTTTACTAATAGAAATAGATCACTTATTAATCTTAGCTCAACTAACCCTTTGAGATGGTGTTTGCAGCAGAGAACACCTGCCTAGCTCCACTAGGAGCTGATGGTCTAGGATAGGAAGAAGGCTGCAAATGCAAGGCACAATCTAACAGGGTCTAACACGGGGTACAAGCCTTGTTTGGTTTGTCTTGGGCTAACTTTGAAAATTGGAACTATTCAGTGCACTGAGAGAGGTACATAGCATGTAAGGAGTGTCCTGCTCTCTAAGGGCCCTGCACTTTAGGTGGACACAGCCACACAAAGAGAAACTGGATCAGAGAGCCTGGAAATACAGCCAGTCAGGACACACTGAAAGAACCAGAGTCTCTCTCTTCTACAGAAAACAAGACTGAAACTTGAGAAAGCTGGTAATGGTGCTCACCCCTGCTCACCATTGCAGGAGGCTGCAGCAAAGCAGAAGGCACTGTACTGTCCTCCACACATGCACAGACTGGGTGAGAAAGGCAAACTCAAACTGCAGTACTGGAGCCTCAGGAAGCCAGAGCAGTGCTGGGCTAGGCTGCCTGGCAGCTCCCACCACAGACAGCTGTGTGCCACCACTGCCAAAAACACCAGCCTGCTCCTGGGAGGAAAAGGAATCCTTTTCCTGTGTGACCTACAGGTCTTGTTCATTCCTCCCTTTCTATTGGAAAGAAGACACTGGAAAAGCATAAAAGGCAAACACTGAGAAGTCAGAAAATAATTTCTGTGATTGATCCTGCCTGAATTGAATTAACAGGAATAATGCACACAAAGTTTTTCTGCCCACCACAAGAGGAGGTGCTGATGTAAATGAACGGAGGCTGTCCTTGGCAGTCCAGGGTCTTTTCTGTGTGCGTACAGAAGTGAAAGGGAGAGAACTTGGGAAATGAGGGGACTGCAGGAGAAAAAACTAAAAGGTCCTGCAGTGAAGGCAGGCAAATGGAAGGCTGGGAAAATAATTTTTTTCCCCTTTTCTGCCACAGATTCCATGTTAGATGTAGAGAAGTCAAATTAAGTAAATGTTCTCTGTGTGGTCTTTAAAGGAGCATTCCTCATCCTCCATGTACTTGCTCTAACAGCAGCACCCAGCAGTCACAAGGGCAAGTGAGGCAGCAGAGATGATGGTATAATTTTGAGGAGAAAACAAGGATAAAACATTTTCAGATGGGAAGGCCAAAGCACTGTACCTCAAGCTCTCCAAGTCTAAACCATAGCTGTGTCACTAACAATTAGTTTCACTGGAAAGAGAGATCAATTCATTATCATTTAGAAGTAGACACAAATACAGTAAAGCATGTTTGGGCTGGATCCCATATTCATTAAAAAGAATTAACCTCCCCACACACCAAACCATATATCAAATGACAGACAGCTTGCTGATCAAGGGAATGTTTTGTGCAAAAAGCACTCTCTGGAGAGGACTGAGCTGAATTTTGGAAGGAAACCCACCACACTCAGCCTACATATCGGGCCAGCTAAACTTGCTGTACCAGGCAGAGAAGCTCTGAAAGACATTACATTGACAGAGCTCATCTATGTGAGCAGATACGGCTGCAAGTACCACAAAAGCAGGCAGGAGAGAGCTGATAACAAGAGAAGCTATCACCAAGGAACACTGAGGAACAGCTAGGAGCATATTCAGGGGGCAAAGCCTCAACTTAAGAGACCAAGAACACCACACACAAAGAAACTCCTTTCTTTTTTCGATTCCTACAGTATTCAGAAAACAGGACTTCACACAAAGTTGTCTGTAAATATAACACGATTAACAAGGCATCAGTTGCCAACCTCCCAGCAGAGAAGCAATTCACAAGACTACAACATTCTCCAATAGCTGGAACCAAAACGAGTTACACTCACATCAAGAGTACCTCCTAGTTTTCTAAAGAGAAAATCCGGGTCCATATTGTCTTTAATTTACGGGAATTCAACATTAGTGATGACAGCAGCTCTTTCAGAACTCAAACAGATAAAAAGCAACGAGCTCAGAACCAGCAGAGTGCAGTCTGACAAGGGAACAAAAAACTCCAAGAAAAGGATGGAGGGAGCAGCTGGAGGCTTCCTGGAGAGGATGCGGTAATTTGCGCACAGGCAGCAGCGGAATACCTGGCTGGCCCGGGAGTGCGGGCTGTGTGCGAGGCGGGTCGCGCCGGCTCCCTACCGCGGGGCGCCCCGGGGAGCCCCGCCAAGCGCCGCCGTGCTCCCGCCGCTCTGGGGCACGCACCGCAACTTCGGGCCGGACAGAGCTTGGGACAAGCTGCCAAAAAGCTGTGAAAATGCACAGAAAAAGTCAAAATGGTTGAGGGCGAGGGGGAGAACCCCCAACCCCAAAAGGCAAAGCACGGCCGGGCATTGCCCTGGCTTTGCAGAGGGAAAGCTCGCGTGAGAAGGAGCGGGACAGGTGGGGGAGCGGTGTGGGGCGATTTACAAAAGAAGCGCCAGGCACAGCCTCCCAGCCGGGGCTGCAGCCCCCCGGCAACGCGGGCAGCGGGGCGCAGGCTGGAGACAACCAGAAGCCTCCCGCAGCGGCGGGCCGGGGGCAGCGCGGGAGCTCGCCGGGTGCCCGCTGGGTCTGGGAAGGCAGCGGGATGCCGAGACGGCTCCCGGCCGGGCCGGGGGGCTCCCGCCGCCGCCAGGTGAGCCCGGGCACGGTTCGACCGGGCGGACCTGGGGTACCGAAGAGCGCTTCGCAGGGACACCTGTCCACAGCCGCCGTGCTTCCAAACTTCTCCCAGAGTTGCAGCCAGCCCGCTTCCCTACCGGCTTTGCAAGGGTCGCGGTACTCCATCAGCTCCTCCGCCGTCTCCGGTTCCCCCAGCGTTAAGGAGGCTCCGGGCGCGCCCGTCCCCGCGGCCGGCAGCAGGAGCAGGGAGAGCAGCAGGCGGCGGAGCGGGGCGGCCCCGCGGCCCATGGCGGCGGCGCGGGCGGAGCGGGCGGCGCGGCTGCCCGGGGTGCGGGCACTGCGCGGCGGCGGCGGCGGCCCCGGGGCCGCGGGGGGCGCCGCTGCTGCCACTCACGGCGCCGCCAGCCAATCACGGCCGCGCCCGCGCCTCGGCCCCGCCCCGCGCCCCGCCCCGCCCCGCCCGGCCCGCGGGGGAGCCGGGGCGCAGCCGCTCCCTCCCGCCGCACTTGGGAGCGAGAGCCCCAGCCGCAATAATAAAGTACATTAAAAAGGTAGAAATTACTAATATTACGATTAGTTGCTACTAATGTTATTGGTATTATTTTCCCTCAGTCGGTACTTCAGGGGCAGCCAAAGAGAATTACCTGATCCGCCGCTGGGAGAAACGACGTTTCACATCGCAGCCTTAAAACCCGTGCGTAAGTGGAGTTGTTAGACCACGGATGGACAGCGATGCGAAAGAAATCACTCCAAACTAAAGAATGGGAGAAATTAAGAAAGCTGGGACTGAATGTCGAGTTGTGCATTTATCCCTCTCACCTGCTTTTCACAGTAGTTTTCAGGGGCAACTGGGCTGTTTTACTGGAAATTTGGGCTTTGGGATGATCCATATACAGCAAGGCCTGGGAAATCAGGCATATGGATCACATGCAAGATACTCAGTTGCATCAAAATCTACACCTTGATATCTGATCTAGCGGATCGTGGCTGTCTGAACCTGTACAATATCTTGGACATCTCTAACAGCAGAGCATGGGGTAACACGCTGGAAAGCATCATACTTTTAGGGCTGCTGGCTTGTGATGGAGCTAGTTCACACAGGCACAATGACTCTGCTGTTTGCATAGTGACAGGGTAAGGGCAGATGGCCAAAGCCCAGCCACCTCGCCGGGTGCTGAATTGTCCTAAGATGAATCTCACAAAGGCCAGTCAGGTGCTTCCGTATGAATTCAACACTGCCTAGCACAGCCTCTTGTCTGACAAGATGTTAGTCTGAGGCTGGACCAATACTTATGGGTTGATCACCTGTGCTCATGCTGCTCAGCAGATGTAGTATTAGGCAGAGAGGGTACAGATACCATCCTGGTGAGCAGAGGAGAGCTGACAAGGGTACAAGCTCAGTGGGCGGTTCTTGAGGTGGACGTGCATACCACGATCTCCCTGTGCCAAAACTGCTCCTTCAACTGTGTGCTTCCAAGCTCCCACAGCAGGATCTTCAAGCAGCATTTCCCAATACAGCATGGGCTCCAAGCCCTCCCTTCACTCAGACAGATAATCATTTGCCATCCATAAATTTGTCCCTTCTCTTCCAGCCTACAGCAATGAATGATAACTCAGCATAAAAGGGCACAACAGGATTCAGGCATCTCTTCAGCATCAATGCAGTCTACTGCAAACTGTTTCTGACTGTTGCCCCTGCCTCTCATTTAGTATTTAAAATCCTCTTCAAACCTTCACAGAAGCCAAAAAGGCTGCATCAAACTCTGACATGAAGACGATGGTGAAAAGCTCGGCTAATCAAACACACTGGAGTTTCTTACAGCTGCTGTTCAATGAACCAAGGAAGATTTAGCTTTCAGGCAAGCTTTCTAGCAGTAGAACAGGGAAGTCCTAGAGCAGATTGCCATGAAGAACCAGGGAGTTTCCATCACTGTAGATTTTTGAAGAGGAGTGTAGACAAACAGCCATCAGACTAAACTTAGTAAGGTAACAATATCCATCTCCTGAGTTTTATACTGCTCATTTACACACTAACTACTTTTACTTTTTCTTTACTTTACTTTGTCAAATAAGAGCAGTCTAATGGTTATTTTAAAATGAAAAGCTGATCCCCTCTGTGTTTTAGAGCTCCCAACTTTTATGGGAAGAGCACTAGCTGCTCTTTTCTCTCTGCAAAGAGAGAAAATATTATTTTCTGAGGGTATGAGAAGCTGGAAAATAAAAGCTTGAACCCTTGTACAGGTGGTCAACAGCTTCCTTGACCAGCATCATGAATCCTTGTCATTCCTGTGGAAATATGGGCTGTCACCCTCTAAGAACAGTCTTTTGACCACATGGAAAATGCTTGTTAACCTCTTCCAGCATGACAGTTTACAGTGGGGAGCCCAACCTCTTCTGCACACAGAACCTCTATTATAGACATGGAGGGACACAGAAGAGGACATCCTACAGCTTTGTAGGAGGAAGAGAGTAAATTAAAATGTGGATCCTTAATTGTGCAATTAGAGTGAGCCTGTGAGGGAGTTCAGAGGAGTCTATCACTATTATCCACACACAAAAAATAATGTGGCCCTACTACTGGGAACTCTGGAAGTCCCTAACATGAGAACTGCTCAAACCTTATAGAAATAGTTCTCATAACAACCATGGCACTTTGCAACTGGCAGCCAAAGCACTGTACTCAGAGCAATGACTGCTACCTGGGGTTTAGGAAATCAGCCCGCGTCATCTCGACTGGCAAGGCCACATCAGTGCAATTAAGGAACACAGAAAGCCCTGTGAGTTTTCATCTGAGCTGGTAAAACAGTCAGTGAAGTCTCACATCAGCAGTGCAACTCGTGACACCAACAGTTAACTATCTGGAAAGAAAACAATCCATATCCATTGCTGTCAAAGGCAGTTTTTTCCTTTGCAGAACCCTCTTCTGCCCAACACATGCAGACAAAATCCACTGTCCTTTCAAGCCTCGCTGAGCAAGAATGCACACAGCTCTTTCTGAATAGCATCCATGAGCATGTTCACCAAAGTAGCAGCAGGCAGGATTTTAAGTCATCCCAAATAAAAAAGCACCAAACATTTTTCCCATCAATAATGCAATCCTTGAACTATGTGAGAAAAACCAAGATACTTCTGGGGTAATTTTGAGTTGTACAGGGGCAAGCTGTGGGAGGCAGGGAGAGAAATCTGTCATATCTGGAAGCATGAATTTTGGCTTGACCACTGGTTCCCAAACTGAGGCATGTCAAACTGATGTTTCATTACTTCACTTAAAATCCATTTTCAGGGTTCACATAGGAGTCAGTTGTGCTTGGAAAGCATTGAGCAAAGCTGGTGGTTTTGATGATCTCTGCTGCAAGGTTAAGAAGAAGGGCATGGGAACATCTTTGGAAAAGCATCTGCCTGTTCAAAATTTGAAGAGCTGAATCCACTGGTTTTTCCAAAGTACTTTTTTGCCATAGGAAAAGTTCTGTCTTTTTCTTTTTTTCTTCTCTCTATGCAGAGGAATAAATCCAGGAAAAGTATAAACATTTCTCCAATCCTCTGTTATGGGATGAAGACAGGATAGTTGCACTTGCCTGTTCACAGGCAGGCAGCCTTTACAGAGGCTGGAACATAT
Source organism: Coloeus monedula (assembly GCF_965178545.1). Classification (NCBI taxonomy): domain Eukaryota; kingdom Metazoa; phylum Chordata; class Aves; order Passeriformes; family Corvidae; genus Coloeus; species Coloeus monedula. The sequence continues at coordinate 18,910,035 of NC_138788.1, forward strand.
GCAACCTGAGTTAAGGCTGTTTGACAAGTGTGTAGAATTTAATGAATCTCTCAGAAAAACAGAGACATCGCTCCATTAAAAATTGCCTTAGAGAATTTCCCCAGTTACAGCTTCTGCACAGGATTTCTGTATAGAGATTTAACTATAGTAACCTCTTCATCCAAACCACACAGAGAACATGCAGGTATTTCCTCTTCTTAGGTAAGCAACACTTTAAAATAGGTTGATCTTACAAGTCACTCTTTAGATCACTAAAACCAGGAAGAGTGATTTCCTTTTTCATTATTTATTTTACTATACACATCATTAACAATTATGGTAATTTCAGCTTTAGACAAGGGTGGGTGTTTGATCCCTTTCTGGTAGTGAGATAATCAGAAAAAAATTCTCAACAAAAATCAGCTTTCAGCTAGCCAATTAAAATTACTAAAAATGATTCTGCAGAATCCAAATGCAGAACTTAAGTATCCTAATAGTATTTCTTCAACATTTTATTATACAGGTCTCCAATTTTTGCAAGTAAATGGGTGCCTGACACTGTAAAACTGTCACACCTTTTTAAAGTAAACAGTAGGTAATATTCACTATTCACCTGCTAATGTCTGGCCAGACATTGCAAGAAAATAAAGAGAAAATTTCCACCCTATTCTTGCAGTTACTCCTGTGTAGCAGAGCAAAAAAAGCCTCACACTAAGTTAATTACATAACCCACTTTTCTCAGCCCAATAAAGTGATAAGAAAAGTGATTCAGAATGAAGAAACAGCATAAAATGAAATCTAAAGGAGAATTACATGTCTAGTAGCACAGAAAACCACAGGGCCTTGCTTAGTGCTTTAAGTCTGAAATTCCTGATAAAAACCTTTGGAAAATGAAAATGAGTAGCCACAAAAGCTTCCTTGAATTCAGTCTCGCATGATGTTCTCAGCCCTGTTTGGAAGCTTCTCAGAAGCAGTTACTACAGCTCTCAAAACATTTCAGAAACCAAATAAAAGCTTGTGACACACAGGGTTCAGAAAAAAAAAATCACTGTGTGGTGTCTAACGGTAGCATGTTTTTCTAGGTCGGGCAGCCTGTTACACAGAACTGCTGGAGACTGGCCTTCCTCACCCAGATCCAGCATTTCATTTATAGGACTCAGGTCTAGGCTTTGGTGAACTGGAATCTATCTAGGTAACCACTGCATCACGTGGGTAAGCACACCTCACAGTATTAGGGGAGCACTAAAATAACAGTTCTGTAAAATTAGGTGTTTCGTTAATTGGACATGAAGTCCCAATTCTACAAATGCAAGTGTTTTCTGGAATGCTGTAGTCACCCGATGCCAGCTGAAGGATGACTATAAGCTTGTGTAGGTATGTTCTGGAATGCTCCAAGCCCATGGTCCTGGCGGAGATGTATCTAGAACGGAAGCAAAGTTCAAATGGGTTTGGTTTTTGTAACAAAACAAGCCTCAGCATGGTAGAACCTCCAGAGATTTGACTAGTTGTTCTGTATTGTATTAAGAGCTGGTGAGAAAATCAATGTATCAAAAAGCCAAAAATGCTGGTACCAGGCAATATCGCCCCCTTGTTCACAGCAGATGAGTCCTTGGTTTTTTGCAAAAGCCTTGCACTGTGGCATACACTGATGAAAATAGAAACACTGTAACTAGCGCAGGGCTGGGGGCAATGACATTGTTAACAGCATATCTCTTTCACGGTCTGCCTTTCAAATAGGTTAGTCCACCAGATAAAAAAGCCATTTTCTTATCCGTTTCCAAATTAATTTCTGCCCTTTAAAGTGATTCTCTCCAAGAACTGCTTGAATTTCCTGAACTACACAAAGCCTTCCAGATTCATGGGTCCTCTCACCATCTTTACAGTTTCCCCACACAAGCCAAAACCCCAAAATTGGAGGAAAAATTTCCGAACCACTGAATGAAAGTAAATACTGTAGAAGTCACTTTCCTGAACTGAAAAAGCACTCCTGGATAAAAGCACACTACTTGTGGAATGCACACGCAGATGTCTCCTCTGCAAGTTTTGAGAATTTTCTCACTGAAGCCATTTAGCAGAATGAAAATGTTCCCTTGACAGGCTTTGGAAAACAAATGGCACCAAAACTTTTTGTTTTTTTTTTCATGAGACACAATGCTCCTGAAGAATGCAAGCTATAAACACACTGCTCCAACATTTTCAGGTGTGGCTTTATTCCAAGAGAAGTCCAACAACAGCAGAGGCTTTCGTGACTTCAGGGCTAAACCTGGTATGAGATACTCGTTTTAGATGGCAGCAGTGCTAACAGCTATGGCAGGGCTGCTCTGCCGTAGTGCATTAACCTGGAAAAGATCCAAGGGATCCAAAACTGGAATTCTTCAACCTACAGTTCCAACAGACTTGAAATGAACCACAAGCTGTACAGTCAAGAATTCATTCAAGATAACAGGAGCCCTAAACTCCAGCTCCAACTATTCAGTTTACTTGTCCACAGACTGGAGAGGAGACCTTGTCTTTTCCTGAGCGGATGCTTTCCGGACACATTCCAGTGGAGAAATTCCTGAAGCACTCACAATTACAGAATTTTGCTGTCTTCAGTGAAGCTGTGTATATATACCTCATGGGGCAAATTTGGCTAGATGCTGATGTTGAAGCTAGAGCAAAATGTAACTTTCTCATTTGTCTTAGCTCTGCATTAAAGATAGTGATAAGAACGTGCTATCAATTTTACTGTTTTAGTACCAAAAGTGTAAAAAGTGTTAGTGTTCTGGGTTTGTTTTATAACCTGAAACTTGTTAAAGAAATACACCTAGGACTATCCTACAAAAAACAATTTGTGTGCCCTTTACACACTTTGGAATGTAATTCTGGAGAGGAATTAATAGACACTGTGGCTTCAAAACATTCAGACAACAAAAAGAGCATAATGTAATGATTATTTGCAGTCTCCATTTCCTCCAATCCAGCATTCACCACTTTTTATGTATTAATTACAAGAGACACTTTCTACGTGCACTCTGCCTCAACTGAAAATATTTACAGTTGTATTTACCTAAAACATTTGGTCAAGACTGGCTATTGCTTATGCAACTATTTACCCAAATCCCTGGTCCCTCTACCAGAAGTGGGAAGAGAAGCACTGAGCAGCCAACTGAAGAGTTATCAAAAAGCATGAATTCAAGAACCAGAAACTCTTAAGAAACAACCATGGTAAGAGGAGTGTTGTCTGTAAGATCTTTATTTCTTCCATAAAAGAGGAAGGACTACATCATCTAAGCAGAGAGCTTCCAATTTCTATTAAGCAAGATGGTTCAAGCTGTACCCACATTTTTGGGGAGGAGGGCAAGGAGGGGGAAGGGGGGCAAACAGCCTTGCCCCAAACAGCAACCATAAAGACAAGCTGTTGAAAACTGGTCACATTTTGCACTCCCTTCAGAAACCAAAAGGGGGAAAACAAAGCAAACTCCCAACTTACGTGCTAGGGTGGCTGTATAAAAATGTGAATTATTTAAACATAGTACTTCTCTGGAGGAACTTGCTTGCAGAACAAAAGCAATGCCAGTGCAGTAAGTATCTTTTCAATGTCACTTTAGAAGATATACAATCCTATCTGGATATGCAAAAGCCAGTAATGCCAGAGGATAGAAAAAGCAAGTAGGCAGCCCACCATCCTGTGGCATTAAAAAGTGATTAAATGAAATTCACAAACGGTTTAGTGAAGTTTCTGATAGACTAATCACATAGCAGTGCTCTAAATAGAGAAGCAGACCCATTATCAAAACATTCCCTTTAAAAAAACTTTTATCTTGGCAGAGTACTTAATGTATTTATTGTGTGGAGCTAATGGCTTCTCACTTCAGATTTAGAAGAACAGGGATGAAAAGAGGGCTTCCCACAGCTGTATGCACTAGCAAGTACTAGTACAAAATCCATTCTTTGCTTTAGGTCTCCATGTTTTGGAACAAAGACAAACTACTGACCCAGTTTATAAGCTCATATTAAAATCAGCCTGTACTTCAAAACTTTAAAAAAATTATTCTGTTGAGCAGCAGAGTGTTCACCTACAGAAACCAATGATTCACTTGAAACAAAATTATTTTCTGACAGATTGATTAAAATTGGCCAGGGACATCAGAGCTGAAAGCTCAAATACTTTTCAGAAGCCATATGCAGCAGGATGCACTTCTTCCCACTATTACCCACCTGTACAGTTCACCCAAGCTCCAACACAACCCTGCCAGAATACAGATGTTTCTCATTGTGGCTACTGCATTATCAGTACTTTTTATATAGAGACAGTACAGTGCTAATCAATACAAATGCTTGGCTCATTTTTTAAATTCAGGAAGTTTCCTTCTCCATTGGCAGGTGCTCTATTTCAGACAGCCACACTGATGAAAACATCCCTACATGGCAGATGTCTAAAAAAAAACCATGAAAAAAATCAAGCCCAGTGGCTCTCAAATCTGTCACAAAAACATTCAGGATACTTCTAGCTAAATACAGTGCATAATTAACAGTCATCTTAGAAAGACTTAACCTTTATTTGCTCATTTATTTCAGTCCACGCTTACCCCCACTTTTCCCAGTACACTGGCTGGATCACAAAACACTTATCCACAGCCAAGAAGAATCTTTTTGGGTTGGTCATTCATTTTGGAGTTGTACTGTACAATACAGTTGTAAGCAAATTCTGAATTCAAAGCAGGGGGCTTTGATAGATGAAAACCACACTAATATTGTATACAGAAACTGGCGCTCAGCAGAGTTGCCTTTTCAAACATTCTCAATTGCAAACTCATCTATTTTCACAATCAAAACATTTTTGTCTGAAAAGTTTATTTTAGTTTTCTGAACACTCTAAAGCAACTGTGCTTTTGATGTTACACAAGTGTTCAGACAGGACTAACAAAAATTAAAATGTTCTAAATTACAAATTTAATTCCTGTAAGAGCTTGAGAAATAGAACAGAAAAGCATGACATACACACATTGTGAAGAAACCCCAACTTTTCATGCAATGGCAGGCAAGATGTAAAAAGCCACCCGAATTCACACATTTTTACACCGAATCATCAGAAAAAGTACTCTGTAGTAAATCTGTACATCCAAATACATTTGGGATCTACACCTAAGTTACATTATTTAATGTTATATACACTTATTACCCCTTGTATGATGTCTAAAGGAAAATCTTCATTCAACCCAACCCCCCAAAAAAATATGCAAGACTAACTTGGAAAAAAGGAAAATCACTTTAGACATTCAGTTAAAATGTTGGTTTTGTTTTAATCTAGACCTCAGTGTGTTTATTAAAAAACAAACAATCCTCTTCATTTAACATTTTGCTTTCTAACTGTACAGTAAATTGCATTGCAGAGAACACACCCCGTCTTCAGACTGTATTTTCTTTGGATGGATTTAAGATGTAGCTGGATATTACTTTAAAGATAAATAAAGGGAAGTTGGTCCAACTAGAACAATAGCTGATATATTACATGCATATGGGGGGTTTATATATTTTTAAATTATTTTTTAAACAAATGAGTGTAGGGTAGTTGATATTGCAAATAAACCGAAAAGCACCTGGAGTTCAAAATACAAAACATACCTCCTTATCCTGGCAATGGCAGTAAAAATCAGAAGAGTAATCTTTCTGGAACAGCATTTTTACATAATTTAGAAATGTTGAGTACCAGGAAGACTACTAATCAAGTAGTTTTAGCAGCCAAGTTTCCCTCTTTTTATTGAATGGAACAAATGCTTTAAACAAACTGTTTGTCCTCTTCACTGAAGAGAGCTAGTCTATTCATCTTTAATGAGCTAGGTTTTTTTGTTTTTTGATGTTGGTTTTTTTTGGGGGGGAAAGATTAGCCACGTACTGTAGTAATGCCTACTGTATATAATCCAAGCATTTGCTGTGAACAGTTGGAGAAAGCAGTCAGTAAGAACCTAGGATCAATGAAATAGATGTTACTTTAAGCCATCCACAAAATGGAGACCCATATGGTGCCCAGTGTTAAAACCCAAATCTCTTCTCGTGCTTTTTGCTGTGCAAGTTCATCCCCAGGAAAACAGGAGCTGATCCATAGTTCAATTTTCTTATTTCCTTAGTCAATTTTCACATTAGTGTAGATTTTACGAACAAAGGCACTTGTTCCCATGTAACCAATAGCTCCTGCAAAATAAGCCAAAAACATTGAATATGTTAGAGAGCTGATCATCAAAACAAGCCAGTGATAGAAACCACACACACTTAAACAGAGAAAGTCACATAAAGCACATACTCTGCGCACAGAAACTTCTTTACCTGCAATACTGGTTCTCAAACTCTAATTATCCATGCTCCCCTGAATGGCTGGCAGCAACTTCCCCTGTCTAGCAATCTAAATCCATTAAGCCATCTTACCAAGAGGCCATGCTCACTTGGCCTTGATAAATATAGCAGCCCCCCTACTGCTGCCAATAACCAAGTCCATTTTTTCTGAGAAGAGGGTAAAAAACATACAATCACCCACTCTGCAGGGAAGGTGGATGGGAGGGCGGGTTTTTATTATAAGTTACATGCCTTCTGGATGAGTGTTTTATTGGCAGATGGTTTCTTCCCTCCCACAAGGCACAAATAATAATAGATCCCCATCCCAGGAGTCTTACACTCCAAGGAGGTCTGTACAAAGACATTAACAAGTAGCAGTTAGTAGTTAAAGAAATTGCAACCTGTGGTTTTCAAATTAGTAGGAGTCATGAGCAAAGTATGCATTGTCACAGCAGTAATGAAAGAACAGGTCACTGAGTTTTTGGTAGGGACAACATTTTATGCAGAATCCAAAATACTGCAGTATTAGGGACATCTAGAAAAATTAAAGAAATGCACTGGACTAAGGCCTCTTCTCAGAAAGAGATTCAGCAACCTGGTCAAACCCAGAACCTCAGGTTTGCCGGGCTCAGTAAATACTGTGGTCTTACAATATCAGCAGGGAATGTCTTTATCTCTTCCAAGCAAAATGAGAGTAAGTCAATTTGGTTAATCGTCATGTTTGAAGTTGAAAATCAAGCAAGAATTAGACAACTGCCGTCTGACTGCCAACACAGTCATAAAATACAGGATGGATAGAGAAGTCAGGGTCTGAAAATCACTACAGAGAATTCCTAACATTAAATGCGTGGACGCCTGGTAAAGAATAGACTCTTAAGAGAAAAGATATTCTTCCTTCCTTGAATCAATAGGGAAAAGCCCAGAACAAAGTACTGCAGTGAACTAGGATGCACCAGAACTGCAGAAGACATGTTAAATATAAAAGTCTAACCAATGCTAAAAGTTTTATGCCAAACTTTCCACTAAAAATATCAAGTGATATTTTTGCCTTTACATATTAAGGCTGTACAGACCTGCAGCTGGCATTGCTGACTACGGAATTATTCAGATCCTGAAGAGTTCTTTAAATCCTGGAGCCTGATGGGATGATTTATGAAGACGGCCATTAAACTGTCACAAAGTTTTGATTTTTAGACCCTCAAAAGCCCAATATTCATACCTAATCAAGAAATCTGCACAAGGCAAACATGATAAATCATTCCAATGTTTTTGGAGTGGTAAAGAGCCTTTGGATTCAGCTTCTGTACAGCACAGCATTCCAAGTTGTTAAATATCATGGCAACTATTGCACTGGCCAGCAAACCAGGGATTTGCATTATTAACTTGGGGAAAGCAGAGTCCTATTAAAACAAGTACAGCACACACAAGATCAGGTTGCTGCTTGCAAGCAAGCTGAGAATGCAGCAGAAGGAAAGCCTGGCTGTTCAAGGAGAGACCAGTGCAACATTTGGACAGACCCAAGCACAGGCTGTGAAGAGGTGATGTGAGCTTGACATCATACAGAAGCACATGCAGACTCTTCTGCAGCTTGTCAAGAAATTCATCTTCTGTCTTATGAAGTAAACGAACAAAATAATGGCACTGAACTCCTGCTTTAAGACTCTCCAGGTTCTTCCTGTTAAAGCAAACACTGCCAGCAGATCCAATGCCCATTTCAGTTGCTAAACTGAGGTACATTCCAGAACTCGTTCTTTGAAAGTTTCTCTAGTGATGTGATGCCAGGTATCACAGAGATTTGAGAGAACAAAGCATTAACTGTGTTTCACTTGGGATCTAGAGAATGCATGAGATGGAAGTGAGGGGGAGGAGTAGAGAGCAGCAGTCAAAAGAGACCACAAGCTCTCATCCCCATAAACAAATCATAACCTATTCTGAATCAGAGAGGAGCCTTATCCATGAAGGCCACTAATGGCCAATACCCAAGGCAGGGATTAAGCCTCAAGGCTACTTCACAGGCATTGAATAAAACATGGAGCAGGGAGGCAGAAACCCCGGGCGATGAGGACTAAAGAATGTCCTCCTGATTCAAATGCAGGGCAGCCAGCTCATTTGAATGAAAAAAAACATAGTAAAAGGAAATTTTTTATTTATTTATTTATTAAACACCTTACCAGATTATATTTATAACCTGGTTATGGCCTACGTAGGTTTAGCAGAAATAGACTGCAAGCATATTTCAGCAGAACAATAAGCTTTTAAATAAAGAGAAAAATCCAAATACTGAGGAAGAGCAACCACAAAGCAAAAAGAGATTAATTCCCATCTATGGCTTCAAACCAATAACCAATTACTACAGTTGTGACTTTGTAAGGACCAAATTCTTTTAAAAGCTCTTTAAGTATACTTAGAGTACTTATCTGAATGCTGAAGTGTGGTATTGCAAGAGGCCTAAGTTATGTAGCTCCTAAGCCTTCCCCTAAGTTGGGAAATGAGTCTTAACCTTTTCTGCCACTAAGAGGGAAGCTCAAAAGGTTTGGAAATTCTCATGGGCTCCCTAATGTCCAGTCCCAGACCCGAGATGCTCTCGGAGAGCAGCAAACTTTGTGGATCAAAGCATCCCACTACATGTGGTATTGAGTTCACTAGGCATTGTCAAGGGCATTAAACCCAGAGCTGGATGATCCATGCCTACAGAGAGTTCCCCTGTGGCTGCTCTGGGCCCTAACTAGTTCATCGCACATCCAGCTGTGATACCCAATACACCCACTGGTGTGAGCCTCCAAAGAACAGTTCCACACACTTTTCACAGACCTACAGTCAGTAGCACACACACTGCACAAGTCTTTAACACAAATGTATTTGTTAGACCTCAATAGCTGCAAGTTCCCTACACAAATGCTTTTTGACAGGGGATTTTTTTTTGCCACTCCACATGCTGAAAATGGGACTTATCGGTAAAAAGGAATCTCACAGCTTCTCTTCCAACATACTTAGAAAGACAGAAAGAAATCTCAATAGAGCTGTGGAAATAAAGTTTAGTGTGCTGAAATATTTTATGTTATTGAAAAATTTGGATTTTACGCTAATGTTCCATCAAATAGTGTCCCACCATGAGAAGTAAGCATTTGACAATCTTTTTCATGTTTTAAAAAACATTTTGATTACAGAAGCTGGTGGACAAGCTTGGCTTTTGCATCATAGACGTTTTAATCAATACTGGCCTGAGCACTTTAGAAAGAAAACATTAGAGCTGAAAAGTATAAGCCTAGTAAAGAAAAAAAATGGCTGCAAGACTACCAAAACAGCAGGGAAGTCTTGTAATGTGCCAAGAACCTGATGAAGCAAGACTAAATTGTATGAGAGAAAAGGGGAACAGGTATTCAGCTGTTAAGCGATGAATTCCCTCCCCTTTTTATAAAGCATTGTGGTATTACCCACCCTCTTGAGATACCAGGAAATGTATACTTTACAGAAGTAAGTTCCTGTAAGACATCTCATGCCTCAAATATAACTCTAAGAAACCTTTCCACTTGTTATACAACTATTCATTCACTACAAAGAAGTATTAAATTAAGATCACTTACAAAAACCCCAGCATTATAGAAAAGTGCAAAAGAATCAAGAAGCACTTTCTGAAGGTCATTAAGGAAATAATGAAGTTAACACTTGAAAAAGTGTTTGGCTTTCTCAGATGACCTCCCTGACATGTACTATGTTTTTCTCTAAGCATCTGTCAAAATAGCATCTTAAAAAGCAATGAAATCCAGCTGCACACAGGAGCACCCTGCACTCTCCTCACCTGTGAATATTGCAATACTTATTTCTCAAAGGTTATCTTCAAATTTGCAGTCCTCTGTTCTGCTCACCCTCATATATACACGCCACAAGATACAGATGGTACTGTCATCAGTGTGCTATCACTGATGGCTCAATGAGTGCACCTAGCTCCTTGTCTTGGGCAACAGTAAAAATTCCAAAGCAAAATGCTAGCATGGTCTCAACTTCATTTGGAATTTATTTTGCAGGATTTCTTGCCAAATACTGAGTCTCTCAAACTTGCACTGAGGGTGAAATTCTCTGCACAGTACATAAATTATCTTCGTATCAGAAGACACAATCCATAGGAATCTCCTATATCAGGTAGGAAACCAAGTACAAACAGAAAACTCTCTGGATTCTTCTTAAAGATTTTTTGAGCAGATCTTGCAGACATACATATTCCACCACCAAAACTATGAGCTAAGGTCAGAAATATGAGTCTGAAAAAATGTTAGAAAACTCAAAATATCTGAAACTTACCACACATTATTCCCAAAGCTGTGCTAAATACTGCCATATAACCAAAGTAAAATGATGTTTGAAACAAGCCATACATCCTGAAAAAGAAAGATAGAAATTTGTGCTAGGTATTTCTCCCGGTTTTTATCAATAAAACTTATTTGGCAATATAGCAACCTGATATTCAAGCAAGAAAACTATCACTTACTTTGTCTTGAAAAAGTAGTAGTAAAAGGAGTACATGTAAACATAAATCGCAGTTGATGCCGCAGAAAGAAAGCTCGTCCATTGCCTGAAAGTAAACATGCATGTCCATCACACAACTAGCCAAAAGGCTTCCCAAGAAGATGCACAATGCACTTGGAAAAGACCCATCTAGACTGAAGAAACACTTCTTCTATTACAAAAGTCTCACTGTCTGGTTAAGTACTAAAATACCGTAACACTTACCACCTGTAATCCTCTGCGTTTAGCAGGAAATACGTACAAACGATGGTCACACAAACTGTCACAATGCAGAGGATAACCAGAACCAGCATCATAAAGCCATAAACGTAGTAGATCTTGTAAGCCCAGAATGAAGTAAAAATGAAATACCTGACGAGAGTAAACAAAATATGCAGATGATATTGTAATTTAACGTAAATTGTAATTTTTAATCAAACGGGGAAACAGCTGACGTACTCACATTTCAATAAAAATTGATCCAAAAGGGAGGATTCCACCTAGGCAAACAATAACAGCTGGCTCCATGAACCTGAAAGATAGTAGAATTAGTTAGGGACAATTAAAATATTTCATTTATAAACATATTAAGACCAGATAATTAATATAGCACAGAACATTGTTTAAAAGGCATGCTAACAAGAACATTTCTGTTTCTTACCAGTATATTAGAAAGATTCCCTCAAAAATGTCATGTGTATGGATAAAAGAAAAAGTTATTCTTGGGGAAAGCTGAAACAAAACATGAGGCTCATGCCTATTACCTGCAGGCATTAGGTTAGTCATCTAACCAGCCTTAAGGCCACGGAAAGAAGCTTTCTTGACAGAAAGAGCCTAAGCAATCAAGCCCCATGACATCCACCAGCTGTGAATGAAGGCAGTGAAAACACATTGTAGCTGTTGATGGCTACAAATACAGCAAAAAGTGCAAGGAAAATTTCACAGGATAACAGTTACATAAATAAGAACCAGCGTTCATTTTTAATGCTATACTGAGTCATGAACATTTAGCTAAAAATGAATATCCAGCTACCTGTAGAAGACACTGTCACTAAAAAGTGACCTCTCTGTGGTACTTGCAATGATGCTGAATCTAGCCAGTAACCAGTAATTTAATTTGCAGCTTCTTGTATTATTTATAGGGAGACTTGTCTAAGTTGATGGTGTGTTACTTCATCATCGTCAAGAGAAGTATCTTTAACTGTCATGCTGATCCAGAAAAATCCATCGGATTCCCAAGATACAGGTTACAATACAAACTAAATTTTAACATCTGAGCTGCACAACCCACTAGGACATTACAGGCTTACATGTTTCAGCGCCCCTCTCACTTTGTCTGTTCCATTCCTCTGAATAGGGAAAGCAAGAAAAATATATTCAAAAAATCCTCTGAGGATATTTTAATTTCCGTAGCTTGCTGCTTCCACCTCAGAATTAAATTAATAGGAAAAAGTGATTGCATTCGTAATTTTCCAAAAACCTAAGTATGCTTTTTGAGACTAGGCACCCCTTTACATCCACTTCAAAAATTATAAAGGCTTCTTCACAATTCAAACCATATACCTGCAATATTTTAGGCTCTGTGCCATCAACAAAAGCACAGAATTGGGAACAGCATTGCAAGCTTCTCCCCACAGTAACCCTGCAAATATGTCTCAGCTTCTGTATGGAGACCATTAATCAGAACAGTTCTGCCTCCAAGGCACATTCAATCCTAAACCTGTAAGAGGCATTAACTGAAGAGGAGAAGTTTTAGTGTCAATATACCTATACAAGAACTGAGTTGGCACCACCCCCTTTAAATAGGGACTAAATAGCATTTCAGGCAAAATGTGAATCTGTGATCCAGGAATGTAAAATCTGCTACAACTATTAACCATGGTGTTTTAATTCAAAGAAAAATCATATTAAGAAAATGTCAGTTGAGCAGTTCTTCTAGGCACGACTCACTTTAAATTAAAAGGAGTTATTTCATTAAAACTGAACACCAGAACACCAATTTAAATGTACTGAAGTGAATATTTCTAGTTAACATTTATGCTTGTCTTTACCATTTCTTCTCTGGTATAGGACGAGGCACTGCATTGACACGACATGGAAAATTAGGCTGTCCTGACAGATTTCGGCCAAGAATCGTCCCAACGAGGTTCAATGGAAGGATGACAAAGAAACAAATACAGCACACTGCCACCTGCAAGCAAAAAATTAGAGTTGTAATTAAAAAAAAGCAGGTCTAAGACAACAGTAGAAGATAATCAACCAGTATTAGTCCTTAGTAGTTATTGCTGTAGAATCATACTCCTACTTAAGAAGCATTAGTCAACGTGTATTTTATCAAATGGAAGCATTTTTTTCCTGACAGACTTTCTAATAAACATCATTAAGTGTATTTTCATGCATCACTTGAGAGAACAGAACCATTACAGGTTGCTTTACTGTTTCCATCTAACCATTATACCCAATACATTGCACAAGAAATAAAAGGAAATCTTCATGGTACTTCATAACAGAAAGTGTTGTCAGCGTCTTTCACAGTTTTGCAGAGAGTGCTAGCTCTGGGGATTAGCATCTAACAGTTAGGTAGTTGCACACAAAACTACAACTGTTGGGTACAAAATTTTTAATCCAATCAAAAAAACAAAACCAAACCAAAACCAACCAACCAAAAAAACCCAAACCAAACAAACAAAAAACCCAAAGCAAAACAAAAAACCCAACAAAAAGCCCCAAACAAACCCCAAACAAACCAACCAACCAACCAACCAATCAACCCAATAAGAATCACAAAACCATGTCAGAATGCTACCAATTTTGATTCAATTTTGGGTTCCATTTTTTCCACTATGCACCTACCAGGAAATCAAGAACACAGACTGACAAAGAAACCAGCAACCACTGGTATGCAAAGATACACAAGTTAGAAGCATAATGACTCTACTTACATATAGAAATCAAGTTTATGCACAATGCTGGAAAGGTCAAGCCAATGTTACAGCTCTTTCTAATGGAACAGCCTCTCTAAAAATCTACCATGAATCTTTGTTTTGCCACTATACTTATCCAGCTCCATGTTTTCTATTCCTTAAAGGCAACATAATTTATCTTCCAAAATAGGAAAATTTCAAGTGTTAAGCAAGACATTCTCTACTCGTAAATCTTTAGCACAAAATGAATTAGCATTAGACAGTTTGGTAACTTTTTGATATTGATAACTAAAGACAGAGCAGTTGCCCATAATGCAATCACCACAGTTCTGAATACTGACCCTGTGGCCTTTTCTACGCAAACATATGAAAATACTGCCTTTTAATGGCTTTGTAGCCTGAGGGTCTGTGTACACCCCGGTGCCTCCTGAGCAAAGGAGGTACATTTGTCTTCACTCCAGCAAAATGCAAAGTCCATGGCAGCACATTAATGCAAAACAACGGAGAGAGGAACAGGTCTACGAGCGCACATTGACTTGCTTAAGAAGCAGTTACTCTAAGGATAAATAAAAGCTGCTCATGTATGTTGTATCTAAGAAATCTACATCAAGTGGCTGAAAAGAATGATATTAGCTCAATACAAACTCAGCATTAGGTGAATCACACAAATTTAAGACTATATTTGGCTAAAGTCAGTGGGTTATTCTTCTATTACTGGCTAGCTTAGGTCAGACGTGAAGGGAAAACATTGCCTGGGGTTGGATGGAACAAGCCTTCATGCTTCACAGGAGGGGTACACCAAACTGGTGGGTCAACAAGCAGAAGCACTTTCCAGACTGCTCTGTATATCTTTGAGGAGAGGTTATTAAACAATTACTTCACGAGCCATTAAAATAGGAAGCTTCACTGGTAAATAAGGAGACCCTATGTTGTACTTACACTTGCAGTATAAGTAATATAATAACAATACAGCAGTTTTTACACAGTTAATTTAGTATCTCCCATTTATCCTCCTTCCATTACTCAAAAAACACAGGTAAGCAAGCATAATGTTTAAGTAGACACTGAGGTTGCCTAAAAATAAATTTCAGGAGAAGCATACAACGCACTCAATGGATACAGGTTCTGCCCTTGAAAACTGTTCAGTCTAAAGGAATGAGCAGATGAGAATTTTCAGAGAAAAATGTCAAAAAGTATCAGAAACGTCAAAGAGCATCATCTTGAGTGCTACGTTTATTAAATCCTCACTAAAAAGTTACAGCTTCTTTGAGGTACAGTGGGTAGAAGAGATGTTCAAGAATTAAGGCTTGGATAGGATCCAAAGAATTTCTCAGCTGAACATAATGAAACCATTTCCATTTCCAAGAGGAGAGTGCTCTGCTTCCTGCAGCAAGGCCATCCGGATGCGTCGGGTGGTCCATGGGGCTCTGCGGTGTTGTTCTGACAGGTAGGTTTCACACCTGGCTGAGGCAGAAAGCTCAGACCCAGGCAGCATGAAAGGGCATCGGTACTGCTCACACAGACACAATTGTCTTTTACAGTGCAGGTTTTAAGATGACTGTAGCTTAATTTCTTGACCTTGGAAATCTCCCCTGACTGGGGAGTGGGGACAGTGGTAGAAAGAGAATTCACTGCTTTACTGCATAAAGAAACTGCCCAGGAACAGCCCTGGGCTCTAAGCTCACCTGGAACTACACTCAGCATCTTGTATTTGTCCATCTTGCAAAATATGTCTATTTTAACAGAATCCACACAGAAAGAATATAACCTTGGACACAGAACCAAGCAAGGAAAATCCAGGCCTAATTACTGATTAGCTGGCAAACTCCTGGATGAAAAAAGGCTGTCAGTAGCATTTCATTCTAGTGACACCCTCTGCAAAGCTGAATGCCTTAAAATCGGGTGGGCAAGGACAAGGCCCAACTTCATCCAGCAGGGCTTGGCTGTTGTGTTATCCAGAAAACTGACTCAGCAGTAGCTCTGAAATCTAAAATATTCATCTGCATAAAACAACCTGAGACAGACCAAGGTTCCTTGCATAATGACTTCAGTAAGTACAGTCAAGCTGTCCCCAGTAAACCTATAATTGGCATCCATCAGAAAATCTGAGTGCTTGTGGTTTCATTATCAGATCAAAGCATGACTGATAATGGTGTAACATCTTACATTCTGTTATCCATTGTGCTGAAAAATGAACTGATTTCAAACAGAACAGCCAGCATCTTCAGTGATACCTTGTAGCAGCACTAGGTAAAGTCAGCATTTTGTTAAACAGTGAAATGCCACCTGTCTTAATTCTATGCTGTGTTCTGAGGACACCTGAAAGTGAAATACATTTTTTTCCTTTTATCCTGGAGCCATTTCAGAAGTCTAAAATTATCTGTGATAATTTTGCAGCACAAAGGAAACCCAATTGAGCAAATAAGGATGAACCATAGCACAGGCTCAGGAATGCCTCCTACTCCCACCTGGCTCTGATACGTTGTCCAAAATGAAGATGTGAATGTTGTTCTTTCTGCTGAGGTAAGACCACCCTCCTGGTGACAGCAACCTGGTGGTCTCAGTAAGATGACCAACAAAACCAGTACTGGTTGTACACATCACGTTGAACTCAGCAGCATCTTCTTTCTTGCTTTCCACTCATTGTCTGACTCACAGGTAGTCTACCTGCTCAGACTGATGACTGGTAAAACAACTTTCTTCACTCTTGGCAATAATAAGCCTTCTCTGGATGCTAGAGATGACTGGGGATAGCTGGTGTTTTTCAGGCATGTACCTCTTAATTTCATGTCTGAGGTGAAGACAGTGCCCCTCCTCTCAAACTAAACAGGTAGAGCCCACAGCCACAGATAGCAAGGACAGCAATGATGCAGGCTGGGCAATATCCAAACCTAGAGTCTAAATCCTAACTGAAGCAAACACAGGGTACTGGGATAACAAGTGTCTTCAAGTTACAGGATTTCTGCCTGAAAGGTTTCCAAGAGTAAGAATACAACGGGAAAAGCAGTTCAAACACTTAATGGCCTTCACCATCACAAATGGAAAGGAGAAATGAAGACAAGATCAACACATATACCTGCTCTATCCTCCTGCAAAAGTCACCGACAATGTACTGAGAAAAGCAGACACCAATAACAGTAGTTGTGTGACGAGCAGAGATAAGAAAGCTGTGTCTTTACGAGCATTTTAAGAGTTATTACTGTAACATCAGCCATGAGAAATTCTGAGAACTGTTTTAATTACTACTTCATAAAACACAGATTATGAAAAGAGGCAAATACATTACATCTTCAAACCTGTTTTTTCATCAAGAAACAAGCACAGGTTCTCTATAAACCATATTACTCAAGACAAATTATGTGAGTTTTTGTACCAATCCAGTACATTAAAAAATGCTTGTTTTATTTTGACTGTTGCAATTTTGTTGTACAAAGTATCTTATTTATACACCAGCAGCTGATTTAGTTTGCAGGTTTTAGTTGCCATAGAAGAGACTGTCAACCTCACCAAGCCTGCATTCTAACTCCTTTTTGTTTTGTTTTGATGGGGAAAGAATATTCTACTGCCCTCGACTGAATGTGCAGAATTCAGTTTCCCGTATTTGAAAGGAAATATTGTCAAGAGGGATATAATTTATTTCCTAGTGCCATGTGTTTCATATTTTCTGACAACTGTAGATTAAACATCATTCAAAGGTGATAATTAAAATTTTTATGAGCATATCTAATATTAAACAGCTACTGGCAGGCTATGGTGCCATGACTGCTTAATGCACAGGGAAGAAAAGCAATAAAAATTAACTGTCAAAGCAGCAGCTTGATCTTCCCTGTCAGCTACCAAAATGCATTCTCAGTCATGAGACACCCTCCCATACAGAGGTTACTAAATTTGTATAATGCCACCGTTTTCTGCACATCATCCAAACATTACAAGAAAAAGAACAGAGCAAAAGGCTTCAAAATAAAGTGTTACTAGTTTTATTACAACTAAGTTGTTAATCTAGAGTGTTGCTTTAGGTAACAAATTGAACTGTTGAAAGTGTAGGCAGAAGAATTAAGCTCTGTCTATTTTCAGCAAAACTCAGGGATTTGACCAAGGGTTGCACAGTCACTTTCAAACAATTTGAGGAAGCACCCTGCTGAATGTATGTAACAGGATTTTTTTCTATTTTTAGCCAGGTCTATTTCTTTATCTGGCTCAATGCATGAAAATCTTTGGCACTACTAGGTCCTCTTTTCTCAGTGGCAATCAATACTCATATCAACTCAAAGCTGTCAGGGAAAGCTGCAGCTTGGATTAAGCTATCTGTTGGAGGAAACACTTTTTTCTTTTCCAAACAAGGTATAAAAGATGCAAACACTAGGGTCTCAATCCCAAGAGAAATACAGTGTGCTTAAACTTATTTAATTAAATCATTAAAAATGCACACTGGAAACATTAGCCACAAAGGAACCTACTGTTCAAACAAAACAGAAATGATAAATCTTAAAACAGTTAATAGAAGCTGCATAGATTCTGCAGTCAGAATATTACATTAGTCATAGTAGCCTTAATGGAAATCTTTAAATTATGCATCACTCACAGAACAACGTAAGCATTCACAACTTATGAAATGCCAGAATTAAAATGGTTGCTTCAAATTCAATCATGCTGTACTCCACAGAAATTCTGTATTACTCAGTATTTCTGCACAGAACTAGTACCATACTGTTCACACATTATGGAGAAGTCACTTTGCATACCATTATTTAAAATTCTTCTTAAAGCTTCCATGCTCCACTTTTTACATATAATTCAAACACAAAAAATATAAAGATGATTGGTAAATACACCAAAGAGACTGATAAACATCAACAGAAACTAAGTCGAGATCTGTAACAACTTCAGAACTCTATGTTCACCAGTAAGAGGACATAATCAACAAATACACCAAAAAATCAAATTTGGACTCCAAAGGAATGAATAATTGAACAGTACCCACTGCATTTCTATAACGGTGAAGGGATGAGTGAAAAAAGCAGAGATTTTCTATCTCCTTCGTAGGCTCTGGAAGTTAAAAGCTTTAATGCATTAAGTTTTAAAAAGCCCTCGTATTTGAATAAAATCTGTCACATTCTTGATATCATGCTGAAGGGAAGGGCAGCTGAAAGCTATCCCAAGGAAGAGATAAAGCCTTTGTTCATGCTCATGGCATATTTCACTGCAGAAGGTTTGTCCTTCCACAGGTAAGACAGCTTGCAACTATATCTAAAAGGGCTAAGGGCAGAGTCCCAAGAGTGAAGACTGATTTCAGAAATAAGCTTTGCATCTTCCCAGGCCCTGCCACATCTTCAAGGAGATCCCAGACATCAGGAATGAGTTATACAAGGTGAATGAAATTTTGAAGTTCAAAACAGACTACAACAACAGTGAGATGCATGAAGGTCCTGAAGAGCCCAATCAATTCGAGGACTTCAAGACAAAGTGTAGAAGAGCAGATACCAGGTAGATGAAAGATGCAGCAACTGGGTGTTAGTTTGCATGTCCTGAATTTGATTCTATCAGCTGCCCTTGCCTAAATTCCATAGGAAAATCTCCCTGGAGGGAAGATTTAAGTCACAGAGACTACTTAGTACTTCACTGGGAAGTGGCAATGCAAAACTGGCAAAGTCCAGGATGACATATTTAAGAATAGTCTCTTAACAACCTTTTAGCTAAGGGGCCTTTTTCAGCAACTCGGTTTCTGCTTTTTCCAGATTTACAGTAGTCAAGATGAGGGGGCAATACTTGCTAGCAATTTAAATCAAGGAGGGTGGTTTCAAGACATACCAGGGTAAAGGAAGTTATTTCTGTGTTCTAGTACATTTAGGTGGCAGAGGTTTTATTTTCCCAAGAAATCAGCAGCAACAAGTTTGCATCAGACAATTCTGGAAGCTTCTTTACATTGAAAACAGAGGTGGAAAGGCACAAAGGGATCTCATCCATAAAGCCAGAGAGCATCCTGGGGACTTCAATCTGAAGCATAACATGGTAATTGCAAGCAATTTCCATTTCCTTCCACAAACCAGCTTGTTGATTTGAAGTCATTAGAGCGTTGCTCATTCTGATGAAGTTTCTGATTCATAACCTGCTAGCCTGCTAACTCCACTTAAGTTTTATTGCCACAGTCACAATGATTCAAACACTTTCATAAAACCTTGCAAATATTAAAACCACTGTGTATAGAGAGTCCTAACACCCTGATTAAGTGAACCCTGAAGATTTATATAGCTATTTGCTTTTGCATGCACCTGCCCATGATCTTAAAATACAAATCAGCTGAAAAAATTCACAAGACAAACAACAGCACAGGTGGAATCACCTTCCCTCAGCATTCCTGGCCTACAAAGGCGAATACAAGTGAGAAATGTGATACCATAACTGCTTGCTTAGCAGTAAAACAGCCTCTTTGCAGATATCAAGGATCAATGCTGTAAACTTTTATGACAGAATTGTATATAGCTGCTAGTGTAAGAAAGAAAAAACAACACAATATTGCTTTGGAACACTGACCCAACTAATAGAAACATATTCAAAGATAGAATTTTAGTCAAATTTCCTGAAGAAGAAAACCAGAAAAAATAAGTGAAGAGTTTATAAACATGTTTAGCTTTATGTTACATTCAGCTGTTTTATACAATTGAATTCACTGTAAAAAGCTGGTATTCAGGCACACTTTGAAAATACTGTTAATAAGGAGGTGACTAGAACCAGCAATGTACATAGAATGACTCCTCCATCAGTGAAAAACTGTTGAAAGTCTTCGCCTGAAACTGGGAATTGTTTCTCTTCTTGTTACCATTTATAATCTCTACCACATTAATTCATTAACAATGTGTTCTTTAGAAGTACTTTCAGTCACATACTGAATTCAATTATAACCAAAAGAATACAATATACAAGACAGAAACTTCTGATACTAAGCTTCATTTTATGGTAGATTTAAACTAAGAAGAAATCCAAGGCTACTTGAATATCTCTAAATTATTTGAACCTAACATATCACAAAAACTGATATGCAAAGAAGAAATCTCTATAAAATGTTTAAATTCCAAGATTTGCTACAGGTATTATTGAAAACAAAACAAGACTTCCTGTACTAAGATATACTTTTAAGTTAATGGTGCTACTGCACAAACTTAGAAAAAGCAATTTTATGATGTATATTTAAAAAAAAAAATCTGCTTTAAAACACTAGCCCTTATAAGCTCAAATAGAAATTTTGCCCAAGTGGCAAGTGATTATTTCCTACATTTTATTCACAGGATTATTTGAGGTTGCTTGGAAGGGGCCAACACAAACAAAATCCTGACAAAAGACAAAGCAAATAGAGAACATCATCACGACTAAATGAAAAAGTACTACAACAAGTATAGTTTTTCAAGTGATAGGGTAAATGTACAGACACAAGACCATAACTGGACAGTAAATAACACTGAACAAAGCCAAAAGGGTGAGTCATTCTTGTAAAGACAGATCTGCTCAGAATGTCTTAGCTTGTATTGCTGCCTGCTCATTTATTCTTATTTTTTTGCTTGATTGCAATGACTTGGAAGTATCTTTCACTTGGAATCCCTTTGTATTTCATTTTATATTTTAAACAGTTTGCACTGGCCATGCAGAAGAAATTCAAGTTGCTGACTTTCCACACTGTTAAAACACTAAGCTTGAATACAAAGCAGAAGTGTCATTTTAAGCACAGAGAAGACTGGTTTTGGCATCCAGCAGCCGTTGCTATTGTCATTAAAATGAATTATACTTGAAGCACCTTAACCCCCTCCCACAAAAAATCTCTAACTAGATAAAGCTATGACTCACAATTGTACTTAGATTTTAAAAAAATGTCGTTTTTCTGTGTCGACAGTGGAGTTTAAATTCTCCAATAAAACAACTCACCATGGTTGCAAAGGGTATAGCTCTTGAAGCATGGTAATAGATGGCAATGAAGTTGATGAAGAAGGCAGTTCCACACACCATTGCTGGAATAAGGAAGGCTCCAATAAACATCTGCTTTATCCATCGCCTTCCTGTAACAAAGGACATTCCAATGGGACTGGTAAGATACAGCATATTTTTTAAAAAATTTACTAGCAAGCACTCCAGAATTTAGATGCTTGACTACTTCTCCCACAGAACGGCAAAAGAAGTAAGTAACAACATACTACATCAATACAAGAGCCAAGGGCAAACGAAGTTTCATCTGACTCCTGGTAACTCACAAGATGCAGCACATTAATCAATTTATTAAGCCAGGTAAAAAGACAAGAAAAGGGATACAGCATGGGAATGTTTCAGCTGAAGAACAGCATGTGCTGACTAAGCTGGCCAAAGAACCCAGGGTGTGAAACCTAAGGGGGTATGTAGCTGCAGATAAGAAGAGACAGAGATAGCAGAGCTGGCCCTGTGCAGAGCCTGCTCCCACTCTAAGAGCACACGAGAGCTCAGCACTGCTCCCAGGACAACTCAGCACCACAGCTGCTTCCAGACAGCACCTGCTCTGGGTTGGCTTGATCCAACCAAGCTAATTGCACACATCAGGATGCATTAAGGAACTGGCTATCCCTGATATAAAGCAAAATACTACAGCATTTATCATACAGGAAAACTGGACTCTTGACATCTTCAACAGCAGAAAAAGTAGAAAGAAAGTGATTTCTAAACTCCAAGCATCAAGGGAACAGCAATACTTGCCAGTAGTCATTACTAAGTTTAGAGCTCCCTGAGGAGCTCAAAGAAATCCTTTTGGGCAATACCTTAAAAATTTTCCCTATCTGTAATCCCTGTACTTTTAATGCTCTTAAATACTGTCTATATACCATGATATCAATATGCAGTAAGTAAAAACAGTAAAGAAATAGCAATTTTTTTCAAGACAATCCTATGTATTTTCACCATGAGCCAACATAATCAGCATTTCAAGGTTTGATACATGTTTGATCTGTAAAAAAAAAAAAGGCAAATCTGGCTCAACCATAGAAGCATGGTACATTTCAGCACAGCAACCCTTCTCTAACTAGATCTGGTTTTGTACAAACTGCTAGGTTTATAAACAAGCCACATGAAAATAAACTTCTACTCTCCAAACTCAAAGTGCAGTTGAGATTTAACACTAAGAGGTATATCATGCTAAAAAGATGCAGATTTTCTTTTGTGAACTTACCAGAGTTATTTTTTTTAAGCACTCTAGAAGCTAATAGGTATTGATTATTCTTTTATTGCAGCATAGGGAAATGGATGAAGCTAGTGCACTGCAAGAATCTAACTGGTCATAACTCAGAGGCATAGTGGGGAGCATTTGAAGACAGCCTGTTCAAATCCGTCAATTTTATTTGGCTTCTGCTCTCTACTGATGCTCATTTTGACTTGCTAAGTATAAAGTAGAGCATATACTGGAAAGTAGAACATCCTTCTTTAAAAGACCATATAAACGGTTTTCCCCATCCACAATTAGTGGTCTAGTAAATAATGATACTCATCCTTTTTGTGTTAGCCTAACATAACCCCCCTAGTACATACAGAAAAGGACCGTGTAGGAGTCATTGGGCGAAGATGACGCGAACTGTTTAAGGTTACACAAAGGGAAAGGCTATTATACTCTGTGGATGTCATGAGCCAAAAGATTATATACAAGAGTATAACAAGCAATTCAGAAGTCACAACTGTTAACAGTTCTTTAGGTCTTTTAAATTAACCTAAGACTCCAGTTACCTCTTTAGAAAGTGTAGCCAGTACTGAGTAGATAACATGAAAGGTAAATATACTCAAGATATTTCCCATTTATTAAGAATTTAATGAATTCCATCTAACTCCGTGAGGACACTATATTGGTGCAAATCAGAAAATAGTAACTTCTCTATTTAACAATGCAATGAAAATGCTGGAATATGAAAACTATTTACCTCCTTGTCTAGCATAAAGGCTTCCTCCAAAATATCCATTCACTGGCGATGTTGCAGCATAAACAAATATAGCTGTGCTAAGCATTGATCCTCTCCTACAAGAAGGGATGTTTTTGGTAAATGAAATACAAAACCAAACATGATTAGAGAGAAAAAAATAGTGTATTTTAAGCAGAAGCAGTTATTTAATATTTTTATGTAACACAAAAATTCAGAAGTGCTTAAACTGTAAAATCTGCATAAGAATGAGAACTGTTTGCATACAAAGCTTTTGGCCAAGTCTAATTCAATGTGGGAGAGAGAATTTTGACAATACTACATTCTTTTCTAACATGCATTTATTTTAACTGGAGTACAGAATCTCACCTCTGATAAATATACTCTGACATTTGGATGTGTGTACTTTGTGCATAAATAACTATTTACATGACATACATTAAGTGTAAGATTCAACTGTAGATAAAATGTCAAAAGGCCAGCATTAACAAAAATATACTAAGATTGTGAATGATGTTTCCGCTATCCCCCAGAAATTAACTTTTAAGATCAAAAGTGTTCATCTGGCAGAAAATTAGATTTAGAAACTATAAATACTATAATGAAGTCACAAATCAGCATCGAGTAGTGCAATCAGAAGAGCTTAGTAATTTTTAAATGTCACCCCATTAAATGTTGGGCTACTAATTTTGGCATAATTTTTCTGAAACTTTACAGGCAAAGCTAATAATTTTAAATCAAAAAAGCCATTTCCAAATACATTTAAAAAAATCCTATCTAAGAATAGGAAGATAGAAATTTTATTCATTAATAGAGTTGTTTCTCCACATCCCTCTGCTATTCTTCGACAGCAAATAGCAGTAGGTTTTCAGCCAACTTACTGTACTTTCATCAAATTAGTTGCTCTGAGAGATTCTAGTTACTGCCATTTTGGGTTCTGAGGAACCATTCCTGGATGCCTGCTGTACTCAAAGAAGCAATCTCTAGCACTTAAACTTCCATGACTGCGTGACCAAATCAAATATACCTGCTGGTCACACACACTAAAGGACTGTTTTGCTAACATTTGTTTTTTAAAAACTTCCCATAACTTCAAACAATTTAGAAACACATGCAAAACCCCCAAGAGCAGGCACAGTTTGAAATGGCACTGTCACTGTATAAATCCAGGCTACCAGTAAAAACATCAGACTTGGTGCTATTTTCCTAAACGGAAGAATTGTCTGCACCAGATTTGGTCAGTTGTTCCACTACGCACCCAGAATTAAATTCACTTTGAAAGTGACAGAAAGGCCTATTGCAATAAAAGACTAAGTGCACATATCTTTTCAAAAACTACTGTCCTGACACATTTTACAACTGTCATTACCAACTTACAGCTTCCCTACAGGGCACATATATTCTGAAATGGTTTCATTTTGTCCTCTGAAGGGCTGACATGCTGCACTCTTAAAAGTGTGTATGTAAGCCTGTCTAGAAATATAACCATGAGGCACAAGGAGGGGAATAATACCCTATGAAAAATGAAAATATGCCAACATTCTGGTACTACAGAGTGGCTTTTTAAACACACCATTAAAAGGCCGCTAAATTCAAAAGCAAGAGTTCTCTCTAGTGGCACATTAGAAGTATTACACCTTGTTAAAATCAAGATACAGTGATATTCACAGTCAAAGTTTAGTCATTGCTTTAAACAAATAACTTGTAAAAAATCTAAAAAAACCCAAAACACAAGCCAATAATTCCCTCCAATGCCCAAAATAAAATCACTACAGAAACAGATGCAGTCCATCCAGTCACCCAAAAATCTCCATCAGATTAAGAGGTAAAGGAAAAAATAACTGGTGAACTACAAGTAGCGTCTTAAATTTAAACTTGAGTATTATTTCTTTATTTTAAATTATTTATTTCCAGTCAGGACTACAGCCCACCTGTTGCTGGGGATTTTACATCAACACAGGCTGAGCACTATGTGTTCAAAAGAACTTAAGGAATTACATCTTCATTCCCAAGCAGACTTGTGGGTAAGACTGACTTAATACTGACTTGCCAGCAGAAAACAGAACTATTCACAACAGAGCACATTCCTACTTCAGTTTTCACAGGACATGGTGGGGAAATTGGGTCAGAAATACAGTAAGATCTTGTTACTCTGGATGAAACCAGGAGTGAAATATGTAACTTTTAACATATATTTCCCATATTATCTACTAGTGATTCTGCAGAACAACAAACTAATTTCATAATAAATCATTCAAAAAGCAAGCACTAAAAGAGAAAATCAAAGGAGACTGACTAATGTGATAACAGCAGGACAATGTTTCATTACAAATTAAAAGAGCACTTAATACTACATCTGATCTACAGATTATGACTTAAGACTCTCAAACATTTTTTTCAGGCCAGTTAGAACAATAATTTTTGTAATTACTTTGTTCACTTAAACATTTATGTATGGAAGACATGACACAATTATACTTACTCTGTGTATAAATCTTCTATCATTGCAACAACAATGACTATAAGAGACACAGCAAAAATTTGACAGCCAGAACCAATAAGCGATGAAAATATTAGAGGATGACTGGATGGTCTAAACACATCTCCATGGACCTGCTTCCACCCATACTCATCACCTAGATCTCTGTCCTGGGAACAACAACAACAAATTTAAAGTCTAGTCATGACAATTAAGAGACAAACACGCAAGCTAGATAAAAAAAGGTCTGATTTAATAAAGCAACTTCAAGCGCAAGTGTGTCTTCTCTTCTGAATGCATCAAATCTGAAAGTTTACTTTTCAGATGCTTAAGGAAGACAACAACAAATTACTACCTGAATGTATGACACAATAAAATCTATCAGAATCCCTCCTTGTCCCTAAAGCCTCTGAGGTGCTTAGGAGTACACCAGGCTTCTACTACAAAGTCTGAATGGTCCTAGTTTATCCTAAGGTTGGATACAAACATTAACACAGTGACTACAAAGAGATTTTTAGGTTGCAACCTAGAAGCATGTTATAAAGAAAACCAGTAACACTTTCAAGACACACAAAAGGCAATTTTCTGTCCAACTGAAGAAAGCCATCCAGAGCTGCTATCACAATGAATGTATGACAAGAAAACAATAAGCCTTAAAAAGAGAGCTTTTAAAGCATGAATGCAGATCTTACCATATCATCCATTTCTTCCTCCTTGCTGTATCTTGCATAATCTTTTCGCAAAGTTCTCATTAATATCATAGACACTAGGCCAACCAGAAAGATCACCATCATAAAAGAATTGAAAATTGAAAACCAGTGAATCTACAAAAAGAAAACACACCCAATAAGGTTTAGAACTTAAATGTGTAAATGCGTTTCAAATTGTTCCAAGAAGGATAAATTGTTGCCTATACAGACAGCTTGTCACCATTAGCTAGCTAAGTAACAATAAACCCTATTGTAAGGGTAAAAATGTAACACTACATTTTTAGAAAGTGACACTAAAACTGGCCTGTGAAACACCATACATAAACCTTTTTAATAGCCAGCCTTGCTCACGATGAAGTTATCACAACTTAGTTAAGCAGCAGCAAAGTTTGAACAACTGGCTGTACATGCTCCCTTGGTAAACAAAAGGCAATATAATGTACTGCTGCCTTCCTAGAGAAGGGTAAGTAGCAAAGCCAAAGGAACTATTGCTTTGCACAGGATCAAAATGTGCAGCAGCATTATTTTTCCTCTCAAAAGCATATCCTTCTTGTTTTCACTGAGCTCCAAACAGAATGCAAAATCTCTACTTTCAGAAAGTAGCACAGCTCAGTATATTACCCTTAGGGAGATTACAACCACAGATTTAAACACAACTGATAGCACCAACTGGTTTAGGCTAATGCTTTTTGCTTTACATTTACTTCAGAAAGAAGTGTACCTGTGGCCAACTGCACTTATTCAGCTTACACATTTGTACATTTGTGTCCCTGAAGTTTCATTGCTTCTGATCACCTGAATGTATTTTCTTGAAATGCCTTGTATTTTCTGCAAGCTTTAAGCTTGCCTGTGTATTTATTGAAGCACTCTAAAAAAATGGAGCCATCCTATTTTAGCAGCAACACTACTACTTAAACAACAGCCCTAGACCTCCCTGGTTTATTGGTCCAGAATCTGGAAAGACGTTCAAAGACATAATCCAAAAATTGCATGACATCTAAACTAAAGCAATCATTTTAAAGGGACGTTTTGTAAGGCTGTCTTAGAACAATACATACTCTGTGCTGAAAGAAAGATGGGTCAAGATACTTGTCAAATCGGTCTTCAAACTTCACATCTGATTTCTTCCATTTCACCTGAAGAGACAAAAGTTTATATTTGAAAAGCTCCTTACAGTTTTTTTAGCTATACTCACACGCAGAAACCCAGAGCACATATTAAAAATCATCCACTTTAGATGTTTTCTTCAATATGAATAGGTTTTGGCAAAAAACAATGGAATGATGTTCTTAAAAACTGGCATATACAGGTCAGACACAGAATGAATATCAACCACCTCACCTCATGGATCTAATCTTGTCTGTGCTTATGCTTAAGAACAAGGAAGAATCAGTCTTGCACTGCCTCAGTTCTCACTGTCTCTGTGAGGCTAACCAAAGATACGAACTTGTACTTGTCAAATACAACAAACCTTTTCCATGATTATAGAATCTACAGAATGAATCTATCTCTCTCTCTCTATCTATCATTACTATGAATCTAGACAATTTGGAAAAGTATGTGTTTATGAACATACTGTCACAGGATAACAGCATATTACTGCTGTTAGCTCTCCACCAGCTGCAGAGAGGACTGCTTTGGATTTGGAAAATATAATTGCATTAATGAACTATATGGTACTAATATGGTAACACAAAGTATTTTTGAGAATTTTTGCATGATTGCATTTAAAAATTAAAATTAAAACAATTTTAGAAACTAAATACAAGCTTACCTGAAAATCTCTTTCAAAAGCATGCCAAAAAATTACAAATATCAGGATTTTTAATGAAATTGAAACAAATGCAGTCCCCTTGTACATATCTATAATACACGAGAAGGAACTATCCTTTTCAAAAGCTGTTCTCTTATTGAGTGTAGAAGAAAGCATATAAATGTAGATTGAACACCCTAATCACTCACCACAGTCCTGAGAAATATAAAAACCCCAAGACTCCAGCAGCACTTACTTTGAGGTTTGATATTAATGTTCTTCAGTTCAAATTACAACCTTGTTCAAGATTAGTAACTCAAAACATTAATAGCTTTCAAAACTGTTTTAAGCAGATACATTTCTCATTAGAGCATCTGGCACTATGAAGCACAGCTTAGAACAAATCCACCAGAGACACTCTGTGAATTAAACACCACACACAGGCCAGCCCAGCAACTGCCCAGTGGTGCCAACAGAATCGGACAGAGAAGTCCTGAGCTTTGTACATAAAAAGTATTTTAAGGGAATATCTTATGTTATTTTCATTACTGGTTGCTACTCAGTGCTAACTTAAAATTTAGAGCAAATGGACTTCACAATGCTGGCAGAATTTGAAATAGCAAATTCTGAAATTTCTACTATCAATTTTGCAGTAAAAATAGGGAGATCAGTGTAAATGTAATTCTGAAAAGTCCATACAAAACCTAGTTATCTGCACTTCAAACTGTACAACTTATTCAGCACAAATGTAATTGCGGCAAGAATATCCTCTGAAATAAAATCCTATGCTGACATCCACTGCTAACACATGGTAGAAAAGCAATGCATTAAGAAATGGTTTCACTATACAAATGTGGTGAACATGACAAGTGAACCATCACAGATTTAAGTAACATCAACTATGTAAAGGGGAAAGCTGAAAAACTTTATTTGTTGTCTCACCCAGCAAGGATTGTTTATTAATTACCTTTTATCACAGCAACTCAATATCATAGCAGAAGAGATTCAGAAACTTAAAACCTTATTAATCATATTATATAAATAAGAAATTTCTACTGGAATTGCAAAACTAAGTAAATTTTGATATTAACTGCTTGCAAAGCATAAAGGCTTACAGTGGGTTCTTATCGTAGCTCAGATTCCAGTTCAAACCTATGATGCAAATATCAGAAGTCCAAATATGAAGACAATGTGTACCTTCTCAAGGGTCCTCTATACCTCTAGTCTCCATCCTTTCAGGATATCTTCCTTTCCAACTAAAACACTTTGCTGCACATTATAGAAGCTCCAGTTTGTTTGGAGTATTCCAAAAATCATAATTTTACATTTGTTATTAATAAATCTATCAAGGTTTTTCAGCAACGGAACAAAATAATTGAGAGAGCGAAGATGCACCTTCCTCTAACATAGCCTAAAGTACCAGTACATGTTGCAGTATACAAGTACCTATTTCTGAGTTATTTCACCATGTAGAATTTCTTATTACACCTGCATCACCAAATTACTTACTGAATATGACATCTGGATTTTTGTGTTTGGTACCAATTTCACCTTCCCTTCACTGGTCAGATTGACATCTACAATTCTATTTCCATTGAAACCAATTTCAAGTTTTTTGTAAGTCCAAAGGTAATAATCTTCTCCATTTTCATCTGCTTCTCCAACAATCCCTGCATAGGAAACAAGTGTAAGCATCTATTACAGGTACACTTTTCAGATATTTTGCTTTTATTTTTAAAAAATATGGATTACAAAAGTTTTGCCAGCTAAAAAAGCAACATAAATAAAGAGAACACAGAAGACCTTATGCTCTTCTTTTCAACGCCAATACCTGGACTCCACTTTCAATCCACAGGTCTCTGCAAGAAGCATTTTGTAATGGCATTAAAAGAAAAACCATGCAGCTGCAAATACTGCAGAAGACCCAACAACAGTGCCTCTATTTTTGTTTGCAATTTTTACCAGATAAACAACTAGCTAAATACATATTCATCTTCCCTAACAGAACTTAGCCAAAATCTAATTTTCCATCTTCCACCTAGTTGTTCACTCAGTTTTCTTCCTCTTAAAAATTTTACTTCACTCTGTAATCCTCATTAGTTGACTTCCCAACACATGCTTTGTGCTCTTGTTTGCACACAAGTTTCCAACGCTTGCCAAAAATGTGGTTTTATATTAGGAAGAAATTCTTTACTGTGAGAATGGTGAGACACTGGAACAGGCTGCCCAGAGAAGCTGTGGCTGTCCCATCCCTGAAAATGTTCAAGGCCAGGCTGGATGGAGCTCTGTGCAACTTCATCTAGTGGAAGGTGTCCCTGCCCAGGCAGGGGTTTGGAACAAGATGATCTTTATCTTCCCTTCCAACTCAAACCATGCAAATCATTCTATGAATAAGTTATTAATTTTCAGTAAGTTAGTGCAAAATGTCTCATCTACTACATAAGAATTCTAGAGACTGTACTATGCTGAGTGAAAATAGAAAAAATCTAACAGTCAACAAGTTCACAGGCTACAGGTTGTCATCTTCGATGTCAAGATCAAAGATCACATACAAGATATACAAGACAGAAAGTCACAATAAAAGCAGCACTCAAGGTATACAAGGGTGGAGGGAATGGGACAACAATTAGGCGAAGGATATGGAACAGGCTATCACAAACCACCAGCTACATGAAGGAAAGCCCTTTGTGCATCATCTGTGTTTTTTATGTCAAGTTTTTTACTCATGCTCATATGTCAGGATTGCTTTGTATATGCCATCCACATGAAACACGTGCCAGTTCATGCCTCCACCATATAGCCTGGCGCCTGGCATGCCATGGGTTCCCATGCTAGTATCCAGAACCATGACAATACAGACCTCTAAACTACTCAAGGAACATTTTGATCAATCACTCACTGAAGGAATGAACTAACACAGTGCTCCACATACTTAGGGAATGTCCTGAAACAATCAAAGCTAATCTCTCTTGCCACTGTGGGACAGCAATTCAGGAAGAAATATAAAATGGAATAATTTTTTCTGGAGGCACTTAAAAAGATCTGGTTGCCTTTTTCAGGTTAGAAAATAGTATAAACCTTCCAGAGCCATCAAACAGCAGTTTGATGTCATTACCCTCAATTATCAGCAGTTAATAAAGGTTCATTTATGCCTAGTCTTTACGGAAAATAGAGTACTCCTTACAGGGTATTTTGAGGACTTCTCAGGAGAATTTTAAGAATTAATGTTTGTGCATGTCTGATACCAGTGAGCCTTAGCAAGGTGGAAAACCATGAAGAACATAAAGGATGAACTTAACTAAAGTTTGCCAGGAGACAGGAGGAGTGCCGTGAATACATCTGGATGAGCCCAGAGAAGTGAATGGTCTGCTTTAAGAATAGAATTAAAGAGAAGTTGCCTAGAATTCTCAGCACGCCTTAGCACCATCTGAATCCTTTTCTTTTAAACTCTTCAGAGATAGCTTTCTTTTGGTAGCACTAAAAAAGGACTCTACCCATCTACATTTAGGGAACAAAATTTTGGTTTAATCCAGCTACAAGATGTGAATCAACAATGAAAAAAATAGGATATTGGGTGATACAGTATATACAATACATGCTGGCTAGTAAGGTTCTCAAGATAGGTAATCCAAATAAAGTGGATCAACATGACAGCCCTCACACAGTAACAAAAAAAGTCATTCAGCACAAGCTATTTTTAATGCAAACTGAGGGTAACCAATTCTGGACACTTTCTTCATAAAACCAAAAAACCCCTTCTCAGTATTCAGAGTATTTCTGAGATGCTGTCATAACTACTTAAGTTCTTACACCCACGTATCTTAAACAGTCCTAATGGTTTTCTTCTTTATAATTACTGACATTAAGTAACTATTTAGAAATAGTTACAGCTATAAAAAGACAATTGAGCAAAAGATACTTGCTTTCTTTAGTCTCTCTACCTGCCACCACATTACATGGTACTAGACAAGTCTGTACAACACACTGAAAGGCACCAGCAAGCTGGCTGAGGCATGTGTACGGTATCATTCATGCCATATTCAAAACAGAAATACTTAAAATGAAAACTGTTCAGTGAGCACCAAAAGTCTCAGTGCTTTAAGTTTTAAGCAGCCCTCAGAGCCTGAAACATTTCTGTTGTTGGACAGAGACCCAGGAAAACCAAAATTATTGCAGGTCAGCTATATGGACAGTTTTCTCCACTGTACTGGGAACACAAAGGTCCAAAAGATTCATTCAGACTTACAGATAAACACTTTTGATTGGTTCAGGTGCATCAACTGCTTCCTCAGCCCCCTACCAAGAGCTGATTAATTTTTTTGAATAAAGTCAGGCTAAGATTGACCAATCTGCAGTCCTGCTAGTTTTACCTAACCCTCAGGAGACACAGACCAAAACTGTCAGCATCACTTGCTTTCACACCTGATGTCAGGTTATATCCTTACATAATATTAGCAGTACTTATGATGCTGCAGTCAGCTATTATGTAGCACAGCTTGAAATCCTGGTTCTCAACTGTCAAAACCAGCTTCTTAATATCTTAGAAAGATGATACCCAGATTCCACATGTTTGTTAGCTGACTTCTTGTGCATAAAAAGGATACTACTGGGGAACACTAAAAACACTGAAATCACAGGAAAACAGATTTTTAGCTGAGAGCATAAAATTTGTCAGTGTATAGATTTAGTACGTATGTTTGTTCTTTGGCATTTTAGATGAAACATGACCAGAAAAATCAATCCTAAAAAAGAAAGCCTCCAAGACTTGTTAGTCACATAGGATTCCAAAAAGTCAGCTTAGCATCTATCATCCCTGGGCAATTCAAAGCCTACACACCTGTCACTAGTCTAGAAAAATAATTCATTGGTCTTTTGCTGAAAGGCCAAAGCCATAAAAAATATTATAGCAACAACTGTCAGTCATGCATGCTTTTAAACAGCCTACCAGCAAGTGCACAAGTAGTACAGTAAAGGCCACACCAAGTAATTCAGGTCTACTCCAAGTCCTGCTACAGAGCCATCACACACAATAAGCAAATCAGCTGAAAAGAACAAAATCAATACCTAAGTACTTCTCCTCAGGCATGATAATGGTATCTCTTGAAAACAGACACATTAAAACAAAACCAAAAAAACCCAGACCTTCCTGGCTACCAGATAGATAATAAATAAATAAATAAATAAAGTGTTAATATTTCTGCCATGTTCATCAGACAGATATTTTCTAAAACCAATTAAAATTACAGGACTAAAAAAAGGCACCCTTTGTCAAAACGAATGAATGATGGATAGCAATATTCATACCAGCTATCAAAGAACTTTTCTCACATGACTTGAACTGCGTTTTTCTAGGTGTTGTGGCATTTTGTTTAGTTTGGGCAGGTTTACCTCTTTCATGGAACACAAGCAACCAAGACCTTACCTTACCAAAACATTTAATGGCTGTTTTTCATTTCCTTTCAGTTTATATCTACCAACAGGGAGATTAGGCCTTGGGGAGTTTGTTTGATTGCTATCAGTGCAAAGTGTAATCTGCAGAGCACTCTTTACTAGTTATATGATCACAGGTTATGAGGGAGCAACAAAACACAGAGACCTTAGGAGACAATGGCACTAAAGATACACACATTCTTATTCAAGACACAAGCACTTCTTAGCCCAGATTAATAATATTCAGCAAAAGAAATTTTGAGAACTAAGAGGAGAGGAGAAATTTAAAAGAACAAGTAAAATAAAACTCCATATAAACACAGACTACAAAGCAACACTGTTAACAGTCACTAAATTACCATAAAAGTAAACCAAACAGCTTTTGCATTAGTAATAAAGAAAAGTAGCAAAATAAATTTTAAATTCTGAAATAATTTTATGAAACCTGTTATTCAGGATCACAGTAACATGAACCTTATGTGTAACCTATCTAAATACCACTCACTTGAACATTTGAACAAGTTTAAACCTAAGAGCTTACTGTTATTTAATCAGGGCTTGAGAAACAGAATAGCTTTTCACTGTTTTTGTAATTCACTAGTACAGCCGTTCAACTGTTCTTTCAATGCAATAATCCTTCAACTTATTCCACACAGAATCACACAGAATTGATTAGGTTGGAAAAGACCTCTGAGATCACTGAGTCCAACCTATGACCTAACACCATCATGTCAACTAGACCATGGCAGTGAGTGCCACATGCAGTCTTTCCTTAAACACCTCCAAGGATGGTGACTCCACCACCTCCCTGGGCAGCCCATTCCAATATCTAATCACCCTTTCTGTGAAGAAATTCTTCCTAATGTTCAACCTAACCTTCCTCTGGCGCAGCTTAAGACTACGTCCTCTATGACTTCATTTCCTATTCTTGTGAATTTGACTTGCATGTAAGTTTTATATTCTTGTGAAATTCTTGTAATGAAGCTTAGTCATTAAATGACTCCATGGAACCCACTAGAACAGGACTTGAGTAGGTGCAATCCAGTTATTAATGCATAATATCACTCACCCCATATTGGCAAGTCATCAATATACATCTGGTACCAATAGTGATTTTTGATAGCATACACAAATGCATCTCTTCTTCCCTTGTCCAAGTCAACTTCACAGTAAGTAGTCTGCATTACATCATCTGCAAAAAATTAAACCACAATTAAAGATTTATTCATGAACTAGCTCAAAGTGAAGGCAAACCATGCAAATGGGGGAATGGACATTGCTGAAGTCTCCAAGCTGTCTTGGCTATCCTCAAGTAGGTAACCAAAAAGGACACTTTAAAAGGAACCACTAAAGCAGCTACATGATTGTTTACAGAAATCTACACTTCTGCATGCAGAAGCTTCCAACATATTGGATAAGGAAAGGTTTCACAGTATCCTTTTGCTGCTTCACCCACACTAAATTAAGGTACAAAAGCTGATGGCAGATTCACCTGAACAGATCATGAGACCTCTTTAACAAGAGGTATGAAATTATTAACAAATACCTAAAATTGTTTACAACATTATCTCTCTATTTTAGTATAGTCAGCCTCACTGACTAGGAATAGTGTTTGTAAAAAAAACCTAAAACTTTTTAAAGTTCTCAGCAATTTTGAAGAAACTACCACTAAGGGAGAAACAAAGCAATCAGAGTAAAGATAGAAAAAAAAAAAAAAAGGAGACGACAAAAATAGGACTAATGCAAAGAATGTACAAGAGGCTGCATTTGGAAATAAAATAAATCCACCTCCTTCAGCCAGAAAGCTATTCTTCCCCATCTACAGTTCCTAAGTTATACTGTTAGCAGCCATTCTTTTGCATTCCAGTTTCCTTCACTAATGTTTCCTTTTCAAGTGAAGAAAGACAAAAGGGCATATTTACAGGACTTCAGAGAGCAACAGATTCAGACACAAGCTCCCTCATCTACATCTTAGTAATTGTTTTCACACTACAAATAGTGAAACACAGTACAAGAAAAGAATTCCATCTTCTCCTCTCCTCTTTTTTGTCATCACTGGAATTGAGGACCCATTTTAGTAGATAAAATTAATTTATGCTCTAAGTACAGCTCTAATCTGTATCAAAATTCAGCTTACTTTCTTCTATACACTAACTACAATATAAAGCTTAAAAACAGAATCAAATCACCTGCACAGAAAAAGCAAAGGCAAGCAGAATATTTAGATAAATAGAACA
Organism: Coloeus monedula; assembly: GCF_965178545.1. Lineage (NCBI taxonomy): Eukaryota > Metazoa > Chordata > Aves > Passeriformes > Corvidae > Coloeus > Coloeus monedula. The sequence goes on from NC_138788.1 coordinate 18,946,276, forward strand.
CAAAACATAATTTCTCTAATAACAACAAAAATCAAAATAACGTCAAGTACATCTGCTCAACAAAACTTTTTTTCTGGAGAAAAAAAGAGAATAACAAAACCATTCAAGTCAACAAATGCACCAAGAAGACTTTTAGTGCATGGACAACATTTTCAGGGCCTGTACTGGTACATTCAAGAGAGGGAAGCCATTAAAGTTGGCACCACAGCTGAAACAGACGTACAAATTCAAGTTTGCACTTACACCTCTACTGAGCTGGATCCTATACTTTTTGGACTATGTTTCCTCCCACCCCCAAAATGCCTCTGCTTGGCACCTTTTCATTTTAACAGATTTTTAAATTGTCTTGACATTAATTAAAAGGACAAAAAAGAAGCTAACCCACAAACCCCAGAATCATTATTTCCTGGATTTGTTGCTAAGTACGGATTCTTTCCAAAATATTTGGCACTTCACTGTCATACTGTATTCAAATAAAGGATAACACCTTTCTAATACTACATTTTTTGACTTAAAGGATTGTTCAACACACAGGTCAAATGAAAATATGCTGTGAATTAAAACACAGGTAAAAGAGAAACTGATAGAGGCTGTTAAATAAAGCATTTCCCAGTGCCAAAGCAAGAAGCCTGTTTTGGATAAGTGTTATGGGGGGGGCAGGCTGGCTTTAGGTGACTCTGGCTCACAGTGGTACCAGCACAGGTAGGTTAGACTGCAACCTACTCTAAATTACTCCAGGGGCTTTCAGACTGTGGAATTTTTGTTTGTTTGACTAACTGAAATGAGCCATTCTGCATATAATGCTTTAGGATATAAACAGTGAGGTTTGCTGCTGTTAAAAAAAAAAGACTTTGAAATATCATTTGAAGTGAAATGACTGCATTGACACCAGTCTGCAGATAGCACCGTGCCACAAAAAAACCTGTCTTCACCCATTTTTATAGATCTTACTCCCAGCATTCAGAATACCAGAAGACATCACAGAGATAGTATAATCAAATCTGTATTAACTGTTACAAGTTACCCCAGGGCACATACATAAAACCCCAGTGTTATCATTAGAAACAATCTCATTCAATTCTTGCAAAACACAGGCATGACATTACATAGGGACTATTATGTCACCCTCAGCCATACTGCACTGTACAGTTCCTCTCACCTCCCCCTAAAACCAGTGAATGAAGTCATGTGCTCCTTTCTCCAGCCACTGACAGCTGAAGCTGGCATTTAGTTACAGGACAGGATTAGGTGGTCAAGCTTAAATCCACTGTGTTAAATTACTAAATGAAAGAAGCTTAGAACAGCATTCGGTGGCTGGGGAACCCGCTGTCTACTTCATTACAGCTTTACCAGATCTAAAGTTTTTTTATGTTAGAGAATTCTTATCCAAGTTATGGCTGGATGTGTATCTAAGAGGAGACTGAAGTTAAAGACAGGTTTTGTGTTGCATCTGCATCAGGGATGTCAAAGAGGTAATATCTGCTTTGTAATAAAGCTTCAGTAACATCAGTAGCATATTCAGGAAGTTTTTTAAAAGCATGAAAGCATGACTCATTAGAAAAGCAAGCGTGCTTAGTCAGATTTCAAATTTCCTATGAACAGTCAGATCAATGGGGTTTTATTGAAGTATGTGAACCATATTAAACTTCATTATATCTGACAACACTAAATGTCATCCTGGATGGCTGCCATATATGCTAGAGGTGTTGCAGAACGAAGTTTGGGCGAAGAATTCTCCATCAGAAATATGGTCATTTAGTAACATTTCTGAAGAAGTGCAAAATGCAATTCTGTTAAAACATCCTGTTCCTCTTTCAATTCATCTTCTCTAATGGCACTGTATGGTAACATCAAAATTTTCAAATTGAAGTTGCTGTGATCCCAATGTTCAATATATTTAATGATTTCCTAGGTCTCAGGTGTAACAGAAGATGTCACTCAAATACTTGAGTAAAAAACTTGTCATATTAATTAAAAAGCATTACTATCCTAGATTTAGCTTGACAAGATAATTAAGTCAACTGAAAACTTGAAGTTTACATTACAATGTAAGTGTATGTTAATAATTCATTACTTTCTTCACACAGGTATTTATACAGACTTCACACCTGTGATATAAGAACAACATTGCTCATACTGTAACAGAAGGAAAATCCAGCTATCTTGTATGACTGCATGTGTCCTTTCATAGGCCACACTTAAATACAAGAAACACTACTTCAGGGAGACTTGAATACACTGTAGATTTGCCCCACCAGTCACCACTATGAGAGTTCAAGTGGAAACCTTCACTCTCAGAAGGGCACATTTCTGCAAAATCATAATTTCTTTATTCTAGTTCAAAAACACAAGCAATGCCTAGTGATTCTGGCAGTAAAACTGCCAGTTTTACTTACACAGTTTAGTACTTCAGCTAATAACAGCTGTAGCCTAAACAATTCTTTGAATACGATGAACCTTTACCTGCTACTGCTGTCCAGTCAAACAGTGTTGAGAAGGGAACTGTTTTTTATTACAGAAGCAAATTTATTAGAACAACTGTATTTCCCCTTTACTCACTTCAGAGGATAAAAACATAAAGTATGAAGTTCAAATCTAATTTAATTTTGTAAACTCATAAAATACTCATTTAAAGAGAAAGAAATGCCTGTAACTGTTAATCTTAGCATAATGCCAAATACACATAAAGAAAAGCACAGATGCCTGTTAACTCAGAACTTAGGTATGATTCACATATTCATGAAGAAAATCTGTGCAAGTTTATAACTTATTATCTTAATTATTTCAGCTGCAGATTTTAGATACTCAACAGTCCTTGAAGCTGTATCTTTTACTTAAAAACACATGAATCTATTGGGACCAAACCAAGCCTCTGTCTGTTAACAAAAAGGAAAACAAAAACCAACCAAAAAACCCAGACCACCCACAAAAACACCAACAGCCTTGTTTCAATTTAATTGCAGCAACTTCTGGACCACTGGTGCAGAGTTGAAGCATGCATCAATCACACTGACATAAAACTTATTCATTAAAAAAAAATTATTTCAATTTCACTGATATAATCTAGTTACAAGAAAAAAAAAAAGAAAAAAGCAAACACCACTTCAGCAATAACAAGGTCTACCTTTAAAATGTCACTGAAAAACTCAAAAAGTGAGCTACCATCACATTTCAATAATCCAACTGGAAAATAATTGCCTATACAAATGCTGAACTTTAAGGACTGGTCTATAAAATCCAAATTTTACAACACATAAATTGGATATAAATTGTACTGGGTTCATGACAGCTTTTAAGCCTCTAAAAAAATGAATCTCACATTGCAATCCTCTGCTCTACTTCTTTCCTTTAAAAACCCGTATATCAAGGGGATTTGAATTACACAAATTTTACATAACTTCATATTAAATACTAATTTCATGTTAAATACTAATAATTACTGTTACAATTAATTTATACTTGTTGCTCTGAAATTTGGAAAAAAGACTATTTTAATACTTTTAACAGCAGAATAAGGATAGTAAAATAGACTTGACTGCCATTCATAGATTTCCCTTCATGGACCACTGCTAGAAATACTAAAACAGCTCCTGATGCAGAAGCTGCTGGATGACAGTTAACAGCAAAGAGATTATTGTCTTCATCTTCTATCCAGAGGATAGAAGACTGCAAGAGAAAAATCTAGAAGTGCATGTACACATACAGTTTCACACATCATGTACACATACTTAGTAATCAACCCGCTACCATGTACCATCTGCTTTATAAAAAACATCTGACCTGCAGCCACTTTGGTTGAGAGTTCAAGTCACTGCAGGTCTAATACAGATTATCAATATATACTAAGGTTCAAGATGTTAATAACAATAACTAAATTTTTAAAAATTCTGTGCATTGGCTACATCATAGCAGTGAACATCAGCTCACAAACCATCTAGTCTTTTCAATTTGGTGCTGCACCTAGAGAGTGCATTTGTCACAGGAATGAAAGAATCTCTTTGTAAAGTTGGGGTACTTGAAATAAAAATTACACATTGAATTGGCTGTCGAAATGAACATTTACCATATTCTGATAATAGAAGTTTTATTAATCTTCACCACTGTGCTCAATTGCTGCCAGTTGCCTTCACTGTTCTTTCCATTTTGTGTTTCTGAGGACATTCTATGAAGTTTGACAAGGAAACTAGTTCTCCCACATTGAGCAAAATTTGCAGCATGCTACAAGTGTTACAAACCAGTAGTGGGGACTTGTTCCAGTGTTTCTACACATATTGTACGTTTCTTAAAAGGAAAGATTCAACTCCAAACTCCTTTAATGTGGCAATGCTATCCTATATGCAAATTTAAAAATTATGAAGAATTTAAGGTATTAACAAACTTTCTAAAAATCTTTTATTCAATTTATCCTACTGCTACCAAAAACATCATCAGGTCTCTTATTTTGCATATGTCCAATTTTGGATAAAACTTTTACAGCTTACAAAAACTAAATCCCATCTGACTGTAAATGCTCAGATGAGATACTATGTTTAAGTTGTCCATCCAGTTAAGCACTAGTGATGCAATGAAGTGCAGTGTTCTGGAAAAAAAGATACACAGAAACACAGATTGAATTAAATTTATAAATGTTAAAATTCAAGAGGCAAAAATAATCTGTTAAATATTTGAAGTTCTGCAATTACTAGCCACAGATACCTGAAAGGACACACACAGAGAAATTATGCAATAGAAGACTCAGGCCTTAATATCAGGAAATATATTTGCGGAAGAAGTTAAATGTTTTCTCTGGAACATTACAGCAAAATGGTGAGGACAGGAAACAACAGGAAAAAAAAAAAACTGACCAGCTTCATCCTGCTCCATCCTGACTGGCATATAATGAGTTTGAGACAATATATAAAGGTATTTGTCAAAGTTATTTTGAACTAGACAGTAACCAGAAGGACACAATCATCTTTGTGTTGAGGTGAAACTTTGAGATGTTGAGCCCTTGCTACCTCTTTGCAATTGCAGCAAGTCTGCAAGTATTCAACATCACAGGAAAAAACTACATCTTCAGAATTGATAATTCCAGAATATTAATTCCAGTACCTATTTAAACATTCATACGCAGAAAACTTAGTTTTACCTTGTAAAATGATATCAGTTACTTCAGAAGCACATATCTGCTGCAAGCATACTCCTTCAAGGGCACATAGACGGAAATTTCACTGTAAACTCAAAAGCTAATGGTAGTACACAACCTTGCAGGGTGTACCAAACAACAATAAAAAATACACTCAGTTTCTAGCAGCAACAAAATTTCAGTTCTTCTCATTAAAAGATCAAGTTTGAAGAGTTTGTGTATTTTTTTTAAGTGACTAAATGCACTTTGAATTGCTTACCTTTAAATTTGATGTCAAGACCACTAAACTCCAATTCAACTCCTTGAAGTGCTTCCCCTAGGGTTTCATGGTAATGGCTGATGCTTTTTTTTGATCCCACACAGAAGGGGAGAGAGAAGTATTTGTATGTTTCTTGGCGATTGTGGTAGGGTCCTACAGTATTCATCCATAGAACAACTTCCTCTTTATCTTGGTACTGAAAGATAAAGTTATTGAGTTAGATGAGAAGCCCAGCAGAATAAAAATGTTCAAGAAGCTCTCATTCATATTAACTAGAAGGGCAGTTAATCAATCACAGGCAAAAGTTACACTTAAAGACACCTGAGCATTTTTGTCTTTGCATGACAGGGATTCTAGGATAAAATGTTCAGCCTGCTTTCTTAGAAAAAAAAGCCAAATTGATCATGCAGTTTCTTAGAGCCTATCAGTGAAGTATCAGACGAGAGGGATTTAAAAAGACATAGAAGATGCGATGAGCAGAAGTGGAAAGAAGCACGAGTCTTGAAAATAAATAAGCTTTTACTAATTTTGTGAAAACATAGATCAATTAAAAGCAAAACTCTGCTTATCTCAACTGAAAGCAAGGAAACACCGAATTATGGTCTCTGTTAAACTAGATCTTCGCAAAGAAGTCAGGCAATCTACCCACACTGACAGACATACTGTATTTTCCTAAAATGCAGCTCCCTTTCATTTTAGCAAGGATATAAATTGCATTCAAAATTCCCAGAAGAGCACAATGCCTCACAGGAAGCACTAAAATTAAACTGTTGCATACCTGCAGTAGCCAAGAGCCAAAGACACACAAAAGAACTGTATTTTGATGCATTTCTAGCATTCTCACAGAGAAAAAACAGAACAGCAAGAAGTCTGGTGGCTGCCATGAAATTCTCTCTGGGAACATTCACTCTTCACTTTCCACAGCTACTGTTATCCAGGAAAACATATTCCTTGTCTAGAAGCCAGTATTTTTTTCAAGCCCTTATTATGTCTGAATAACAAAAAAAGTACTTAAAGTCATTAATCTATCAGTATTCAAATACTGATAAATTCAGGAAAATTATGTGATCTGAAATAGTAACTTGTATTACATCTGTATGCATCTGGATGAGGTATGAGATTTGCTGATTACTACACAAAACCTCTCACCCAATACAACTTCTTCACCTATAATTTCAACAGAACAAGAGGGACAGGGACAGCAATGTAACTTCTAATGCATAAAAAACCTACCTACTTATAACTATATCCATATGAAAGCAAATCACTGTATAGGTCCTGAATTTTTTTAGGTACAGAAGTATAAAGTACTATTATAAGACCAAAACACAGACACAGAACATCTCGGAGAAGAAAAGAAAGTAAAAAGTTAATTAGATACAACTATTACATAGTGCACAGCTGAAATACTGAATACGGTTCTGTATCTCCCTTTTTAACAAATGAACAAAGATTCTTCAACTCCATTTATTCTGAACAACCATAGTCATACCAAGAGGTTAATGCAGAAATAATTAGGTACGTGCAGAATGCAAAAAATTCTTCATATGAGGTGTTTAAAGTTAACTCAAGGATTTAAACAAACATGCTTTGGAAAATAATTTAATCCCTTTAAACTAACATGCCATCTCAATTAAAGGCTCATCTTTTTTGTTTACAAAAGATGTACAAGGGTCATTCCAGCCTCTTATGTGAGTGATTTCTAACAAGAAACTTAAAATATCTTACTAATTTCATTCTGAGCTGCAGCAGAGACCAAACACTTATCAGTTTCACAAACCTGCCCCTTTGCAAAGTACACACTTCAGAACATTTTTGACAGGTAAAGAATATCTAAGAAGGATCAAAGAAAAAGTAAACAACACAGTAAGAGAAAGTAACATTCCTGCTCTCTGCCAGCAACCAGAAAGGTTATACCAGTGCAGCACAGTTGTCCAAAGAAAGTTGGGATAGAAAACAGAAAGCAAGCAAAATCACAGTTCCAACCCCCTCAGCTGCAGAAGCAGACAGTGGAATCTGCACTTCAAATCTGCCTCTAGCTCTTGCCAAGGGAGCACGGGACAAGCTGGTCTGTATCTCTTCCTAGCCTGTTACGTCTATCACGTCTTCTGTTTCTTCCTCTAACAGCTGCAGAACGTATTTCCAGCCCTTTCTCAAAATGGTCTTAACTTGTCAAGAGCCCACTTTAGCACTACTTGTACCAAACAGCTTACATGTGAGTTGACCGATGTCTCTGTTCAGCCTTCAGTAATAGAATATGACAACATCCTTAGGTCTGTGAGTTCATCTTTGACAGTGCCTGAATAAAGAAAGCACTGACCACTGCTTTACTTAGCTGCTTGTTTCTGACGTGCTTCATACTGAGCTGGGACCTCCACATTTTTGGAACTATACCAGAAGTGACAGAAGAAGCAGAAACCAACAGATTAACATAATATGCAAAATCTTGCTACATTTTCTGATCTACCAATGTAACTAAATAGTAATTACAACACCTGCAATAACGAATTTGGTCTTTGCTTGTCTCTTATATGCATGGTGTTTAGTCCCTCTTCAGGGCTTACAAGTTTTTCCCACAGTGACTCCAAGATGCCATCAGCCTGCTCTAGAGAGCAAAAGAGCCAGATCAAATGTAAAGAATTCACTCTGCATTTATTACTTCCTCCTTTCTCACAATCACCCCAGAAGAGCACAATATAAATCTGTTCAGGACTGCTACATAAACAAACACACCACCTCAGCCAGCCCAGGCTACACCACACACTCAGCAGTCCTTAGCACAGCCGTTTGCCATCCATCAGGTGCACCCGGTGGCCTCCTCAAATCAAGAGTGCTGTAGTAAGCAAAACAACTTAAGCAACTTCAGCCTAAATTTGGGGGTGGTGTCTAGTAAAAACTCAAGGACATTTTCTTCTCCTTACATATGCTGGGTTTTGCTCATTGTCAGTTACAAAGATGAGCTTCCACATTTAAATACATTTCTGAGACATGACATATCTCATCCTTACATTCTTAGCCTAGTGGAAAGGTAATTTGGTAGTAAGAACACAGTGCTATTAAAGAGTTCAAGTTTGTGGTGGTTTGGTAGTGGTGTTTTTGTTTGATTGGTTTCCTTTTTCATTAGTGCCTTCATAATATCAAAACATCTACAAGAAATAACAATGTCAACACGAAGGAAAACTTATTTAGGCACGACAAAGCACTAGAGTATCTTGTAGGAGGCTGTACCATCACTTCTTTATGAGGACCACTAGGTTTTGAGAAGGCTTACATATAATACACCTCTCAGCAAAAAGGTCATGCTACGAGAGAGAGAACATAAAATAAGCCAAGATGAACATATTAGATGACAAGGCAAAGATGGTCAACAAATAAGATACTGCAATCTGTACTATGGCAGATCTCAGCAAGCTCTTCTGGTTTTGGTTCCTATGAAGGGATAATATACTGCATATAGCTCAGATATCCTAATTATATTCACAGACACAAACATTTAACAACTTGGTCATGGTGCTACAATTCACACAGTTCAGTACTTCCACATGTGAGAAAGACTACAAAACACAATTTTATTTATGTTTCACTTACTGTAATTTATGAAAAAATGTCTGTAAGCTTTGGATATTTTTCTGCACTAAGTTTAATATCAGCTCAGTAATTTCAGTAAATATATGGAATATATAATGATATATTTATAGATGCAGCCTGAAAAGTCTCAGCATCGACACAAGTTACCTACCATATAGCTGTTACAGTCTGATTGAGGGGAGATAAACCTTCAGGAACTTTTTTCTGTAACTGCCAACCGTGTGGTGGAGGACCAACCTGCACCTCAAGTGCAACTACGTACCATCCCCAACCCTCATCACAGCTGAGGACATCTGTTCCAAAGCAGCACAATATGGCCACGCTGCCTGTTCAGAGCACTGGGCTGCACGGATGTGTCTGTACAAGCCAAAATCACGTCCAACCCACCTACAGTTCTTCCTTGTTGCCGGTATTGATGGGTCCACTCTAGTTTCCTGCAGGACACAAAACTGGCAGGAAGCTTGTGCAGTCTGACTTGGCCAGGAGTGCATCTCTTCCATGTAATACAACTAGTGAAAAACTGGGGGTGTGCACCACTTTGAGGCTTAATACCAAGACAATTTCCATACATCTATACAGCTTAGAAACTATTCAAATATAGCAATACTGAGACTACCTTCAGTATAGCACAGGCATCTTTCCTTCCTGTTACCCAACAGGGCACTCATGTGTGGAAAGCAACTTTTTGTCCTCTTTGCACAGCTGTAGAAATTAGCATGGTAACCCTAAAATAGACTATTTCTTCTACAAAACAAGTAAGGCTAGATTAAGTCAGTATACCAAAGGTTGCAGAAAAAGATACGAAACTGTCAGGTTATTGATATTCCTCTTTAAACCAGGAAAACACTTTGCAAAAAAAAAGATGGAGACAAAAAGAGGATTACAACTGCCAAATTTTATGTGATGATTCAGCAAAATAAATTCAAATCAAGACAGTTCCTTTCAGAAAATATGCAATTTTACTCCTTTTCTCAAATAGAAATCTGGAATGACGCTCTCCACAATGCACATCTTTCAGGGGAAAAAAGAAGACCAACATTATCTGTCACTGGCAAAGCAAAGCTGTAGAAGCAGGACAAGAAATAGAAGAGGCAGCAAGCAAGACTCACCTGGTAAGTAATATCTCGGGCTTGTTGTCCTCAGTATCTTACAGATATTCTATCTTTCAAGCACCGTGATAATACTCAATGTTTGCAGCTCACATCCAAACCCTATTAAACTGTGGATTTCAGCCTCATGCTCTCCTTTGGACAAAGCAGGCTATTTCTAGTAACACTTCTCCATTTCTCCCTGAATTGTAGACCTCACCAAGATGTGGCTAGAACTGTACTGGCAGCACAGGCTGATCTACTGCACACGCAGTACTTTTACTGTTACACTTCCTAGATGCACGAGATTGCTCAGGCACACCACGTCCTGCTTCCATGACATTTATTTCACCTCTTCAAAATGGAAACACAACTTCAAAGAGGAATCAGGCTGCTCATCTGCACACAACTTCATATGCAAATAAGTATTTAACAGGCACTGAAATGTTTTCCACAGTGTTTCTCTAACTGACAATTTTCATACACTGTACAAAGTTCCTGATCTAATATACTAATTTTAAATAAGCCTTATATGCTCAGGATTTTAATGTACTTCATAGGGGTATAAGTCAAGCAAAAATGCTTTTCTCCACCGTAATAAATTAGGAATTTTGCTACACAATATAGGCTGGGTTTGGTTTGTTTTTCAATGTTTTTCATGTATTTCCATGCTTACAGAGCACAGACAATTAAACTGAAGCAACATTAAAATTAAAATGCTACCTACTCCCTAGACCATTCTCCTCCAACAAAAACCACGGGATATTTCAGAATCTTTTACAGTTTGTCTATTTCATCATCAATTCCAACAAGTCCAGCAACAGAAGATGTGAAAGCAAAGGCCAGGCAGGAGCCCCCCCAGCCCTGTTTCTGCAGGATCAGCATACATTGTGGTAAGGCCACCAGTACCACATTGATACTATCACTTCCACAAATAATAGGACAACTCAAAAAATGTTGCAATTATTAGAATACAGGCAATGAGCAAGTACATGACATGCTCTGAAGCATGAAAATAAGTTAAAGAATCAACAGACAAGAACTAACTGGAAAGTTAGTTCCTGAGTTCTGTTGTGGTCTGAAGTTATGCTGCTGTACTGTCTTTAGACAATGGAGATTTTAAATGCTGTGTCTAAAATTTCTCTTCACTTACTATTGATCTTAAATTCCCATGTCTTTATCTTACAATTGTATTCATACTATTCATACTCCAAAGAAAGGCAGATGTGATTTTTAAAGACTAATTCAAACTTAAGATAAAGGATATAGCTGTTGATTCAATGACACCATCCATACCTCGTATCTCCAGAAACAATAGTATAGACCTAGAGCTTCATGCAGAGTCCTCTCACAACTTACTTTTATAGTATTTGCTTAGAAGTCCACAATTATAAAATAAAGGACACATATAATACATAATACAGCACACATATTGCACACTATTCCATGTTATAGCAGCACAATACATATTACAGCACACATATTGCACACTATTCCATGTTATAGCAGCACAATATATATTATAGCACACATATTGCACACTATTCCATGTTATAGCAGCTTAAGGCAGCACTTCTGTGTGTCCAACATGCTCAGCACTGGTAACACCCTGTACAGCTGTGTCAGGATGCACCAGCACACCTTCCCCCAGGCAGGCCGAGCGTCTGCGCACATGGAGCTGCACACTGAGGAAACAGCAGGATAAGAATAAAGATAAGGATAAGGATGTGTATTCCTACCAACAGGTCTTGAGTTTTAAAGTCAGTAAAAATTTAGTTTGAGATTATCAAATCCTAAATTTCCCTTCCACTTCTCCAAAAGTGAGCAGAGTCTTTAAAATGTAGTAAAGCACTTTTATTATAAGAAAATTAACCTTCCAATGGCAATAATATTTAAACTGAAATTCATTAAAATGCAGTATTTAAGGAATATTTCCTTCAGGTTCTTTATCTCAAAATCAGTATACTACTACAAAACCCTGGTCATGTTTCATTCATACTATTCATGCTTCCACTCCAATCTCCCATACAAGATTGAAGTATCAAAATACTCAAGCAAGGACACAGCCTTCCAAAAAAAGGTAACTGTCTTTCTACACCAACTAATCCTAACCTATCATACGATGTTAATAAACTGGACGCTATGTGAACAAGAATACTAAACCAAAATAGAGTTATAATCCCTCAGAGTTGAGTACTTAGATGAAAAAAAATGACAAGCCTTTAGGCAATCATTCAGAAGACCCAAAAAACATCAGCAGTCACTTTTGAAGGGAGAGCTCAAAACCAAATAAATTCACAAAATAAAATTGACAGCTTTTTTTTTTTCCCTAGAAGATTACCAATATTAACTTAACAATGAATAATCCCTCCAGCCAACCAGCCCTTAAAATAAACACAGCGCTATGCAGAAAACCATCTCACCTCAGCAGGAGCCTAACTCTAAAGCATAGGTTCAGTAACAAAACTGGGACCTAAACTAGTTCAAAGAATATTTGTTTCTTGAAAGTACTCAATATTAGATTAACTTTTCTGTCATTAACTGCAGCACCAGCAATTCCCTTTCCCTCTTAAAAAACAAACACAATCCTAACCAGTTTTAAAATCCTCAAAACTGCATGGAATGAGGCAACTTATTACCTACCACTTACACCAAAACTATCAGCACTATTTATCTGTTTTATTAAGAGCACTTGGTAAGCTTTACTACACCTCACATAGAGAAAACTATGATAAGAAACTCAGCAACTGTTTACCAGCTAGGCTGCTCAAGAGCAAAAGAAGTCCTGACAGACAGACAGACCCAGTGTTTAATCATAGCCACATTTGAACCCACTCGAATTCCACTTGCAGGAAACAGAAACGGTTTTCATGAAAGCCTCATTCCAAAATCACATCTCAACTTATCACACAAACTTCCACCTTCTCCCACTGAAAGCCATAGGAAACAACACTCTGATGTAAGATCAGAAACCGACGAAGCACTGGTACTTACTTCCTAGAAATTTTTTTGTGGTAATATTGTAAGCACTTTAGAAAAACTATTCTATACGCTCACGAGGTGAGCACTCAAATCAGCAGTATTTTATACACCCATCTTCCTTGCGGGTCCGTGGCAGCGTCCCCGTCCTGCTCTCACTCCCCAGCCCATTCCCACGCTATCCCTGCCTCTCCCCGAGGCGGGCTGTCAGAACCGCGCTCCGGCTCGGGCTTGTGTTCTGAGGCAAGAGCAAACACCCTCCCGAGAGGAGGGCAGAGCAAACAGCGCTCTCCAAACAAAGCACGCGTACCTGCCGGGGCGTTTATCTGCTCCAGGAAAAGGTGGGACACCGCGCCCGGCCGCACAAGGATGTGCAAACCGGATCAGAGAACGGGGCGGCCCTGCCCCGAGCGCTCCGGCGTCCCCCTCAGGCCGAACCAGAGCGCGGGGCCCGACTCCGGCCCGCGCGGCCAGGACAGCGCGAGCAGCGGAGCAGGCGCGGAGGGAGCCCCGCGGAGCGGGAGCCGCCCGCTCCCCCCGAGGCCGCGGCCCGTCGCTCCCCGTCCCTCCCGCCCACCGAGCCGCGCTCTCCGCGCCGCCGCGGCACGGGGGCCGCGCCCGAGCGCCGCTCCCGGGGAAGCCGGGCGCCGCCTCACCGTGTGCTCGTGCTCGTCGGCGCGGGCGCGCAGCGGCAGGAGCGGCAGGAGCAGCAGGAGCAGCCCGGACGCCGCCATCTCGGGCCTCGGCGTCCCCAGCAGGCCCCGCCGCGGCACCGGCCCGCGCCCGCCGCCGACGCCACTTCCGCCCCGCCCGCCACGTCACCCGCCCGCCCGCCGGAACCGCGGCGGCGCTACGGGAGCGCTACGGGAGCCCCGCCGGGTGGGCGGCGCCCAGGACGGGCCCGCGGGCGGGCACAGAGCGCGGCGGGCGGGACCCGGGGTGCCCGCGCCCCGCGGGCCTCGGCACAGCACGGCCAGCAGGAGCGCAGGGAAGCTCCGTTCTTACGTGATGGAAGTGTAGTTGATATTGCGTTTCGATCGGTAAAATAATCTAAAGGTATTTGGGAACAGCGTGGCGCAGGGCTCTGTACAAATACCCTCTGGAGCACAAGGCCTGTGGGGAGCTGCGGTTGTTGAGCCTGGAGAGGAGGAGGCTTAGGGAAGACCTTATCACACTCTACCAGTGCCTGAAAGGAGGCTGTAGCGAGGCACGTTGGTCTCTTCTCCCAGACCACCAGTGACAGGACAAGAGGACAGGGGCTCAGGCTTGGACACTAGGTGCAATTTCTTCGCGGAAGGGGTGATCAAACAATGGAAGGGGCTGCTCGGGAGGTGGTGGAGTCACTGGCCCTGGAGGTGTTTAAGGAAAGAGTGGACATGGCACTTGGTACCATGGTCTAGTTGACACGGTGGTGTTCAGTCAGAGGTTGGACTCGACATTCTCAGACGTCTTTTCCAAGCTCATCAATTCTGTGATTCTGTGAAATACACAGTCCCATTCTCTACACCCCTCACAGAAGCAGCGGGAGCACAGGGCCCAGGGCAAGCGCTGAGGCGGCACAGCCACACCTGGAGCTCGCTCAGGATAAGGTTTCTGTCAGCGCTGGCTAAGACGAAACCCACAAACCTGCCTCCAAACTTGGACCCACCTCAAACTACAAGTCCACAGTAAAAAAAAAACCCAAACGAACAAAGCCCCCAATCCAAAAAGCTCATGGTATTGAACACCGATTCATCAAACAACTTTTAAATTAAGCAAATATAGTAAAAAATTTCAAAAGCTATCATATATATTCTTTAAAAAGAGGGGGGTTGGAGTTACACCATCTTCTCAAATAAAGAGAGCCAACAAATAAGCACACAGACAACAAATGATGTGAGCAGAAGGCAGGAACTCCATGCTGTTACATGTCATCCACGCGTTGTAGGAATGACGCAGAAAACAGATTTCCCTGTTACCACCATACCTATGCTATTCTCCCTTTGTGGTTTTACACATTGTCTACCTCCCCTGAACGTATTTCACAAAGTACACTTAAATGAAGCCTTTCCCAGACAGTACATGCACTATTTCAGTAGAAGCGAGGTCCCTGTAGAGAGATACACTTGCCAAAACCCATGCAAAAGCTATGCCTGTATTACACACACACGGACTAAAAAAAAGAAAACCTAGACAGTTTTGATAACACCATATGTTTCCTCCTAGTCATTGCATCTCAGTCCAAAACAGAGTCGCTTACCCTTGGGAGACAGAGAGAGGAGGCTTCAGCATCTTCAGTTTATTGAGTACTTAAGTGTCTCAGTAAGCAACAGGGCCAACCAGAGCCATCTGTTGCAGCAGGGTTTGCAAGGCATGCTGTACAAAGAACACTTTCCCCAGGCCTGCCAGCTGCCACCTGAGTTTGGTGGATTGGTTGATGACCCTACAATTGGCCAGGTCACTTAAGTTTTTACCAGCAATTTTATTATCTGTTCAGTCCTTGAACTCTAATATGCATCAGAAACACTGTTCATTCCCACTTTCCCTCCCAGGCACATTCTTAAGTAACCAGCAATCTGTATGCACTCTTTTCTTCTCTGGTCTCTTCTGATCTTCAGTTTCAGGGCACTTCTCATCCTGGATGGAAGCAATACCACATGCTCACCAGCACAAATTACAGATACAGGGAGTCCATACACTGAGATTCAAGAGGCTTAAAGCAACTAGATGAATCCAACCCAAAGTGGAACACACACTTCGGTGGCTAAGTAGGTGCATCACCTGTAAGAGACTTGGAAGTCGTGCCTGCATCCTAATTGTTTACCTGCCTCTAACAGTAAAGCCATTTTAATGCTGTTCCTTTTCTCCTCAATAGGGCGACAGCCTTGCAGTGATGGTTGGTCACTGAGATCCCTCACTAATCCAGCAGAAGTGAGACAGGAACACCTGAAACTACAGCTGCATCTTCAATTTCCCTCCCTTAAGCAGTGCAGAAGGGGCTTGAACAGAATACATTTATAGTATGGCTCAGTTCCCCTTTTCCCAGCTCACCTCTCCTCCAAACCAGAGCCTCAGCATTTGGGTTCATATGATAAGTCAGGTCAGAGTAACGAAGTATCTAAGCTTCAAATGGGAGAGGGACAGAAAGGCTACTTACGAGCTACTTTTCAGCAATTCAGATATAATCATCTCTCCACAGCACAAGCAATAAAAATCCAGTTCACAACCATAGTATTAGGATTCTGCAAAGGCAAATGCTCAGATAAATCCCTCCCCATAGAGGACATTTGGCTATAACATGGCGGGGATGCAGAATTAAAAATTAGCTTGGAAAGATGGATTCCTGGGCTGCCTAAGTCCAACAGCGTTGAAAGGAAATCTTCATGATACATATTTTGCTCTTCCTTTCCTGCCTTACAACAGTTTTACTCACATCCTACAAATCTACTTTATGCTGTACCTGGCAGATGTGAAAGCAGACAAATTCCTCTTACTACATCACAGCTCCAAGATCTGGGACACAGCTGCAGTCAGTACCAAGAAGATAGGGAATTTTGGAGCAAAACCAGGGAGCTGTGTGCAAACCAAAGCATGTGACAGCTGAAGAAATCAAGCTGCTGAATTTCTTCTTTTGGTTTATCTCTTTTACCCCTAATTTCTTCACTTATCCTTGCTACTATTTTCCTCATTTCAGCACCAAAACCTCATCCAATTTGAGCTAATAGTGCTGGAAACCTTGTTTCATTCCAAGAAGAGCACAGAAAGGCAGCTCTCCCTTCACCATCCCCCTGGCTACTCTGAACAAAAGCAAACTGTCATTGAGAGTCTATAGTGCCTGAGTTACTGGAGACAGCACTGAGATTCCTTTAAAAAATAAAATAAAAAAACAAAACAGAAAGGACATTTCTGTATCTATAGGCCTGCAGCACAACACCTGCATCCCTCTGTCATCAAAAGGAGAACGTATATGAACTGCATTTGGAGTCACCCAAACCCTGTGAGTTTAATGCACAGATGATATTTAGCATATGCCTATATCCCTGAAAGAAGCAGGGGCTTCTCCACCTTCATTCAGAGCTGGTCAAGTCACAGCTGCTGTCACTGCTGCAGCTTCACACATTGGGTGGGTTTACCACCCTGCGAGAGAAAGGAACTGCAACTCTGTCACCTGCCCTCCTACAGATGAAGGAGAGCAGACATGCTCAGACAGAAGCTCTGCATGTCCTACCTGCACCTGAGGGATCACCTAATACAGATGTATCCCTGTCCTTTTCAAGCCATTCCCCCTCCTTCATCCCTAAAAACCAAGTTGGTAATGGTGTTTAATTCTCTACTCTGAATGTTATCTTGCAGAATTCCTATCTCAATCACTCAGGGACAACCAGAGCCTTAAACTTGTCCCCCAAGGGTTGGGATATGCACAGATTTCAAGGCCTGGAAGAGAGCCATACCAGGAAGCCTCCTGAAGGTTGTAAGCCCTCAAGCAGAGAAAAGGCTGGACATAGCTGTTGCAGATTCACTGGCAGAAAGGAACAGTAGATGAAGCAAAGTCCAGCCCCCAGGCTGTGCTTCCACTGCAGCCAGCTGAAACACAGCTGATATTTGTAAGGGGTGTGCAGTGATAATTGGAGACTTACTACTTACTGTTCCAGAGTATGAAGTGGAATGCCTTTGTATTGCTGCTATAATGACCACATGTAAGAGATACAGAACACAGCACTGCCACCAATTCCTTCTCTAATTTGAGAGCTCACTCGTGATTTTGTAACACCATACCCACACACTCCCTGAAAAAGGTTTAAGTACAGATGGTTTGTGATATAGAAGGTCCCTTACCAACTATCTTGGGAATTTTCGTGGTAAATACAGCACACACAATACCTTGTCTGTCCTCTTCCAGGAGGGAGCAGAAAAAGGAAAGGCATTTTCAAGGCTGTATGCAAACTACATTCTTGAAGACAGACAATTTCTCATCCTGCCCATGGTTTAATGATTGCTAGAGGGGGATGCTACACCTTCTGAAAGGTCAGTATAACTGTATCCAAAATGTTATGCCAAGCAGTAGTACATTCACCTGCTCCTGCTGTAATGAGCATTCTTCAAACATCTTATTTTCTTTACTTTTACAAGCATGTTTTCCAGTCAAGCCCTGGTAGACTGTATTGAGAGGTTTGTTAACAATGCTTATCAGGATTTAGTTCCTAAAAGGACAGGTGTGCTTTCTTGATCAAATGGCAACTTCGTGTTGGTGCAGGGCTCCCAAGACACACATCAGTGTCCTTCCCAATGATGATACCTTTTCTTGAAGCCCCAAAGCACCAAAATTCTTCCAATAAAAGAAGTTATAGAACGCCAAGAAGTCCCAGTGAAAATCATGGGAAAAGTTACCAGAGCTTCAGGGAGGATAAAGGGGATGAAATTATTTGGGTCCCACTTATAAATAATTTAAGTCAGCCCAAAAAATTCTGTACAAACACATATATAAACTGAAAAAAATCTCATATTCCACAGATGTTGAGAGATTCAGCGACCTCTTGGGGGCACAGGTGGAGGATAAAAGCGTTCACAGCTTACAGGCCTATAAAAAGAGAATGAAAACACATGTAAAAGCAGTAGCAAATAGAGTTCTGGAACAACACATTGCATGCAATAACATCACATGTAAGAATACTGTACAAGCAATAGTCATACAAGAAGAAAAACAGACTGTCTGATTCAGCAACAGAGCAAATGCCAAGCTGCCAGAGCCCTGTTCCTGTCCAAGCTATTTTTTCTGTTCCTCAGCTGCAGTAGTTCTACTATTACTGGAAAGAGATTCTGTAATAGTTGGTTGGAGTAAAACTTTGATAGTATGGTAGCTTTCTCCTGAAATGAAGATGCAATAGGAAGAGATCAAAAGATTCAAAGCCTTTTTTCAAACTAACTGCAGATAAATTCCAGCTATATCCTTGCCAAAGCCAAGCCAACAACACAGAACTTGCTGCACCCACACAGTGGCAATTACTGCTTTAACAGTTGGAGAATTTTATTGGTATCTATACTGAGAGAACTTTTTGGGGAATAGATTTCATAGACTTGCACTGGTTGGACTAAAGGAATGTTTACAAGTTATTTAAGTTTGTGATCAAATCAAGGCAAAACTCCTCAACACCTTTCATAAAACCAGTGCAGTTCTTTCTCTAAGACCAGTAACATGTGTAAACATGTGCTTTGGAGAGATCTGAACTTTGTAAAAAGAAAAAAGTCCAAGAGAATGCCAAAAGAAACTTCCCCCTGCACTACACTTTGTATGTTCCAAGAGGATATTCTCAGGAGAGTCAGGTACTAAATCTCTGCCAAGGGCAGGATCTGACTCCACCTGGGTCAGTCTTACTATGGCAAGCGTGGTGTGCTTCACTAGTGCTGCCCCTTGCTGTGCATGAATCACAGCAACAGCACTGCAGCAGCCTTATTACCAACTAGGAAACAGATTCCTCCACATATTACAGATGAGAAACAATGATCTTACAATTCCTAACAGTGTGTGTTGACAGATAGCAGTCTGGTAGACTTTGTTCAAAAACACATTCACTTTCTGCCTTGCTAACTGCCTTGCATTCTGTCCAAGGTTTCCATATGGATTCACTGAAAGCACACATTTGAGTTGCATTTTAGTTTTACCTGCTTGCACCTCGAGGAGGCACTCTGGGAGGCCTTTCTGGGAAGGGAAGCCTCTCTACTTGGTGAGGAACTGGGCTGCGGCTCCTTGCTGTTTCTGGGACTTCACTGTCCTACAAAATGAAGAGAAGTGTTTACAGAACAGCAGAATTTGGTTCTTGGTAGCTTTACAAAAGAAGTGGCTACGTTTTGGCATTTCTATAAATGCAATTAAATGCAATGCCAGCTCTGAGCTTCTTTTTTTTTTTTCTTTTGCATGACAACAAAGCCATGTACTTAAGGACAGCAGAGCAGCACATAGCAGAGGTGAGAACTTACCTCACTGTCCCCTTCCATCCCACTGCTGACACTCAATATGCTCCGAGTGCTGGAGCGGTTACTTGCACTACCTGGAGCAAGTAAGCAAGAGAAAAACTGATTATTAAACCCTGGTGATTTAACTGCAAATCCCTAATGCTTGCTTTCTAGAAGATTTCTGCCTTATCTTTCTTTATCCAGTCTTCTGGTTAAATACTCACAACCATAATCTAACTGAAAAGATCCAATGCCAATATCACCTAGCAAGTCAGGCAAATATTTTCACAAGGGTTACACACCCAACACTTATGTACATTTAAATTATCATTTCCCTATCTTTAACAATTGCATGAAGGTAGATGGCTATGAGCACTGTCACATACTCATTCCTAGAGTAAATGACTGCTTAAGAAGTTTCTGTTCCAAATAGCTGTTTACTACATCCTCTTACAACAATCCTTACTCATCACAGGAATGCTTCCTAGTGTATTTCCAAGCTAAAAACAAGTTCGTTCAACCAACCTTCAGCACCCATCTATGCAAACCCATTTAACTGCCATGGACGGAGAGTAGGGATTGTTTTTGCAATTAGTCATGCCATCTCCAAAGGTGATGGCAACTCACAAACGTATCCAACTGCTATGGCTGGTTTCAGTCATAAATAGATAACATTCTGTAGGGCTGTGAAATACTGGGACACTAATATTCGGAAACCTCTACACTGAAATGGTGACTAGAAAGGTTTTCTCCTAAGATGCACTCCCTCCCTGCTAGCTTTGGTAAGTCTCATCAGCTGGTACAAACAGCAGCACTTAAGAGTGCTAAATACTGTGGTAGGGTCCATTCTCATATCACACCATGAGAAAGAGCTCCAAGCTGCACACAGCAAGCTCTGCAGACTTGTTAACACTTCTCTCACATCTGCTTGTATGCAAATTACTGGCTCAGCCAGCTGCCTATGGCACCTGTTCTAGATGTATGCCAGCTGCATCTTGCCAAGAGTTACAAAGGTAGTAACGTCACAGGAGCTCAGGTTTCCTTTCAAAGGACCAAATTGATTCTAAATGAGTTCCCCAAGAATTGCTCAGTCTGCAGTAAGAGCAAAAATGCAGGGATTTGCACAAATTAAACCTAATGAAAAGCAAAGATAATAAAAACGTGCAGACTGCCCAAGTCACTCAAGAAGTCCCACTGTTACCAATGAAAAATGCTGTCCTTTACATACAACAATTGAAGAAACAACATGTAGGGACTGGTTTCCAGCCTGAAATATAACTGCCCTTCAGGCCAGAAGAGCACACAGCCTGCTGGCAGTCACAGCACAGGAGCATCCTTTCCAATAAGAGAGCAGCTGCCATCCACTTTTAAGAACTGAAGGCAGGTGGTACGCCTTCCCTGACAGGGCTCAAGGGAATCTTTTGCTCAGCTTTCAGGTTCTCCTCCTGCAGAGATGCAGACAAAAGATACCCAAACCACTTGATGCACATCTGGACTTGCTTTTACAGTTTTGAGAACAGCTGGCCTGAGGCATGCAAGGTTTGGGGTGGCATTGTCAGTACTGGGATTCAGGAACAGAAGTCCTGTCCCCTGGTTGACTGCAGGGTCAGGCTGGGTAAGTGTGTTCCATCCAGCTTTCCAGGTGACACTCAGAGCTTGCTTACTTGTTGTGCTGGATGTGCTTTCTGTTTTCCAGTCTCCTCGTTTTAACTCCTTTTTTGGCGGAAAAACGTTTTTCCTGGGGGTGTATTCATATATTCCACATTCTGGTTTCCCCAAAGTATTATGAGAATGTCGAATGGGTACTGTAATTTCCAAATCTGGAAAGGAAAATAAACAGCTCAGAAAGGTCTATGCAATTGTAGCCTCCAAGAGACGGTTTTGCACTTAAGAACAGAGTTAAACCAAATTGCATAAGGACAATCATAACTGTACATGAATGAATCAAGATGCACCCCACAGGTGTGGGCATCCTTTTCTTGGCTGTGAAAGTGAGGAGCAAAGCAACTTCCCTATGTTTTTGCCAACTGGCACAGGGATGTGCATATTAAAATATCGCAGAACCACAATACACACAGACACATTTCTGCCTGAAGAGCTTATTAATACGGTTAGCTGCTTCATTACCAGAGAATATCAGAATCAAAGACTGTTACCTGCACTTTTGTCTTTTTTTTGCTTCTCCATTTGCCTCCTGGTTATGCTGTCTCGCAGACGTTTCAGATTTTCCTAAAAACATCATAAGATATTCTTTTCAGGGTTTTGGCTAAAGGAAGAGGAGCAGCTTTCTAACAAAACCAGTACAGTATTTTAGCTAACTTTGCAGTCAAGCTGTAACAAAGCTTGCTAGACCTGGCTGAAGTCCAAACCACATCAACAGGTTTTTAATCTATTCCTTTCAGAAACCCATGTGTGCCTTTCAGAAGCCAAGGTTTTTTCTGATGTTCATCATGTATGTTCAGGTCAAGTTCACATACTCACTGGCAACTGCAGAAAAGCAGCAGACTGGGTTTAGAACTCCCTGTATTTTGTTTGCACTGTGACACTGACACAGAAACAAGACCCACAATCAACTCCATAGTCCTTTCTGTACTAATGAACAAAATTCTGACTGCAGGGACAGAAGAGGCTGCCATGCAGCCCAGAGTGGGAAGGACAACTCAGAATTCAGGATATCCCCAATGAAGAAATGTAACTGGGAGCAAAGTCTCTTCACCATTGTGTGGCAGCATATTATACCTTACAGTACAAAATGGTAGGGAGGAAAAAGACAACTTTTTTCAGCAGGGAAATATGTACAGATCTGAGAGGAGGAAACCCCTGAATAGGTAGAAAAGCAGATGAAACAACTGCTGTACCATGAAGCAAAATTTGGAGCAGAGACTTTGAAAGCTGCTCATGGCATGGGGCACAGACGATACCTTCATCTCTTCTACATAAATTTACTGAAGTACCACTGTGTTCTTCACTGACAGAAGAAGGGACTCCTCTGACTGTTTCTGGGTAGAGAGTACCTTTCCAACTGAGAATCAGGAGGAGAAAAGCCTTGCCACTGTTCTGACAGCTTTCAAAACAACATCACCCACTGGAGACCAGACTGCCACAGCATGAACAAGAGGCTCCAAAAGAAGCAGGCTTTTAAAGAGGGAGCTTCACTCTAACTTGAGAATGAAAATTTTAAACTACGACTGATAGTTCCACCAGTCATTATGTCACTGCTGCCAACAAAATGACTCCGTCATTCAGTTAAGCCACCCAAACACTCTGCTTTTACTAATAACTGCTGCTAGAACAGTCCTGTAATCATCAGCCAACAATCAGGGAGAAACCAGATCATCTACCAGCTAAGACTTTACAACCAATACACCATCTGGGACACAGAGTCTTCACTGATCTGAAATGGATGAGAAACCAACAAGTTAAATGGTCATCGCAGGAGTCCCCTGCCAGCAGGTAGGTGCTAGGTGACCTCTAGAAAGGTGATTTAGCCAACTGGATTTGATCCAATTCCTTGTATACAGATCCTCAAAAACTAACAATATTACTGCAAGACAAACAGATCTGTAAAACTGCTACCTGCTTGCTGCTTACTGGGAACAGCTCCCCCATGGCAGTAGAGAACTCTGCTACCTGGGGGACTATGTTAGCAGTCTTCCTTCTCCAACCAGGAAAAAAATGTACCCACACTGAGCAGCTTGTGATATATACCTAGAGACACAGCTGTATTTCTTAAACAGTAGTGTAAGTCTGTACCTGCTGGAACCGGAATGATTCTGATCTCTTTTTCTGATTCAGCTGCCACTCCTTAAAATGAAGTACGGCTTCATCCACAGTGAGGATGCCCATTTTCACTTGCTCCTGTAATGTAATCAGCTGCCGCTGGCCCGGGGTTTTCATTCCAGCAAATGGATCATATATGCTTGATTGAGACAGGTCCCTTACAGGCCTGATTATTGTCTCTGAAGAGAGAACACCAGCGAAAGTATTATTAAACTTGTGGCATCTGCCTTCCTCACTGAATACAAAGAGATCAAGCACCCTTGATCCAGCAGATATTAAAAAAAGTATTACAGACTGAGTGTTTCCTAAGAAGTATGTCCTTCTTAGGCCATCCTGCTATTTGTCAAGTCTAAAAGCCAAGCTGAGAGGTAGCATTGTACACAAATATATCCCAGGGATAAGCTCTGCTTTAAAAAACATAGTTTAGTTAAAGAGCACAAAACATATTCCTTAAAGTGCCCTGCTTCCTCAGCAATTCATAGAACAGGGCTTCTACGTTAGCAGTCACAAAGCTGGACTCTTTCTAGGTAATCTGTGCAGTTTAAGTCCAGAAACTGAAAACTCATTCTACTGATGCTGGCATTTTCTAACTCATTTGTAACATAAAGTAGAGTTCCCAAGACGTGAGATGTGTTCCCTTCACACTCTGCACTTACAAAAGTTTCCAGTGTCACAAAAGGTCAAAAAGATTGGGGTCATTCGTAGAGGACTATTATCCCCAGAGCTCTGTAAAACAGTCTATTCAGTCATATTCCACACAAATGAAGCTACCTTAACAGATCTGCTTTTGGATTACTGAAAGGATTTTCAGGGTGAACATCTGACTTACCTTTTTTAACCCTTCCTCTAGGGACATAAATATTCTCAGGTCTTTGAGCCTTCTGTGCAAAAACTGCAAAAGAAACATTCTTTAGACACTGAAATGCATCTCATGAAGACAGAAATAGCAAGGATGAATATGGCAAGCATATAGAATTCTGCACTGCATTACAGCTTCTGTTACACTTCTAAGTCCATTGAAGAAAACAAAGACTTGTATGGTAGAGTTCCCCTTCTATTGACCTCTAATAATTTAGCTCAGCCACCTCTAACAGAAATCTGGACATGATTTCCCCGTAGTCCTGTCACAGAGGGAAGGAGAAGTCACTTAAATTACTCTCTCACATGTCATTGTGGTTCTTGTGAGAATGTTTGTGATGTATGACCAAAATTTCCAAAGCTCCCTAATAAGCTAAGAGGAACAACCTTCTTCAATTTCAATAAAACCCCACCTCAGAGGGAGGTATTGAGGTATAAAATCATGTCCTATACAAATGCAGTTGAATCAATGATACCATTACATATCAGCAATGTCTCAATGTATTAGATTAATTGAGTCCTCATAATATCAGGGTCTTTCCTATTTAGTTGGATTTGTTTATACCATTTGCGGGTAATCTGTCATCCTACTGCTTTCATGAAGAACAATCTTAGGCCAAGATCTTGGGATATAACATCCTCACATTTTCAGAGTAGGCAAAAGATGAAAAACAGATATGGAATTGGATCCCAAAGGTAACTAACTCCAGGGTCAAATAATCCAGGGATCCTGGCATTTATTTGGCAACTGCAGCCCATGTCAATGCCATTCTACAGTTTACTGGTCTGCATTTTCACTGGTAACCAACTCACTTTTGGAGATGTACAGCTCATTGTCTGGCTGTGGAGAGCTAGATTCTGGTCTTGGAACAGGAACTGGAGGTCTGTTAGCCATTTCCTGTGGAAAAGGGTCTTGTTCCACCGAGTAGTACACATCTTCACCACACTGCTCATGACCTCCGTCCTCAGAATCTGGCACATCCATGCTACCGCCTACAATGGAGCAGAGTTTGTAAGAATAACAACCTGGCCACTTCACAGAACACTGGATCCCTCCAGATGTATTATGTACCACATTCTTACCAAGCTGGCCATTTCACAGCCAAAATCATCCAGTGTTACAGTGACTTACATGTGCCAAAAACCTTCACGACAGGACTTTATCTAAAGTCATTAACATCTAGTAGCATGTAACTGTTTGCCACTATGCCTGTACTATCTGTTTTGAAGAAATAGTGAAAAATCTCCTAACTCTCTTTAAGAACTTGAGGAACAGTTAATTTAATTAATTTCAGTTAATTAACATACTTCAGTAGTGAACAAATCAAACAGACCAATGGTTTCCAAAAGCTGTATGTGATGGTCTACAAAGTACTACAGAGAATTAGTCCTTTGTCTGAAACAAGCAAACAGTGTGGACTATCTCCTGCCCTTACGAGTTCATGGAGAAATCTCAGGTTCTATTTAATTGTTTTAAATGTGCTACTGCCATCCTTCCCTCAAAACAGGTCTCACCTTCTAAAAACTTGCGGAGCATTGAGTCTTTTGTAGTTACAGAAACTTCATCTCCAGCAACTGGAGTATCTGGTTTGGATTGAAGCATCTCTACATCTGAAAAAAACAAAAAACCAGAAAGATTAATCTGTTAATTATATCCTGAAATACATGGAACGATATAATGTGATATAATACATTGGTGTGGTATTTCTGACTGGACCTTTGGTTTATGGTGACAATCAAAAAAGCTGGGCAAATGACCAGACATTTTCTTCAAAAAAGGCTTCTAAGTTGCTATGTTCAGTCCAATCTGCATAAATCTTTTCCAGCTGCCTGATGCTTACACTTGAGAGTGCCTAACAATGCTATTGAAGTTCTGACAAGGCTTCAAGCAGGCACTGAGTTTTGGCTATTACTGAGAATGTGTTGGCCAGGTGAAAGTTTTGGCCTCTGTACGGTGCTCCTGAGAGGAAACTGTGTGACTTGGCAAAACAAGACATTAAAGGCAATTTTCCCATGACACATAAGATAGTGCTTGCTTTATTTATTGAAATAAAGTCAAAACAGTTGGCTGAGTTAATTACTTGGATCTGGAAGGTGTTTAGAGGGTCAGATGGTAATTCAGGATTGAGAAAGGACTGACAACAAACAATAAGATACTTTCTTAATTCAGTGTTTTGACATGAAGAATTCTGATTTTGAAGAAGAAAATCAACCTCATTGTAATGCTAAAACTAATCTTAAGACTAAAATAAAATGTTAGGTAACCGTGTCCCTAATGATATTAAAGCAAGAGTGATATAAATGGATTGTTGACGCTTATTGATATAACTGAATTGTTGAGGCATATCTATTACTATGTCATAGATTACTGCTATGTAAACTAGATGGTTTAGGTTACATCTGAGAATATTAAATACTTTTAACTCATTACAGTGGCTCCAGTTCTCTGTTACCTTATTCTCAAACAAGTTCCTGCCAGAAAAACTGACCCTATGATATCTAATGCTTCCTTTGATCAGTCTCTGAAAAACCGTGGTGGAAGCACATCTTGATCACAATAAATGGGCACACTGCCACAGTATGGCTACACCTAAAATAGCCCCAGTATTATCCTCTACACCACAGCCATATCTACTTACATAGGGGGAATTCCTAGAAAAAGTACCTCAATAGAAGTTAATTATGATTTCCTAGTGAGCCAGCCTCACAAACCTCCAAGTCAGTACAAAAGCTTGAATCCTTTATTTGTGATGGCAGCTGTAAACCAGCCAGCACGCTCACTAATTTCAGTGGGGGTCTGCCTGTGTGCTGGTATTCTAAATGATATCAAAACACCTTCACTTTGAGAGAACCAATCTAAGTGTCGAGAACTGTGCCAATTTATCTGTTACGATACAGGTAAATTTTAAGCACTGTTCAGACAAGCTGTTAATATTCTTCAGGCAAAGACTAACAGACCATGTAAGGAAAACAGAATTTCAATAAAAGAGTCCTGAATGGAAGGCAGCAGAGCTCTGCGTGCAGAAGCAACACACTAGAACTCCAGAAGAAGCGGGAAAGAGAGGCTTTTGTGAGTCCACTTCAAAACTGCTAAGTTACAGGGAGCTCAATTTGCATACACGAAAGAAAATTCCATGCATAGTTTCTGGGAGATCTGGGATTTTCAAGCCTGGAAGAAGGTAAGTTTGGCTTAGTGATGTTGAGCTTGTTTTTTAACCCTCCACAGACTTAGTCAGTCAAGCCCATTCAGAGGTGCACTGATTACAAGCAGACCTACCAAACATTTAGGAACTCTCATTACTGCAAACAAGATCAGCTTTGTTCCTTACAAGTCCAACCCGATTTACCACTTATCTCGACCTGAAGGCAGAATAATCCCGGTTTTGGTAGCAAAACTATCCCTGCAGTGGCCAACAAGAGTTTATGATTTCAAGGAAAGAGCCAATACAGTCTTCTGGACTCCATAACCAACAAAAATGTGTGTTATAGTACCATTTAATCTAAAAGAAGAGAAGAACAGCTCATGACCAATCTAGCCCATAAGCACGAGTGTTTCAGAAAGAAAGCTTTTCCCCTGAGGCAGCACACTTAAAAACTGCAGAAACAGTAGAAGTTCTCAAGTACCTTAAGAAGGTACTTAAAATATAAGAAGCTAGATTCTCTGCTCACTATGGGAATCATAAAATAGATCAGTGAGATGAAATATAAGAAGCTTAAAAATATAAGAAGCTAGATTCTCTGCTCACTATGGGAATCATAAAATAGATCAGTGGGATGAAGTCAGACCAAACAGACAGGTGAGTAAGAACAGCAACTGCTTAACATAGGTACTTAATTTGGTATTTTCAATTGGCCTCACTGAATATTAATGGAATAATGAAAAAGTTAAACATATGTATATTTATCAGAATTAGCTCTTTATTTTTAGCAATAAACCAAGCAGATTAAAATAATGATTTTTCAGGTATAATCTTTTCGGTACACATATTTCTACATGTTCACTTTCTTTTGTTCTCAAGTTGTTGGGCTAAAAGCTCAGCTCTTGTTTTTCAGTTTCCCAGTTGTCAGTAAAATCACATCTTACATAGTGTTCTTTTCTGTCAGTGTCAATGTTCCTAGGTACTCAGTCCTCAGGAGGAAAAAAGTGGGACATGATAGAAAATTCAGTCTCATTTCTATATGTTAATTTATTTGCCCAGGGTTCAGGGAGTCCTCAAAACACTCAAGAAACAGCTCTTGATCTTGTACACTAGCAATTAAAAAAAGGTATACAGCAACTTTATCAGTCAGCCGATTTTAGAACTGCAGCACAGTTTCCTTGTGGCGAGAGCAGAAAAGCTGTAACTGAGGTGCTACTGTGTGTACGAGAGACAGGGGTCTGAGCAATCCAATCTAAAGATGTCTCTGCCCATTGCAGAGGGCTTGGACTAGGTGAGCTTTACAGGTACCTTCTGACCCAAACCTTCCTATGATTCTGTAATTCTATGAATATACATACAAAGATCCTCTGCAGCACCCGGGACAAATCCAGCCATGGATTCATAAAGCTCTTCATCGGAGCCCGGATTCAAGGAACACTTCATTAACAGATCAGTGGACAGATGAGCCATGGACTCATAAACAGACTCATCCTCCTCGCCTTGCATCAGCTCTTCCTTAATGTGACTCTTTAGCATATCTGCAGTTTCCTGAAGAGGAAGGAGGACAAGAAAAAAAAAGTTCAAGTCTCATTTAAATAAAGAACCTGGAGAATAAAAGCAAGCAAAAGATACCTCACTTTCTCATCAGTGATGGAAAAAACTGCTGAAGACAGCTCATTCCCAGAAATTAAGGTTTCTCAAATGACTTAAATCCCCACTACAGCAGTCTAGGACAAACTTTCGAGATCTATGTTGTAATAAAAGGTTAAAAAGGCCAAACAAGGGGTGCTGACACATTCTGAGTAGCCAATAAAGCCTCTCACCCCATCACTTTCATGTCTGACCCAATGTCTGCAAACCTCCAGAACATAAGCATAGCTCATTCTAAAAATACAAATGCTTGTCAAAGGCTATTTTGGGGCAAGCATAGCTAACCATAAGGGAGAAAGCTTATCACATGCAGAGCACCTGCAAAATAGCAAAGTTTTAGCTTTGATGTAGACTCAGTTTCAGTTTCTTGGCATTAGCAGCAGCATGTAACACCCAGAGTGGGAGTACACAGACCCTTTTCTGTGACATTGACAGGAAACCTCACAGCAGGCAGCAGCTCATGTAATATAGGCAACTTCTGATTCACAGGAGAGCAGAAACCTTTCTTATATATTTGCAACAGAGCAGGGGGGGAAGGCAGATCTTCACCAAATCACATACAAGGGAGCAAAATGTAAAGCTTCATCCCATCCTCCTTCCCAAGTTCCAATTATGTCACAAGCACAGCTCTCTTAACAGTTGCAATACCACAAGATATTCTTCCATCCACAAATGCCAACTCATGGGCCCTCAATCCACAGGGCATGTGTGTCAAAGCTGTCTACACATGCTCCCCTCCACAGTCAAAATGGGTCAGGCCAGTAGCTCATGCAATGCTTTACAGATGTGCAGAGGAACCTCTGCCAGAAAGCAAATCAGGTGAGTAAAGGGGTTTACTGGGATTTTCAGATATCCATACTACTAATGATACTGGTCACTACCTTGCAGTGGTCACACTGGTGCAGATGATTTGTGTGCTTGGTACTGTGCTGCACAGACAACTTGACGGTCAGGAAGGAGGACCTACTCAACACAGCTCTGTCACTGTGCTGGTGGAGAGAATATGGGAGGAGCACAGTACTCCAATGTACAATGATGAGAGGTTGGAAGGACTGCTTGCACATCTCTGACTTACTTTACTTGCAAAGATTTTGGTCACACAATTTACACCTTTCTGCAGCCCTCCTGATCTCAGAATATGGA
The DNA here is from genome assembly GCF_965178545.1 of Coloeus monedula. Classification (NCBI taxonomy): domain Eukaryota; kingdom Metazoa; phylum Chordata; class Aves; order Passeriformes; family Corvidae; genus Coloeus; species Coloeus monedula. Next base: position 18,976,816 of record NC_138788.1, read on the forward strand.
ATGACTTTTATTTAGCTCTAATGTATAATGTCAAGAAGCAAGGCCCAAGTACAAGAACTACCCATGCCTCCTAAATAGGCTTAAACACTACTATAATTAGCTGGCATTAGAACCACACTAAAGCCGGCAGATCTATCACCCAGCATTCAGACAATGTTAGGGAGAATTAAGCACAACTTTTCAACCTAAATCAAAGGCAAATAGAATTCATGTGATCTGAGTCAAGGAGCTCCTTATTATTTTGAAGCATACAGGCCAAAACCAGCTCAAATTGAAACAGAAGGATGAACTCCATGCATACACAAGTACTGTACAGAAACAATTGCTTGGTGCAGCTGGAGTTAGGTCCATGTCATAATGTGTAAAAGTCAGAGTGCTGTTTTCTGAGGGTGGGGTTAGCTCAAAGAAAAATGAATTGCAACTTGGGATCACTGACAGAACAAATAGGGAATGGACAGCTATACCAATGCAGGGAGAAATAGGTATCAAGTGGAACAGGCAGACTACACAGATCAGCTGTGAATGAGCTAGTAAGGAATCCTGACTGTACTACAACTAATAAGAGAGCACCTCAGATTGTATCTTCCCAAACATATTCTGTTCCCATATTACTCCCTAAAGTAAGCCGGATGAAGGGGCTGTTTTCCCAGGATCCCAGAATTAGAAGAGTACACGAGGCACCAACCACATCCCTGCAGAAACTTCATTAGATGGATGGATGAAAGGAAGCCAGCATGGCAGACTCTGCTGTGTGCAAAAGCTCCAGGAACATCCCTGGCTCCAGAGAAACACCTAACCCTCCAGCTGAAAGCTTTCAGTGTGGCTGGACGTCTGTGGTCTACACCCTACCACAACACACCGCACGCTTTATCACCGCGTCACTCCTGCTGAAGTAACACTGAGTGCCAAGCTCAGCACCAGAGCCTGCACCCAGTGTGGAACAAGGCAGAAATGCTGCTCTGCTTCCTCTTACCACATATTCATCAATGAATTGGCGGAGATCCTTAAAGCCATGCTTTTCTGCTATGGTGTTTGGATAGTGGCCATACTTGTTGGCTACACTGTAGGCCTGCAGCGCTCCAGGGCACGTAAGCAGCAAGGCAGTAAGGTTCTTCAGCCCGTATCTTGCAGAGAAGTGAAGCAGGGTTGGCAACTCCTCATCCCTCTGATCTGTGAGAACAGGAGCCCATTAGGACCTAAGTGTTTCTCTAGTAGCAACAGAGCCAGTAGGTGAGAAACAGACATGGCAAACACACAGACCAAAGCACTTGTGAAAGCCCTGAAATGTATATATATGGCTTCAAAATTGAGCTAACTGCACAAATTATCTAGTGCATCTCCAGACTTAAGTCCTATAACCTTTAGTGGGGAATATGGTGCTGTAATAGCTTAAATGTATGTAGGATCACAGGTTTGCAAGGACTTCGTAGATCATCATTACAAAAAGACTGCATACCAACCCAACTGCTCAGTGTCCACTGTGTACCTTAGAGTTATGGGGCTTGGGGGAAAGGACTGGGCTGTGGAGAAATGGAACATGGGACAGAAGAACAAAGCAGAAAACCTAGGAGACTTTTGGGGAGCATCATCTCTTCACTCTGGTTTGAAGCTGTCTACATAGCAGCATCTGCCACAGTGCAGGGAAGTAAGAATGATGGATGCAATAAAATAGGGTCACCTGACTCAAATGTTAATCCCCTTTCTATACACATCATCAAGAATTTCACTTTCTGGCTGAGATCCAAGATTTTTGAGACAGCCTGTGCAGGTACTACACACTGCAGTGTTAAGGTGCTTCAAGGTAAAACAACTGATCCAAACAAAACTTAAAAATAAACCAGAAGTCTTTAAACTTACTTGCTGTCATATCTTCTTCTTCCAGCTGGTTGATTCCAAACAGGTGTAGACCACTGGCAGGAATGTTCTTCTTGAGTGACTCAGTTAACAGTTTGTCCAGGGCTTCTATGCTGTATGGCACAATTTTAAAGGCCTACAGATAAAAGGAAAGTGATTTTGTTTGGTAGCGTCTGGGGATTCAGTTAAGGTGAGATTTACATGGTGTTCTTATTATTTAAGACAGTCAGAAAACAGTAGGTATAAATACAGAAGGTAGAAATGTTCAGGTCAAGCAAAGAACTTGGATAGCTTCCTGGTGCAGAAAGAGAGTATCATCAAGCTCAAGAGATGAGAACCGTACACTCCACAAGACAGAGCACAATGAGAAAGTCACTCATGCAACTGGAAGCACAGAAAACTTGCTTCCTGCTTTCTTGGCAGGTATACACTTCTGAAACTGTTCCAATGAAATGTCACTCCTGCTTTAAGTATGCACTAGTCCATTTTGAATTGTTCTGGTACATTCTCTGGGTTTGGCTTTTGAACTGGTTCTTTGCCACAGGGAAGCATGCATATTCCCTAAGCAGAGGCATCAACCAGTACCAACTGCTCCAAAACTTGAACTAAAAAGTGAGGGAAACACAGTCTCCCCTTCCCCAGGTATACTGGTGACTAACAAGGCTACTCTGTAGGCCTCCACTACATGGCAGATCAGGAACATGCAGGCAGGCAACAGGGCAACATAGCAGAAAACTTCCTTGTGCAAGCTTTACCCCTCTAATAGGGTTCAGGTACCCCACTTGGGCAAAACAGAATAGGAAAACTGAGTGGCTGTATTGAAAAAGTGTGTGCTAAGAATCAACTAATCATTTTGTTACTCTGCTTCCTCCAGACAATATGAATCTTTGCTACTATTTACATCTTTTTTAATAATGCCTAGGTACAAATTCCAAAACAATTTTTTTTTTACGGTACTTTCTGTTATATCAAATTCTGTCATTCCAATCTTTTGAAGTCATCAAGGTGAGTGTTGATTGACTGCATTTTTTCTTCTTAGTTTGGTAACTTGACTCACCTTAGCCAGCTATGTGCTTCAGAGACAGAAAAAAAATCCATGCTTTCAATAAAAGGGGATATTAGAGTTAGGGGAAAATCCCTAAATAACCTTGCATTTCTTCATTTCAGAAGATCTACTTCATGGCAAGCACTTTTGATTATGCCCACTTGTCTAGCCTCTGAAAGAGCTGGTTTCCAAAGCAGCTGTTTGCTAAAGTCCTTACCTGGCACATGAACTGTACGGGGTTGGCTGCATTAGCCAACAGATTGCTGATTTCCTCCATGTCAGTATGGTAAGTGACACTTGTTTCTCCCACCACCAAGTCCCCTGAATATATCTGCAGAGGCACTATCCCAGAGGTTAAATCTTTGAAAAGAAAAAGCAAAAATCATCATTAGAACCAACAATGGGCATAAGTTTGCATGACATACTGTGAGAACAGGAGGAGTTTGGATATACCGCCAGATGAATACCAAAACAGTTTCTGCTATATTGAATTCATGAAGAGTCATGAAAAGAGTCATGATCTTGGAACACTAGGTAGGAAAGTACTTTGGAACTACCTTCTTTATAGCTATGTCAATGCACATAACCTGCTAGGTTCTCTGCTAACAGTAGACTGGACCAGTTACAAGTATTCCACCTCAAACTAGAAAGCCTCTCATCTCTCCACCCCTGGCTTCTCTGGAGCTGTCTATTCAGCAGTACCATAAATACAAAGAGCTGGGGAAGAAGGGGAGAGAAATCAGCAAAGTCACTAGGGATTTTGCAACCGCTGCCAGCCTCACTAGTTTCTGAATAAAATCGATTAAAAGGAATTCGAGCTTTGCAACTCTACCCATGCACAGGATTATCTTCTACCTGCACCTTGGAGCTCCTTGATGTTTTGTCTAGTGTGCATTTGTAAGTCTGAACTTTCTCTTTGAAACAGATATTTTGAATCCCACTGAAATTAGTCTTTCCCTGTTAACTACTCAGGAGATGATGAAATGATTAATAACACAAAGGAATTAAAGATTATTTATCTTACTCTTAGAAACTTCAGAGCTTACATTGTACACTCCATCAATGTGAAGGTCATGTTTATAATTCAAACTACAAGTTAGTTTCCAGGTCAGTGTTTATATCATAAGTCTTGACTTAAGGCAGATTAAATTAAGCCTTTATGTGTTGGTGAGGTCACCTTCTTTAAATCAACCCACTTCACTGACTTTATGGGAGTTGCTATAATGACTATTAGTCTCTATTCTCAGAGAGAATGGCACAGTGACTCTTCAAGTGGACAGACCAAAGTAGATGAAATAAAATAATGCTGGGAAAATAATATCAATCTTTAAGGCTCTGAAATCATGCTTTTAAAGTTTAGTGAACCTAAAGTTTAGACAACCTTCAGTTTTGTAAACGTAAATATTTAGAGTGACAGAACATATCTAAATTAAAAGGCAAGCCAGAATAAATAGTTTCAGCTCTGATCACAGAGATCATTACACATTAAGCACATGCCATTATAGTCATGTAATTATTTACTGGCACTTACCTTCTCTCTTGGTGCCCTGGCAATGCTAATGTGGTGGTGGTCATAACATACAGCTAAGTTTGAAGTGCAATCTGTTCTCAGAACTCCCAGCAAGGTGTTTCCACCCTGCAACCCTACTGCTGCTGAGGGGAAAACAGAGCCCACAAGCAGCAGTCTCCCTCAGTTCCTCATCACAAAAGTATCATGGGTGAGAATGCAAGTTCAAGATTTTCCAGACTCCGGTTTTTCTGCATTGCAACCTTTACCCTGATCCCTCTGGCACTTCTCAGGACAGGCAGGTTGAGACAGAAAGGAAGCAATGGGGAAGGAGAAGGGGGGGAACAAAAAAAATCTCAGTCCAGCTTACTTGGAGCCTTCACAGAGATTGTGTACTCATTCTCCATCTCAGCCAGCACACACACAGAGGATGCATTCTCTGGAGAAAATTTAACTTCTGTTTTCATTTCACCATCTAGTTTACATTTCATGATAATATAAACCGTTGTCTGCACCTAAGACAAAAGGCATTACAACACACAGATTCACAACATAAAAACACTTACTTGGTTAAGTCCATTTTCTAGGGATTTTGTTCTCATTGCAACTAACACATCAATTACCATCTATAATTTTCACAGTTTTGAATTGTTTTCAGGAGCATCTTCTAGTCACAGACTAACTGGGCAAGTGGCTTCTGTTACAACTTGCACCAGTATAGATACAGGTATTAAACTGATAAAACTCCAGATTTATTAGATAGATTTATAAACCGATTAAGGCTAGATTTAGAAAATTAGTTAGTTTCAACTCTATCCATCTCTTCCCTTAAGCAGCACAGTCACATTCTAAACAGAAACAAAAGGAAGAAACTTAGACTCTTTCCATCTGAGGAGATGCTATACTAAAAAGTGGTGTTTTTCAGACAAGAAGCCATGATCCAAGCTTTTCAGAGTCACTTGCAAGACATACACCAGAACTGTCATATTAGACTGGATCCTGACTGTGGAGTTAGTCAGTTCATTGCAGTCACCTTACTCCACTTGCTATCAAAACAGAGGAAGGGAAGAGTATGAACCTGTCTCACAGCATCCACGCCAAGCAGCTGTGTTAATGAGACAGTCATTAAGTGACACCACAGCCTAGACAGCACTAAGCACTGTATGTTACCAAGCTACTCCTGGGCCTAGGGAGCCAAGCCCATGAAACAGAGACATGGAGGACAGGGGACTGAGCAGGAAGGTGACAGAAGAATTCAGGACTAATTTCCAGGCCTGTAAAGCCGACTGTTATAAAGCAGCACAATGGGTTGCACCAGCAGTAAGAACATAGCCCAAGGAGTGGACATACAGTACCCCACATTGTATGCGGTTGGGCTGCACCACTGGACAGTTCCCAGCGCTCCTGGATGACTCATGTTCTTCACTCATGGCAAGTCTGTGGGAGTCAACTGGATTCTTCTCGTCTTCTGTTTCTGTATCAGTCACAGAGTCACAGCCTGAGTCTAAAATAAAATATACAGAATCCTGTTACATCACTCCCCTTTGCTGAAAATGTCTATCCATCCTGAAAAACAGCCATGAAGGCAGTGGGGTGGAACTTGCTACTCCTCTCAAAGTAATGCTCAGAAATGGGGATCTAGTTGAAGAAAGGGAAACTAGTTTCCTCTTTTTTTCCCTTAGGAGGATTTGAGGGGGAAATTCACAAAGACATAAAAGTAGTAGAGTAGCACTGAATATGCTTATGGAATAAACAACAATAGCACTCTTTGCTGAGCTGAATAGTCCCCTCTGATGTTAGATAGGAAAATTAGCATGTGAATGTGTAATATAAGAATGATCAGCATCTGAACTCATCTGACTCAAGCAGCACTTTGATACTCTGTAGGATGGGCAGCAGCCTTTAGTCTTACTTTCCTAAAGTAAAAGACGAAAACCAATTTTTCTGTCACTTCAGTAGCATCTTTAGTTTTCTCAATCCTGCTTACCCCAGCTTCCAAGTTCATTACTGCATCAAACAATAAAACATGAAGCAGCAGTCTGAAGGGGTTCAGTTCCTGGAGCAAGAACCATAAGCTCCAGTATCTATACAAGAGTGAAATTGAAAAGTACCAGAACCTTTGCATTGAAAAGTAACAGCATTTTACCTAAACATAATCAAGAGCAGAATAAACACATGTAAGCCTACAATACATGTGTACAAAACAACATTCTCACTCCCATTTCCCCAAACCAGCACGGATATTGATAGAAGTGCAAACAAACTGAATTGATATCACTGGCTGAAAAAAAAAAAAACCTAGCCAGAATGAAAACAGATTACCTATCCCTGCCAGGAAATACTGTTCTTATCTAGAGAAAGGAAACAAAAGACAATTATGTATCTACTTAGTACAGAACCCTTTTTTAGCTAGTTTCTACTTCTTGATTCACATGGTTTACATCATTCCCACACCCCACCCCACCCCCCCCCATCTCCCAGAATATAGGGTGAAAGTCACCGACTCCATTTTGTCAGAAGACTACCACGATTTCTTAAAACTATCTCCCATGGCCAGAATTTTCCAAACCTTGTAAGACTGTGGAGCAGTCAAGGATTTAAGACAACATTTTGAAACTTATGCGTTGTTTACTACTTAGTATAAAACACATCTCTAAAGAGTAGTACAAATTATTCTCCAGATAAAATCTTAGACTTGGACTGTCATTGTTCTTGTATTAGTAAGAAATACTCTATTTAAAATCCTCAGTCCTGATGAGAAAGACCTAAGTGATGAATTGTGCTGTCAAACCTGTGGCACCCTTACAGTGAAGCTGCCAAGAATTCAGATTTCACTCAGAATGCCCCAATCTCCAAGTACATCAATTTTCCACAAATCAAGAGAGCCAAAGTTACTATAAGTGGGCCACCATTAGGGGTTCATGTCCTCCTAGTTTCAAACTGAAGCTAGAAGTCAGTCAGGAATTTTAATCTAGGCTTCTTCAGTGTTATTATTACCACCACCAAAGACTTAAACTTAGGGTATTTGTAGTGCTTTGTTACACACTTTTTAAAAAAGTATTTTCTATAAATATAAATGAGATTTTAGGAATTATATTAAATCAACCTTGCTTTCAGTAGACAAGTTTTAAGCCACAGAACTTTAGCAAATCATTCAGCTGATTTTTTTTTTCCACAAATTGTGGTGCACACACACTTAACTAAGTATGTGAATCTCTCCACATGGCAAATAAGCCTACTCACAGGAGTACAAGTAGATTGCTGCTTCAATGTTTGCTGTGGAAAGAAGAGAGCCAACACCTTGCAGCTCTGAAGTTCAAGTAAGGCATGACCACTAATACCAACATTTCTTAAACAAACCTAGAACAGTACATGTAATTTAGCAAACAGATTTTAATACTGCACCAAATCTGAAGATTTAACTAAGCAACTGCTTTGACACAAGGCTGAAGGCGGTCTTCTGGATTTTCAGACTAGTACCAAGTATTAGAGAAAATTAACTGAGGCATTATAGTCCTTAACTCAGTATTTCAATTCATACTGTTCAAAGTCATCAACTGCAAGAACCAGACACATTTTGGGAACCCTTCTCGTAGAGAAACATGGACTACTCCCACCTCAGAGTGCCAGGCTGCCCTGCTGCATACAGAAGAAAAAGCACTGGTCCCACATCCTTCGCTTATATGATAGCTATTGCATCAAGTGTTCAGCATATGCAGAGCAAGATGCTGTGTCTTTTAGGGAGAAGAGGCAATTGTTACTAGAATAGTGTCTCTGTAATCTCTGTTGTTTACTTCCAATATGACTAAATCAGAAAGACTAAGCTCCCAGCAGATGAGAGAGCCAATGATGACCAAAACACAGCAACACACTGATGTTCCTGCAACATACGCACAAATGGACACTTGCCAATATCCTGACTTCCAATATCAGGACTTCATCCCCAACCCAATATGGAACGATTAGTGTGGTAATTTTTACCTCACTTGGCCAACATGTGGTCCTCTTCAGAGAAAAATCAAACCAAAGCTGTGGATCTCAGCTACAACACACACAAGTAAGCAAGGATAAGGAGGCAAGGAGAGAACAAGCTCCCAGCACCTCTGCTTTAACGCTGTTATTTGATACTAGAAACAATTTAGCAAATAAAGAATAACTAGAGCTTTTAAGAAGTTCTGGCATTGCACTTCTGCATTCTTGTAACAGAGTTGACTGCCCGGAGGTCATGTGAGCACAGAGCTGTTAGGTAATACAGGAAGAAATACGCAGCGTTAATCAGTAATTGGATTAACAGCTGAAGGAACAGGCACTCAGAGTTTCAGGTATGAATTATTCATCTGTTTCTTCATTCAGAAAACACTGAAATTGCGAAGTACCAAATTCCCACATAAGCGGTGAAGTGATCCTATGATTCATCTTGCAAGTTCCAATCATGTGCCAGTGACTGACTCATGAACATGCAAGCACTGGAAGAGGAAACCGTCCCATTACATTTGATAATATCCATGCTCTAAAGCATTGTTAGATCAGGTTTCCCACTCACTAAGATACTTGAGTAATGACAATCCATTTGCATATACAGATTCAGCAGTTATAACATTGCAATAATACCCAGGCTAGAGAGGCCATCACTGAGGAGATTAACAGACTCATTAAAGTTAAGTGAATACCTGAATTAAGCTTCTCCATGAGCATGTGCCGTAGGTCAACAGTTCGTGGTCATAAAAGGCTCTCCCTTTCTGTTCCCCTTCAAACAGAGGCTACCTCAGGCCTCACTTGACAGTCTGCGAAACACTTGTGAGAATAGCAGCAAGGGGAGGAGATGTGGTCCAAGAAACCCAACCACATTTCCCCTTGAAGAACATGCCCCCCTCCAGGATGCACCAGCAGCTGAGCTGCAGAGAGCAGCCCCACACCCTTCTTGCCTGCCCTGCTGAGCTCCCTGCACAGCTGTCCTGCAGAAACTCACCCCAGGGAAAAGCCCAGTGAAAATACAGGCATAGACATGTGCTTCAAGAGCCTTTTAGCAGCTTTAGAAACTCATATGAAGCAGCCAGTTATTTTGACCTGCTGCTGTAGAGCACACACAGCTCCACCCCGTCATCCATTTCCTCCTGGCAAAGCTGGTGGGCTATCGGCATGGAGCCGACAGCTGTGGTTTCTCACAAGTCAGCCCTTACACCACAAGACATGTGAATGCCTGGAAGAAGTCAGCAGTCTGTCCAGATCACTCTGTCACACGGATATTAATGCTAATGGCACAACTGGGCAACAGCTTGTCTCAAGTTCTGCGTGTGCAGACCAGCCCCTCGCTGACATCTGTAAACATCTCCCATTCTGTCCATCAACCAGTTGAGACAATTAGCTCTCACAAGGCCTCAGACTTTCATCTCACTATGCCTGGAATAAGAGGGAAGACCATCAAGGAGAGCTGCTTTTACCTGAAGCTTGCAATTTGCTAGTATCCTTTCCCAAGTGCTAACAAGGACATTAAGTCTCCCAGAGCAATTCCAGCTACACTTTAAAGAAGCAGACAAAGTACTGACAAGTAGTCAGGGAAAGCAGGGAAAGTTACCTTTCATCATGCTAACATTAGAGCCCCTGCTTTACCAACGAGATAAATACTGATCAGGGAAACATGTTGTGATAAACCCTCAGAACTGGGTTATACTGTAGCAACACTTCCCGTTTCAACTGAGTGGAGAGAAGCGTGCAGAAAAACAGCCAGAGAGAAAAAACACATGAAAACGTAAGACTTTGTAAAATTGTCCATACAGAACAAATAACGTATGGGACATCTCTCCCTTCTCTCCAAACTCCTCACCCCAAGCAGCTCATCTACAAGCACAGCACCTACAAACAGATTTTCAATTCTACAAAGAGCATAGTCATGTTTCATATGTCATGCAAAGCTTGAAATCACAAGGAACTATTTCTCATCCTCCATCAAGGAAACAAGGTGTATTTCACTATGTCAAGTTTTGCTAAGTGCCTTTCAGGTCTAGTGGTCAATCTGTGACTGGATCAAGTGTATAAACCTAAAAAACCAGCTCGGGTGCACAGAACAGGACAGAGACAGGGAAGACATTGAGGAAGAAGCAGGGTTCTAGCCACCCAGACAACAGACATTGTGCACATGACCAAAATCTCAAGCAAGAGAGGCTGGAATAGTTCACTTCCACTGGCAGAAAGAGACAACACATACTGACAAGGCATACGCATGCCTCTTATGACTTTCAAGGGTGCCAAGAATCACATACTCATCACTGATTCGACTCTTCCTGAGAAGCCACAGGTAAGAAACATGGACATCCAACTTGCTGATTCATTCAGTACATCCTTGCTTCAATTTAAACACAATGCGTAACGGTTGCATGACAGAAAAGACAGTCCCCATAAAAGCCTAAAAACCTGGAACTCCACCTCAGAGAGTTGGGCAGCTGTTTGGAAACACCCCACCAGATCATCACTGTTTGACTGAAGGTGTGGTTCTATGAGTGGTTTCAGTAGATCTAAGGCCACATTACTACTGAAAGGGCAGTCGCGCGTTCCCTCTCCTTCAAATCATTTCTCTTGGAATATCACCCTTGCAGTTCAATGCCACACCCGATCATCCAGACAGATGAAAGGTGGAGAATGAGGCAGACACTCTTCTGCAGCACTCCATGCTAAGGTCAGCCTATGCCACTGATGAAATTCCTCCTGAGAAACTCAAGCTACACTGTTATTCTCAAGTCACTTTTGAAAAACACGGCAAAAGTTTTCTGAGGTAATAACAAACAGCCATGAAAATCTTACAAAACACAACCCTGGAAGCAAAACAACTAAGCACACAAGAAAGGTCTGTGAAATAACCTAAATTCTGTTCCATACATCTTTTCAGACCTGCTCTGTAAAGCATCTCTGGCATGACCACATAATTCTGCCAAGATTTTTCAGAAATTACTTCAGCTGCTCCAGACTTGAATGTGATCAGTGATGGCCACGGGGCTCTTACTTTAAGTGTCTTAAAGCCTTGCAGTTCTCATTAGCAGATACCTAGAATTAGTCTTAGACATCACCATAAAGCAACCTGTGAGGAGATTGTCAGAACCACAAGCCACAGAGAAATATGGTTAGTATTTACAAGGTGCATAAAGACTATTATAGCCTGGAGCTTCTTAACCACAACAGTTTCTGTCCTTTACTATTTCTGGGCTATCATTTCATTGTTTCTGTTTAGAAAGCTAGTAGGCACCTATGCTAGCAATGCTTGAATTTTATACTGCCATGAAAGAAAACCCTTGAAGCATTGCTTTTTATGTAAATAAACTGGGACTTCATGGAACACCTTGATGACAAACAATTCATCAATCCTGCAGCTGAAAACGCTATTTTAACTGCTTGATCCAAGTTTTAAGAATTCACTTAATTTTACCCTTTCAGAGAGGAAGGAGAGAAAACTGCATGCTACCACCTCATGTCTTCAAGGCCACTCCAATAAGCTGGCAGAAATAGATGTTGGATGCAATGGAAATAGGACTACTCAGAACATATTCCTCCCCAGAGCACTGAGACCCAGAAGTAAACAACACATGGCAGTTCCTGCCAAAGTTAAAATACATTGTGAATTTAGGTCTCTAGCGCTAAATGGCAGCTATTAGCAAAAGTAAGCAATCAAATAATTACAGAAGCATAAAGCTGAAAGGAATCTCCCATGTACTACAACTTCATCTACCTGGGTAGAGAAACACTTGAGAACATCTGTTCAACATGACCTTAAATTCTGAGTAGCTTATTCCAAGGTTGCTTTATCTTTACAGCTTGAGCCCAGCACAGGACCATAAAGATGATTAAGGAACCACAGCATCTTTCATAAGAGGAAAGGCTGCAAGAGCTGGAACTCTTCAGCCTGGAGAAAAGAAGACTCAGGGGAATCTTATATTGCTAAGATAGGAGGAAATGAAAAAGAGGGAGCCAGACTCTTCCTTAGTGCCCACTGACAGGAAAAGAGGCAACGCCCACAAACTAAAATTCATGAAGTTCCATCTGAATACAAGAAAACATTTTGTTAGTCTTGAGGGTGGTCAAACACTGGAACAGATTGCTCAGAGAGGCTGTGAAGTCCTGCAGAGCCTCCACCCGCAGAGACATTCAAAACCCAACTGGAGATGGTCTTGGGCAACCTGCTTTATCCAACCATGCTTGAGCAGAAAGTTTAGACTAGATGATCTCAAGAGGTCACTTCAAACTTGAATGATTCTGTGATATGCTCCCAAGTTTCATTTGTGGTTTCATCAGTGCAACAGAGGAAAGCCAGGAGTTTAATTCAATTCCCTGACATGAACAGGAAGAAGACTTATACAGCTTATGTGGTTCTTCTTATGCCATTTCCCTCTCAAAAAAGCTTATTGCCTTTGTCTCTGGCATCTCTCAATGAGCCCCTCAGTAGGTGGAGTAACATTTCAGCTCTTCCTGATCTACAAAGCTCAAAAAAAATTCTCATCTTCCTTCCAACTGTCCACAGCCCTCCACCTTCACCATATAATTCTTTACACCGACTTCTGACCCTCTTATTTCACAAAAAGTTTGTTGGTACTCTGCTACAGCGGGGTGAGCCCCTGGTGTCTGTGCCCTCAGGGCCCCTCTCCCAGGGCTACATGGCAGGGGGAGGAGACCCCGACATTACTCATCTTTCATTCTTGTGTGTTCCAGTGCACAAGAGCTCTGCTCAGCCAAGGCTGCACTTGTCCTTCAGCAGCACAGTTCACAGCTGCTGTCATATTCAGTTATCTCCTTAGCACTTCTCTGGCAGATGTGGACTTCCCTGTGCTTTTACCCACAAGAGACGGCTTGGACAGAAAGATCAAAGCCACTGATTAATTAGTAAATGCTTTGGAAATTCCAACTTTTAAAGAGGGAAATTTGAAATGCTTCAAAACAACATAGGTAGGGACAAAAACTGGAGCAGTTGAAATGTCAACTGAGCTTTTGAGAACACATGAGGAAAGGTCACTGACTCCAACTGTGTGGCTCAGACTCCCAGCTGCTCAATGCTCACAGCAGAGCTATCACAAGCCAGGCAAGGCAGGTTAAGTAGCAGGCTAGTCACTGCACCCTGACGAGTGACTATACTCTGCTGAACCTGAGCTGGTGTGTACAGAGACATCCTGAGCAAGATTGTTTAATGTAGAGAAAATGAGACTCAGGGGGGAACTTACTGCTTTCTACAACTACCTGAGAGAGGCTGTAGACTAGTGGGGGTTGATCTCTTCTCCCAGGCAACATGCAATGGGACAAGATGAAAGAGCCTCAAGTTGCTTCAGGGGAGGCTTAGATTGGATACTATGACAAATTTCTTCACTGAAAGGGTGGTCAAGCATCAGAAAAGGCTACCCAGGCAAGTGGTGGGATCACCATCCCTGCAACTGTTTAAAAAAACATGTAGATGTGGTATTGAAGGACATGGTTTAGTGGTAGGCTTAGCAGTGTTAGGTTAGTAGGTGGACTCCATCTTGAAGATCTTGTCCAGCCTTAATAATTCTGTGATTTCCATCCCCTTAGCACAGTTATTGCATAGTCTGAAAAATTTCCCCACAGATAACAGGAGTACCTGCAAACGCAAACCTTTATGTGCTCTGTAGTTTGCCAGAGTTGAGAAACTTAAGAAGTAAAAATACCCCATCTACAAGAGAGCAAGAGTTAGCATCAGCACACAGTTTTCAAGAAGGCTGAGTGCTTCTCATTTCTGAGTTCATACTAAACTAATAAAAATTAAAATCGGTTTCAGCATGTGATGTCTGGGGGTGTCATGCTCCCATGATGCCCTAACCAAACCGCAGCCAACAGCTGTGCTAGAGGGAACAGCACAGCCTGCACAGGGCCAGTGTGCAGCCTCTGGAGAAGAATTTGCCCTGACTGCATCCTATACCATTTGCCTCACTAGCTCAGGATTCAGCAATTAGGAACTGAAGCTGAGTCATTTTAGCATCAGGCCTAGTTTTTCAGTATGTACTGACACTGCTGTTAAAAGTACAGGTGAGTGCATGCGAAGACAATTACTTCTCAGAGGAAGACACCCAGACCCAAACCAACTCAAATATGGCCACAAACTTTCTCTGCTAAGTGCTGTAAAAATTAAGGGCTGCCTTAATCAGGAAAACTTAACTTCTGACTTAACTAAGACCAGAGCAGAGGTTGTATTTCTCAGTGGGAGAGGTCTGTTGTCACAAATACTTTAAGTCACTCATGCTGCAACCAAACCATACAGCAGGGTTTTTTTTTACCAGTCAAGAAGAAAGTTTTCACAGTTTCACCCAAAAAAAGGAACTACGTGCACCTGGGGCTGTCTTCAGGGGAAAAATCAGAACATTTGCATTTGAGGCCATTCACAAAACTTGTGTAGAATCACACAATAGAGGTCACAGAGTCATTTTTTCCCCACGCAGAAGTAGGATCTGATACATTCATCCAAATACTTTGGCCATGAAAGCAGCCCATCTTAAACAGATTCTTTCTTCACAAGAATCAGAGTGACAGGACATGGCTCATCTTTGCAACTGCTCTGATGTGCACAAACCAAAAGCCTGACATGGCATGCAGGTGACAGCCACATCAGCTATGACTGCCATTACAGTAACAGAAGTCCAGAAATTCTGCATCTTTGCGTACCAAACTATCTGGAACATGCTACAGCAGACTCCACAGCAAATGAGCTTAGTTTATAAATTTTTTCTTTCAGTCAAGTATTTTCTAGATACAATGGAGTTTGAGATCAATTTATGCTTATTAAAGTGAGAAAACAGAAAATAAGTTGATTTTCTTTGTAATGTAGAAACAGCAACAAAAATCCAAAGCACAAACTCCATTCAAAACACCATCTACATAAAGCCAAAGCACAGTTTGTTTCAGCACATGCTAACTTGCAGCACAGATGGAAAAGGACTTTACATTCAACTGTGAGAAGTCAGACTCTAGAGCCTTACCCTAAGAAGTTTTGCAGTAGATGTCTGGCAGCAAGCCAACTAAAGAGCCAGGCAGCCCACTAAATTGCTGCTCAGAATGCAGCAAGACTGAACGCATGAGTGGCAAGAGCTGCCTCTGGGGAAAGACATCACAATCAACTTTCCTTTGTATTCTCACATACTCTCCAACTATACTAGAATTTACCCTAGTCCGGCCTAAAATAACTCTGACAGTCCTCAGGTACGTTTAGTAACGCCACTAACACTATTAAATCTCCCCAATTTTGAACAGCATACTAAAAATCAATAAAATATTGGTTCCGTGTTCTAGACCCAAGTTTGGAGGAAAACAGTACCTAATTCTGCTTTTGACAGAAAGTGTCAGACAGGCTAATTTAGTCTCCGTTCAGTTTTATTTTTCAGAGTATAAAAGTTCAGCCACTGTTTTCTGTCTTCTTCCAGACTCAAAGCAAAGGAGCCAGACTACTTTAGCTCTAGGTTTGGTTTAGCTCTAGCATTGGGAAAACAAGATGCTTTAGAGGTACATGAAAGGGAGATGCAAACTTCAGCTTACTAAGATTTTTAAAACATACTAATAAATATCTTTTGTGACCTGGTTACCTCAGAATGACACCTTCAGCATAATCCCTACATAATCTTTTTCAGGGGAATTGTTTCAGCCAAGATCATGACTTTTAAAATTTATTTTTCCTGTGACAAATTTGTCATCATGATTACTGAAGTTGTTATCCTGGCATAAGGCATCTTTATGCACATGACACTAGACACACTGCCTCATTTATGCCACAGAATAGAGATAAATCTTAAACCAAGTTGCAAACACAGGATTTCAGTCTTGCTGAGGCTGACAAAGAATACTATAACCCTACCTATGGCAATGTCATAAAAATACCTGAACCAGCATGACTGCCCAGAGCTCTCCACCTTCATTTCGACAGAAACTATACGAAAGGAATTCTACACACTCTTCTGAAGTTTAGGGAAGTTTGGAATCAATTAAAACTCAGGACACTGGGCTTGTGTAGTCTCCAGCCATTAATACTTCTGTGCTAGTAAGTCCTCTGCGATTACAAGGTATCACTTTCAGACTGGTTAGGTTATTTTTAAGGCTATCAGTGCAATTCTTTAATTAATCTCTGCCTTTTCATCATAGGTAGAAAAGTGATCTGTTGCCAGTATGGTTGCATCCTTGATTTTAGGTCCAGTGCTAGGGAATACATATTAGACCTTATTTTGGTTCTGATATGACAGAAACAAGTCTGAAGAAAAAGATAATTCTTTTCCTTAAACTAAATAATTAAAAGACAATTTTCCATTGATTGGGGTCAATAAACTGCAGAGTACAATATTTACAGGCAGAATTTTAAATGTAAAAAGTTTTCATTTTCAATTTGCTGTCAAAACCTGGCATCCAAGACAACCTCAAATTCAAAAGTTCTCTGTGAGTCGCTAGTAATCTCTCCTGAATTAGGGACCAACTGACCAGGCGTAGAAAAATTTGCCTATGTAACTTTATAGTTTACAAGGTTTGGACAATTTGCTTTAGTTTGCTCTTTAAGTAAAGCACATTACCAGTGTTAAAATAAGAATAAACAGTATCATGTATCTCCCTCCTCCAACCAGAAACTCCTCGCTATGGTCTTACCTTCTGAAATAGCCTTCTCGACAGCTGCAAGGTAAGCATCAGGCTCATCATCATTTGTGAGTTCTTGCCACTGAGACCAGTCCTTGAAAAAGGTCAAATAGTCGTCACAGTCTGTAACACCACAGAACAGCTTGACTACTTTGCACGGGGGCCATAAAGCTTCCTGAAGGCTCTGCAGGATGTGAGGGACATAAAAACTCTGCACCAGCTCAGCAGAAAGCAAAAGGATGATACTCCGACTTCGGCTGAACAGGTCCAGCTCCTGGTGGGAGATGGTGGAGTTGTCTTCCAGCTGGTAGCTCAGAATCCGATGCTTTCGAATGTGCCGAGTAAAGAGGAAGAGGTTCTGGAGGTACTGACACCATTCAGTGGCGTCACTTGCATACACAATCAGTACATCATATTCTCCAGGGGTTCCTGTACAGGTGCAAGATGATCACAGGGAAAAGGATTAAATTTAAACCATGAACTGACCCACAGCTTTGCCACAAAAAACCCCAAAGCACTGTCCCTATAATTCCTGTCAGAAACTACAAAGCATTTCAAAAGAACAGTAGTTCTATCCAAAGTGAGGTGATTGTTTTGAGCCACAAAGCAATTCTAAGGGTGAATGAACTCCTACTCGCATCTACTCCACTAAATTTAAGTAGTTTTTTCATTCTTTATATATAAAGAGAAATGCTTTATACAAAGAAGAGCACTTCCTATGTAGTTTCAAGTGAAACAAACTATACATAGATTTACAGATTTAAAGCATTCTGATAGGAAAAAAAAAAAGCCACAAAAACCAGACCTTCAAAGCAAACTAGCTTGAAAAGGGGAGTTCACCTTCACACAAAGTTACAATAATTTTAGGCAATTATAGGATCTCTGCAACACAACTGCAGATCATTACATGCCCAAGTGGAGCATACACCAAATAGCACACCTAAAATAACAAAGTCCTTTATTTAAATGAGGTCACACAATACTTACAGGAAGTCACTATGGCCCCCCGTGGTGTTAGGTATTTGCTCTCATTGCAGCAGAAAGCAAACTGCCTGCAAAGTATGCATGCAACTAAGGGAACATCAGCCCCAGTGCTCACAGCACAGCCACTCTGTCTTTCAGGCTTCAGACATTTCGCAAAGCCATGCTAAAGTCCTTCCTCAAAACTGTCACAGAAAGTTTTCCCAACAATTTTGGAATGACAAACACTCTCTTCAGAGGGAAAGAACTAATACAATAGTGGTGGCCATAACACAGACCAAAATATGCTCATCAAAGTTGACCTCTTCTGTAATTCTCTAGAGACAGCTTCAACTTACTCTATTCATGATTCATGCATTTCTGTGCTCTGGAACAAAAGCACTTAAAAATGTTACCAGCTTGCTAAGAAGAGCAGATGCAAATTTAACCAGTATGACATGATGCAGTGCTCTCCCACCAATCTCAAGGAAACTTTTAAGTCTAAATTTAATTTTTCCATTTACCTGTGAAGAAGTTTACCCAAAATTGAGGTTTACAGCTCAGGTCCCATGCTAAATTTCAGAGCTGAGCATTTAAAATCTTGTTAACACATTGTCTTCTTCTAATTCCAGTTTGACTCTTTAGAAATGTCAACATTTTCAACCCATCTCCATCATGAAGCAAGCAAAGGCAAATTTTTCCAATTAAATCAGAGAACAATACCTAAAATTTGGCATCCAAAAGGAGGATCTGCAGAGTCAATTTAGCAGAACTGAAGATGACAGTTTTGCAGTCACCTTAGAAAAATTCAACCAAAATTGCACGGCCTCTGAAGACTTTGTTCTACCACCTTCCCCAGAACCTTCATTAAGAAATTAAGGCTGAAACAATGTCTAGGCTGAGGGACCGCAGCCCTAAACTATACAGTTAGCAGCATTAAACTATAGTTTAGCAGAAGTGATACAGCAGAGAAGTAAAGAATGGAGATGTGCTCGGTGCTTGACCAGTAGTGTTAGTTACCTGCATAAACAAGGAAGTCTCTAGCAGTGAAAGGATGATATCCTAGCTATGGAGAACATGGACAGTACAGTGCTGACATATTCACTAGGACAGCTGCATATTTGTGAGTGAATACAGCTCCTGAACCCCAGATGGAGGCTTGTAGGAGACAGCGTTCCCAAAGGAGACGGTCCAGCAAATTCATAAAGCAGAGTTCTCAGGACTCAAATCCTGAGAGTGCAGAACTGCTGTGAAAGATGATGGCTTTCACACCAGCGAGCACACCACTATTGCCAAAATATCACTGATGGTGGCTGACCACCACCTGGCAAAGACAACAGAATCACATGAACAAAAACATGAAAACACAGCAGAATTCAAGTTTTATTCTAGAAAAGGAGATGTACCACAGACTTCTGCTTCCACTGCCCTGTACTGATTTACATGCAGTACAGTGGGAAAGGACAGCACAATTGTCTGCTGAGAATGGAGCCCATGCACTGCACCATGGCCCACTGAGCCCAACCTCAACAGATGGGGAGACCACACAATGACTCTCTGAGGTGTGCCCAAAGCTCCTGAAGTCCTACCCTGGTGCTCTCTGGCAGCAGTCCCACCTCCAGCCTCTGGAAAAAAATCAGTAGTGGCCTCCTGGGCATTTTAACATTCTGTAAAACGGAACATCTAATCCTATCATTCACTTTTAAGAAGCACAGAGCTTCCACAGCTATACCTGTGAGACAACAGGCCCTTCTCCAACCTTTCAATTAAAGGAAGCAGCTGTGCTCAGAGACAGGGTGGAAGACCCATTGACTTTAAACATGCACTGCACTGCAGGGGCACTAAGTATCCAGGAATCCCTCCCTTCTCCAATATGTAAATAAAGGATGCAAACTTGACAAACTTACTGCAAGTTCCCTGCCAGAGCAATGCAACCTTTGCATCCAGCAGGAAGGAACTTCAACTAGTGTTTAGGAAAGGTATTGATTTCCTAGCTAGCACTGCTCTACAAGAGCACCGTTCCCCTTAACAGAGCTGTGCCAGCTCTCCTCAGGCCTTCTTACCTCAGCTCCTACAGCCTTTTACACATATACAAGAAACCAAGGAACAATGCCCCTAAAACGAGAACTGGGAAATAAAACTACTGACTCCACTTGTAGAGCTAAAGTAATGCTCTATGTTCATAAGCAAAAATACTGGAAGTGGGTCTTGCAGAGCTAAATCAGCTTAAGTCAGCATTAGGACTGTTTCCAAAAAAACCCAGAAAAATCTAGAAACAACTTCAATTGCAACATTCTCTTTTAAAAGAAGGATGACACAGGACTATCCTTCCTGGATGACGCTATTATTTGTCTAACCAAATAGCTCCTTTTGCGGCACCAACTACTGCCCAGTCCTCAGGGAAAAGTGTAACAAATGGAGAATACAGAACATTTCAGGGAGGTTTTTCACAATTCTTCACACATCAGAAAAACTCACAGAGCACAGTTCAAAACACGATGTATACTCTGCCTGTTGTATACATATAGGGAAATCCTTTGGTGAACACCAAATATTTTATTTCCTTAAACTCTGCCCTTAGATGAAAGCTTTAACAATGCTTTTGACAGGTTCATTTTGGAAAAATAAACACAATGAAGTCTTCAATTAAAGGAAGAAATATATGAACACTATATACGATAGCAAGATGAAGAAAAATGGTTGGCTGGCACAAGACTATCTTTCCCACTTTCAGGTGGGATCTAGTTTAAATTTTAACAATACCTTGTAACTGGATTCCTTAGAGTATTAAAAATACTTTTGCCTCTGTTTACAAAATGTCAGCACTAACAGTAATGCAGGGCATATTTATTTATTTCATGGAAAATCATGAAGGTGCAGTTCTGTTGCAGTTTGCGTTGATAAACCATAACCTTTGGATTGCTTTACAGCTGTAACTGCCTCTTCAGTGTTTAGCTGCACACTTCATTATACAGGAACGATAACAAACTGATGAGATTACAAACCAGTACCGCAGAAATGGCAAGACCTACAATTGAAGTGCAAGCCCCACAGATTAAACAGCACAAACAACATGATACAAAGCTTTCCCTAGCTTACAAACTGCACACAGAATGGAAGAGGATGAAACAATTCAATAAAAATCACCTATGCTCATGGCAAGAGAAGTATGCATGACCATGTCATATCTTCACAGTCCCTATCTAAGAAGCAAACAAATCAGGCTCATCTCCAAACTACGTCTGCAAGTAGTAAGGTGATGATCTTCAAGTTCAGAGCAAACACGCAATAGTGGTTTATGGCCGATCATAAGGTTCTGATTAGCACTAAAATAGCTAAAGAATACTGTGGGAAGTTGGCATGTTAGCTCTGGGTAAGACTACATCTTACATTATCAACTGTTATTATTTATTATTTCATTCCATAAGCCAAAAGGTTTGACCCTTTTTCAATTTACAGATCATGAAGTTTTCCATTATACTTGTGGGTCCCATAAAGAATATTCAGGGCCTGTAATAATACACAGCTTTTCTGTGTCATCTTTCACATACCTCTCATAAGTAGATCATGACTCCTCATTGTCCACAGACCAGGTGAAAAACTGAGACTAAATCCTTTACTCCCACTCAGATGATCATACACAGTGGCAAGCAATTTATTTTCATCTGCTAGAAAAAATCCACCTCCAATTCTGACTTCATAAGAAAGATATTACATAACCTGTTCCAGTGTGTTTTGGGATTCGTATCTATGGAGGATACAGAAATATTGCTGTCCAAAAAACCAATCCTTGATAGATGGGAATTCACACTTCATGAAAGACAACTGTCTATAGTATAAAGGAAACCCAACTCAATGTGTCTTAATAAATTCTTAAAAGAGAGAGCACTTCCAGAAGGTGATAGAAACTGCTGGTGGGCCACTAAGAGAAGTCCTCAGCACCTTCCACATTTCAGTATCTGAAGTGTACGTATTTAAGTGATGTATGATGAAATAAACACATTCTCTACATTCATGGGATGCAAAGTAATAGTGATCACATGCAATAATAATTAACATTCTAGTGAGACTTCTTACCTCGACTGGAATAGAAAACCTTCACTTTAAATAAAATGCTGCAAAGAAGCAAGAGGAAATAGCAGAATCAAAGTAGATAAAATTTCTGCAAACCAAACTTCACAGAGAGGAACAAGAGATTTGCATTACGATACGTTAATGTAAAGTTGTTCTATTTTTAAGGGTCTCTGTGAAATCACCTTCTGTTTATAAGGAGAAAAGTAGTTTTGCCCACAAGTCTCCCGAGGCCTCCGTTTAGCTTATTTTTACATCACAAGGAGATACGCGTCAATGAAACGCAAATGTTACTTCACACCCTGAGAATGGCACGTTTTTTCCTTTTTTAGATAAAACCCATACACTTCTCTGCAAGTAGAGGAACTTGAAAATTGGTCATTAGGAAGACTTACACAACACAGTCTCAACCTCTCTCCCCTTGATTTGCAGCTCTAGTCTAGGTAGTTTAACCTGCACATATGTTAGCTAAAACATTTTCAGTTACGGCAAACTAGCTCAACTTGTGATCCTGTGCCACTCTGGCAAGGGGCACCAAGTCATACCCCCAAAAGGAAGTGGTGCTGAAGTATAAAGTCGTATTTAGGAAGAACTGAGTTCTTTATAAAACATCACAGAAAAACATGCAAGTGGTTAAGGCGGATATGGGCAAATTACTCTACAGAACACCCTCCCTCAGAGCTCGCTGATCTGCCAAGCCGAAGTGCATTTAAGACGCAGGAGAGCTCTGCCAGCAGCTGCCCTGAGCTCCAAACAAGTGAAGCAAGGCAAGCTGGAAAGCGCTGCAGCCCGGCTACGAACGAAGGAGCCACCGCTGCTCTGAAGAACGCCAGGGTTCCCTAAACTCGGAGAGCGGACCCCCCTTCCCCTTTCCCCAGCAGCAGAGCGCCAGGGGCGCGCACAGCCGCGCCGCGGCACCGCCCCGCAGGAGGAGCGGGCAGGGCTCCGCTACGCTCCGCTTACCGGCACCTCGGCGCGGGGCAGCTGCGGAGAGCCCCGGCCCGCCGGAGCACAGCGGGGCAGAGCGCGGGCAGCGCACCCCGGCGGCGCCGCCGCCGCGCAGCACGACCGGGCGGAGAAGCCCCGCCGCTTCCCCGCGGCTCCCGGGACGACAGCCGCGGCACCTACCGGGGGCCGCCATGGCCCGGGGCTGGCGGGGAAGGGGCCGCTCCCCTTCCCTCACATCGGCGGCGCGGCAACGCGGTGCATCCCCCCGCGGCCGCTCCCTCGCCCCCGGCAGGGCACAGGACACGGCTCCGGGCCCCTCCCGGCCCCGCCTCCCGCCCGCGGCGCCCCCTGCAGAGCCGGACACGGGGCTGCTCCTGTCCGGCCGTGCGGCGCCTTCCCGGTACTCGGAGGAACTCTTCTCCGAGCAGGGAAACTGCCTTTTCCAGCTGGCTCCAATCACGTATTCCATAGGTGGCCGAGGAAACAGCGCTATAACGAGGAAAAGTTGTGTTACAGTGATACAGTGGTCTCGAGAAACCTGGAGCAATAGTTTTGGAAAAGAACTGATACCTGCTTTATACTCATCCCTAACTTAGGTTTTGTCGTGTCTCCTATGAGCAAGGAAAATTCCTAGGGGGAAGCCAAGTACAGAATGAAGTAGCTTGATGTTCTGTGTTTTCATCTAGAAGATGCTGTCTTTCAAATGAGGTTTACCAGTTTCCATAAGACTGTGCCCACGTTTGAGTACAGAGACAATAAGCAGTGGAAGGACACTGTTATTGTTCAGAGAGTAGGACTCAATTTAGTAATTTTGTCACTGAAGACAAAGCAACAGATTCTGCCTAAATTATTCAGCTTATTCCTTTGCAAACTTAGAAAAACGCTTGTACCGGCGAGATCTTTCACTGATGCACTTCAGCACAGCAAAAGCAGACCCCTTACGACCTGGCTTCCCAGTCAAGGCAGTCATTCCCAAGCAGTCAGTGGACATTCTGTATGCAGCTTAATGTCACCACTAATGTTAGAAGAGAGGTGGGTTACAAGCAGAAAGGAACCAACTATTTTACACTAATCAACTCTATCTTAGAAGTTCATCAAATTCTCTTGTTACCTCCAAATCTTTCTTTACTCAAAACCTACTTTAAGCTTACAAACTCTGCCACTGCCTGCCTTCCAAAACCAAAGTCTTTGCTCTCACAATAGGGAAGTACTAGGACAAAAAGCACTTCCTGATGATAGAGCTTTATGAGAAACTCCCCGTATGCAAAGAAGAAACCGTAACTTTCCTGTTGGAATCATCCCAAAATATACACTAGAATAAAGAACACACGGGCACTGGAGAAGTGTGCAAATACAGAACTTATTTGGGATTTATGTGAAAGACAAAAGTTAACCAGTTGAAAACTGGAGTCTCTAGGCAAATTCTTTTACTATTATGGAACGGCAAGTACATATTAAGAACTATTAAAACAGATGGATCAGCACATGTATGACTTTATGACTGTTCCACATTATTTCCCTTGTTAAGCTGTGTATCTTCTAACTTCCAATATAAAAAGTTAAAATAATCTCTCTGATGTTAGATGAGAATTTCAACATGCTCTTATGAAATGAGCTTTTAAATTCTCTCTTTAAAGCCTTGCAGTATCACAGAGAGGGTTAGCAGAGTCAGCTTCCAGCTTCATGGGAACCCACAGGACTTCTCCATGTCTGTCAGTGCCACTTAGGATACTCTGCATTTTATTTAATCGATGCAGAGCCCACAGGAAACCACTTTAGCATTTAAACTTCCCAAGGCTCTAAAGTGAAATTAATGTGCCTCCACAAATGAGCTTAAATAAAATAACTGCTAGCGTGTTGTTTCAGCAACCTCCAATTAAAAACTCAGATGACAAATCGAGGCAAAGGCCTCTTCACACCCTAGAACATTAGGCTAAGAAACACTTACAAATCTCCTAAAGAAATAATTAAGAAAAAAAAAAGGGAAATAGAGGGAACATTTCATCTTACCTTGCCCAAAATTGACTGTTCAAGTCTTTCCTCACTTCAGTTCACTGCAGCATATGAACACAGCTGCATTTGCAGCATTATTCTCAAGGGTCTGTCTTATCCCTGTCCAAAAGGGACTAAATTGTTCTTTCTGGAGCCACTGCTTTTTTTTGCTAGGTACTTACAAGGGGTAACAAGGAAAGGATTCAGTAAGTGTTTGAATAGCCATGCTCTCTCTCCTCACTTTTTCTTGGTCATGAAGAGTGGAAAGGCTAGAGACCTCTCATGGAAATGTTCTCTTCTGAGATGAGCTGGGGAATAAGAGGCTAGAAAGCAGTGCTGCAGAAATGGACCCACTGGTCCTGGTTGATGGCAAGTCGAACGTGAGTCAGCAGTGCCCTGGCAGCCAGGAGAGCCAACCATGTCCTGGGGTGCATCAGGCACAGCATCACCAGCCAGGCAATGAGGGGATTGTCCCGCTCTGCTCTGCACTGGGGCAGCCTCACCTCGAGTCCTGGGGGCAGTTTAGTCACCATAATATTAAAAAGATCCTTTGCATAACTCTCCCTGCAGCCTTAGAAAAAGAGATATGGCAGGCAAGGAGAGGACTGAAAAGACTTATGAGGAGTAGGTGAGGGGAACAAAGGAATTCACAAGCAGCAACATAAATCAGTTGAATTTGCCTGCTTTTTAGATCCTGGGATTTCCTACTACTGCCTTGGGGAATACAAAAGCAAAATGGCTTTCCCTGCCATGTCATCTGGACAGCTGCAAGCACAACACAGGGGAACACACCTAGAGAGCCACACACCTTTGAAGAGAAGCTGCCACGCAGCACAGGGAATGGACATAACTGGCAAAGGCCAGGCAGGAGGGGGAGATACTTATTAACCAGAGGAAGCAGAGTGAGCCAGTGAAGCAAACACAGTCAGTAATTTCCCTGGTTCCCCCCAGCAGTTACTTCAGACAGCAGGACTAAAGTAACAGTAGTTTACCAGCAAAAGCTGCATCTCTTCCTTTCTAATGCAGGCAAAAGCACAAAAGTTTGCTGAGCTTTGCAGATGAAGCTTGCAGCTGTAGGTTACTGTAGAGGGAAACTACAAAAACTAAGCAATATTAGTTCCTACAAACAGTCCTCTTTCTGCAACACAGCCCCATGCTATTCCATACATAACAGGGGCAGGGCAGGTCAGAGGCATCTCAAAAACAAATAAACATATTTAACCAAGCCTCAGTTGAACACCTCTTTTCTGCAACACAGGCTACAGCACCTGTACAAAATGAATGTTACAAAATATCACAAGAGCTGACTTTTACTTCCCCATGAGTGCAAACATGGGGCCTTCCAGAAACACCAGCAACAGGCACGCTTTGCTGAGAACAGAGCCCACCCAACTGCGTGTGCTCATTAGGCACTGAGGGATGGAACACCCACACAGCACAGAACAGCAATATTTGGAAACAGTTAAGTGCAGTGGGCTAGGTAGGGGGAATGTAAAAAGCAAAACACTGCCTACCTACCACTGCTTTGTTGACCCTGGCAGCCCTAAATCTAGACACTAAACACAGGACTCTCTTCTTCCTTGGCCCTCAGCAACCTTTATAGCAGAAAATCAAGGAAAGTGCCATCCATAACAAAGGCAGAAATAGAAAGTTACATCCATCAGAGCAAACCTTCAGTTTTGCAAGAAAAAAACTTTCCTGGAAAAGTGGCTAAAGCCACAGCAATATACAACAGGTGAATAAAATCTCATCCTTATCAGGGTTCTAAGCTAAGTTTGTCGTGCTCAGCCTCATCTATGGCTTCCACATCCACCCTTTTCTATAGGTCCAGAAACTCCACTTAAGCTCAGGCCTGGGTCTTCAGCATTTACTTGAGCTATACGTGTTTCATGCCCTATCTCCAGCCTCGAAACCCTTCAAGTCTATATTGCAGGTGGCCTTATCTCAAATTCCCTTTCTCTCTCTTATAGCTTGTCGCTGTAGGATCATGGTGTTACTTTTACCAACTCAATTTGTTCCTGTATAGATTTGAGTATTCAGTACGTTCCTGTATGAGTTCAGCTGCTTCTTAGCTCGTCTTTCCTGAGACTACCGGCGAATCCTGTTATCAGCACCAGGCCCTGCCTGCCGCGTTCCAGCCCTGTGGGGCTGTGCTGGGCTGCTGAGGGCTCCGGCAGCACTGAGATTGCCCACAGCCCCCAGCTGGTTCTCCTCCCTGGAGCAGCCTTACTGCTGCTGCCCAGCACTCCCCGAGCTCCTTACTCCTGCTCCCCAGCATTCTCCTTTCAGTGATTTAAAACGGATTATAAGTAGGAGTAAACTGGCGGGGCTCAAGTGGATTTAAGTCTAAGGCTTCCCTCTTCCAGAGTCGTGTGGGCACTCTCGGGTTCCCAGCCCCCCTTCTGCCTTCGCACCGTAGGCAGCCGTTCGGCACTGCCTTGATGCAGGCGCTGACACTGAGGGGGCCCTTCCCCATCCCCTCACTACGGGAGTGTCCCTGTCCCGAAGCCCGCCCGGGCCACCACCGAGCCCCGAGGCGGCGCGGCGCGGCACGGGCAACGCGGCAGCGGTACGGGGTCGGCAGCGGCGCGCGCGCGCACGCACGCACGCACGTACGTACGTACGCACGCATGTACGCAGGCACGCAGCCGTTGGCGCGTGCGCGCGCGGCACGTGTCGGCGTGGGCATCATGGCGGAGCGGCGCGCGGTGCCCAGCGATCTGTTCCCCCTCGTGCTCGCGTTCCTGCGCGAGAGCGGCTGCCAGGGCGCCGCGCGCGCCTTCGCCAGGGAGGCGGCGGCGGTGAGCGGGGAGCGGGACGGGGTGGGGACGGGACGGGGCTGACTGACCGATTGACTGGCTGACCCTGGCTGACGCGGCCTCTTTCGCTTTAGAAGGAGCAGGACCCCAACTCGGCCTCCCTCCTGGACATCTTCACCTACTGGCTGCGGTAAGTGCCCTCCGCCGCGGGTGCCCCTCCGCCCGTTCCGCGCAGGGCCCCGCTCAGCCCTTCTGCCCGCAGGTCTCCCGCGGCCCAGAAGAGAAAGCTGGTCCCGAACGGCGGCCAGGCGAAGAGGAAGCCGTCCGCCAGCAGCAGTGACAGCTCCAGCGAGGAGGATGAGAAACCCCCCGCTAAGAAGCCAGGTTGGTTTGTGAGCGGCCCTGGTGCAGACCGGGGTTGTGTTTGGCATTGGCTTCTCACGTGCATTTAGAGCTCAACTTCACCAGCTCTTTTGAGGTCTTGCAGCAGCTCAGGGACTAGGTTTGTATTGATTGATCTGGGTTTTTGCAGGTCTTTCGTCCATGACTTGTAAGGTATGTTCATTCTAGCTAAGGGCAATCTCTTTATCTTGTTATAATTCAGGCACAGCAGAGTTTCTGTCCCATACAAGGTTTTAGCCATTCCAGAGAAACGCCAGGCATCCGTACTCACCTGCTGCTTGTGTGAGGTTGCCACACTTTTTTCTCTCAAGCTCCTCTACTGTGCTCTCATAAAATACATCCCTCCACTGCACTTTGCTATGTGGTGAGCTGTATTTTTCCCTTTTATCTGAAACTGTTCTTATATCTTTCCTTAATCACTGTACACAAGACTGTGTGTGTGTCTAGCAGTAGATTTGTGGGAGGGAAGGAATAAATGGGGAGAGGGAGAGTCACAGAAAGAAAATATGTCTTCAACTTGAGCCATCCTAAAGCTGAATTTGAACTTATATCTGATTTTTATTTGATAAGGACAATTGTAAATATAACATGAGACAAAATTAATTCTTTTGCTCCACATTATTAAAAAGCAATCAGTAACTTGGAAGTGGATTTGGCTAAAACACATGTAGGTGCTTGGAACCTTAACATGGTATTGCAGGGGTTCTCTTTGCAAGCACTGGTCTGTACTTGTTCAGCAGGTTTCTTTAAGCTGGAAGGTGTGCAGAGGCAGCTAATACTGTCTCAGTTTGGGGGGGTGTTCTTTCTTTGTGGGCTGTCCTTTTTGGTGATAAACATCTGCTCTTAAATTTGTGAGTGACAAAGATAAAGTCTAGAATTGGTTTTATCTTTCTGCTTACCCATTTTGGAGCAGTCTGCCACACAGTGCTCAAGAAACAAAGTCAGTGTTTTGAACTTCAGTCGTGGTTTAATGACCTTAATATATAATTTTGCCCTGATACCCAGTAGTGCAGGATATAGGTACATGAAAATTGAGAATTAACTTGTCATTAATGTGTGCTGTCCCTTATTTGCAGCTAAAGCACCAGCTGTGCCCAAAGGAAAAGCAGTTCCTGCAGCCAAGATGGCAGAGAGCAGCAGTGAGGACTCCAGTGATGATTCAGACTCAGAGGAGGAGAAGAAGCCAGCAAAGGTTGGCTTTTCTTTCCAGCCTCTTTAATGCACGTTTGACAGTGACAAATAATAGCAAATTTGACCAACAGAATTGTGTGTGAAATTGGGCTCACTTGTCCTGAACTATGAAGTGCCCTGGCTGCTGCAGATACAATGCAAAAAGACATTTCTGTAGTGCCATTTGGACTGGTCCCCGTAAAAATAAATCTGTCCAGCACCTACTTTGTTTCATATCCAAGTCTGTTCCTTGCTTTTATTCTAAGACTGCCAGGGCTTACTTCCTTTGCAAAGAAAGATTTAGTTACAGTTTCTACTGTAAGTTGGATCTTTATATATATGTGTGTTTATTTAAAAAGAGAATCTTCTCTTTCCTTTTTCTTGCTACAGTCATGGTCTTGAAGTGCAGGGGAGGAAGAATGATGACAGGGGAGGAAGAGTGATAACATTGTACACTAGAGGAGACCAACTAGAGTTGCCCAGTCAGTATTTTCAGTCTTCAAGGTAGTGTGATTGTAGAAGGAAGAGAACAGTGCCGGCCTCAGAGCTGCCCCATTTTGAGGAGGCAGAACTGAAGACCAATGTGTAAAGGAGGGTTCCAATGCATTTCTGGGAGGTTTTCTAGAGCAAAACTCTTATCCTAGGATTTTCAGACTCTGACCACTAAGCAGAGTAGTGTTTTCAAATCAAAATGGTAACCTCTGTGAAAGACAGCTGTTTCTATACTCTGTGTACGTGTCCGTCTTACTAGCCTTGTTACCTTTTCACGACTATGAGAGTTAATCAGTTTTTCCTCCTGTTGTTTAGAAAGGTGCAAAACCTGTGGCGAAGCCAGCTGGAACCAAAATCCAGCCTCAGAAGAAAGCAGAGAGTTCCAGCTCTGACTCAAGCAGCTCAGATGAAGGAGCACCAAAGAAGCAACCACCAAAACCAGCAACACCTAAGTCAGGTACCGCTTATTGCATATCATGAGCAAAGTGCAAAATCAAAAAAGCAGGGGAGGGGTGCCGGGGACTGTACCTACCTGCAAAGACATTTGTATTAACATAGTCTGAAAATCTGCTTTCACTGCCATTTGCACTCCAGTCCAGTCTCTTCTGACATAGAGGTGTGGAAGTGAGTGCAAATAAAACATCTGATTCTAAACACTGTGTTGTTTGAATAGGTAGCTGTAGTCAGCAATCTTAACTGTTTAAGTTTTGTTTTTACCATTGTCTTCCCCTCAAAAAGCAGGGAAGATCTTTACATAGCCTTTGGTTTTGGAACTTCCCCTGAGCTACAAGAGACAGTTTTCAGAAACTTTTTCTAAGGTTGCAGTAGGATAAACCCACAGTTTTGCTGTACTACCTTAATCTGCCCTATAGGCTTCATGGTTCTTTTCTCTCTAAGATACTCACTGCTCAGTGTAATTATCTGTCGTCTACCTTAGCATGTTTTGCAATGTCCCTTTTTAATTCTCTCAAAAGGAAGTAAATCTGCCCAGGCTGCTGTCAAAGCTGTCAATGGAAAAGCAGAAAGCAGTAGCAGCAGCAGTGAAGATTCGGATGAGGAAAAGGCTGTACCAAAAAAGGTAAATTAGATCATGAAAAGGTTCATGAACAGTGTAGAGGTATAGTAAGACTGGGTGTTACCATCTTGCAGGCACAGACTACACAGATGCTGTGCTCAACATAACTCCTATATCTCCTTCTCCTTCATACAGTGGGATTATGTGTTCCAGCATCTCTCCATGTACTGCTTTCTTCCCTAATACCTCCTTACTACTTTCTCTGCTCCTTCCTTTACAGGAAAATATCTTGTTGTGTCATAACTGTGTTGTGTCTCCATTATGTAAAGTTGCTTTGGCCTGACTCTTTCATGTTTAGCTATCTGTAACTTTGAGTTTTCCACTAGTGAGTGTTTAAAAACGTTTCCTGCAACACAAAAATAATCATAGTTGGTTTTAATCACATGGCAGTTGCTAAATTTCAGTCAGTCCTCTGCCCCTTTGTCCAGAGGAGCTCACCATTAGGGGTTCATGGGGCAGAAAAGAATAGCAGAGGAGCTAGAAAGACAATGACGCTCATGTGTTTCTTAAAATTTGCATTTGAGAATCTCTGTTAATCTTTTTCCCTTTGTCTTCAGAATTTGCTCTTCAGTGAGGTATGGAACTAAACAAGGTCCACATCCAGTTGTCCCCACAAGATTTCTGCAATTTCCTTTTTTAATGTGTATTTCTTTTGATAAGGCTGTTCCGAAGAAATCACCTCTGCCAAAAGCTGCAGCTGCTCAAGCATGTCCAGGGAAAACCAAACGTGCCAAGAAAAGTTCCAGTAGTGAGGACTCATCTGACAGCTCAGATGATGAAAAGCCACCTGCAAAACAAAAGCCAAAGTCTGGTAAATAAAAAATACTAATTTGGGGTTTTTTGTGAAGTATCCAGGGCCATTCAGTTGCAGTCCAGCTGATGGGCTAAATGGGCCTCTGTTCAGTATAGTATATTGTCTTTAGGATTCCAGTAGAGAGCTGGTCTGAGTAGAGGGTCAATCAGCCAAGGTCAGTCTGACTCTCTAACCAGAGGATTTGAGAAGGCAGTAAATGAAAACAATGAAAAATTGACATACATGTTTTTTTTCTGAGAAAGCTCCTGTTCTGACAAGCTCCTGTTCTTCTAAAAGTGCAGAGAAAAGTTCTGCAGAGATGGTTGAGTCAACTGAACGCGAAGAGGAGAGTTAAACTCAGAATAGAAACGGGGGTAGCAGTGGGGTGGGTATAATGGTTCAAATTATAAGCTAGTATTGGACAGTAGCTACAGAAGGCGAATAAGTGAATAGCAGAAGTGCTTTATTCTAACTACAGCAAACATCTTGTGCTGCTGACATTATCATGCAGGCATCTGAATGCTGTGTTTCTCTTCACATAGGTCCGTACAGTGCTGTACCACCTCCTCAAGGAACACAGACAAAGAAGGGCCTTGCTAAGGCTCCTGCAAAAAAGGCTGAGAGCAGTGATTCTTCAGACAGTAGCGATGAGGCAGAGCAGGTGCCCTCAAAGGCAGAAACAGGTATGTTGTGAGGAGGAGAGGCTGCAAGGGAAGTACTACATTGTGCCAACAAGGTTTTTGCAAGGTCTTGGCTTCCTTGAAAAAGCCATTAGTCTTTGTTCTGTGTTGCTGTTTGCTCTTCTGGAAGCTTCTGATTAATTTGAAGGGCATCCCAAACAACACTGTGTACAACTTGTGGATCTGAACTGTGGTCAGGTTGGATTTGCACATGCTGGTTTGAGAAGTCATCAGAATCTAGTTTAGTGGGAATAAGCCAAGTTCTTGTGTGGCTTTCAGTGGGCTGGCTGAGTGGTGTACTGAGAATGGAGCTTTTTCACATCTGGAAAGGTTTGGATCTTGGGACAAAGGTTTGGTGTTGATGTGGCCTATTAGTTTTAAACTTGCTTTTGCAGGCAAAGCAGTAGTAGCTAAAACAATCCCTGTCCCCCAGAAGAAAGCTGTGACTAGCAAGAAGGCTGAATCCAGTTCTGACAGTGACTCAGGTAATTCAAGAAATCAAGTTCTGATTCTTTTGTGTTAATGTTTTTACTGGCCAAGTTGCTCTGTAGTGGTGCATCTAAGAGCCTTAGCGTATGAGTGTGACCATGAGACAAGACCATTGGCAAGTGCAGAAAGGTCCCCATGTTGCTGGATGGAAAGGGGAAGGGGGGGGGGGAATTGTGTATCAAGTTTCTCCCAGAAGTTTAACCATTAAACTCTTCTTCAGCATCAATGTCTTGAGATTTTTGGGGTTTGTTATTCCATTGTGTTTGGAGAAGTTTCTGAAATAAAAATGTAATCATCATATAAAGTTGAAAATAGACTTAGAAGATACCTGCCTTCTCCTAATGTGACCCTAGAAATGGGGGCGGTGTGCTTTGTCTCTCCTGTCAACCAGGTTTGAGGCCTGGTATTTCCCATGTAAGTTCCCTATGTGCTACATTTCCCTCTGAGTTCAAGATGCTCCTGTGGCATACCTCAGCATCTCTGGTGCCATGGCAGGGACTGGGTGGCAGCTGCCAGTCTGCAGACAGCTAGCCCTAGCACTAGGTTGTGTGATACTCCGGTGAGTGTCAGCAGTTCTGTGTTTTCTGGTTTTGTTGTGTAGTTTCTCTCAGAATTGTCAAGTTTTTGATTGACGTTACTAAAGTGCTCAGAAATACTGGAATAGATCAGGTTCAGTATTCCAAATTGATGTAACACAATACAAAGGTGTATTTGTACTCAAGAGTCTCCATTTTCAAACTGCTGCTTTCTCATCTGATGCAGAAAGTAGCTAAAATGAGATACTGTGCTGCTGCTGCCTCACTTTGTATGCTTTGTCAACTTTATCTCTTAATTTTTGGTATGGTTTTTTTGATCCTTACCACATAGATTCTTTTTCAATGTTTCTTCTTCCCAAGTTTCATGATACTGGTACTTTCTCCAGTTCTTTATTCAGTACTTCTTCTACATTATTCTCCAAATATCTACTTCCTTGTGGATGCATTAGTGAAGAACTTAAACTGTTTGTTTCCACTTTCTCCCAACAAAGAAGATGCATGGAAAGATAAATGCTGTCCCCTGACCATTCAAGTGTTCATCGAATGCTTGCCAGTTACCTAATGGCTCAGCCTTGAGCCACAAGCCATTTTGCTTTTCACTTACCCATAAGTTACATACATGTTACCACTAAAGTAACTTGCACATGAAGCCTATTAACTTGAAGAATTTTTTTTTTTAGATTCTAGCTCTGAAGATGATAAAAAGAAGGTAGGGAATAAGCTCCCAGCTAAACAACCTGTGATAAAGAATGCTTCCAAACCAGCAAACGTGGTTGTCAAGCCTGGACAAGCAAAGAAAGACTCCAGTTCTTCCTCAGACAGCTCAGGTATTGGGGTGGGAGAGGAGGAGAATTTCTACGTGCATGTTGTTCTTGTTCAGACCTCTGTGTTTCTAGGCAGGGTCTGAGGGTGCAGTTGAACAGGAATACCCATTGCAATGTTGTTTCAAGCAGATAATGAAGTGCACTGTGTATCAACACTAAATCTGTATGTTAGCCTTGTATTGAAGGAATGGGACTTAGTCTTGAATGCTTTTTCTTTCCATTCTAGATTCTGATAGTTCTGACAAGAAGGCAGCTCCTGTGAAGCCCTCAACTAAAGTGGCAACCCCTGCAGCAAAAAAGTCGCCAGCTGCCACAAAGAAAGCACAAAGTAGCTCTGATTCAGATAGCAGCTCCAGCAGTTCTGAGGATGAGAAGAAGAAGAAAGGCCCTCCAGCTAAACCAGCTGGCAAAGTGGCTAAGCCACTGTCCAAACCTTCTACCCCAGCTCCCAAAGCAGACACATCTGACTCTGATAGCTCAAGCAGTGAAGAAGAAAAGCCAGCAGGGAAACCAGCCACCAAATCTACAGGAGCAGCAAAAGCAACTGTGGGGAAGAAGGCAGCTGCTTCTAGTAGTAGCAGCAGCTCATCAGATAGTTCCAGTGAAGAGGGTGGGAAGCCTAAAAAGGCAGTGAAAGGGGTGCAGAATGGTTCTAAGGCCAAAGCAAAAGCATCTGCAGCAGCTGCTAACAACATGAAGTCTAAGCCAGCTGGTGGCAGCAGTAGTAGCAGTGAAAGCAGCTCTGAAGAAGAGACTGGAAAAGTCAATGGAGGTATTACTGACAGTCTGGGGAGTCTCTGTGTGTCAGATTGGGAAGTGGGTGTGTCAGGCAGTGTTACTGAGCTAAGCATGAGTGGAAGACTTCCTGAAACAATACTTAGTCTAATCTCTGTGTGTTACTAGATTATGCCATCTGCTGCAGTAATAAGACGGAAGGGCTAGTTTTGAATTTGGTGGGATCCTTTTTGTCTGTATTGCATAGCTGCTGGCAGTGAAATTTGTGGTAATGTGAAGTACTTTTCTGTGTAGTTGTTGCCAGTTGCCATCTGTGCATGCACAAGATAAGTGACAGCAAAGCAGACTGCTGGAGGACCTTGTCTGTGTGGAGTGGAACACCACAGTTGATGCCCCAGTGCACAACCTTGATCTTTAACCCTCCAGGAGGAAAACAACTAGTGATGCACTAGTGATGTGTGCAAGTGCATGTGGCATGGATCCAAAATCTGGCAAATTTTGACCAGAACTCTCTCAAAAATTAAAAAAATCATTAATATAGAGCTACTCTATTCCATAAAATTTTATCCATTAGGATAGGATGGGAAGATCCTTGCTGACTCAGAATTTCTGTTGGTGTCTGGTGCAGCAGTCTGTTTTCTGGGTGAAGTAATGCAGACACCAGTTCTCACACCTGTGTCAACATTGGGTTTGCTTTCTGGGGAACAGAAGCCATTACTTTTCCCAACAATGCCTTTAAAGTTTTACTGCTGTGCATCTGACAGGCACAATTGGGAAGAAACAGAAGAGGGAGGATGTTCCAGAGCCAGAGACACCACACAGTAAAAAAGCAAAGATCAAAGCCAAAACACCACACACAGTTCCCAAGGTGAAACGGGTGAGTGAGGGTGGACTATAGCAACTGGCTGAAGAGGCATCCCTGCCTTCTGAACAAGTAGGCTGGTTTGGGGTTTTTCTTGGTGGTTGGGCCCACAGGATTATTTGTATTTTTACTCCTCAAGCACTTAAACTTTGTCCGGAGAACCCTAGGGAGTGCACATAAGAACATAATATTATTCTGGCCAAAGCTGTTTGGATATACTTGCACGGGAGCAGTCCTGAGCTGCCTGATCTGAAGCAGGGAAAGAATCATGAATCTGAAAAACACTTAAAGATTGAGGTGATGTGAAGAGGGCTCCATATTTGCAGGGCAAGGAAGGAGGTTGTTGCTAAAGAAATATTGTGTGTTTGTATGTGCCTACTGTGTCTTGTTTTTTTTCTTGACAGCCGTCCTCTCCATTCCGCCGCGTAAGGGAAGAAGAGATTGAGGTGGATGCCCGTGTGGCGGATAACTCGTTTGAAGCAAAGGTAGGGCTAGGTAGTGCTGCCAGAGTGCTAACGTTTGGTCTCTGCAAGTACATGTCTGCAGAGCAGCCTCGGTGTGCTTCTGGGGAGTGGTTTTGGTGAGAACTTTTTCCACCAGGAGGCGCATGGGAGAGCGGTATCAGCTCCAGTGTGAATGTACTGGGGTTTGCTGGGTGCAGTCAAGTGCAAAGCATTGCCTTCACTCTCTTGGGTACTGACTTGAATTTCTTTTTCTCCCCGTCCATCCCTCACAGAAAGGAGCAGCTGGTGACTGGGGTGAGAAGGCTAACAATATCCTGAAATACACTAAAGGCAAATCTTTCCGCCATGAGAAAACAAAGAAAAAACGAGGCAGCTACCGTGGGGGCACTATATCGACCCAAGTCAATTCCGTCAAGTTTGAAAGTGACTGAGAATGTTTCCTTCGGAATTCATAAACCATCTGCTCACCAGAACATCTTGGATGGGCATATGGACATTATGGATGTCACGCCTGCCTGGAATGCTACCTCCCCTAGCCCCTTGTGGGGCAGGCAGCTCCAGTGTAGGGATGTGGGAGAATGGTTGGATGTTTCCCCCTTTTATTTCTAATTTTGTTTTAGTCTCCCAATTTGAAACCATCCTTAAGCTGGTGTTAATGGCACCACTAGGGTGACCTCCAAGACTTACATTTTCTACAGTCTTATTTTAAAAGGCTGGCAGTGATTTTTACTTCTGGTTTCTTGCCCATCTAGTAGAAGAATGAGAAATCATTGTCCTGTATTTTAACTTCCCATTTCTTTGTCAGCCAGTTTAACTCTTAATACCTGTGAAAAGGCAAGTATTGTCTCTTGCCTCTCACTAGTTACTATGAGAATAACAACTGATTTGAGCGGTCTGGCTGTAATCCCCAACCCCACCTGACATTTCAAGTTTATCCTTGTAGTGTGTCAGGGTTCCTCTTCTGTTTTCTCTCGTGGTTTCACCTTGCAATAAATACCTACTTTCTTCTTTCTTGCACTCCTGTGGAGGCCAATAACCAGACTACTTGGAGAAGCAGTCTCTAAATATGTCTTAGTAGTTGAGTAACAGTATTGATTGCAGTTGCAAGGTGGGGGCTATTGTCAGAAAGACCAAGGTCTATAGTATTGCTGTGGCACTCTAGATAAACACTTCGATTAGTGTAGCTGGGGAGTGGAGTTGTACAGAAACTTGCCTGCATGGGGGTTGTGAAGTTTCACTTGGTGGGAAGAAAAAAGGAGACTGAGGAGATAGAGGCCTCTTAGCAAAAGGCAGAGGTGAATAAGCAGTGTTTTTGTTTCAGAGGCTCTGGCTGCAGTGTGGCATTACTCCTTGTTCTGTCTGAACGTAAAATGTGCCAGCTTACACTTACTGCCAGCAATGTGAGCTGCAGCTTGTTAGAGTTTAGATGAATGTATCATAAATGCCTTAAATTCTGACTTGGATCTCTTGGTCTTGGAGCTGTTTTCCATCTGTTAAATCCCTCTTGAGAAATAAATGTCACTTTCCCGTTAGCACTAAGGCAAATAAACCCTGGTGCTGTAAGGTTTGAAGTACTAACTACAAGTATATGTTCAGTATGGGGAGTCACAAACAAGTTGAGAAACTTGCAGCCTAGACTGAGATTTCATGAGGAACTGACAGTAAAATGGCCTACTGCTGCTGAGGAGTGGGCTTGCATTCACTCAGTTGTGTGACTGCCTCCTTACTTAGGTGCTGCTTTGCATCTGGTAGAAAATATTCCCCCAAATACTTTGCCCTCTCTTAGGTGGGTTAACTAGTTTGAGGAGCAGTGGGTTGAGCCTACAGCCAGTATGAATTGAATAGTGGTAGTGCATGTTTGGGAAATGGAGTAGTGGGCTGTGAGATACGCTTACCCCACATGGTAAACAGCCACTGAGGTAGTGCAGGGCCTGATTTCCATGTTTCCATTCCCTCCCCAAA
Organism: Coloeus monedula; assembly: GCF_965178545.1. Classification (NCBI taxonomy): domain Eukaryota; kingdom Metazoa; phylum Chordata; class Aves; order Passeriformes; family Corvidae; genus Coloeus; species Coloeus monedula. The sequence goes on from NC_138788.1 coordinate 19,015,033, forward strand.
GGGTTCCAGTGAGAAGAGCCTTGTTACAGGAAGCTATGTTTGTGTGCAAAGCAAATTAGTGTCACTTAATTGAGGGTTGGATGAGACTTGATGAGCCACTCCCATGTACATGAGTGGCAACTTTTTCCAGTGAGCATTTTTCAGGACTTCCCTTCTGGCTTGCACAATCACTGTGGCCTGGATCCAAGGCTACAGTGCAGAAGGGCCCAGAAGACCATGATTATTACAAGAAAGTAAAGGTTAGAGGCCAAAGGAAGGTGGGAAGAGTATTTTCTGCATGGGGATTTGAACATCATCTTTCTTGTCATTTGCCCTCTTTTTTCTGTTTATCAGGATCTTACATTTGAAACTCTTTAAAATACTTTTATGCTTTGAGGTTTTTTAAAAAGTCCATAAAGTGTGAGAATTTAATGTGTCAGAAAATAAAGATTGCTGCCTTTGTAGTCTGAGTGGATCTGGTAGTTAAAGATATGGAATAGTGGGTGGGAAAAGGGTACCAGTGCTTGAGCGTAACAGCACTGTCTCTACATCTGTCTACAACCCCTTCTTGTCATCTTATTACGTGATTGTGGGCATGTAACAGACCTTCAGAAGTGAAACGTGGCCTGTGCAGCTGCCTGGTGAGTGATTACAAGAAATTTGGGTAAGATGCTAGAAGCTTTTATCAAAGCAAATAGGCTGCTCAAGTGCCTTCCCTTCAGAAGGTTGTCTTAGGTCTTCTCAAATATTGCTGCCAAATCAGCTGTATGGCAGCTGGCCATATAAGCACCAACATATTGGAAGAAGAAAGAATAGGCATAACTGAAAAACCCTGTATAGACCTACTTAAAATAACTGAATTCTGTATCCTCTTAGATTTCTTCCTCTATGTGTGCAAGGAAAAGCAGCTTGCTGATAGGTAAGGCCTTGTGGAGATCTTGAGTGCTGTAATGCTCAATTTTACCCCTTGCACTATGGTTCTGTGGAAAGGGTGGGATGATGCACCAGGTGCATTGGGCTCTCAGTTGCTTTGTAACCAACACTCTTTGCCACAGCCTTCCACCTTGAATGTGATGCTGTAGAAGATGTAATACTACCTGAAGTTTCAGCAGAGGATGCGGAAAATGTCATTAGCTTCGGTGGAGATCAGCACCTGACTGAGCAAGTGCAACAACTGTTGGCATGGGAGATGCTTTGTGAGACTCAAAGTGATGTGCTTGATACTCCTGGGAAAAACTGCTCCTTTCACAAGATTTTGCAGCTGCTAGACACGCTTACCCCCTGCAGTGGGCTGGGTCACCGCAACAATTTTGCAGCTGCTGGACACGCTTACCCTGGATCTCTGCTCACCCTACATCTCTACTCAGCTGCTGTCCTGGTGTAGAGGCCTGGTTTCCCTGTGCTACAGTGGTGCAGTTACAGCTATGGTTAGTCCTGGAAATGGACCAACAGGACATCCCCCTCTGGTGTGTGCTGGAACACTGTTCCTCACATCTCGATTCCTCTGTGCACCTTTCCCTTTTGCTGTCCTGACTACTGTGTTCCTGTTGTACTCTTCTCTAAAGGGGTCGGGGCCCTGGGGGCGTCCGGGCAGGGCCCAGTAGCGGTCACGGGAGACTCTGACAGCGTTCAGACGCACTGGCCGGGCCGGAGGCAGAAGCTGCAGCTGATGGGTACTGCCCCGCTGCCTGTCGAGCTGCCGGAGCAGCAGGTTCGGCTCTCCGTGCCCTCTCGCCCCGGTCCCCCCTCTCGCCCCGCCTTCGTGCCACAGCGCCGGGCTCGGCTTGGCTCAGGCCGGGGTGCGGCCCGTGGGCCGGGGCGGCGCAGCCCCGGCCCCACCTGCGCCCGCCGGCTTGAAAGGGGAAGGCGGGCAGCTGGTGGCTGCGTCCCTCCCTTCCTCTCTCTCTTCCCTCCTTCTTCCCGCACCGCCGCCCCTCTCACTCGGGCCGCGCTCCGGCGGGACTCGCTGCAGGTGGGTGCTGGCGCTGCGGCGGCGGCGGGCGGCAGCTGCGGCCGGTGCTTCTCGGCCCGTCCCACCGGGGAGGCTTCTCGGCTTCGCAGCGGCGGCGCTACCCCGCTGCGGGCCGTGGTGTCCTGCCCGGCTGTCGTGCGAGGAGGGTCCCTTCGCCCTGCGGCGTGGCGGGGTCGGTGGGATGCGCGGGCGGGGGCTGCCAGCCGCGCTCATGGTGAGCGCTGCAGGGCTGGGCTGAGCTTGCTTGGGCTGATGGCAGAGGCACCTGAGCGCTGCCCGACCGGGGAGACGGGGACAGGGACTCGTTCTGAACTCCCAGTTCTCAGTCTGGCCCCGGCTCTGCCCGGACGCGGGTGGGCAGCCTGGGTTGCTCCAGCGAGGCTGCTGATGGGCGCGAGTTCAGCATCTGCTTTAATGCGCAGGACCAGAGCCTTGGCACATGGACACGCGTTCAGAGTGCTTTTGTGTAACTTGCTTCATCTTCCTTTAGAAGATTACATCTCAGGAGTATCTTCCATATCCTGTTCTGCCTCCTCTTCCTATGCAACCCTCTTCAACCTCTGTTTATGGCAGCTCAGCCAGGTCTCATTCCTCTGGCGTGCTCAGAGCCAAGAAGCTCTTTGGTTTGATTGTGGGGTTTTTTTTTTACATGAGGGCGTCAATTGTTTCATTGAAGATAAGACTCATCCCTAGCTTCTCTACTCCTATAACTCTGTCAAATGTGATCAGACTTGTCTGTCAGGCCTTTATCAGTCCCCAGAGCTTTCTACACAAGATTTCACAACCTTCTGGAGTGTTTAATAACTTTTCTTTTAATGTGGCGCTTCTCTGCAGAAAGAAGCTGAAATGACGAGGCAGTAAATGGGAAGATTCTTTTCTTCCCCTCTTGACTGCTTCTCTAAAGTTTGGTGCACCTGTATCTTCCCAGTTTTCTCTGCGGTCTGAAGAACTTCTTTAACTTGACTGCCATACAAACATAACTTCTTAAGACCAAATAATGTACTACCCTGTCATGTGCTCTCACTTTGAGGTCTATGGCTCACATGACTATTTGGAAATGGCCCCAAGCTTTTCTTTCTCTTTCATCCAGGGATTACAAATAATGTTCTGACTTGCTTCCACACTGCAGACCTCAGACCACTCACGAGGAGCACAGTCTCAAATCAGCTGCTTCTGTCTTGCAGCCATGTTGTAAGCAAGAGGAAAAGGCTGTCCGGAAGAACTTGTTACTGCAGAGCACCCTGGTGTCACAAACCATCTCTGTTCCTTTCAAAAGACAAACAGGAAGCCTGTGGATATGGAATGGGGGAAATCTCACTTACCACCTAGACAGATTTAATGTATGATGAGAGGCCAGGTGGGGAAGCAGATGTATGATGTCTGACACCATCCCCCAGTTCAAGGTCTTGAAGATGTATGTAGCTTCAAATACTGTGACAAGCTGAGACCCAGGTCTTTATTTCTTTTCTCAGTTGTTATGGACCAGTATTTCCTTTAGTATCATGGTTCCCTGGCAGTGATCTATCGTCTGGCAACCTCCTGCTAGCCCACAGATTCCCACCTTGCTGTAGAACTTCCTCCATATAATTCTTAATGAGACAGGAAGGATGTTGAAGATGGTCCAAAGGTCCAAAAGTTAGGAACTGTTTGGGAACTACATCAATCTTTGTCCAAAACAGATGCTCTTCTGGTGCTGTTTTGTGGCAGCAGTAGCACCAACGTGGTGAAAAGTATAAATTATTCTGATGCCAACCTGATCACTGCTGTGATTGTTCCCTTTGGTCCTTTGGGGATCTTGATTTCCTTCATTCTCTGTGTTTGTAATGGGCTGCCATGAATATGTAGCTAGGAAAAATACTAGAAAGGTATGTTGTTTTGAGCAGACCATCTGTGCACTATTCAGTCTGTGTGCAAGCAATATTTTAAAAAACCCTCAGGGTTGTAGACTGCCAGGGGATGCTTATATCTGAAGGGGAGTTTTTTTCTTTATCATTGTTTTCTCTACTAAAATACTAATGCTAGTATTGGTGTACTGTAATACTAATATTAGTATACTGTAGTGCTAATACTAGTGTTTTAATGTTATTTACCCAGGTGACTCTGGTTAAGCCAGAGTCTGCGATAAACCAAAACCAGAGTACAGAAGCCCACCAAGCAGTGGGCTAGATGTGATTGATGGTTAAATTTCCCTATTTCAACCTGTGCTTTGCTAAGTTTGCATTGTACAGTATTGTATCCCCTAAGTTTTTACTAGGGATTCCCCATGGCAGCTCCTGCTTGTACTGCAATATCCTTTGCAGTGACAAAGTTGCTCTTGGAGCTGCATACCTGCCTGCTTTCACAGAGTCTTGGCTTCCATAAATTAGCTGCTGCTAGGCTTGCTGTCAACCTGATGGTAGCAGATGGTCCTGGTTTTTCTGGACCATACCCAACAGAACAGGCAACTTCAGTATCTTATTTCAGGAAGAATTTAGAGCATCCAGGTGAAGATATCTTTTGCTTTTTGTCTTCAATGAATTCTGGTGCTTTGTTAACTCCTGAGAAGTTTGCAGTGAAAACATTCCTTACTGTGGGCGAGACCTTCACAGAGACTTGGATGCAGGAGGGGAAATAATTCAGCCCCATGTGCATGGGCTTCCAGGTCCTAGGCAGGAAACAAGTAATATAAAAAAGTGGGGGAGAGGGAGATATGTAAATGGCAGTCCTTGCATTTCAGCCTGCTCGCTGCCTTTTCTTTGGGGGCTTCTTTGCCTAGACTGCTTCCTGTGAGAGGTTTTAGTACTTCAGCCTAATAAAAGGCACCTGAATTAAATTAGAGCTGTAGCTGCTCAGTTATTCCACTTAAATTGATTCGTGTAATTTTCGATCAATACCAGAGCCATACCCTGTTAAACACGTTAAACAGGGCAAAATCATGGGACAAGTTTCATCCCAGTAAGAGGTTTCTCAGGGGCATTTCAGAGGGCTGTGCTCTCTCTGCTCCCTTTCTGCTGCCTCACCTTTCAGTGTCAATGCATTGCTGTTGCTTTGAAAGCAATCTCCCAGCAGCTGAAGGTGGCCAGGTGTGCAGGGTAGGGGAAATGTTGCTGCCTGCAGTGACAGTCTTGCTTCCCACTGCGGCAGGCTCTGGTCCTGCTCTACTGAGGTGCCTGCTCTTCCCTGAATGCTCCAGCAGTGAAACATTTGTGGCATGGGTTTTTCTGACAGTTCTCTTTAACCCTTACTCTGGCTGCCGGTGTTAACTGTGATGTTAGGGGCATTGCTCTGTGTAAATCAGCCAGCTGGCATGGTTCTGCCAAGCACTTGTCATGAAAACAGGGAAGGGTCTAATCTCTCTTTACAAGCCTCTTCCACTTGTAGTGGCAGGGTTATTTTTCAGTATTTATGTGATGTAGGCACTATACCAGGACTTCCAGTCCACAAACAAGGAGATGGTTCTGTCTACTCTGCTCTCAGGCCTAGTGTGGGATCTGTCATTTACTTGGATTTTGCACCTCTGTCAAGGCACAAGCTGTGATTTCACCTTCCCAGAGAATCACATTCCCATGCCCAGGTGTTTGAAGGTTTCTATTGAAGACTACCCGCCTGCAGTAGCTGAGCTCCAGTAGCCAGAGAGCTGCGCTGGCCACAGCACCTGCCCCGGCTGCAGGATCCTGCTGCAGAGCTCATGGAGCAGCTTTGGGTCAGTAAGAGGTAAACCAGGGAGGTGAGCAGCTGGATTTTAAACCTTCCCTCATCTGGGCTGTTTAGTCCTTGTCTAGGTCTGGGACTTCCTTCCCCTTTGCTATCAACCTGAGACTGCAACAATGACTAGTTGCTGAAAAAGGGACAGAGAGCCCTTGTGCCCTTTGTGCTGGTAGTTAGCCTTCATCATATCCCAATAGCACTAAAAATCAGGGATCTGTCTGGTGTATCCAGCACAGCTCTAGGGCTGGAGGTACAACCAGGGTACGTTTCCAGGCATGGACAGAGCAGAGATTATCTCTGGTGATATTGAGCTGGAGCAGGAAAAAAGGTCTCTTCCTGCAGCCTGGCGTCCTCTCACCTCTTAGCAAGGTTTACAGCCTCCCTTGTTGCTTGGGCAGGGAGAAGAGGTTCCTGAGCCAGCACCTTTAGGGATTGCTCCTGATTTTGGAAGGGATGAAACCACCAAGAGCAGTTTGCAAGTCTCACTGTGTCAGCATCTGCCCCTAACCTGAGGGCTGAGATTGACAGCTTACTTGTCATTTGGATTTTGGTAGTCCCCAGGGGGTCCTGGCTGAGATGAGGGTCTCAGCAATGTCTGGCACATAGGTCCATGGCAGAACACAGTTCTTGCTGAAGATGGGTGACAAATTTTTTCTTTAAAAAACTATTCCTTTTACCCAGATTATTTCTTCATCTTTTACTTGTTGCCCAATGAGAAAACACCCTACCCACATATAAAACCTCTTCTACTCTTCTTGGCATACTTATGTGCATGTATGACCCATTAGGTGCCCCAGGACAAGCCTATACCTGCTTCTGTCCTTAACTCCCTGCCATCCCAGAGGAGATCAGCAGTACACGGCAGCCATCCTTCCCATGTTTCCTGGAAGCGGCATGTGCTCCTGGATCTGCTGTGAATGTCATAGCCAAATGCTTTACCTTCCCTGGTGTTGGGCAGGATAAGTTCCCTTTGGGCCTCTCGGGTAATGTGAGCACCAGACCAGCTTTGTGGGCTATAGCTCTGTTGTGACCAACACTTTGTCACAGGCCCACCTGTTTCCTGCTGTTAGGGAGGCAGGATGCTGGGCAGATCCTTACTTTCCTTGCAGAGCTTATGCTTTCTTCTCTCCAGCCCATCACCTTTGTCTACATTCTCCTAGAGCTTTTGTTCTGTGGGTCCAGCTACCCCCTTGGTGTCTGTTAGCTTTTCTCATGTTTCTCATCACTTGTGTGGGCACAGCCACACAGTTGACCCAGGGTGGGAAGGGTTGGGAGTCCAAGCACTAGCAGGAATTGCCTTTGAAACAGGATAGGGTCCCAACCAGCAGCTGCTCTGTTTCTTTCCCATGTCCTGTCCCCACATGGGACAAGAAAGCAATGGAGGAAGAAGAGAGCAGTTTTACTCTCCTATGTCTGTGCCCTTACTTGCTTCGTTTGGCCAGAGATAGTCAGCTGCTGAGGGTAGTCTGAAGATTGTATTTAGCAGAATCTTGTCTGTTAATTTCTTTCCCACATCTTAATTGATCAAGCACTAGTGGAGAGGCTGTCAGAAAATCTTGTACCAAATTCCACTCTACCACGTCCCTGCAACCCCATCAGGGCTTAGTGTGTGGGGGTCATCCAAAATCCACTTCTAGTTGTTCCCCTTGTAACTTCTTCCCCTTCCCACTGCTGCTTCCTAGCATGTCTGAACTGGGTTCCTGCTTCTGACTATTCCCAAATAATTATCACATAATTCTTCTCCCAAAATAATGCTAGGTGTGGGTGAGGCGCATTCGTTTCCAGTGATGTAGCAACATCCCTTACACAACAGAAATCTTGGGTGTTTCACCAAACTGAAGAGGGGATGACGGCTTTAGGAGTGTGACTAAGGGGCATCAGTGTGCCATAGGTGTTGCATGTTATCTCTGGGATTGCTTTCTGGGTTTACCTTTTTCTAGTGGATGAGTATCCTGGCACCTGCTTTCCCTTGCCAGCCCTTTCCCCAGAGCCTCCCATGACTGATCCATACTGGAGCAACTCTCTGTCCAGACTGTTGCTGTGCTCTCTGAGATTGCAGTTCCTCTCGGCGGGTCCTGCTGTGACCTGGATTTGCTCCCACCCTGTTTGTGCTGAGCAAGGTGCCTTGCCAGCCATGTGAGGGCCAAAGCCAGAGCATACCTCTTGGCATTCCCACCAAGCTCTGCAGGCCTCCCTGCGATCTTGCACAGACATCAAGGGCTCAGAGAGAACCAGCTGTTCTGGCTGGACAGAAATAAAAATAAAATCCAGCTGAGCTGGTTCTGTAGCGGTAAACAGGGACTGAGCAGCAAGTGTCCCTGCTGGTGCAGTGACCCAGCAGAGCTCCTCCAGCCACTCACCCTCTGTAACTCTGTGTGAGTCAGTCTGCTAGTTTTTGAGCCTTAGGAGCACAGAGAAGAGGTGTTCTGGAAAACTCCTCTGAAAAGACCCTGATATCTGACTTTGGTTGTTGGGGTCTTTTTGTGGCTTTTTTTTTTTTTTAGGGCAACACAGGGTAGATGGGGATGGATGTTCCCCAGTGAAGAACTCCAGACTGCTCTCCTTTCCCAGCTCATGAGCTTCTGGCTTGCAGCTACAATCGCAACTGTTAGTTGTTGAGTGCATGACAGAGATACTACATTAATGGCATGTTTGTCTCCTTGCAGTGATGAAGATGATGAAGGTGCTACCGTGCCCTGCTGCTCTTCTTTTCCTAATGACTACATTCACTGTGGAGCCATGTCACTGTGCCAAGGTGCTGATCATGCCCACCATAGTCTTTGACAGCCACTTGCGAGTCTTCATGCGGGTGGCAGAGGCACTAAGTGACCGGGGCCATGACCCTGTGCTGCTACTTCATGAAGGTCGGGATGTGGAAACCTCCCTGCCTGGCTTCCGTGTGCAGAGGTACTGGGGTATCTTCAGCACAGAGAGTGCAGATGCCTGGGTGCAGGAGAAGATAAAGCGTGTCTTTCAAGGGAAGATGACCTCTCTGGAGGTGTTTTCATTTTTGGAGAAGTACCTGGAAAACTGTGACCTAGTACTGGGAAACTCTACCCTTCTGCAGAAGCTCCAGTGGGAGCACTTTGACCTGCTTTTGGTGGACCCCAACGAGATGTGTGGATTTATCCTGGCCCATATCCTACAAGTCAAATACTCTGTGATTTCCACTGGTTTCTGGTTCCCAGCAGAGATTGGTGCCACCTCCCCCATTGCCTATGTCCCTGAATTTAACTCCCTGATGACAGACAGGATGGGCTTCCTTGGTAGGACGTGGAATCTCCTAGTCTACATAATAACTCGTGTGGCTACAAAACTGGTCATCCTGCCCAAGTTTGAACGTCTCATGGAGAAGCATAGGGTGGTGCCTAAGACATCCATGTTGGACCTTGTTCATGGAACTAGTCTTTTCTTCCTCTGTAATGATGTGGTGTTGGACTTTCCCCGTCCAACGCTCCCCCATGTCGTTTTCACAGGGGGGATCCTCGCTGAGCCTGCAAAGCCCCTTCCAGTGGTAAGTGTGAGAAAGCTTTGATCTATGATTGCACATTAACTGGGGAAGCTACTTACTACAGATCTTCTTTGGAAGAACCTTGTAAAAGTTCTGAAGCCCCAAGAGTCTGGAAAGCTGCTGTGTTTTGGTGCTTGTGGGTGCATCGGGGAGACAGAGAACACTGAGGGCTGTCAGGCTGCAGGGAGGATGTAGAATTAAGTGGTCCACTCTGAAGCAGGATTTGGCCTCACTGTCCATGTAAAATGGTGTGTGGAATTCCTAAACTGAAAGTGTTGCCCTTGGGACTTGATCATGAATAGTTTGTTTGCTCCTCTGCTAAAGTGGAAATGGGAAGAACAATTAATCTTCCTTGTTTCATCACTGATATATGTTAATCCAGAGTTTCCTCCTTCACCCTATTTCTCACAGAGCATTTCCGCCCTTGAACTTGTAGTCTTAAGAAACCACAGGGGTGAGCTATTCTTGTTCCTTCATTAAATTCAATGCAAAATCCCAAAGTGTAGAAAACTGAAGGGTATCATCCCCTTTTTCTCAAGATTCAGTCCTGAAAACTCCTCTCAAGACTTTCTCCAGCCTATGCCTCACTAATCCCAGGAATAAATTCAGAGGGACAAGCTCCTAAAGCCTCTGACTGAAGACAGCATTGGAACAGAGCAGGGCTTACCACTTTTACAAACATTGAGGGGACATAAACCTGGATAATAAAACTTGGGCAGTCAAGATGTCCTGGTGTCCTGACTAAGGGCCTGAAATGGAGACAAGATTTCAGCTTCCAAATTATTAGAGACCTGTGGATGCCAATATTTTTCAGTTAAAAAAAAGTGAGATCAGGTGCCTTAAAAAGAAGGTCTCCAGATGTGTCTGACTGCACGTCAGCCTTGCCTACATGGCATGGCCTGCAGGTAATGAAATGCACGTAGGGTGCTCCAAAAGCTGGGTCAGAGGGTAGCTGCCTCACAGCTCTTGCAAAATGCTGGCTTGGTCCAACCTGGTCACATACACACCTGCCTTATAAAGAGGGGAGTTGTTTGCTAGGGCATTACTCATGTGCTTCACAACTTCCAGAACAGATCTCAGGGCAGCTAGGGAAGAATGATGGAGATAAGTCTGGAGCCCTGCAATAGGTGGTGGCTGTCATGCTGGCAGGTAGGCATGTCTGTGTCCACGTTATGGGATGCCAGCAGAAGAGAGGGCCTCTGTAGGTCTAGGTGTATCTTAAAGAATGTTCCATCTGAAATGGAGCAGGGTTATGTAATTAAGATGTTTATTTCCTCCTATTTGAAACACTATGATTTTGAGTGCTTCTAATTAGGACTTGGTTAAATATAGATAATTTATTTGAGAGAAAGTGAGAACATTTGGTGGTCAACCATGCTTCTCTGGCAACTTCAATGCTGTTTCTGAAAGTCAAATATTATGGCCCAATTGTAATGGATAACATAATCATTTGGTTTAGGAGTTGCTGTACTTTTATTCAGAAAAGGAAAACTAGCACTTTCTCTTCTGTAGCAGTTTCAGTGGTTGTACTGCTCAAAGGATGTGAAACTCAAAAGAATGGAGACACCAAAATATCTCTGTTGTAAACTTTTTGATTCTTGGATTGTTTTAGGGCACTCTAAGTATTTCTGCAAAGATAGGCTTGCATCTCTGAAGCGTACAACAAAGGAGAAGTATCCCCAGAGAGTTACACTAAGATGTGCTTTGTAACTCTTTTGTACTATGATCCCCCAACTTTTTTTATTTAAAAAGATTTTTATTAAACTTCCCTAAAATGCCCCTGACTGGGATACATGGGAAACTTGAAGCAGGACAGAACTCATAATGAGAAATAGACTCAGCCCAGCCTGGCATAAAAGGGAATAGTCCATGTTTGCTCCACAGCAGCTGTGGTTGCTGATTTCTTCTCCCTGCTACCTTCTGGGTTTGGTTGAAAAAAGTACACACTCTGTTCTAGGTACAAGCCTGTTTATGTAGCATTACAGGTAGCATCTAAATGAAGGACAAATAACTGTGGGTTTTACTGGATCTGTAGCTACCTCTCTGTCCAGTGATCAAAAACTAAATCTGTTGCCTGCAAGTAGCTATTGAGGATGGGTAGAAGTCTCCTGTCAAGATGGCAAGACTTTCTGCCACTTCCAGGAGAGTTTGTAGGAACTCTCCAGCAAGATGATGTTCCTAACTGTGTGATGTTTTGTCTGTTGTATCAGCCTACATCTAGAGAGCCTGACAGTCATCCTGTCTTAGTGGTGACAGGAAAATAGCCCTCCTCTTTTTACTCCAATTTCCTTCTGTCCCCTGGCTGTTCCTATGTGGGCCCTATGTTTTCAGAACCTTTCTTGTCAAAGAGTAATTGTGTTACCTCCAATGAAGGAGATAATGCTGTGAAATGCAAGTTTTGGACACCTCCCTGCAAACTCCCAAGGCCAGCAGGTGCTCAAATAATTTCTGTCTGGCTGGGTACAAAAATCACAGTGGTTTTAGAGTTCATTGCCTGGTGAAAACCGTGTAGCTTTGTGCTCCAGGTGGATTTGGCTTCATCTTCTCTGGGGACAGCTTTCTACTGACAGAGGCAAGAATGGGAAGGGCCTTTCTGCAACAGTACTTCAAGGCAGCTGTGTGTGTTTTGCCCACAGGGTCTGCGTCTCTGGGTGGAAGCAGCAGAGGCGGGTGTTGTTGTTGTCTCCTTTGGCATCGGGATCCGAGCTCTTCCAAGCGATTTGGTGGAGAAGATGGCTGGTGCATTTGCTCGCCTCCCGCAAAGGGTGGTGTGGAGGTGAAGAGGGAATGGGATTCATTTTCACTTGAGTTGGATGAAAAACAGTGTTGAGGGGTTATTCATTTCAAATCACAGAATTTGCTTTCTGTCTCTTGGTCTGATTGAATTTATTATTGTTCTCTATGTGTTTCTCTTCCCCTTTTTTCCCCTTCCTCTGTCTCCTCCCACAGATATTTTGGTCAGAAGCCAAGAAACCTGGGTGAGAATACGCTGATGATGGGGTGGCTGCCCCAGAATGACCTGCTAGGTAAGGCTGGGTTCTGTGTATGTGTGTGCTGCTAGCAACATCCCTGGAGTTTAGCCCAAACCACAGCAAAGGCATATAAGGATAACAGCACCTGTGTGGGTCTAAATCTGTTGCTTCTCATGTGTCTGATCTGTACAAAACATGATCCTCACCTAACACCTGCTTGAAGCTGCTTGGCTCCTGTCTCCCTTCTCCTCCAGGCTCTACTCAGCATTTTTGGGCTGCTGAAAGCCAGATGTATTCCCAAAGGGTAGCATCCTCTCTGCTCAGCATGCCTGTTTTTCCCTAAAACATGCATCAACACTGTGTGTTGAGGAACCCCCTGGTAGCCCTGTTGCAACATGGAAGGCACTGACTTGCTGCTGTTTCTTTACCTGCAGGCCACCCCAATGTGAAAGCCTTTGTCAGCCACTGTGGGATGAATGGTATATTTGAGGCAATTTACCACGGTGTGCCAGTGGTGGGCTTTCCTTTCTATGGGGACCAGTTTGACATCATGACCAGAGTGCAGGCAAAGGGCATGGGTATCCTCATGGACTGGAGCAGAGTAAAAGAAGAGGAGCTTTACCAGGCTGTCATCACAGTCATCTCTGACCCCAGGTGAGGCATCTGGAAGCATCGCGCTCTTCCTTGGTGCAGACAGTGTGTAGGGACCAGTGTGACTTTGTGTTGACCCCTACACCGCCTGTAGTGGCTTCTGGACCAAGCACAGTTGCAAGCATTGCTCAGCTGGCCAGACGTGTCACTGCCTCAAAATCCTCAGATGCAGTGCAGGAGGAGATACTGCAGCATTTGCTGCTAGAGTGTGATCTAGTTTGACTGACTAATGTTCTTACCAAGTTTTCTGAGATACTGGGGAGCAGACCTCTTCTCCTAATGCCAGCCTGTCATAAGGCAGAGTGAGATCACAGCCTCACATTGGGACCTCCCTGGACTTGTCCAAACAACTTCCTGTAGAAACAGACAGGGAACTGCAGGTAATGCTCCATCTGCTCCTTCTGACAATCATATACTCTGCTCTTTCCTAGAACTGAAGCAGGAAGAGAAAAGAGCACAGGGCTCCTGTTTTCTAATGGGACATGTGCAACTGCTGGTTTTTGAAATGCTCTCTGAGAGCTTGATTTTTTTAAATAGTTTATATTTCTTACCTATTAAGAGGTGTTGCAGTTTGGTACCTTGAAGGGTTTGGCCACTCATCAAGTGTGTAACTTTTGCTTGATGCTGGGTGAGGTCTTAGGGTGCAACTCCTCAGAAAGTGCAATACACATGAACTCACTGAACAGGTACTTGCAAGCCAAACTGTCAGTGTTGTTTACAAAACACAAAGTAAAATACACTCTGGCTTTTGCCTTCATGGCTGGCAAGTACTATCAGAGTGGCTTCCAGAAGAAGAATGGAAGAAATTTGCCCCTCTCCCAAGGTATTTTTTGGGACTTGAAAGCATCACTGGATGTCTCAGACCACTTCTCAGGTACGAAGCTTCTGTAAAAAGGTAAATGTCTTGTCATCTTCCCTTGCAGCTACAGAAAAGCAGCCCAGCACATCTCAGCTCTGCACTTGGACAGACCAATGCACGCTCTCAACAGGACAGTGTATTGGCTGGAGTACATCCTTCGTCACGATGGGGCACCCTACCTTCGCCCTGCTGTCTATGACCTCTCCTTCTATGAGTATTTCTGCCTGGACATCCTGGCTCTTCTCTTGCTATGTCTGGCTAGTATTGGATTTGTTCTCTACAAATCCGTGGTGTGGTGCAGAAGGAAGGGGGCCAGCCCTGTGTATCAGAATGGAAGTTGCATGAAAGGCCACTTCACAGATGAAAAAAAACTGCAGTAGTGGCCGGTGTGTTCCAGGGCATATCCCATCACTGTGAAATGAACTGCTGCTGTGCCAAGAAATGTATGGCATGCAGGCACAGAGAGGGGTGAAAGATCTGCAGGTCTGGATGAGAAGAGAGTGGGGAGGGAGGAGTGTTGCAAAGGCCTGTGTGCACACCTCTGTGTACAGCACTTGTGGGCGGGGGGGTGAATTCAGGCATGGGTGGGAGCACTTGGCCAGGATGCTGGGAATGGGGCATGGGTAGGTAGACTTCCAGGGAGGAGTGCAAGTTGTTCCCTTTGTATTGCACATTGGTTTAGATGCTGGTGTTGCTCTTCTGGCTTTTTGGATCATGGAGGCTCTGGAGGTAGGAACAGCATTTCATGTGCAGCAGACACCGTTTTGCCTCTGCCTTGTTACTAAGAGCCCCAGCAGTTGGGATACCTTTATGTGCAGATGAGAACTGAAGCAGAGCTGTGGACGAGGAAGGGCACTGAAAGTACCATCTACAAGAGAGAAAAATTGGTCTGTTTTAAGTTCTGCGGGTAAATATTGTTCTTCCTGCTTCAGTCAATACTCTGCAATTCTGTTTGTGTTTGAGCTAAATTATTGTTTTTTAAAATAAACTTATATTCTTTCTCCTGTGTGGCAGTTCTCCGGTCTTGGTTTAATGTGAACCTGTGATTCCTGTGACAGGAAGTCGTTCAAGCAAGATTAAAGTGCTTTTTCTCTCTCATTACTGCTGCTATGGTCTCCACATACCCCCATCAGCAATTTTTTGGCCTTTCTGCAGGCTTTCGTGCAGTGCCTTCCCTCCTCTGCCTTCATGTGGCACACACCCATGCCCATAGCATCTCCAAACCTGTGATGAAAGAAAAATCTGGGACAGATGTAAGTGCCAGGACCACAGGATGAGCAGCCAATAGCTCAGAGAGCTGGTCATAGGCAGTGGGCCATACACCATATTTATAGAAGCAGCAAGCTCTGCCCTTTCTGAAGAAAAAGGAAATGCCTGCTCATTTTGATGTGAATAGACAATACTGTTGCCCCACATGGGACATGGTCTGGAGTGATACCTAATGTGTTTTTACTCACCTTGGACTCTAAGGCAAACCTAATGGGTGCAGTTGTACAATCTGTGCACAGCATTGTCTGATGGTCCCACTGCCAGTGCTCCACACTGAGGATCAAGGGCTCTGCTCCGTGCTCCCACTGGGGCCACTGCAGTGCTGGCATGAGTTGGAGAGTAACCTCACTGCCACAGCTACCCTCGCTGGTGGTTCTAGGCTCTGACCTTGCTTGCTGTTCCATGTGTTTCTATATGCAACCTGTTAAACAATAGTTTGGCTGGGCTTCTAGGATGCTGTAGGTTGGGATAGTGCCTGTCTCTGAATTGGGGGCTCTTCTGAGGCCAGGCAGTGCTGTCTTCCCTCCCCAACCCTCAGGTTGCAGAGGGGCGAACATGACTTTGAACGACCTATCAGCCTTGCTCTGTAGCAGCCCTTTGTGGCTTCATTCCCTCTGAGCTGAGGATGTGGAGCCTAATAGTTCCCAATGGGAGGCAGAGGGAGGTCAGAGCACAGTGCTAATAGATATTAGGGGAAAAATGGGTATTGTAGGTTAGTAGTAAGAGCACTGCCTGCCTGGCACCTTTCTGTCTGCAAGTTGAAATTCAGAAGTTGATGGGATTTGGGGTTTATTTTTAGATAAAAAAGAGATATTGCCCCAAGTTTTCAGCATTCTTGCCTGTTGCCAGTTGCACTATGGTGACCTTGTTGTCATCTCCTAGCAGATGAATTTGGACAAGGGGGTGGAGGTGGGGCATTTTGTCATCTCTGAGGTGGAAGAAGGAGATCATTAATGCTGCCTACGTGAGAGTTTGTATGTTTAGATTAGGCTGAATATAGCAAAAGAGTTGGCAAGCTTGCAGCTTGGCTGGATTGTTTTGAACTTGGAAAAATAAAAAGAGGGAGAGGACAAACACGCCATGTTTGCAAACTGACAAACATGTACACCAACAGAGGCACTGTGGCCTGATAAGGACAGAGACCTGCACATTGCTTTGTTTGCAAGCAAAAGAGCAGAGAGAAATATTTAGGACCCAAAAGCCTGTGTGGGGTTAAAAAAATGTGAGTCTATTTTCCTATGCTTCCTTCTTGCTATTCACAACTTCAGAAAGAAGTTCAAGCAAGCACCACATGCAGCATTAGCATGTTGTCTCCTATCAGATATGCTCTTAACTTCTTGAACTTCTCATGGCTGCTTTCATTCCCACAGGTATTGCAGAGTTAGGAGGCATGTCTATCGAGAGAGTCAAGATATATATTAAAGTCTATTAAAAAATGATTCCACAATTTGGTGACAACTCCTTCTAATGGAGTAAAGCACTAACCTGCCCAAGGACCCTGTGAGTAAAAAGTGGGCATTCAAAAAGCACCCCTGAAGTAAAGAGTCTTCCCTAGGAAAAGCTGTGTACTGGCTTAGAAATTGTCAGGAGCCATTCTTTAAGTTATAAGGTGGTTTTACAAAAATATTTCAATATACTCATTATACTTTTTAAAGATGAAGGCTCCTCTAGATTTTCCAGATTTATTCCTGTCCTCTGTAAATCTTTTCCTATTAAACACATAGCTTTCTCTCTTTTCTCCTTGCTATTCTTTCAGTCTTGAATACAGAAGAAAAGTATAACAAGGCCTTAAGCTAGTTATTAAGTTAAATTAGGAATAATGAGTAGCCTGTCACACACATTAAAAGCCACGGTGGGGGAAGGGATGTAGGTGAGCTTTATCCTTCATGCAGCTCTCCCTTCAGCTCAGTCCCTGATCTCTGGGCACAGGGCCTGCAGTTTCAGACTGCCCTGCCTGTCATAGGTACTGAGGCACAGACGCAGGGCTGTGGTGTAACTTGGAAAATTAAAAAATTGAAACTGTGGTTTATGAGGCAGAAAGCAGGGATCAAGCTTCTTTTTTTTTTTTGGCCTTCTTCCCCCCCCCCCCCCCCCCCAAGAAAAAGTAGGACGTGAGTCAATACTTTTCAGAAGACTGAAGAGGCCTCACCCAAGAGCTGTAACCCCAGCTGAGCTGTGCACAGGGCACAGCTGCCTTCTGCCCTGCTCCTGGTAGGGCAGAGGGATCTTGAGCAGGTTCCAGCAACACCCCCAGTCTTGCTGCTGCGTGCGGATCTCCCTGCAAGGGCCCCGAGTGGCTCCAAGTGCGGCAGGGAGGTGTTTGGGGCACGCTTGAGCCAGCTTTTCTGGTTCACCCGGCCCCACAGCTCCTCACAAAACTTCTCTGAGTGAGGCACGGCAGCCCTGTGACTGGGAGCCATCCCGGCTTGGAAACACGCTGGGTTTGCAAATGAATGTTTTTTTCCAGGTGATGGCTGCGCAGCTCTTCCCAAACCCTAGGCTACGGGCACCTCCTTGTGGGAAACAGGGAAGGGGTGAAGCCACACACTCGCATGGCTCCTCTCCTTAGCCAAGTGCCAGTGGCTGCAGCATTGCTGGAGCACGCAGCGGGGCCTGACACTGCCTCGGAGGCTGCTCCCCTGAAGGACTTTGCAACCAGCTCATAAACTACTGCTGCTGCAGCCTCAGTGTTGGCTTTGGAAGGGTCCCCGCACACCAACCACTGGCAGCATCTCCACAGGAGAATCTGGCTGTGGGCTGCAGAAGGGCCGCATCAATTCCGTATCTGGTTTTTCCGGCCGAGTAAGGTGGCGGCACCAAACCGACAACAAAATGTGGCTAAATAAAGAGGAGCCGTCGCCCTCTACAGGTGAGTGTGAAGTCGCTCCATCTGGCAGAGGACAGCGGAGAGAATACGATGATTTTTACTTACCCACCGTATAGTGACAGTGAGCAAAGAGCACCTCTGTGACAAGAACCTCTTCCCTTTGCCTGTGCATGGCTCAGCATCAGCCTCTCATCTCTGCCTGTGGGTATCTCCCTCATGGCCCCCATGCACCTCTCTGATGCTCTTGAGAGTGTGGGCAATGCTTTTCTCTGATGCTTCCACATAACAAGCATCTCCCACAGAGGAAGGCTACAAGCCAAGCTCTGCAAGTCCCCAGTCCCCAGCAGTGGCCATTTGCCACTGAGACCACTGTTGGAGCAAGCTAGTCCCTCTGTCCCCACCAGGGCCTCCTTGGGGCTGTGTCATGGCAAGTGGAACTGCACAGCGATTCCTGAAAGCAGTGCAATGGAAAGCAGCTTTCTCCCAGGTACTCAGGCAAGGCATGATCTCAAAAACCAGAAATGCCCATGGTCCCTTCCAAGCTGTGCTTTTGGAAGGGCTTTCCAAATCCTTGCAAACACCAAGGAGACATTACACACCAGCTGGGAGCTGGGCACTATGTCTTTCAGGACAGCTGAGGGCAGCCAATCAGTCCAAATATCTGACCGATTTCTCAGGATGCAGAAAGCTCCTCCCTTCTCTCTCAGCCTCTTCCCTCTCACTCAGGGACTGCTGCTAAGATGCTTCCCCCTCTCCATCTGAGTTCACTTACTCCCATCAGGACCACTCCACCTGCTGCTATAAAAGACTCTGGGTGGGATGCAGCTGGGACCACTTACTTTTTAGGTTCTTACACCTGCTTTCTGTGGTGTCCATTGTAGGAATGGCTCTGTAGCAATCTTTTTAAGGAAAACGTTTGAATTATTTTTTAGTAATACATCTGTGCTAGTGCTATGGTAGTGATGCTGCTGACTAACCTAATCCCATCTCCTTTGACTTCAGTTGTAACCATTTCTATAAGGTAAGTTCTTCCAAGATCAAACCATGTGCTGATGTAAAACTCAGCTATTTTAACAAAGAGCTTTGCAGAGTTGAGTTTTCTTCTGTTGTTGGCAATCCTGGAAAACCAGAGGGATCCTGCTTGATTGTGAAGAGGTGTAAGTGTGGTTATAGTGATATGCAGAACCATTTATCTGTAGTTCAAAGGAAGTTGGTTTTGAGAAATCCAAGATAATATGGAAGGTTGGAAGAATTATTGAAAACAGAATGGTATGGTTAACAAGGCCAACAGCAGCCCTACATATCTGGTGTTTGCTCTTAGGACAGTATGTCAGTAAACAGAAAAATAATACCCAAAGCATTATTGAAAACAACACAGATTAGCCTGTGTATCTTGCTGGGGAAAAAAGAAAAAGAAATAACATTACACAAGAACTTGTTGTTCTGCAACACAGGGAAAATCCTGTGTTATAATGGAAATAGAGTTCATCAGATGCTTTGGATGGAGTTGAACTTCAGTGGCCTTCCTGCAAATCTTTGGGTAAGGTGATCTATCAGTTCAGGCAGTAGTAATGCTAGATTTTGGGCTCTAGGCAGGGAAATATTAAAGGCTATGACCTGAATCCACCAGTGATCTACATGGACTAGTATTAAGGACAGTCTTTTAAGCTAAGCTAACTGGTAAGGAGGATTGAATGGTTAATTTTCATTAAAACTAAACAGGTAAGCAGCTGAGGGCCTTGGCAAGAATAAAAAACAAAACTGATAAAAGCTGATCTCAAAAACCCTGCCTGTAGTTTGGGCTACAAAGTGGGGAGGAGCTGAAAAACTGCAGACCTTTTGGCCAGCATGGAGACACCTTTCACAGTTGGGTGTTTGGATTGCGTCCCATCCACCTTTTGTCAGGACTGCCCAGTAGCAAAAAGAATGAGCACCTGTACTGTAAGAAGAGGTTGGGTCTGATCAGGGAAGTTGGATTACAGTAAGCTTTGTAAAAAATGGGTTGAAAAAAGCCCAAATGCCAAACAAAGGCTTGAAGACTCTTCTCCTTGCAGTCATACCTTGCTAACCAAGGAGTCCTCTGACTGTATTAGTTCAGAGCTGGGTAAAGGAGTGTGGGTTCTTATTATCAGGACTTTCCAAAGAAGTTTCACAAAGGGTTCTCCAAAAAGCTGCAAAAAAGACACAAGTAACTGGTGGTGACAATCCAAGCTTTAGTGGGAATCAAAACAGTCTCAAGGCAGAACCAAGTAGAATGAATGCTCATTAATTTAGTTTTGTTAAAAAGCAGAAACAAACACTTTCTGCTGGGGTTAGAGGAATAGCATTTAAATCCCACTTCTGTAGCTGGGGGGTTTTATAAAACAAAGCTCTGAGCTTTGATTTTGTGCTCTCAACTTTGTCTGAGGTTGGCAAATTTGCCTGGACTCTACAGTCTTGATAGACTTCAGGCAGAGGAAAGAGATGATATTTTGTGCATGTCTGGTGTTGGTGTAACTTCTGCTAACTATGACAGCAGATTATTCAACTGGGGACTGGAGCACAAGAATGACTGAGTGGAGAGGGGCCAACATAGAGCCATTGGCAAAGTCTGGCTGTGAATGACCCTGGGGCAATTTTGCTTAGTTTAGCAAAGCAGAAGATGCTTTGTATTTTTGAGAATGCAGAGTGAAGAGCTCTTACACACCATGACCAGTGTAGGCAACAGCTCACATTGGCAATATCATCAATGCAATAATGTTGTTATTGTGCAGTGGTTTATTTTACTCTTATTTAAAGCACAGGACCAGGTCTGAGAAATACTGAATGTTTGTACAAAGTCTATCTTTAATGAACACTTCAGAAAACACCAATAGGTATGTGCATGAATGCCTACAGATGTTCTTAAACTTAGCATGAACTTTGAGACTTCTGTGATAAAGGCATAGCTGATTGGTTTGTTCAAAGGACACCTTTGATCTTAATCAGAAGTCCTTTAATGGGATATTTATACATGCATTTGTTCAAGAACTTGTTAGTTAAATTAGTCTCGGCCTCCAAATTTTCAACTGTGAAAACAGACACCGATGAATTAAATTAGTAGATTCTCTGCAAATCTCAGGCTCTCTGGTTCCATATGTGTATCCAACTATTGCTTGAAGACATAGCAACTCCAGGCAAAAGCCCAGCTGCACACTCAATGTAGTTGTCTTAATCAGTGTTTCCAAACACCAGCGGGCCTACTAACAGGCTTTAGAGAACAAAAGGGTTCGTAAATTATAGGGTATCAACAAAAGAGCTCCTTGGAGGTGATTTGCATCATGGATGTTTTACATGTGATTTGTAACCCTTAGCTTAGAGTTGATAGCATTCTTGTGAAAGGTCATTGCAGATTATGACTCCATAATCTTTGGGTTAATAGCTCCTGATGTCACCACCATTTTGTTTAACCCTTAGGATATTAGATAGCCCCTTTGTTATTTTCTCTTCAAAGATCTTTCAAAGTGGTAAGAGCAACTAGGTCAGAGAGCAAGAAATAACTTGGACCACTAGTAAGGAAAGTGGTCCGTTCTGAGAGGTCTCATATTCCTGTTCAGTGCATTTGCTTTGGGTTTTTTTCATGCTTGGAAAGCACTCTCTTGAAGGGCAGAGGGAAGGCAGACACAACCAGTGTGTTCCCCATATATTTAAAAATATATGTATATGCATGAAGGGACGATACGTTGTTTTGCTCTATGCAAAATTGTTCTCAAATGCCCAAATTCCTTCATCATCACACACATCCTTGAGAAGGACCATGCCTAAACATTGTACAGGGAGGGTCTGATACGGGTACGAGGGCTGCTGATTATGGCTGTATCTTGCCAGGCTACAAAGAAGAGATGCTGTTGCTGAGCTGTGTCTCTTAATGACCTCTAATCAAACCTCAGAGAGCTGCAAGGAAGGATTGTTTCCTCTGATACTGTGCAGATGTTAAACCCTAAACTATTTGTAGCAGCCTGTTTGAGTGACTCTTGCAAGGCAATGAAGCCTATCTGAGGCTGGGGAAGCAGAAGGAAGACAGATGGACTGCTTGCATAGAGCAGGGGATCCTCTCTTCCCCCTGGGCCTGAGGGCATGTTTCTCCAGGAGAGGACAACTAAGACCTCCAGAGAGTGAGGAAGAAGCACAGCAAACCTCCTGCCTGCTCTTGCTTTTGGGTCTCTGTTCAGCAGGTGATGCCTCCCTGCACTTTTGCAGTGTTTGCTCCCCTGTAATGGCCAAAGATCTGAGAGCCCCTTGGTGGAGACCTTGGTGTCACAGGCTGTGGTGGCTGGTGCCCTGTGCTAACAGACCTGTGAGGCATCGAGCCTCAGGTCCAGGCATGCTCACAGTTACCCAGCGTTGTGCTGGGATGGGGTCACCCACAGCTTTTCCTGCAGCTCTGATTGCTGAAGTTTATCCCATGGTATTCTCTTACATCTCTAAAGAAATGTACGTGTGCCATGGCGGCTGGGAGAAAGCGTTATAGCTAAACTTGACAAAGCAAGGCAATGAAGGCAAGTTGGTAAATCTGCACAGGTCTTAGTCCTCCCTGAGTCAGTGTCTCCTGCCTACCTCCTGACTGAAACTCTTTGCCTCTGACCCTTGCACTGCAGCTCTTCCCTCTCCTTGGAACAAGTGATGCCCACTGCCTGGGTTTTACCCAAGCCAGCTACTAACAATCTTCTGCAGACTGGCTCTTACAAAGCCTCAATCTATGCAAAAATGTATGTGCTCCTGTACTTGAGGCTTTGGTTTTCAAATAGCTGTGCTATTTATTGAGTCGCATTACTTGCTGTTGCCCCTTCTAAAAAAAAGCTCTTCAGAGCTGCTGACATACAAAGTGCCAGAAAATGTAAATAATATCTCATTTTACATCAGCTTTTGCATTTAGGGATTATCATAGAATGGTTTGGGTTGGAAGGGATCAAACATCATCCAGTCCCAGCTCCCTGAAATGACCAGGTACATCTTCAACTAGATCAGGTTGCTGAGACCCCCATTCAGCCTTGAATGTTTTAAGAGGTAGGACATCTACCATCTCTCTGGGAAATTTGTTCCACGGTTTCACCACATATGTGAGTGTAAGTTTTGTATTAGCTGAGTGTAAGCCTAACAGCTCAGGGCAACTCCTCGAGCACCTTCTGTCAAGTTCTTTGCTGCAATATATGTTAAAACTAGGCTGCTTTCCAAAGTTAGGGTATCAATCAGGAGAGAAGGCTTGTTTCCTTATCCTTACCATTTCTTCTCACCTATTAAACCTACTTAAAACAAACTGTGATACATGTAAAATCATGCTTTACCTGCCATGCCACCTCTGTTGGTGTCAAAGGGGTTAAAAGATATTTTGATCAAGAAAACAAAGATTGTTCTTTGTTTTTGTAGTGTGGTTGGTGTGGTGATGAAGCTGCCCTGGGAGGGTCCTTATATGAAGTCTTATTCTCTGCAGTCAAGAGGGTCATATGGAATCAGGTCATTATTCTAAGCTTTGATGAAAGCATGTGCTTGTGCAAGGAAAGCTTTGATGAAAGCATGTGCTTGTGCAAGGAGATCCCTCAATGGCTTTCACTGCTGTGATGTGTAAATCACAAGTAACAATCGTAGGCAGTACAACAAGCTGATTTGGAAGTGGTTATGCGCAATACCCTCGCCTCCTGGGCAAAAAACCTCTCTGTCCTCTGCACTGGTGGGGGTGGCAGCACAGCTCAGACCAGCAAGGCCCAGCTTGAGTGAGGCTGACTCTGTGTGCACTCTTGTTCTGCAAGCTGTCAGGTGTCTCATATTTAAGGCCAACCTGAACTGGCATATTATACCTGGAACTAATTTTTTTTTTTTTTTTTTAATCAACAACTCTGCCTCCTTGTTTCCCTGTCCCCACCTGCGTGCATCAGGCAGGTTTGGTGGCAGTACAGTGACAGTCAGCTAGCCAAAAAGCAATCGAAGACTTTGGTGGCCGCACTGCCTCTGGCCCACAGTCATCATGTTTTGCCCTGTTCTAGTTATTGTAGCTCCTCTCTTGACTCCTGCCTTGTACCCACTATGTTTAAGTCCTACGGACTTCTTTGTGCAGTCTTTTTTGTGTCACTTGCTATGGAAGAGGTTGATCTGTGAGGCTAGGCAGCTGTAAATGCTTGTTGTCCTTTAACTTTCCTAAAGTTTTAGTTTTGTTAATTTGTAGTACTCTTAGAAAAGAGATTATGTACTCGGTCTTTCTAGAAACCACTTCATGCACTTTGTATGGTACCAGGATGTGACAGGTTGTTACTCATTCTGACTGCTGCCTGGAGTATTTCACAAACATCTATATGCTCTCAAGCCTTGACAGAAGGCAAACGTGCTATCTACCACCAAAGTAGTCTATTTGTTGTTTACTGTCCTGTTACAGGAAATTTATTTTAAGACTTGGGACACAAAATGTGGTATTTGTGCAAAAATCAATTTTCTTATACTCTTGACCACAGGGCAAATAAGAGTGTAGCTGATGGTCAGTCACCATATCAGAAACTAGTTCTTTCTCCATGTGCATTGGTGAAAAAGTGAATCTTTACCAGAAAACTGAAACTCTTGTTGAAAATAGCAATTTAAGCTTTAAGTGAGGATTTAATCTATTTAGGGCTACATCACAGAAGAATTATTTCTGGAATGCTGTAGAAGAAATTTAGTGGGACCCAGCTCTCCATAAGGATTCACAACCTTATTTCATGGTCCTCACAAAATTTGCATTTCTCTTTGAGGTCCTACCTAGCCTTTATGAGTTCAAAAGAAAGGCATGGAGGCTTCTGTTCCATAGGGTTTCTGTCTCCTTCCCACTCAGTTGGAAGACAGAAGAATGAAGTGCTCCCCTCCCATTGATTCAGGGCTGCACCCTGATGTTCCTACTGTGTGTGAAGTGTTGCTGGGGCTTCACTTCCTCACCTGCAGCGGCTGAGCTCTGTGCAGTTCACTGTGATGTGTGAAAATAAGCTCATCTCTTTATTTACAAGTCACTCTGATGTCCATATTGCATGTCAGCTTCTAAAGCATTCTGAGTCCAGCAGTGGTTCTGAGCAGTGCCAGTGACCAGGCACTGGACTTGGCAGCTCTCTGCATGCTAATCCACCCAGATCCAGGAGTGCAAACAGAGGTATTTGACACTGGGGAGAAAAGAGGATAAACAGAATGTCACAACTGTATCTGGATTGCACTGGTGAGCTTTCAGTCTGTGACAAAGCCTGCCTTGTTAAGCAAGACAGGTATCTCAGAGGATGCTGAGAGCTCATCCCTGCTGTCTGCTTCTGTTCTTTACATGTGTTGTTCAAGGAGACACTTGGGGAGGGCTGCCAGCTGCCTGCTCAGGTGGTACCAAACAGCTGCAGCCATGAGCTTCTCCTGTAGCTGAACATGCCACCACCTAAGAGATGGATAGACAGGCCTGCCCTAGGAGAGACATTGTTCTTGTTCATGTGGCATGAAACAGTTTCAAAATGAAAACTTTACTGAACCTAGAACTAAATTAGGAATAAGAAATTATGTGAGTATCAGCGCCTTTTCTACTCAGGTAATCCAACTCATCCTTGCATCTCCCAAGAGGTATTTAAAGGTTGTTTCTCTTGTCATATGGAGTCTTACATAAAGGAGGCCTTCTTTAACAGTTGCTAAAGCATAGGTCAAACAAGCAGGTATTTTGTACTTGTAGTGTCTCAAACAGATAACAACTGTATTCCATCTAAGAACAGTAAATCCAGACAATATGCAGGCAAAAAAGTCAGCAACAGTGAAACCATTGTCAAGAGCATGGAGAAGGATAAATTTATAAGGTTCCCAAATGTGGCTTTGCTGCTGAATAATGAGACTGAATGTCAACATGTATGCATTAGAAGCTAGCGCAAAAAGTCTGTGTTACTCTGCTGCCTCTGCTCTGCTCTGCTCTTACCCTTGGCTTTATTGCTGGTTGCACCTGGTCTTGTGGTGTGCCCTTGCGACAGAGGAAAGTTTCCTTCAGCATGTACCTGAGTATTCCGCCTGGTGATGCTACTGCCCAAAGTAGGTGATGAAAGATGAAAGACAAGTGACCCAGTAATGGAGACTGCACAATCCGTGACCTGCAGTCCTCTGGAAAGGGCAGGACCTCCTTGAAGCTGGAAACACTAAGGTGAGAGCCGTGCAAGGCACAGTGGGAGCTCATGCCATGTACAGGGTGTTTTCCCTGTGTGGGGTATGGCAAAACCACTGCTGCTGACATATAAGCTGAACTTTCCACAGAAAACCTGCAAGTGCTCTGCAAAATGGGGAGCGTAAGTTGGGAGTGGTGCAAAAATCACCAAAGGATTTTAATTCCTACGTGTCAAATTCTTTCCTGATTTTCTCATGCTACTGCATTGTCAAATACAGAGAAAAGTGTGGATGCCCAATCCCCAGAAGAGTTCAAGGCCTGGCTGGATAAGGCTTTGAGCAACTTGGTCTGCTGAAAGATGCCCCTCCCCACGACAGAGGGGTTGGATGATCTTTAATGTCCATTCCAACCCAAAGCATTCTACAATCCTATGAAATGTCTCACACAGGCAAATGTTCACCTGTTTGAAGAGGCAGCAGTTAAGCAGATGACTCGTGTGCAGGTGCAGTGAGACAAACCTGCGTGAGGCAAACCCCTCCCAAGTCTGTGAGCTTTGTAGGGTGCTGCTGTTGCATATGTGTAAAGACATGACACTTGGGTGAGACACCAAGATGAGTGAAGTGATCAGAGGGTGCAACGAGATATGCTGCATTCAGGGGATTTTTACTGCGCTGGAGCCATTTTCAGCTGCAGGAACTTACGTAGGAGATTACCCAGAACCCATCTAGTCTCCAGCAGCGGCCAGATGCTTCAGTCTATGGTGAAGAAGGCGCAACTGCTAACTGCAGTCAGGGCAAGGGAATTTCTGCCTGCTGCTGGTTGATAGTGTTGGAATCACCCTGCCCATCTGCTGAGGGACGAGCTGGGCTGAATGGGGCTGGGAACGGGAGGACCCACCGCTCAGCCTCACTGGGTGACCGGAGCCTCCCCCTCCTTACCCAACACAAGGAGTAGGAGGTTCCGGTTACTCGTCGGACCGGCCGGCTCCCGGTCCCGCCCCCCGCCGCGGTGCGATGTTGGGGTGGAGCGCACTCCCGGGACTATATCCACCGGTGAAGCGTGCGGGAGTTGCTCGTTTCGGGTCGCTCCCGGGGATGCTGGATATGGAAACGAACATTGACCCGTCGGAGCTGCAGCTGCTGGGGGCGTATGACTTCGAGAAGAACTTCAATCACCTGGAAGCCAGGAAATGGATGGAGGAGAATTGGTGAGAGGAAAGGGAGAGAAGGTTGCTGACCCGGTGCATCCCGGACTCTGGGTAGCCCTATTGGGTTCTGCCGCTTTTAGCAGAACAGTTGTGAGGATCTTCAGTCCCGAGGAGGAGAAGTTTGGGGGTCTCTTGTTGCATACCTGAGGCTGTGGAGGAAGGGCTGCAGCAGTGCATGCGGCAGAGCAAACAGCTTGTAGGGAGATGGTGATGTGGCAAGAGGGTAAAGAGCAGCCACGGATGGCCACTGCAGCCCTTGCACTGGCAAATAGGGCACTCAGCCCTGCCATGCTGCACTAAAACTTGAAAAGGTGTGGGATGTAACACAAGGCACTTGAGGCTCTAGCTTACGTGAAGCAGACCTTTTTAGGCATCCTATACAGGCATCCGCTGCCTGTAGAGTCTCATGTGTAAAGGAATGAAATGCATTGATGTATTTGCTTTGGATCCTGCTCACAGGATACCAGAACCTGCCTCATCCCATCAAGGTCTTGTGGAAATCTCCATGGTGTAACAGTTGGCTTTCTTTTGTACAGTTCCCAGGGTTCTTGTTTGCTAGCTTTTCTCACTGTCAGGGCAGGCTTCTTGTGACCAAACCCAATCTTAACATGAGAATGGGAGATCTTTTGTTTCTTGGTGAGAGTACTTTCCTGAGGCTACTGAAGTCTGGCTAAAAATAGGTAAGTTTGGGTCTTTTCCTGAGTGCTCCCTCTTCTCTACTCGCAGGCAAAAGTCTTTTATTATTGGTTTCATTTATTTCATCACGATCTTTGGAATCCAGCATTTCATGAAGGAACGGAGGCCCTTCAGCCTGCGTGCACCACTGACCCTGTGGTCCTTCAGCCTGACCTTGTTCAGGTAAGAGCCTCTGCCAAATCTGGAGACAGTTGTGGACCTTCCCTCAGAACCAGATTGATGGAAAGTTCTGGTTATCCACTATGTCACTAGGGAAATTAAATTTTTTCTCTTGAAGGCCCTTTCTAACTAGGGGAGTGACCTGCTTATACAAGTCATTTATTTCTCACCAGAAATACTCCAGCAAGTCAAATGAGTTACAAAAGGATTGCTGGGGAGAGAGCTTGAAAATCATTAGTGGATAGATTTGAATGTGAAGCCTGCAAGAGCAGAGATCTTCCCACATTGAAAGGGTGCCTGCCAATTGCGAGTTTGATTTGAGGTCTATTACTCTTTAAAATTTAGATTTCTTTCCCTTCCCCCCCCCCACCATTTTCTCTAATCCTGTTGTGTAGGAGGTGGGGAAAATTCTGCTACACTCACAGAAGCACAAAAGATTATCTAAAATGTGTTTTCAAACTGTCCAGTCTTAGAGTAAAGGTTTCTTGTAGTGGCCATGAAAATATTTCAGCCCATGCTCTGTATTTAAACAAGCAGGTGTCAATTTTAGAAAATTGCCCTCATCTCCACAACTTTTTCTGTCTGTTTGGTGGGACAGAGGAAAACTAGACTACTGCCTCTGTAACTCCAGTTTGCTTTGATAAGGTCAAAGAGACACTGGTTGTCCTCTGTCAGGGCAGGGTATGGCAGTGGTCTGTAAAATCACAGGTTGTGGGAAAGGGGAGGCCAGGGGATGACTGTTCATGGTCTGTTCAGAGACAAGCTTGTGCGAATGAAACATACAGGTTGATAACAAAGAAGAAGTGGTATTTCTTCTCATAAGCTGTAGGAGTTGCCTGCCACAGGAGGATATAAATGCTCCCTGTGGGCCCATGTCGTAATGGTGGGACATCAGGACAGTTGTCCTCCATTTCTCATCAGGTGGGGCAGCTTTTGCTCAAGGGCCTCTTCAAGCATTGGAAGCAGGGGATGTAATGAGGAAGCACTCTTTGATGCTGCTCTGTTTTGCAGGAATAGGTTTTAAATCCTGGCTAAAACTTGTTGGAAGTCTGAGAAGGCAAATTTTATTTAAATGTCTCCGAGACTGCCCTGAGCATCAAGATGGAGTTAACTGAATATCCATAGGTGCAGAGCTATTAGAGGCTATGTTGAGGCCCTGGGCACAGTATTCAGCTCTCCTCTGGTTTTCTTGCAGTGTCATTGCAGCCTGTCGGCTCTGGAAGCAAATGGCCTTCCTCCTCCTTACCAAGGGATTTAAGCGATCAGTGTGTAGCCAATCCTTCTTCATCCACCCTGTTTCCAAACTTTGGATTTATCTATTTGTGCTGAGCAAACTTGTCGAACTGGGTGAGTCTGAAATTTCTCCTTATCCTGTGTGTTTATAACTCCTTTGCTTTTACAAGCAGATTTTCTTCTACAGGTCTCTGTCCAAATGCTACTTGGAGAAAAGGGTTGTTTGTCCTTGCATGTGTCACTCATTTTCTTGCTCCCTATTGCTCAACTCAGATGATATGCTTGCTCTCCATGGGCTTGCAGCCTGGATCCCCAGGCCAGTGCCTGGACTAGGCAATTCTGCACTGGAATGACTGTGGCGAGGGGCCAGCAGACCAGCAGGGAGGGCTGGCCTTTCCACCGAGTTTTCATACAAAGAAGTAAAGAAGAGCTGGTCTGAAGTGCAGTGCATATAGATCTGGGAAAGCAAGCCTGGGGCAAGGGGCTCTTATACTACAAACATGCCAGCAAGTAGAGTGTCTAAATGGTCTTTTTCAATACAGGTTATTTCAATGGGAACCTAGGTTTTGGTGGGATCAAACCACATAATGGCTTCAGCATTGAAGTTTGCTTGGTCTGTCTCACGTGAAAACTCATGCAACTGCTGTGCTTTCACCTGACTAATGATACAACTCTCCCGCAACCCCAGGTGACACTCTGTTCATTGTTCTCCGGAAGAAGAAGCTCATTTTTGTCCACTGGTACCACCACTTAGCCACGATGATTGTAGCCTGGTGTGGCTATAAGGATATGGCAGCTGGCTTGGGGTGGAACGCAGCCTTGAACCTCAGTATCCATTGTTTGACGTACTGCTACTACACTGTGACAGCCATGGGCATCCGGGTACCCACCTCCATCGCCATGCTAATCACCACTTCACAGATGGTGCAGATGACGGGATTTGTAATAATGAACATCTTTTTGTTCTTCTGGAAGGATAATAAGCTCTGCCAAATCAGGTGGCTGATGTTTTTCTTTACAACTGTCTTGTATACCACTTTATTGGCCCTCTTCTCCAACTTCTTCATAAAAACTTATCTGAGTAGCACCCGCAAATCAAAGGGGGATTAAAACCAAAGGATGGAAGTGGGAAAAGAGGGAAAGGGGAAACTTTTTGCTTCTGTCTGGAGCCCAAGTGCCTGATGGGGTTTAGGAAGAGATCACTGTTGGTAACAGCTTTCAGCATAACTTGTACATTGGCCTTTGGTGTATCTGCCTTGCAGTGGGTGGCATGCCAGAGTGAGGTGCGAGTTGTGGCAGGCTGGTAACAGGAGAAAGGGGAAGAGGCTGAGGGCTGGAGACCTCAGGGTTGTGGTTCTGCTTTTCCTTCTTCTTTGCATCACTTGGGTTTGCCTTGTGCCTCACTTCCTTCCTGGTGACTGATAGAATCCTGCATGCACCAAGACTCTCCTTGGAAAAAAGGTAGGGAAATTCCTCTCAAAGCAACACTGCTCTTTCCGTGGTCCCCAGTTTTGGGGAAGAATAGAGCTCAAACCTGCTGCTACTCTGCAGGGAAGCCCTAATTGATTACTGGTGGGAGCAGCACTGAAATGGAAAATTCCTGCTGTTTTTTAAGGCTATGTAGGGAGGGGATCTGTCTGGGCTCTCTCTTTTCTGTGATGCAAGGAACTGCATCCCATGAACTTTAATGGGTGTTACCTGTGGTGTCCCTTTTGTACAATGTTAAACAATCTATTTAACTTGAGTACCTACTGCCTCAAACCCTAAAAACTGAGCAGGGTCTAGCTCTGTCCTGCAAAGTGTGTCAGGCATTGTCAATGGTCCCAGCCCATGGCCAGTCTCATGGGCTTGGGACAGAAGGGTCCCAGAGTCAACACCTCTCATGGAGCATCTGCCACTGGGAGATGTGTTAAAACAACTAATAAATGCTATCATGTATGGATTGATTGATTGATTGATTCTTTGATGCCTTTTTCATACTTGGCCTTCATACAGAACTATGAGAGTTCTATTTCTGTCGTAATACTGTCTCTTCCTGAGGGTTAGAGACATATCCAGCAGGCTCTGTCCCTCTGTGCTTACCCCTTCTGCAGTCATCAGCTGGTCCTGCTGCCTGAGTGCCTTTGCTCACCACCAGGGAGCTAGAAGTGAGGGAGATGATAAAAAAATCAGGCTGTTGTTTTACCACCTGAACTGAGCTTGTCACTGTGCTTCATAAAGCCAAGATGTTCCTCAGAGCCTGAGTCTGAGTGTCCGAGCCTCTGGGTGGGTGTTGGCTCCTACCTGGTGAATGAGATTTGGCCTTTCACAGGGCTGTGGGCTGCACCTTCAATGCTGGGAGATGGCAGCAGCCTGTGCCCTGTCCAGTCTTCCCTGACAAGAGCCACTGCTCAGGATTTGGCAGCATCTTGGATGGTGGTGTAACAGTGCTTTCCCCAGGTGTGGGAAAGGCAGGACCAGTCAGCTGAAGTGTTGGGAAATAGGAGTAAACTGGCTTCCACATTTAGAAGATCTCTTTAGAGAAGGGATGGTGAACATATGGGGGTAATGGAGTGGTCTGTCTCCTGCAGGGTGCTATTTGGGGCACTTTCTCTAACAGCTGTGGTCCTGGTGGAGCAACTGCCAGCTCTCCTCTTATTTGTCTACAGCTGCCCCAGGAGTGCCCCCTCAGCTGTGTTGCACATCTGTGCCAACACACATAATCATAGAATCATCAAGATTGGAAGACACCTTTAAGAACATCAAGTCCAACCATCCACCCACCACTACCACTGTAATCATTAAATCACATCACTCAGCACCAGATCCTGATGCCTCTTATGTACCTCCAGGGATGGTGACTCCACCACACTCCTGGGCAACCTATTCCAATGCTTGACCACCCTAAGAGTGAAAAATTTTTTTCTAATATCTAATCTGAGTCTCCCCTGTTTCAACTTTAGGTCAATTCCTCTTGTCCTCTGTAGGTAGAGTAGAAGAGACCGGTCCCCACTTCACTGCAACCTCCCTTCAGGCAGTTGTAGAGAGTGATGAGATCCTCCTGAGCCTCCTCTTCTCAGCACTAAACAAACACAGCTGCATCAGCCATTCCTCACAAGACAAGTTTTCTAGATCTTTCATGAGTCTTTCTGGACACGCTCCAGCACCTCACTATCCTTTCTGAACTGAGTGGCCAGAACTGAAAGCAGTACTTGAGCTATGGCCTCACCAGTGCCAGGTACAGGGACATGATCCCTTCCCTGGTTCTGTTGGCCACAGTATTCTTGCTACAGGCTAGGATGGCATTGGCCTTCTTGGCCATCTGGTCACATTGCTGGCTCATATTGAGCCCAAGCCCTTTTCTTCTGAACAGCTTTCATGCCACTCCTCCCCTAGCCTGTAGCTGTGCCTGGAGTTCCTGCAATAGCAGTGCAGGACCCACTACGTCACCTTACTGAGCCTCCTGCAGTTGTCCTTAACCAACTGATTGAATTTGTCCAGATGTCTCTGTAGAGCCTTCCTACCCTCGAGGAGATCAACACTCCTACCCAACTTAGTGTCATCTGCAGATTTACTGAGGGTATACCCAATCCCCATGTCCAGATCATCAATAAAGATGTTAGGACTGGCCCCAAAACTGAGTCTCGGGGAACACCACTAGCGATCATTGACCAACTGGATTTAGCACCATTCCCCACAACTCTCTGGGTCTGATGCACAACACTGAAGAAGTGGTATGTTCACAGTTGCTCTTTTTCTACCTAAACTGCCAGTCTTGGTGCTTCAGAGGTGATGCTCTGTGGGATGAGGTGAGCTGCTCCATCCCCCTTGCTCTACAGGTGCTGCCCCCACTCAGCAGTGCAGAGCAGGGCCCTGGAGGCAGGGCTCTGCATCTCCAGAAGGCTTCAGCTCTCTAAGAGCTCTTTGTAGCTCCATCCATGCAGGCTGCTGGAGTGGGAAGTGTCTTTCAAGGGGCAAATCAACCCAGTAGGAGGGTTTGCAGAGAATATCTTGTGGGAACCCTTTCTCCCCTTCCAAGAGGCATTGCAGCTTTTCAAATAGCCACATCCCTCCACACAAAATGAGGATCCTGCCTTTCCAGTGCTGTCAGGAAGCCTTGCCTTTCCCCCCACCCTGCTGCCCCGTGCCTTCCCCAGGGAATGCAAACCATCAGCCAGCCCAGCATCAGTCCCTTTGCTCTGCTGTCCTCTCTGGGAAAAGAAGAGAGAGCAATAAACTTCCCAGACCTAGCTAGGAGAAGATTTTATATTGCTGTTGTTGTTTGGCAAGTTGTCTGGAGTGCTGACCTGTGGGTGTGAGGAAAGTGGTGGTGCTTTCTGGGGCTTGGGGAGCAAATAACACCGGCCTCCTTTCCCAGGTCAGTGCTATTGCCCTGAAACTTCCTAGAAATGTCTCCTCCTGGTACTTTGTGAAGAAAGGTCCTTCTTATGTGTGCTGGTGAGCTGAAATAGACAGCAGGCCTGCTTTGGAGGGGATGTATCTTGAGGATTTGTCTATTTTTGTTGAGTTGGGGTTTTTTCTACTTTGAGGGCACAGAGAGCAATCAGTTGCCTCCCGCGCAGGAATCCCTGCTCAGGGGAAGCCGTCATCCCCGCTGAAGGCGTCTTTGAGGATCCTTGCACAGCTGGAACAACTTGTCTTAGGGGCGCATGAAGGGATGTGCGGAGGGTGCGGGATGCAGGGGAGCAGCCCTGCAGCTCTGGCACGGGCCGGGCAGAGGACGCGCTGCAGACACGGAGACTTAGCGGGGGCGGGAGTAGAAGGAGCTCCAGGCTGCGAGAACCGGTGAAGCCGGGCTGGGGAGTGGGCGAGAGCGAGGGGGGAGGTTTTTCTCGGAGGCTGTAGCGGTGCCGCGGTAGTGGGGAGGTTTTTCACTGGCTTTATCCGTGCCGCGGGAGGGGGGCGGTTTTTCCCGGAGGTTTTCCCGGAGGTTTTCCCGGAGGTTTTCCCGGAGGCTGTAGCGGTGCCGCGGGCAGGAGCGCGGCACACCCTGCAGCCCGCCGCTAGGTGGCGCTGCCGCCCGCGCTGAGGGCGCTGCCGCCGGGCCGGGCCGGAGCCGCAGCCCCGACGGTACCGGGCCCTGAGCGGCGGCTGGGACCGCAATTAGAGCCACCTCTCACGGCTGCGGACCTATCTGAGCCCAGCTTTAACATGTGCAGCAGGGAGGTTCGCACCCACCCCGCGCTTCGGGACTCTATTGGCAGCACGCACCAAGCAAGAGCGGTCGGAACATCCTCCGCTCTACGAGCAGGACGCGAACCAGAGACGGTGCCGCGCTGCTTCTCTGCTGAGAGGAAGCACCGACAGCAGCGGCTGAGGACACCCAGCGCCGGTGCGCTCTGTGTTAGCCTTCAGACACAGCTGCGGGGGAGTGGAGAGCACAAGCCATGATGGTGATGGGGGCGAAAGTCTGGCCTTGAGTAAGAAAAGTGCGAGGAAGAGAGTATTTAGATAACCAGGATTTTTTCAGATCCTCTCGGTGTGGTGAACCTCACACAAAGTAATCCCAGAATTAGTCGTTGTTATCTACAAGAATTCCCGAGGAATTTCCCCCTCTTCAAAATGGGGACTGGGGCCAAAAGCCAGGGACTGCTCACAGTTAAATCCCCCCTCAAAAAACCCATTAAAAACCAAAAAAACAAACAAGAAAACCAAAACAAACAAAAAACCCCACAACAGCAACAACAATGAAAAACCCCAACCAAACAAAAAAACCCCAAAACAAAACACCAAAAAACCTGGATCAAATAATCTCACTATTTGTAACACTGGAGATGAGCAGGAGCTATGTGGACACATCAAGAACAGAATCTGGTCAAAATAATCCAATTTTCGTCTCTGACAGGGTAAGGGCATGGTGACAGAGAGCCTTGGCTGCCAGTCAAGAGGCTTTTAAGGGTGATCTAGATGGGATGTTGGGTAGGTACAAAACCCATTGGATAATTATACCCAGAGAGTTATCCACAGTTCACTGTGGAAAAGGAAGGGGTCTGTTGAGTGAAATTCAGGGACATCTGTTGTGGGTCTGTTTTTGCTCAGCACTTCCATTAATGATCTGGATGATGGAGGAGAATGTGCACTTGCTAAATCTGCAGATTGGGAAGTATCCAGTGACAAAGTTATTTGCCTAACAGGTCTCCAGAATAAGCACGATCCTGCTAAAAATCACATGCTTGGGGTTGCAGTGTCAGCAAGATATATCTGGGGAGGTACTGGGGGCTTTTGAGAGAGAGAAGTACTGGGTAAGGCCTGTAGAACACCTGCTGAGTTTGTGCTGAACCAGAGAGCATGATGTCCAAGCCCTGGCCCTGTGGGGAAGAAGCTGAATGTGGGAGGCTGAACTGGCTTGGCTGCACCAGGAAGGCAGGTGACATTTGTCAGACAGGGGACATCTCCCAGAGTGCTCTGCTGCCAACTTGCTCAATTAATTATTTGCTGTGGGCCATCTCTGTTTTCTGTAGATTTTAAGGCTTTCCCGGTGGTTGTGTCAGTTGTTAGGTACCATTGTACAAAGTGCTCTCAGCTCACAGCTGGTGTGTGGTTTGCCATCTGGTCTGGTGCAATACCTCTAGCTTCAGAAACAGACCCCATCCAGCATGGGAAGGGAAAACTTGAGCCAACTAGCCAGGCTGCAGAGCCACTGGCCACATGTACCAGTTACCCGGTGTGGGTACTGAGTCTGTCCTGTTTAGGAGGTCTGGAGTAATGTTAATTGAAATGACTGCATGAAAAACCTAAGGCTGAAAAATCAGGACCTAAGCTAGGTCTTGACTTTTCCCCACCAGCTCCCAGAGGAGATAATGAGAACCATGTGCTGGAGCTGGCCTTCTGCTCGGCATAGTTGGTCATATCTTTCATCCACTGAGTCCTGCAACAGTCAGCAGCAGCCAGTCTTGTACTGCTCCCCCCAGCCAAACATAATTTTCTCTGTGAGACAAGTAGAGGATCTTCACAAGCGTCAGAGCAGCATAGAGAACCACCAAGCACAGGGTGGAGGGGCAGTGTGTGTGGAAAAGGAGGAGACGAAAGACCAGGTGTGTAAAGAGTTCAACTCTTCATCAAGGCAGTAGGAGAGGATTGTGGCACCCCCTGTCTTGGGTTACCAGGAGGAGAAGGTGAACTCAGCTATGAGTTGGGCTCAGTGGAGGAGAGGGTATTAGAGAGAAGTAGTAGGCTCTTCTTTCTTCCCAGAGATGGAAGAGTCGCGTCAGAGAAGGGAGTTAAGCACAGTAGCACCAAGATGAGGTGTGTATTTGGTGGAAAGGCTGCTGGATGGCAGCTCCAGCACAGAATGGAAATTAACCACTGAATCTACTTCAACAGCACTGATGCCCAGCAGCAAGGTAGGATCCAGGTTACAATGAAAGATATGGTCTGGGATGCACTGTGTCTATGTTTTATATGTTTGCACTTGATCTTTGAACCCTTCCACTGGTAGCTGTTTCAGTGCAGGATATCTTGGCTCCCTCATTTTGGATTAGCTCAGAGCAAAAAATAATTTGTTACAGTGAGGGTGGGCTGACTCCTGTAACTGCTTTCAGCATCTGCTCATGAATACCTTCAGTAGCAACTGCTCCCTGTGGAAGATGCTTTGGCAAAGACTGAGCAGTTTATATGCTTGGTTTGTGAGTGACCTCTTACTGTGTCCTAGTGAGGATCCATTCTTAGCAAAGAACTTGCGTTCTCTCTGCATGCTGATGATATTGCAGAACATGGGTTATGCCAGATTTGCCTGTCCTATTCTTCCTGGTAGGAGAGTTTGTTGTGAAGATATCTTGGGGCTGGTTTTTTCTATCTAAAGAGGAAAGTAAAATGTCGGAATTGTGTTTTCCCCTTGAAGTTTGTGCTTGATGAAGGGAAAGGTGATTGTACTGGGTAGAGATGTCCTGCTCCCCTGCTGCATGTGAAGCTTCCTTGGGCTCTTGGAGGGACCAGCTGCCTCCCTCTGCATTGTGAAGCGGGAGCTTTTCTGGGTGCCTGTATAGCTTGAGAGGACCACCTCTGTTTTACAGCTTTCCCAACAGAAACTGAGCAGGGCAGGTTGCTGCATCTGGCCTCACCCCTGGGGACCATTGCTCAGTTCGAGAGTGCTTGGGGGGATTCCCCTGCCCTGGGCTGTGGGAGCCCAAAGGCACTGGCCTCATCCAGCACAGTGGGGAAGCCTGAGCCAGAAGAAGCTCAACCTTCCTGCTGCACTGGGTGCATGCAGACAGGGAGCAGGGTGGGGACTTGTTTTCCTCTTCCTACTGTGTGTATGGGCTTTTGTTGTTCTGAGGAGCTAGGTATTTGATTTGTAAGTGAGGAACATGGACTACTCTTCCAAACCTCAGCCCCTGGTCCAACTTGGACTGTCTCATGCTGGTGCTTCTAAGGATGCTCACCCTTGCCTGGGCTGCTGGCACTTGATTTCAGAATCTTCAGATGAAGGTCCATGCTCTCAATAACCACACAAGCAGAAGCTTAAAGGATTTGTGCCAACTTTTATTATCTTTTTTTGGAAATGGGATTTGGGGGAGGGAAGGAGATGTGCAAGGAGGAGCTGATTGTTGCAAATGGGGATATTTGGGGAGTATGCTGGCAGCAGTGTGTCTGACTGAAATGACTGAAGCAGTAAAGCATGACAGCCAGGACACTGCCTCAGTGAGTGTGCTTCCTTCACAAGGTTTTTGGTTTTGAGGTCTACTTTGTAGGTTATTTCACATACAAAACAAGAAAGCATATTTTAATGTCTCTATATGTATTTGTATATATATAGGATAGATATATATATACACACACACATATTTTATATTCTTACAACCCCCAGCTCCTAAAGGTGTCAAGTCTGAAGGGCCATGTATATATATGCATTATAAAGAGATGCTAATTGACTGAGACAAGGCTTCCTTACTGGCTGCATGATAAATAAATGGGCAAGGTATCTTTCATCAAAATCTTGCACATGTGCAGAGAAAATGGTTCAGCCAAGCACCAAGTGGCACCCTCCCCAAGCTGTCCTGTCTCTGGCTATTTCCTACAGGGGTGGTGTGCGGCTGCCCATGCTGTCCCAGGGATTTGGGGAGCTCACCCCTGTGGGGCTTGGAGGGGCAGATTGAAACATACTTGGTTGTGCTGCCCATGGGTCAGGCACCCTGCACGTTTGGCCTCCTACTTCCCCATGGGGCTTCCAGTAGACTGTTTAAGTTTATTTTACCATGGAGGAGAAGGTTTGGTGGGCAAGAAGGGAAGGGGTTTTGAAGGGGAAACTCAGTCAAAATTCACCATACAATAGACAAATCTTCATAAAGGTTCGTCTGCCTGCTCATTCTTTTCTCTCTCTCTCTCTCTCTCTCCCTCTCCCTCTTACGCTCTCAGGTTCACTCTCATTCTCTGCAGGACGTATGCTGTTGTAGGGCTAAAGGTCTCCTTTTGTCAGGCTAAGGTCAAGTCCTGGTTGGCAGAGGGCAGCCCTTCATACAGGCCTGTCCACAGCGTACTGGCAAGGGCTCAGGTTGGAAGCTGCCGTCTGCACTGCCGGGTAGGTGAAGTTGGCATGCTGCTTGGCCTTCAGCCGCAGGCTGGCCAGGCTGGAGTTGCACGTGTCCCTGTACATGTAGGGGCTGGCTGTTGAGGCGTAAGGACAGGCACTGGATGAGACAGCAGAGTTGAGGCTTGGGCTGTTCAGGTTATTGATGTTTCCCAGGTTGTTGAGGCTAGAGGCCGGTACTCCAGTCACCGCAGAAGGGACCATGGATGAAGGCATGGTCATTGAGGTGATGGAGCTGGGCGGGGAGAACATGGGCTGGGAGGAGAGGGGACTGACATTCATGGAGTTGAAGAATGGGAAGCTCTTGGCTGAGAGCGGACTGCTGGCAAGCCCCTTGGTGGCCCAGTTGTTGTAGGAATAGCTGGAATACATGTCATCGTAAGGCTGCATCAGTCCATTGAACTGGGCTCCGAAGCTGTTCTTGCACAATTCGGCCTGTTGGTTCCTCTCTCGTTTCCTCCACTTAGCTCTGCGGTTTTTGAACCAGACCTGCAAGAGAGAGAGAAGGAGGGCATGGAAATTGCTCTGGCTGTCCTTGCAAGGGGCCTTGCCCTGGTTTCTTTGCCCAGCAATTCAAGAGCTGTTGAAGAGCTGGCGATCCTCCCGGGAAGATGGGAGGCTGAGCATCAGGAAAGAGCTGCAGCAAGATGTCTAGGCTTCAGGGTCATCTCCCAGCAGGAATCACCAGGTGGTCCTCAGCCAACAAACAAAAACCCAAACCACTGCCATTTCACAACACAAAGAATAACCCACCTCACTCAACAAACAGATGCCCTTTATATGGGAAAAAGAGAAAAATTCTTGCTGTTATTTCCAAGTGACCACAGCCAGGAGGAGGGGTTGGGGTTGTTTGATTTGGGAGCAAAGTATTTGGGGGATGTGGCTTGAGAGCTGCTGAACAAAGGAAATAACTTCTCTTGGTTTGACTTTATCTCAGGACTGCTTGGGGTGGGGTGTTTTAAGTCTGTCTTCTAACAGGAAAATCTGTTAGTGTTAGAGGGGCTCAAACAATATAATTTCCTAGAGCATGGAAGCTGCTGGAAGGCTATTCATGCTGCTGCTAACTCGTATTTCTAGTAGCAGAGAGAAGCTCTCACTCCAGCTGGAGCCCTGCCACACCACGCCTGTGACCGCACAGTGGTTTGGGAATCCAAAAAGGTGCCCTCCAGCAAGGCTAAGGCTGGGGAATGATGCTACTGCAAGGAAGGGGTCTGCTGGAATGAGGCAGACAGCTGGTGGGGCTCTGTGGGGCAGAGCCTGGGCTTTGTATGTATCTGTGTAATTGCAAGGTGGCCCTGGATGGGGAAGGCACCACCAGCATGGGGTATATGTGTGGCGGGATGTGTCAAATCTCAAGTGCAGACCCTGGTGAGGTGTTTCCGAGACAGGGAAATTTTCTAGTGCTCCTAATTCCTTCCTTGGTTTGGGGACAGCTTGGTCATGCTTCACAGCATGCATCACAAGCTCAGGTCCAGGAAGGTGGAAGGGCTGCAGTCCTACCCGGACTCGTGCCTCTGTCAGGTTGGTCCAGACTGCAATCTCCTCCCTGGTGCTCATGTCTGGATAACGGTTTCTCTGGAAAGTGGCTTCCAGCTCTTGGAGCTGCTGGCTGGTGAAGTGCGTCCTCTGCCTCCGCTGCTTCTTTTTGAGCGAGCCGTCTTCGGGGTTGGAGTCGTCCGTCTGGTTTTGCTGGGACTTCTCAGTGTCTGTGTGAGAAACAGAAAGATGGGAGAGATCCCCTGAATTAACTTGTGGGCTTGGATGCACTTGGGGAGCCTATCCTTGGGGCAACCAGTGCATGCTCAGTGAGATCCCCCTCCACTGTAGCCACCAGGAGTGGTCCCATCTCCCTCCCTTGTCCTTGCAAGCAGGCATCCATCCAGCACCAAAACCAATGGCCCCTTCACGCAGCAGAGTTTGCCTTTGTTTAACTGCCATAATAGATGTTAGCTTCCAAGTGACTGGTTTTAGATTTCCCAAACTTCCAATACTTGGTTTTCATTTGTCACAGTTCACATGGGGGATAGTGGCAGAACTTACCCAGACCAGTAAGAAGGTTCTTACTCTGCTTAAAACTTTCTGCCTTAAGGTGTCCTTTAGAAAAACTGAACGGAAATTGACACTTATGACACAGCAAAAGATCCAGTAGCATTTCTGTGGACAAGTCATGGGAAAAGGCAAATTGACAGCAAGCTGAGGCTCTTCAACTAATTAAACCTGAGGACCACAATTTTTCACTCCCTTTCTTGCTCCTTTACCTTCTCACTTAGGTGCACATGTTTTGATTTTTTTAAAAATAAGAAAAGGCCTCTCTTAGACCATACCATGAAGCACTCCAGCATCTCCCCGTCTTTCTGCCCCTGCCCTTCTCCTGACTCACAGATCCTTCTTCTAGAGGCAGTGTCTCTCATTTCACTGCCCATTAAATGAACATCTCAAAACTCTCCAGTGTTCACACTGGTATCACACTGAAATGTACTGCTCAGCCTCCTTCTGGGCATCAAGTCCATGTCTGCACGCTGAGCTTTTGGCTGTTGTGGGTGGAGGTGGCAGCCAGCTGCTTCCCTGTGCCACAGCCCTTTTTGGGGGCTGTGCAAATCCAAGCAGGCAAAATGCAAATAGAGGCAGAATGCACATACAAGTATCTTCCATTCAGTTGTCCTCCACAGAGTGCCCAACTGCTCATATGTGACATTTTCTTTTATGATGGAAGAAAGCTATAGCTTGTGTTTAATTCTGCTGGGAATCAAGACAAGTCACCATAGAGGAAAATTAATAATTTATGATGTTCAACTCCTCCTTCCTTTGATCTAGAAGCCAGGTGAAGCTTTTTTCATTTTCATTTCCAAATGAAAATCAGGTCTTCAGCAGGGAGTGGAGGTGTTCTTTTACAATGGGAAATAGTCTGCTAAACTAAATAGAAATTTTTGCAAATAGCTCCCAAACTGTTCCACTTGGAAGAAGTACCTTTACAAAAATCCTGGCATCGCTCTGCTAAAATTGAAATTTTTGTTTGGTTGCAGTTCTTTGAGTGGAAGCTAGCTTAAAAGGCTTCAAAGTCCAGAAAAATCTCAACATGAAGGTGTCTGGTGCAGACCCTTAATGAGTAGGAAGGAAAGGAGACAGCAGCCTGGAATACAGTTGAGTCAGTGAAAAAAGGGATTCCTCAAGTCAAATGGATGTGCTCCGGAATAATAGGCTCTGTCTTTTCCATTTAATTTTTATGGGGCATGAGAGAGGCTTAAAAGCATCTGAGCCCCAACAGAGAAGAGACTCTGCTGCAGGGCAGTGCTGTGCCAACAGCAGGTGCTTTAGCGGACCCCAGACCTGGAAGATGCTCCTGTCTCAGGAACTTGGTGCCACTACCCTGCTCCTATGACAGCCTGTTAATTTACAAATATTTTCCTACTGTTCCTGGAAAACCTTCCTTGTACTTGCCTTTCTCCAAAGGGAGCAGTGCTGGAGTCGTAGAGAGCATTTGCAGGAGAGGTGCTCGCTCTCCACGGAGGAAACCCTGGGTGTGGTCAGTGGTTTGCTCCCCACCAGCCACCTCTGCTTCTGTACCCGTCTGATGCTATCCACAGCAGGAATGTGAATGCAAGGACAGTGAGATGGCCACTGCTCACAGCAGCAGGTTATAAGTTGGTTCTTCTGAGCAGGAAGGTGCCATGTCCTATTCCCAGCACCAGAACCAGTTTGTGTTTCCATGCAGGGTATACCTCTACAAGAACTTTCCCAGCACAGTCTTAAACAAAGCCATAGAAATTGAAAAGCAGAATGAAAGAGCTTGGTTGTGGCCTTGTGGTACTCTTCTCATTTTCATGAGTATCTTTGTTTGTGAATTTCATATTCAGCAGAATTCTTGAAAGTGTGCTCTTGGTGTGGATTTTTTATAGTGGTTCTGGCCTAGGAGATTAATCTGATTTCTCTAACTCAGTGCTCTAAACCAGTATTGGATGCGGGAGATTCCTGCACTATCCATCTCCAAAAGAGATTAAAAGGAGAGTGATGCCCCCCATCTGAGCTAGTTATTAGGAATGGCTCAATACAGATGAACCGACAACATTTGGTTTGTTTGTTCATCTGCTGAGCCTGGGTTAATTAGGAGCCTGATGCATACAGGGGATGTGTTCTCACCAAAGTCCCTGACAAATATTCATTTCTAAAGGGGCTGCTGTGAAACAGGAGGCTGTGTCCTAGTTGGGAACTCCTGCCCAGGACTGCCCTTTTTCACTCAGGAAGAAAATAGACCAAGAGAGAAAGAAAATGAAGTGAAGGTATCACTGGTTTATGGGCTACATCTGGGTGAAAGAATCCACAATGTATCTTCTCAATACCCTCTGGTATACCTACTTTTCATAAATCTTAAGTCTAAGGAGAAGTAGGAATCTGTTTGAGCCTTGAAAAATCTCTGCAGTTCATCTTGGTGTCCTTTTTGTTTCCATATGTGCTACCTGTGTCTCTTTCTGTGTCATCTCTTTTCTGTTTCTTCTATAAGCAGGGAAGAAGAGTCCTCTGTAAAAGGTGCAGAGTTTGGACTGGTCGCAGTAGGGACCAAAACTGTGGCAATACAGGGAAAGAAAGGAGCCCACAGAAAGGATGTGAGTGCCCTGAATCCATGCTGAGGAGTACAGTATGGGGAGATGTGGGGCAGTTCTTTACCTGCCTCACTTCTCATTCTTGCTCTCCCTTGACCTGTACTGCCTGATGAAACCTAACAGAAGAAGGTGTCACAAACCATGGCATACTATCGAAGGACACTTGAGATCCCTGGGTGCTGAGCCCAGACAAGCAAGGTTTGTGTTCACTTCCTCAGGATCTCTTACTGTGTGGATGAACGAAGCAGGGCCAAGGAGAAGTAGGGAGGCTGGTGTCTTGAGGGGAGTCAAGAAGTGCTGGAAGTGCAGCCCTGCCCCTGTCCCCAGCAGCCCTTGGTAGCCAGCTCTATTCTGCCTGACACTGCTGATTCATGGGCTGCCATCAGCCTCTGGTGCAAAGGCACAAGCTGCCAGCATCTGCACGCAGCTAGTGCTGACAAACAGTCACCTCCCAGAACCCCTTTATTTCTAGACTGCTTAAGACAGTGGGGAGTGATGTAGCCAGGCATCCAACGTTTATTGTCACCCCAAAATAGGTTGTGGAATATATCTTGTACACGTTCGCCCACTCAGTGAAACTACTGTGGCCATAGCTGGAATTAGCTGCTCATGCCTAATGGAAAAAAAGTCAGTGCCTAAATTGGCAGTTCTACAGCATGCCAGGGTGGGCTCAGTAGGGAAGGCCACTTGAATGGAGACACTGCCATGCATCCAAAGCAGCTGACGAGAAGCCACTGAGCTTGGGGATGTGCCCAACTAAGGTACGTGTGCAGTGGGGAATTTGTCGGGTGGATTCTCTGACTCTAGTTATCCCAGTGTAACTCCCTTTACGATACTTTCTCTGGGGAATTTTAATCTGCATCATTATCCTTATTAGCTTTTGCATGCGGGTGAGCCTGGAGGCTTTACACGGAGAGCAGCGGGCTGTCCCCGGCCCTCACTCCCTCATGCTGGCACTGGCAGAAGCAGCTTTGCATTGTCCTGACACATCCAGAATAACAAGGGATGCGGTGGTAACCGGACAAATGTAAAATCCAGAGGAAGCCATAGCATTTGGTAGCTGATTTCTGAACAGGTGTGAATGGTGATGTTTCTTATTCAGAGCCTGATAAAGAATTCAGCAGGCTTGGGGTTTGTTCAGTCTTTGGGAATGGTCAGAGGCATCTCTGTGGGAGAGCAGCAGAGCAGTGCACCAAGGCACAGGTGAGGAGGCTTTTGCAGTTAAAGCAGGAACAAGACAGTGCTTCCCTTTCATCTTATTGCCTGAACCTGGAAAGTTCAGTCCAAGATTTACCTTTATCATGGAAAGTTTAAACCTAAAAAATTTAAACAGAGGTAAAAAAAATAAAAGGGCCGTTTAAAATTAGGTATAGTGTTCTGTGTATGTATGTCTATGTTCTTCCTATGTTGTGGGGAAAGCTCTCCTGCTCTGGGGATCCTGTTTAGGCAAATACAATAAAATCTTGATTGGGCTGTGACCTGACTTGTCTGGACCCAGCCTGCCATGGGCTGTGCCCTTGTGAGCAGTGGCTTCCTTCAGCCAGGACCAGATGACCCTTCCAACAGCTGTCATTGTAATATGCACCCTTATGCCTTCCCCCTGCTTTTTGGGACAGCCATGCTGCTATGGCACTGTGCTGGCT
This sequence comes from Coloeus monedula, assembly GCF_965178545.1. Taxonomy (NCBI): domain Eukaryota; kingdom Metazoa; phylum Chordata; class Aves; order Passeriformes; family Corvidae; genus Coloeus; species Coloeus monedula. The sequence goes on from NC_138788.1 coordinate 19,059,914, forward strand.
CCCAGTACAACAGGAAACTGTCCCTCCGGGAGCACTGCAGCCACTGGCCACCCAGATCCACCCACAAGGATAGGTCAGGGTCTTTCTTGCATCTTGAGCCTTGCACTCACCACTGTGGTCCTGCCCTTTGCAGCTGTGCTCGTGTTGAGGAGTTCCAGAGTCCGAGAGAGACAAGGCTGGGCTGCGAGCCTCTGCATCTGCCAGCAGGTTGAAATCCATGGGGCAGGGATGGGCAGTGGAGGAGGAAGAATCTGAAAAACAGTAGTCACAGGGAGATCAATCTGTGTGTGTGACCTCTCCTCACCACCTCCAGCAGGCACCCGCCTTGAGGAAAGGTCTAGGAAAAGCAAAGGATCCCTGTGGGTTCCTTGGACACCTTTGGGTTTCTTGGCTGGAAAACAGACATACTGGGCTTTCTGCTGAGCTTCCCTATAAATCAAAGATCATCTAGTGACACTTCTATTTGCAGCCTTCAGAGAAAGAGCCTCCAATTTATAGGTGACATTCAGACTGAAATAGCAACGCCGGGAGCATGCTGTGTAATGGAGATCTGAGGAAGTGGTTCTGGGCCAGCCAAGGGCTGTTAGCACCTTCCCCAGTCATCCCACCTCTCCCATCCTCCCTGCCCAGCTTCCCTCCTCTTTCTCCCTTGTTTCTCCACAAGCTGGCCAAGCCTAAGTAAAGCTGTCCAGAGAGCACTACATGCACACATCCCAAAAGAAAAGCATTCCTGTGCCTGGCAGTGATAGGAAGGCACATCTGCCTGCACAGCCACTGCTGCAAGCAGAGACCCAGGCAGTGTAAGTGGACTCCTTTGGGGTACACAAGGACCTCTGAAACCTGAATTAACATGGGAATCACATTTCACACCCTTAGGTGCCTGGGAATGAGTGATCCTGGCTGCAGCAGGAGCTTGCTTCCAGCCTTAGATCATCCTGACTGAAGGCTCCCCATGTCCCCTCAAGAGACTGGCCTGTGCTGGTGAGCCATCTTCCCTGGCTGAAAGCTTCCCAACTGGGAAGCTGTCAGTGCTGATCCCCACGACTGCCGGAACCACTGTGACTCTTCTGCCACCTCTTTTCCCACCCACCCCTCTCTCCCAAGATCAATTATTTTCATCATTCACTTCCTTATGAACCCTGCATCCTCCACCTGTATTGCCTAAAGGAGATCAGCTGAGAGCACCACTTTGTTCTGGACCACATCTGATGCTCATGAAGAGGCAGGCATGAGGGAGTAAGTGTTCCAAGTCTGGTCGCATCCCCTTGGAAAGGTGAGCTAGCCCTGTGTTAGCCCCTAATCTGAATTTTGGCTCATAACCCAGAAAAACGCAGGATGTTTCACTGCCACCAGTACACAGTTTATGAAGGCTGAATCATTTTGAGGGGACCACAGCAGCTTCTGAAACTTGAGCCACCCTCAGCTGATACCTCAACTTCCCAGATAGGGATCCTTTTCCTCTAAAACACAACAGCTGATGCATTGTGCCAGGATCTGGGACCCCTGGGTTTAGGGAGGTTTGGGCTGGGTGTTTGGGACTTTCAGACTTTAGGTGGAGATCAGTTGTGAAAGCTGGATTCTGGGTGATGAAGGATTGCCCAGCCCCTCAAATCCACGTGTGTCAGGGAGGGAACATGCTGAAGACAGTCTGGACTGTGTTAGTTTTTAGACATGTAAACAAGAGATTAATCACTTAGCTGTTGCACCTCCTTTGGAGGTAGATGACAGTGACTAAGAATGTATTTTCAGAGCTGTCTGAAGTCTCCTTTAGTCAATTTGCACAAGGCTGCCACTAGGGCCCTTGGCAGGGCTGATTCCCATACCTGTAGTGTGCTTCCCAGGCTGTGGTGAGAGGGCAAGGAGCCATTTATAATGGTTATCTTGCTGGCTTTTCTGCAGCAGATGTCACTCACAAAACCCCTGCAGTCTTCCTTGCTCTTTGCTTCGCTTGACCTCCATCCACCGCCTCTCCCAGGTACCGGTGAGGCAGTCTCAACACCAGCCTCAGCCAGTGCTCTCTGGAAGCAGCACCTAATGAAGCAGGACTCAATTCTGGTTTCCCAGACCTTTGCCTTGCTTTGGGCTTTTCCTCTCCTGTGGGAGAGAAGTGGCAGGACTCCGTCTTTGCCATGAGGCTGGTTTCCATTTCCACTTTGTGGCAAGCCTGACCTTTGATGTCTGCTGGCTGTGTTAAGCTCCTGGCAGCAGCCAGGCACAGCCCTGTTGCTTTTTGCGGTGTGTACATGCATGAAGTGATGTGACAGGGACTGTGTTTTCTTTAATACCTTTGCATGGAGTAGGGGAGTCCATCTGCTGCTGATATTGCCATGGCTTTTAGCATTACTCTCAGAATTATGCAGGAACGCGCAGTGAATTAATTCCATGGATTAAGTCTTGATTAAGATGTGTGTCACTTTGCTGTCTCAGAATTTATTAAGAGCCCTTCTTGAGTCTGCAGCAGATGGAATTTCTGCCCAATGTTTGTAGATGATAATTTCCCCTCTTCTACAGCCATTTGCATATGATTGCATCTGTCAAGCACAATTTCCTCTCTTCTAGGGCTTGACTCTGTACTGGACGATTTAAGGAGGAATTCAGATTCTTGCCTTGCTGTAAATCAAGGACAGTGTCCTCCTGTGCAGGGTCCTGTTTGCTCTTTTTTCCACATCTTGCATTACTTTCATCTTTGCAAAGTAGAGTGAAGGTAGGAAAACCAGGGGGGAGTATCTTACACAGGTAAGGTTCCATAGGCATAAATGACAATACAAGATACAAGGCTCAGGAGAGCGTAGTCCTGGTATTGAAAATTTGTGCCCCATCCTGGGCTGCACCAGTGCAGTGGTTGCAAAGCTGATCCAAGCTGCTGGATACAACATAGCATGCTTACCCTGCCTCAGAGATACAGTGGGCATGTAGATTAAAACTGGCTATGAAGTGTGGCCAGTATTCGAGTTTAAAGAGGGACTTGTGGCTGAGCACAAGTTTGCTTTGAGAACTGAATTTAAAAGCAGGAGGATTTCAGAGAGGAGATGTTTTATGTATATATGTAATTGCATAACCTATTGCATGTACCGTATGTGGTGGCATCAAGGAATGCCTTCTCAGTTTGCTGTGAGCAGGTCATGGAGAAGCAAAAGCAAGGGGATAGAGGGATCTGCTCAGCATGATTATAAAAGCAGGAAAAGTCTGCAATGGGGACAGCATGTGAGCTCTGTACCGATGTATTTACCCAAAGGCAATCGCATGCTACTGACACAAAAGGCTGTAAGGTAGTATTCTAGATTATACAGCCCTTTTGGATTTTAAAAAAGGAGCTTTTGTCCGCATTGGCCAGGTCTTGCTGTAGGCAGAAACATTAAGAAAGTCAATGCTAAACCTTCATGGCATTTCTACTAAGTTGTTTGCCCGGTCTCAAGGAATCAGTGAAATTGGCACCTCAAAAACATTTTTAGATAAAATCAAATTTACCACCTTCATCTGATTCTTCATCTCACTTCCTTGTAACATGAAAGTATGGTTTCTTTAGGGACAGCTCCTGTACTAGCAACATGCAGCCAGGCTTGCTCAGGGGCTTCAGTTTTTTGCAAAACTAGCCATGACTCCTAGTCTGCTCCAGCAACTGTAACTCTTTCCATGGATGTATGTGAGTGCTCCTGAGATAAAGGTTCCCAAACCTGTAACAAACACATCTCTTCTTCCAATCACTGCTCATCTGTGTCATCTCCTTGGTGCCCATGTGAACATGCTGCGGCCACCTGTGCAAGATCCTCCAGTCAAAAAGGGAGTTGCCGTTCCTGCTCCATGGGCATGGTGGAGGGCAGGGAAAGAACAGTCCTGGCTCTAGGCCTTTTCTCTTTTCAAATTCACCCTTTTCTATTTCTGTGTTAGTTCCTGACTGCCCAAGCCAGGGCCATTTGGGCAGTAGAAGGAGAACAGTGAGGAGGGCAATCTTGTTTACCTAAAAAGAGAAACAAGGGTCCCTGTGACCCATCTCCTGATTCTCAGTAATATACTGTTCCATCACCTGGGAGCAAAGAGGCTTTTGCTTGGGTTTTTTTTTTCTTTGAAGGGGTGAGAAGGAAACATAAAAGCTGACTTCAAGCCAAGTAAGGCTAATTATAGGGGTGGCTTTTGTGATGTGGGTCTTGCCTGTTGAGAGCTGCCTAGAGACTGACTAGTGTGTGCTGCTTGACTCTCTGCACTACCATTGGGGAGCAGGCTTCCTGCTGGACCTGCTTTGGCAGGTTGATCTGGAAGTGAAAAGCTGTCTCTTGCATTGTTTTGATGTTATTTGACTTCCCGTGGGCATGCAGGGGTGCTCTAGCAAGGACCTGATGCTTCAAGTTCCAAGGTAGCAGCACAATGACCACTGATGTCGCAAGGACAGGAGGGAAGCCTTAAGCCGGCCTCTCTCAAGCAGATCAGCACAGCCCTGTGCATGTGAGTTTGCTGCCTCCATCCAGGGCCATAGTAACTGAATCTTCTGCTTGGAATTGCTGATCTCCACAAAGAGTTCAGGGTTAACCCTCAGGCTGAAAGGTGCTCCGCAATCATTTGTGGGGAAGTGTCTTTTCTTTCTTTCATGCATCCCCTGAGGTGAATGTATGATGTTACACTAGATTCTTAGTGTCAGAGCTGTCTTCCTGCTCCATCAATTGCAGAAGTCAAACTACTGCTGATTGCTTCACTCCTTCCCATGCTTGTGTTCCCTGTATGCTGGCTTACTTTTAGGAGAGACAAACATTTGGGACTCTGTTTAACTGTACGTTTTCAGGAAGATGATCAGCCTCTGTGCTTTTGTCCCTGTGGGAGGCTGAGCTACGGTGGAACAGTCCCTGCCTGTCCCTCTGCTGCTTGTCAAAGAGGAAGTGATTGAGACTGTGCCTGTTCCCTTGCATAAGAGCATTTTGTTTTCTGGATCCATGTGTTTGTTCAGGGGATGGTGCCATCAGAGTGCCTGTGGGCTGGAATTACAAGTGCCACATCAGCCCAGCACATGAATTGCACAGCAACCAAGATTCTCTTTGCTGGCCAACACAAGTGCTGCCTGTGAGGGGCTCTTTCCCTGCTGCTAGAAAGCAAGAAGGATGGCATGCAAAATGAGTTAATATTTGTGTCCTCGAGACTATAGAAATACAACTATGGGGAGACCAAGGTCACCCACTGCTAAACATCTCAGTGTAGCTTTAAATCTCTAATCTTAATGGAATTGCAGCAGGAACCAAGAGCAACCATTAATCACTGGAAGATAAACAGCAGCAGCCAACTGGTGACCCGGAGCGCAGGGCCATTATGGGACAGGAGAGCAAGCTGCCTGCCTCCAAAAACATCAGGCTGCGCACAGCCTCAGGCTGCCTGAGCAGTGGTTTCGGGTGCACACTCAGAAGTGGATCATCAACCTCCAGCAAGGGTTGAGTCACAGGTTATAATAAACTTTATTTCTCGATTTAGTCCCTACAGCTGGGCACTAACCCCTGAGCTCCTGAGGGAGGCTTCATAGCGGTGTGTGTTGCTTTGAAGCCGGGAACACGGTTTAGGGATTTTATTCCTCTCATCAGTAGAAATCGACAAAGCTCCCTGAGGCACTTAGTGGCTTTGTTGTCAGAGCAAGTTGTCTGGCACTGCCCCACACATGGATTGGACTGCAGAGCACTGACAGCCGTGCATGGTGCCATGGAACTGCAGTAGCCCAAGCTATTGCTGCCAGGCTTCCTGGCCACAGCCGGCAGCAAGGATCTGAGAGCTGGCAGCTCTCTGACAAGGAGGTCCAGGTTGCTCCTCTTTTTGTGCATGGCTCTAAGGAGAAATTTCCAATAATGTGAGGTGGGAAGAGGGAGAGGAGGTAAGATGCTGCTGCTGACTTGTCTTATGATGTACGTAAAACTATTTGACTGTTCTGGGACTGTATCCTTCATTTCAGAAGTCATGTAAATGAGCATATCTGAACTGGTGAAGGTAATGAAGCAAGATTCCTTTAAGTGCTTTCAGATCCTCAGATAAGAGGTGCTAGGAAAATGCCCAACCACGCTGGACACTGCCTAATGCATTTCCTGGGGGCTGGAGGCAGCCTGCAAGATGAGATCAGGCCACTCGCTTCCTTCACTTTGACATGAACCTCCAGCTGCAGAAGAGGATGATGGCTGAAACCTCTGCTCTGGGTAGCAGAGGGTTAATAAACTGCCTGTATTCCGGAGGATTATCACAATGGAAGTGTCCCAAGGATTGACAGCTCCATACCCATGTCCACAGCAAAAAAAGCCCACAATGGAATGTGTCCCGTTCGCTTATTTGATGGGCTGCACTATGCCCCTGTGCTGTGGAAGCGCCCTGATGTCACCATGCCCCATACACAGTGCAACATTCCCCCCAACAGGTGTGTCTGCAGTCTCCCAGACTGGTGCAGACCCCACCAAACTGAAGCACAGAGGCAGGGTAATGTGCTTGGGCTTGGCTTAAAGCAAGTTCTCTGCAATAGATCTTTGGACCTCAGTGCTGCCCTTAGCCTACCTAGATAGTTTCTGAAATGGCACACAAAATCTGGAAATGAATTGCTAATCCTAGCACAGAAGAAAAGTCCTGCCAGACTTTCTGCAAAGTTGGGATTTTTTCCCTAAACATTCATAGTTCTTGCATTCTTGTAAGCATTGTACTTCAGGTCTCACTGTGTCCAGCTGTGTTTTCAGTATCCCTTGGATGCTATGTCTCAGTGGGCTGTTTGGCACCTTGGATCTATCAAACAGGACTAGGATTTTCATTCTGACAGACCATGCAGTTATATTAATAAGGTTATGCTTTGTTATGGCTTATTTTGTTTGTTAGGCATCTGGAACAAAATAAATCAGCAAAAACTCAGTTTTGCCCAAACAACATTCGATCACACAAAGTTGCTGGCATGGTGCGGATCCACCATGCAGGAGTGCTGGGAGGGAGAGCACAGTCTGCAGTTATAAGAGAAGAAAAGTCCTTTAGGGAAATTAATCCCTTTGTTTCGGGGAAGGGAGAAAAAAGACTGATTTCAGTAAGAAGTTCTGCCTGGGAAAATCTTGCAACTAACAAAGGATCTGCTAAAGTGGAGTGCCAGCACTGGCCTGGCCAGAACATACTGACTCTGCTCATCCCCACCTGCCCTTGCCCACTCCTGCAGCCCCATCAGGCTCCAAAGCGACCCATGCCACTACTGAGGGATCTCCCTGCGTCTGCATGAGAGAAATAGCTGCACAACCACAGCGTACAAGGGATCGTGATCTCCTCTTGCAGAGCCAGGAGTGAGACGAGACAGTTGCAAGCCAGGATCTTGGGCAGGAATGAGAGGTGCAGGCAGCCTGTCTGCAGCTCAGGGCTGGACATGCGCTGCTCATGCAGCAGCAAAGGCCACCAGGGCCTGGCATCAGCAGATCGGTATGTGTTGCTGTATTTAGTTGGGCAATTGTATGAATTTGACTAATTATTCTGGCAGTCAAAGGAAACTGGCCTGATTCCTATGGGGGCTGTGCTTGCAGAAACTGGGCAGGGTCATTTCTGTATCTCTATGGCTGTAAAGTTGGCTCATTTTAGGGAGGCCCAGATAGCTCTGTGACTCCAGCTGCTGTCAGGAGATTTGTATGCAGATGGAGAGCAGTGGATGAATCAGATCTTATCAAAGATGTAAATGATTCTCACAGTTTGTAAACACACTCAAGAAAGCCCCTCATCAAGTGGGTGATGCAGGAGGTTTGTAGCTTGAGAAGGATCCCCTGCCACCAGCATGTCACACTGCTATGGCTGTGTGACCTCCATGCACTGTAGAGCTGCCAGTGTCTGCCATCCATCAGCACTTCTGGAAATCCTTTCTGGAGAACTTTGACTTGATCATAAACGTTTGTTCTATGACAGAACTCGGCAAAACCAGCAGCTAGAAAGAAGCTGTTCTGGAGGGGAGGGGTGGTACTAGATCATTGTTTTAAAACAACCTGTCAGAGCCCAGTGGGTTGCAGAACTGCAAAGGAAAAAGGGGTAACTGCCACGAGTTCTGTGATGGCCGCACCAACCACCATGGCCAACGAATAGCTCTGTTGGTTAAGGAAACAAGAGCCCAGAAACTGCTGGCTTGCTCCGAGGGATGTGTTGTCTCAGTACAAACCCGCAGTGCCGGAGGGAGCCGATGCCTGCTGTATTTGGCTGTAAAGTTTCCTGATGATTTGTCCTTTTTTTCCCCCCAAGTAATTTATATTTAAATTTTTTTAAAGCTCTCTGGCAGGAAGATCCTTGCAGGATGAAGACTGCCGTGAATAAAACAAGTGGATGATCTCAGCTCACAGTATCCCTCCCCTCTTCTTTGCGATACTGCAGCTGGTAGGGCTGGGGCAGGAGGGGGGTGGCTCCGGGAGGGATGCTGGAGCTTGCTCCCTCTCCACACTCCATCTTTATGGACTTTGCAACATGCCCTGAAGGTCAGCCTGTTTACCTAGACACTGTTTGAAGGGGCGAGGGAGGCAATTAGCAAACACTGCCGGGGCCGATCCCGCAGTGCTTCGCACGCGGCCTGTGCCGGCAGGATCGGGCCCGCGGAGCGCCCGGTTTTCCTGTCGTGCACCGGCCGCGGACGTTGTGAGTATCGGGGGCGAGGAGGAGGAGGAGCGGGTGGGCAAGCAGAGAGAGCTAGCAGCCCCTCACTCCCGGAGCCTGTCGCCCAGGGGCCCCACTCGAGGCCGTGGCAAAATGTCTTGCGTCCCTAAATCCACGGACACAACAGTCATTGCAAAAGCAGAAACAAGAGGTTTGACTTTGGGGATCCTGAAATGCAGTGTGCTACCTAAGGACTGTGTACAAAGTCTGCCTCTTTTTTTTTTTTCCTTTCTCCTCCACCCCTACTCCACCTCCTCCCCCCCCCCCCCCCCCCCCCCGCCCCCCCCGCCAAATCCTCAGTTTTTCCATCTGCTCGAGGCCGCATCCCATGCGGAGCCCCGGGAGGTAGGCAGTTTGGGTGGGTAGGAGAGGAAGCTGCAGAGCCCTAATTACTCAGCCAGTCTGGCCCTCGGGCGATCCCATCAAAGCGGCTCGGAGAGAAAAGGGATAGGGCAGAAGGATGTGAGCCATCTCACAACCCTGCTGCCTGGGTCGCACCACGTCCCGTCCAGGGACTGCTCCGGGGACGGGGCTGTACAGCCAAAAACGCCTCTGCCCGCCCAGACCCTGTCACCCTGTGAGCAACCTCTCCTGCAGCTCCAGGGCCCGGGAACGGCTTGCTACTCGGGCGTATCTGAGCTCAGGCACTGGGGCACCGTTATTAAAAACCACCCAACACAAAGTAAGCTGGAAAACCCTTTTAAATGGGACAAGGAAGTCCATATTTTTCATCACTTTGGTATTTCTCCCTGCTTAGGTATGGATCCATACAGAGACTGATGTTTATAGCTCCATTAATTTACCATAACAATCTAATTTTTAAAAATTATTCTGGTACATCCACTCCTCTAAAAAGTCTTATTTTATTTTGGAAGAAAACCTCCATGCATTTACTTTTAGAAAACAGCCTTGAAATAAATGCAAAAAATCACACTCCCCCCCAAACCCAACTCCTAGAACTGGTAGTTGGGATATTGTAGCACCAAAAATAAAACTGATGGAACAAAAAGGGAATTTCATGTGGTTTTCATTGTCAAGTCTAAGCTCAGAAACAAACAGGAAATAAAAATGGCTAAAACAAAAGGGATTTCTTTTAAACTGTGTTCAAATCTAAGTGGGGAGCTGCTTTATGTGGGAGGGATTCTATGTTTATTTGCTTTTAAAAAAAAGGAGTAAATAAAAATGTCCACATGCAGACAGGTCAACTTGATTTACCATTAAATCCTCATGTTTCACAATGGTAATTTATAATCAACTTTTTAAAAGAAAATTACACTTGTATAAATGGCAGCATTGGAACGGGGAGAAAAGGCAATGGGTGGTGGGAAGGCTGCTTCTGCTTTAAATGAGGTTGAGGGAAAGAAGGAATGGAGAGAGAGAGCTGAGAGAAAGAGAGGTAGAAGTAACTGCAAACCTCTAGTCATTTGTTTTATTCCATCTTTGTACTTTTTCAGTTTTTGCAGAGAGCTCGGCGGCTGCTGAGCCTTTCAGCCTGTGCCACACCATTGAAGCTCCCCAAGTAGCTAGTTAATGTATTTATTTGAAAAGAACAGGCTGTAGGATCAGTGCTACATGTTTCAGAGTGGCATATGTGCTATATCCTCCCAACAGAAGTGTTTCTTGAGCTCTCAGATTTGGGATTGTGAACTCGTTTGCTAGGGGTTTACAAACAGGTATCTCAATCACAGCAGCTCTGATAGTGATTTTTAGGGGTTAATTTAGTACATGCAGGACACAGCTCCCTCAAGCTGGGAATCTGCTGAGATCCCCAGTAACTACAGCCCCATTAATGCATCTCAGACCACTTTGAATAGTTGAAAAATCAGAGGGACAAAATTAGTATCAGTTTCTGCAAATCCAGCTCTGGTTTCCCTCCTCTTTTGCACTATTCAAAAGGGTGTAAATGTTTGTTTTCTGGGGGAACTATGGTTTAGGAGATAGCAAAGAGCATCAGAATGAGGGTCAAGGGACAGAGGCTGCATTTCTGACTCAGGTAATTCTGCCATAGCTCAGTTTCTCCTCTGCTCAACAGGGATATTTCCCTTTGTGCTAAAGCATCGAGAGACCCATGTATGGAAAGGCTAGAAGGCTCCTGAGGACAGAGATCATAAGGTTCACTTCTTCAGAAATGAGTGCTCCAAGGCTGAACCTATACCCTGCAGATCAGTAGGAAATTTCCTGTTCATGAGTAGAAGATTGGCTCTCTACCTGAATCTGCTTGGTAATACTCTGACATTGATGGGAAGGGAAGAGAGTGACCTCACTTGCTGACTCCCCACCTCTTTTTAAAGCCTAATAACAGAAATGTCTCTCAGGTACTGCCCAGCTAGATCTCCCAGGTCTTTCCTGAAAAAAAAAAGGTCTAATATTTAATTTTTTTGCCAAAACCCTATTCAGAATAGAACAGAAACAGATCTATTGCTAGCCATCCAAAAGGAATTGCTCTGGCCAGGCTGTCATACCTGTCCTCCTCTGGGGTCAGAGGGAGATGAGGATTCAAGCAAATCCTTTCCCACAGAAGTGACCCCCTCCTTTGCCGAGTCTGGCCCTGGTCCCTTGTGCTGCCAAGCTTCCAGGATCAGCCCGTGGACTCCCTTAAATACCCCAAGGAAGCCCAGAGCTAATAACCAGCTTCATTCAATTCCCAGTCACATTATTATCCAATCTGCCAGAGGCATTAATATTCAGAGGTGAGGTGGGAGGAGGGCAGGGGTGCTGGTGAGGGGGAGCAGCACACAAAGAGGAGGAAGGGAAGTGTGGCGGACTGGCCTCAGAAATCTTTCTCCAGCCGTCCGAAACCCCAGCCTATTTCAGCTGGGTGTTGACAATTGAGGGTTTTTCCAACAGCCTCAGCACTAACTTCAATACCAGCTGGTAGAGACTGTTCTCCAGCCAACAGCAAATGCCCAGCCTTGGCACAGCCTAATGCCCTCAGCAAGAAGGGGAGCTTTGCCCCCTCTGCCATCAGGCCCTAAGTAAATAGCAATCTCCCATTTTTAAACAACCAGATAAATAGCTGAGCCTGCTCAGAGATGCCACAGCCTCCTGTTTCTGACTCTCCTCCCTCCATGGCCCCACAGTCTCATCCTGTTGCCTTCCTGATGGAGGGCACACAGCTTGAAACCAGCAGTTCTCCCCATCTGGGACTTTGTTTCCAGACCCAGGTACCTCCCCTGTCCCCAAGGCCAGGGCACATGTGCCAGGTCACGAGACAGACCTCATGTCCCCTGCTCATCTCATCTTCCTTTTGGAGCGGTCTCCTAGATCAGGTTTCTGGCTTTTTCTTTTTGGCAGTCTCCAAAGTCAGCCTCACCTCTCAATCTCAATGTTTTGGGTAGCATCTGACAGAGATAAGATACCTTTTTTTTTTTTTTTGCCAGCTCTCCATAGGGTACATTAACCAATATCTTTGCAATCCAATCACAATTTGCAGATCTATTAATTGCCTGAATTAAGCCCTTATAGAAATGTAATAGATATTAATTGAGGCTTGCAACAGTTACTCTGAAAAAAATTAATATTGGTTTTTAAACCACTGGCTTGGAGAGGCATATAGGTGGGCTTGCATGGGCAGAATCTGGGCTGCAGGTCAGGCAAACACAGGAACTACAGTAAGAGCAGGAAAACCACCGCCCTTGCCCAGACCCCTCTCCAGGCTGGCAGGGAAAGACATCTCTCTGTGAGGTTTCTTGTGAGGAGTACTGGGCATGGTGTGACAATTTGCTAATGAAAAATAATTTAAAAAAATTAAAATCAAACTCTGCTCCAGCAGATATTTGCAAAAACTGAAAGCAGCTACCATGATCTGACAGTCCCTCAGGAGCCAGCAGGCAGCCCTTTGTCCCTCACAGCAAGGCACCATCAAAGCCTGCACAAACACCCATCCGCTTCAGGTCACCAGCGGGCTGAGGGGCTTGGACATGGGAGCCAGGGAAACCCTGATCCCATCGCCAAAAAGGTGGTCCTTTCCCTGTCTTTGGAAGATGGGACAGGAACAGAGGTGAGATTCTGAAAGACACCTTCCTGCGCAGTTCCTTTTAGCATCTCCCGAAATTGCAGATGGGAGAGAGCCATTTCATCGCTAGTATCCTGCCTTCCAGGCCACAGGCCGTGTGTGGAAGACCCACAAGTTTGTCTGGGGGACGCCAAATTCCTCTCTTTGCTTTCAGCACTGGACTCCACTTAGAAAGTGGACGGATCGTGGGCCCATCAGTCGGGAGGCTGCTTCCCTCCCAGGTGAAGGAACGGGGCAGAGATGAGGCATTCGTTTTGATTTCTGCACCGCCATCTCGAAGCATCAGCCTGGTGCGGCGGCCGGGGGCTCACCTCCAGGCTCTGCCGGGCGCCGGCGTCCTGAAGCAGCGTGTTCCTCTGCAGCCGCCCGTGCGGAGCCGAGCTCTGCACCTGGTAACCCGCCGGGCCAGGCGGGGAAGGGGCGCGGAGCCCCGGGAGTTCCGGCCAAGGGACTGCTGCCCCGAGCTGCCTAACGCCAGCGGGGAGGCGGGGGGGCTGCGGCAACCCCCGCCAGGGCTCTGGCACTGCCGGGGGGGAATCCACCCCCCTCCCCGCTCGTCCCCTCAGCTGTCCAGCCGCGGGGGCGCCGGGTGAACGGCCGACAGGTGTGCCCCGCTCGGCGGCACCGGGCCCGCCGCCCCCCCTCCCTGAGCCCGCTCCAGCAGCTGCGGCGAAGCGCGGGCATCGGCCCCCGCCTCGGTCGCCCTCCCCCGCCGCAGCCGCGGCCAGCCGGGACGCACCCGTTCCTTACTCCCGCTCCGAGGAGGAGGTCGGGGGGAAGGACAAGGGGGTGCCGCGCTGGCGGGCTGGTTCTTCCCCCGGAGCAGCACTCGTTGAGCGGGGAATAGACGGGGCAGCAGACGGTACCGGGCTCCGTCGGGAGCCCGCTGCAGTTGGCCGGGTTTCCCGGTCACTCAGCGGGACGGAGAGACGCCGCTCTGCACCGTGTCCCCGGCGCCAGGGCGGCGGGAGAGCCCGTGCAAGGGCCCGGAGGCCCGAGAGCCGGTTCTGCCCGAAGCCTCCCAGCGCCGGGCAGCCGCGCTCCGCCGGGGAGGCTCGATGCTCCCGGCAGAGCTGCCGCGGGGTCGGCGCTCCCTCCCCGCGTCCCGACCCGGTCGGTTATACCCGGTCGGGTCCCTGGAACCCCGTCCGCCGGCGCGCCACAGCCAGCGGCGTCCCGGGGCAGATTCGCTCCGTCCGCGGGGGCCGGCTCGCTTCTCCCCGGCTCTACAGGGAGGTCGACTCTGCTGTAAACAGGAGCCAGCCCATTACATAAATATCATTTATCCAACTGTCCAAAAGCCGTCGGGCTGCCTTCCTTTCCCCGGCGACATCTCCCCGCCTCTGCTCCCTGAGCCCTTCTCCCCCGGACCCTACAGACAGCTGAGCCGCAGCCCACAGCGCCGTTATTTACAGCGAATCCCGGCTAATTTAAACAGCCCCTGCCCCACTCGCCCGAGTGGAAAATGACTAAGTTTAGCAACTGCGAGAGACTCCAACAGCGCTTGCCGGGAAGGGGCCCGCGTCGGCCCCGAGGGGACGGTCGGGGCTGCGGCACCCCGACAGCGGCGAGTAGGGGGTCGCTGGGCCGTATAGGGGCAGTGGAAGCGCCGCGCCCCGCTGCCGGGCGGACAGCGCTCCCGGCAGCGATGGGGGACAGTTCGGCCGCGCACAGCCCCGGGACCCTTCTGGATGGTAGGGCAGGGCTCGATCCGCCCGCTCTCACCTGGTTGCCGTCCCCTGACCCACGGGAGGTGACGGAAAGCCGACCTCGAGCGGGACTGGGACTGACCCCGTGCTGCCGAGCACAGCACACCGAGCCACCCCGCCGGGGATGCTCTTACCCTGTGCCAGCATCGAAAAGGTTACGGCCGGCCAGGCTAGTACGAAGGGGCTCAGGGAGAAAGAAGGGGAGAAGCTCGCCCGGAAGGCCGGGGACGGAAAGGCACTTACAGCGGCTCCAGATGCGGGTTCGGCTGAGCGGACTTAATCCTGCGAGAGAGACGAAGCTGACCCCCGCCCCGCGGCCCAGGCTGCTCTGCCGCTATCAGAAAGTAAATCCCCCCGGCTCCCCAGCCACTCTGCGCGTCGCTGCCGGCCCGCGGCTTACGGGGAGGGCGGAGGGCGCCGGCCGACTGCCTCCCATTCACCCTGGCCATTCACTTTATGGCGGGCGGCCGGCGCCCCCCGCCAGCTGCACCGGGCGCCCCGCTCCCGCCCGCCCCATTCCAGCTGCGCCCCCGCCGCCGCCCGCCCCGTCCAGCGCCCCGCCCCCGCCCCGCCCCTCGCCCGCGCCGCCCAATCGTCCCGCGTCTCATTTACATACTGCGGCAGCTCTGCTCTCGGATTGGTCGAGGCGGACGGTAGGTCTCGCCCCCCGCGCTGGCCCCGCCCCGTCCCGCGCGCAGTGCAGGCTGAGCGGCGGGGCGGGTGTGGGGACGTGTCCCGGGCGCGGGGCTCCGTGCGCCGCCAGCCCCGCGGTACGGACATGGTCCTCCTGGACATGTACACTGATATCCTGCTCTTATCGCTGCACATGCTGTGTGCCTTGCTCAGTGCTTGGCGATCCGCTACTCTGGAGCCCGCGCTGAGCATCCGCTCCGCTCAGTACTGGCGCGGCGAGCCTGTTCGGGCTTTGCAGTTAGAGCCACCAGCCAGACACGGTTTTTTTTGGGGCAACCAAGTCCGTAGTCAGCTGGAAGCAGTTGGAAGCGTTCCCCTGCACGATGGAGCAGCAACTGCAGGGGATGTTTAATCACAGGGTAGTTACCGCACGCACTGTTGCGGCTCTAGGCGGAACCGGGAAGCGCTTCTCTGCCAATACTATGCCGCTCCTACCGGGACACGGAGGCTGCCGGCTGTGCGAGAAACACCGCGCTCCAGCCCACTGATGGGTCTTCTGGAGCCCAAATGCTGCTTGTAGTTTAGATTCCAGCCTGGCTTCTACTGAAGTTCACGGCAACATCCCGGTGCAGGAGTGCAGGGTGCGATCACTCCTTGAAATGTCCCCAGATGCTTGTACCTGCTACAGCAAGCCTTGATGTTGGCACACACATTTTACTCCAACTAAACAGGTCCTCTCTCTTCCAGTGCTTACAGGGAGAAGTTTGTAGAAGCCGGGCTTAGCCTTTCTGTCCTGCTCTGGGAGCCCAGGGGAGAGGTTTATCCCTGTCAGGCTCTTAGGGAGCTTGATGCACACATTCTGTGGTCTGATTTTCTTGAGGTCATTCCCATGTCAACCTGCTCTCCAATTTATGATGTCAAAGGTCACCCTCAAGCTCTTCCACTGACATATTTTAAAGATTAGGAAATAATGTGAGAATAGCAGTGAATTTTAACCCTGAATGATTTACCAGCCATATTTATGGAGTCTAATAAATGTGTAATATGACATATAGATATGTATGGGAAGACAAATGCACACGAAGCAACACAGGATATAAAAAGAGGTTAAGCAGACCCAGGCATTACGGTTTACAGTTCAAAAACATGCACTAACATGTTAATTCAGTAGAAACACAGAGAGTTTAAAAGGAATCACAACATTGACACACTTGCGAGAAATTACCATGGTTTTTTAATGGTAGTAATCTGGAGCTTGTGTTTGCCTTACTGCTCTTCTGCCTGCCAAAAATGACAGCAAGCTAGACCACATCGTTTTCTAGCTCAGATTTTAATCCATCCCGACATAGGCTTGCCTCCATTAAGAAAAGCAGACACTGTATAACAGCACTAGCATTTTCCACAGGGCAGTCTGTCTCTATCACCACATGCCAGAGGGAAGTTGAAAGTCCTGCACAAGGTCTGCAGCAATGAAGGGACCTTATTTTCAATTGCTTCTCTCTCCCTCCAAACCCTTCACCATCAGCAGCCTGCAGCAAATACAGTTTGTGCTTACACTTACAAGTAACAATGAAACAAATGTATTTTTACCTATTTCCCTTGGGTACTACGTCACAAGTTGGTTTCCTGTGGAGCACAGTGTAAAGACTGCTGGATTAGACCATCCAGGGACCTGCAGAAGGAGTCTGTCATCAAGGCATCCTCAATGCAACTGCTGGACTGACCCTTGAAGGGTCTCTTTGGGAGGGAGGGCTCCAGTGCTTGTTGTTGAAATGTAGATCTTGTTGGTTAGTGCCAAGACCTCTCAGCTGTAGTGCATCTCGTCTTGCCAGCAGGCAACTTCATTGCTGGGGAAGAGAGCAAGGATTTCACAGGGGTTCAGGAGACTGATACTACTATTTTAGATAAAATAAAATAGAAAAGAAAAAAAATGCGAAAGCAAACTAAACCAAGAGTGGCCCTGATTCATGTCTTGGCAGAGAGATAGGATATGCAAAATAAGGGAATTACTCAGCATCTTAGACACCCTTCCTTTTTCACCAGCTGGGAAGAGTTTGTTCTTAAAGAAGACCCTGTCTCTGCCACAGGCAAACATGGTCCTCATGCTGGATGGGTCCACTGCTCTTGGAGAGTGGTGGAGTTGTTGATGATCACGGTTTCCATCTTTGTGTCTTAACTGATCTTTTAGCCATGCTGGGTCCATGCCATCAAATGCCTTAAAGATCAGGACTCAAGCTTGAATTTGGCTTGGCTTTCATGCCAAAAGGTGGCCTAGGGAGGAGAGGTAGGTTTGATGCACTTGTGGCAGCCAGGGCTCCCACTGCAGCATGCTCTTCTAGTTGGCATTTGACAAGCACTGTGGGCTTCCTGCCCAGGTGTATCACATAGCTGTAGTCTAGCCAAGAAGTGACAAAGATGTGACTAACCGAGCCCAGCTTGCTCCTGCCAAAAAGGCATGGCTTGCCCTGGCCAAGAAGAGACAATGAAAACATTACATTGGGAAGTTCACTGGGGGAGTTTGATGTCACTGGGAAGTGCAGGAGTGTTCTGGAGACACAGGCTAAGCTGAAGAGCTGACAGGGTATTTTAGATTTAGGAGTCTGCTCTGCAGCTTTAATATTGTACTTTGTATAATTTGTACAGTTTTTAATAGTTGGTGTAGTTTCCAGAGAAGGGTTTTAATACTTTCAAGTGTTTCTGCAAAAGCAGCTCTGTTGCTTCAGTTGAAGGTCCTGACCTGGGTTCAGGTTGTGTCAGATGCAGCACATCAGTTTTCCTTTGGAGATTCTTCAGCTGGCTTTGGGCTAATCTCTACCTGAGCTTGCTCTGGAAAGGAGCAGCTGCTTAGAAACTCTGTGTTCTGCACATGTTCAGTAGTGGTTTTGGGATGCTTAGCTCTGGGAAGAGTAGTTGCACATAGTTTCTAGCCATGACAACTGCTTGTACCTTCTGAGAAACTCCATCTTTCTGCCCTTTTTTTGGAGACCTTACTAAGCCTCTGAGAAACAGCAAAAGCCTCCAAGAGGAGGGGAAGAAGTTTAATCTCTCTCAGACTACTTAACCTGCTAGAAAATTTTTTGTATTACAAGTGCTTATGGGTCTGATATCTGGGCTCTGAAGACAACCATGAACTTGTAGTGCCTGAGAAAAGTAATGGACTATACAGGGTTGGTGCAGGTGCAGGTGGTTGGCAGCGTGGATTTCTGACAGTCTCATCAAAGACAGGCAGTCGGTGTGACATGGAGGCACTGCTCTTTGCAAGGGGCTGGCTGCTCAGGTGTCTCAGATGAAAGCAGGTGAGCTGACTAGGTATGTGGGCAAGGCCTGAGGGGATGATTGTTAGTGAGTTTGGTGAGTTTGCATCCCTTCCATATGCTCCTTATGGGCTAAGGAGGAATACTCAAGGCAGAAGCTGCGGAAAAGCTGCATCTTTGCAGTGAAGATAAAGCTGAGCTTTCCTGCCCAGATAGCAGGAACCTGGGGGATTTGCACAGGCTGCTTGTCTGATCTTTGGTTTCCTTGTATCATGTCATGTGTAAGAACTAGTGCATTATCTTGGAAATAAAGGGACAAGGGATTATCCTACACCTGGATCTTTTGGTGCAGAGTGCTCCCACTCGCCCACATGTGCCCGTAGCTGTGCACCACTCATTTCAAACACTGCTGGATCATGCAGTCCAGGCAATCCAGGCTTCCCCAATGCTGCCAGGCTGGGGATGTTGGTGCCACACTGTCACATCAGCAGGGTTTTCTGTGCAGCCAGGGTGGTGCTGGGCTGTCTGAGGGCTGACTAACGCAGTGCTGTAATGCGTGTGAGTGAACTCTCCTCCCCAGGCAGTGTGGGGCCATACCACATTGTCTTCTCTCCAGACAATGCAGTGCTGGATTGTAAGTAAAAATGCAAAGCACATTGCAATGTTTGCTCTTTATTAATGCACTAAGATGCATTCGGGTGAAGCAGAAGGCTCCTGCCTGGCTTGGTTTCAAGCTCCGTGACAGGCCTCCATAAGTAACAGTTTAGCAGGGTTCAATTCACCAGATCAGACAAGGTGGGAGCCTGAGCTATACAGCAGGCACTGGAAGGAACAAGAAGGCATGGAAGGGGGTCCAGACCCATTCTGGGCAGGTCAAGCAGGCTTGACAGACCTGGACTGAGCTGCAAGGTGTACAGTGGCTAAGCCAGCACCTGAAACGCCCTTTATGGACCAGGGAGCAGATGGACGGAGTGGCAGATGAACTCCTGTGAATTTCAAAATGTCTGGCAAATACCACCAGGCTGTTAGCTGTTTGTCCCACTTTGGAGTGGGGCAAAAGGCAAGGAGAAAGCACTAGCAAGTAATTTGCTTGTTCTGCAAACCTTCACTCATTGCTCAGGTGGCATTTGAAATCTGGGTTCGGTGACTATTTGACCATCTGTTTCATAGCTGAGAAACTCAAGATAAACTGCATGTACCATGGCTGCAGCTGAGGCTGGAGGGATACATCTGAGCTTCTGAGCCTATGGCTAGACCACTGGGGCACGCTCTTTCTTCTTTCACCTCTAGTGAATGTGGCTGCTTAATGCAGTTACAGCTTAAACTTCCAAACCCAAAGACTACATACTGCCAGGTAAAGCCCAGCTGAAGAAGGTCCCCTGGCGGTTTAGAGCTGGGAGGTAATGGCAGTTTCAGTAAGACACGTTGAATCTTGATCAGGCAATAGTGTGACAGCTATTGATATGTGACAGTATCTGGCCAGTTTTTAGGGTGGCATTGGAGTCGGCCTCAAATTTATATTTGGCTGGCCAGGGAACACTCCTGTTGGATGTTCCCTTGAGCCTTTGAGAACTTTCCTCCTTCAGTCACACTGCAGTAGATGAAGTTGTGATTAAAAGTGAATGAATACTTCTTGACCCTTTCACCTTCCTCTTGCCTCATTTGTGTTTTCCCTACAAAGTGTAAGATTTTGGGGTAGCTGTTCCTTTAACCACTCTAACACCTGCCACAACCCATCCCCAGGCTGACCTGACTGAAGATCCTAGAGTTATAGAACTGTAAGGTAACTGCAAGGACCTTCTGTCCTCTGTGCCAAGTTCAGTGGGCAGAGGCTTAAACAAGTAGGGTGACCCCTGCAAATTACTGCCTTTATGGTACACAGCATTGCAACTGGGGGCATACACATAGAAAGCGCCTGGGAAGGTGGGAGGAGCACCAAGAATTCATTTAACCAAGCGCTGTATAGCTACAAAGCTGTGATTGTTTTTGCTGCAAAGAGCAGGCCAATAAAGTGGCTTCATAGAGCAGTTAAACTCCATGGTGGTCTCTGTCTGGCACGATCGCTGGGCTGGATGAACTAAGGTTGCAGCACATGGCTTGTAGCCCAACTTGAGCAGAGAATCAGCTCTATGCAGGTTTGAGGAGAGTTACTGGGGCGCAGGGCGGCGGAGAGGGGAGAAGCGGCGTGTGCTCCTCTGGGTGCTGTCGTGCGTGGTCTCGTACGAGCTGCACTCTGTGCTTTGTCCAGTTGCATTCTCCTGCTCACTCACGGGGAACAGCAGAGCTATGACACAGCGAGGCGTTCAGGAGGGAACAGAACGCTTGCAGGGGATCATCTCCCAAACGGCTCCCGCGGAGAAGCTGCAAGAGGCTGTAGAACAAGTTGGGAAATACTCGCGGAGCACGGCGGAGAGGCACTGCTTCCCTCGGCGGGCTGTGCAGTGCCAGCGCTGTCACCGACACCGGCACAGCCCTCGCTCGGGGCGGCCCCGACTCCCCACACGCCCCGGGCAGCGGCCAGGGGCGGCCCGGCCCACAATGCTTTGCGAGGGCAGCCCTCCCGCCGGCTTCCGCCCGGCCGCCCTGGCTGCGGGCGCTCAGGCGCGGCTGCGGCGCCGCACCGCACCGCGATTGGCCAGCGGCTCTGCTGGTTCTACCCTCTCGCCTCTCATTGGCTCCCCGCCGCTGTCACCGCAGGGCCCGCCTCCTCCGGTCGCAGTCCGCGTTTCTATTGGGCAACGCGGGGAGCTGCGCGGCGCATCGCGCGCGGGTTGGCTGTCCGGACTGTCCGTCTGCGCAGTAACCAGGCAGCGGGTCACGGTGCGCCGGTTTCCACGTCAGTGCGAGAGAGCGGGGCCGGTGTCTCTGCCCGTGCCCTGCGGACCCCGCGCTCCGCGGCCTCGCCTCCGCCGCCGCCGGCAGGGAGGGGCGGACAGGGGGCGGGCCGAGCCCTCCCGCCCGCGGTGCCGCCCGCCCGGTTATGTGAAGCGGCCGCTGCCGCGGGGAAACAGGCGCCGCCATTTTGGATGCGGGGGTCAGTGCCGGGCAGCGACCGCCTGTCGCGATACTGTCGCGACGTGGGGGTGGGCGGGAGAGAAGCGGCGGCGGGGGAACCGTGCGGGGCCAGCGGGGGGCGGGGGCGGAAGCGGGGCAGCCCCGGGGGCCGCGCGCGGGTCGGGCCGGCGGCCGGGCCGGGACTGACACGCGTGGCGGTGCCCACGGGGCTCGGGGCGCACGGGCCCGCCTGGCAACGAGCGCCGTGGGCTGTGGGCGTCGGGGAGGAGCGGGGTCAGGGCTCGGGGCCGGGCAGGGTGGGCGCTGCACCTGCACAGGCATCCGCTCCCCGTGCGCCACGGCTGCTTGCTGCTTGAAATCGGTGGAGAGAGGCTTTTCCTGGCACATGGCCAGCTCCATGGCTGTTGCAGGGGAAAGCTCAGAGCTCACCTAGAGTGTATGTTATGAGTTCATCTGGTGGCGTGTTTCATAGTTACAACAGTATGAAGTAATTGGAAGAAAGAAAATGCCCCTCACCATATTAACCTTAGGTTTCATTTTTGCTATGCAGTTTTGCCAGGTAAATGCGACTTGCCTTTCTTTTCTTGATTCCTAGGCCCTACCTCACTGTTGCAGCCGAATGTGGAGGCTTGGAGAGAAGTTTGTCCCTTTCTTCCTTTCTGATGTGCCACCTCTACCATGTTGCCACTGTTTATCTTTTAAAGGGCATCCTTAAATGCCTAGAATTGCATTAAATGCTCAGGACTGCATAGTTCCTTTCTATACTTACGAATTATTGCTTTATATGACATTCATCCAGGCATTTGGAGGTAGCCTTTGGAGAAGCATCCTGAGGTCTCTGAACTTGTGCTGCCTGTGGTGCTTTTTGCAGAACAGTTGCTACTTGAAAAAACTGAGCAAGTTAAATTTCCCTATAGAGGTCCATGCACCTTCCATGTGAGGTTTAGGAGGAAGAAAAGGAGCTTTTTCATTGCCAGTTGGGCTTCTGGGAAACCTAGCTGGCTGTGAGATAGTCAGGAGTTGTTTGTGATTTGTAGTTGTGTGTTCTGTTTTGGTAGCAGTGTATTGTATCAGGACTCTGGTGCCCAAATCTAGGTCAGAGGCTATGTAGATTATTCCTGCATTATCATAAACAGTGAAAATTTAGGTCAACAGAAGCTTACTTTGAAATATTACCTTTCTATGTTGTGGTTATGTTGTTTTTCATTACTGCTGTTTATTGGAGTAGTTGCATTGGGTTTAAATCAGTTGCCATAGCTGAAGGCTAAAGTTAATGATAGGAAGAAGTGACTAGATGGAAGTTTGCCAGACATTGTTGCTTCTGATGCTAACTCTTGCTTGTTTCCAGAAGAATTGCAGACATTTTGCTGCTGAAGAGGGAGTGTTTCCTAAAACCATACCCAAGACTTCCTGTGGTAATACTCAGGAATCATTTGGGGTTCCTATGCATTGGGATGTGTAGGGGTAACAGGTTCTGAGGTTGATGAATGGAGTGTTCAGTGCATGTGTGAAATAATATTTGTAGGTGTAAATCTTGTCAATGCTTTTGTATGAAGATTCTACATGTGATGCTATTTCAGAAGTCTCAGAATAGTGATAATTAATTGTCCATAGATCACTGTTGAAGGTTTTGAGAAGGTTATGAATGTGAGCTTTTGTTCTTTTATGACATGATTAGGCATCGACCTTTTCCCACTTAGTGTTCCCAATGCTGTTATCAGTGAGGCTGTGAAAGTTAACAGCCTCCCTTCTTCTCGTGGTGGCCTGGGCACCTTGTTGCCTTGGTTTGGAGCTGTCATTTTCACTGTGCTTCCTGTGTTGAACTTCTGTGCAGGAGCATATCTGAGGACTAGTCTGCAGTTTTAAGTAGATGTATGAATCCGTCTTGACAAAGAAACAGGAGTTTATATACAACTAACTGAAGGGTTAAGGAGCTAAAAAGCATTTGAAATTTAGTAGGTACCTTTTTTTTTTTCTTTTCCCTAACTTAAGACCACAGAACTGAATCCATTTGTTTCTATATTAAGTCCACTATCTTTTTGTGTTTGATTAAAGATTGCTTGCAAGAAAGGCATGCATTCTTGATTTGAGGTCAAGAGTTATTGAAACAATGCCTTTGCTAGGGAGGTTGTTTCAAATTTTTGAATGATCTTCGGTATTAGTTCTGTTAACCTGTTCAACCAAGAGTTTTACAATATCCCATTCTTCAGACCATACCTTTGTAACAGTAAACCCAAATTCATGTTAACATTTTTTTTTTCTCTAAGTTGAACAAACATCTAATGGTTTTGCTTGACTCCCACCATGCTCTTGTAAACCCAGCTCATCATTCAGTACTGGTCTGGTCAGTCGCGTAACGTTTTTTCTCTGCTGCTTCGCAGGATTCATTTTTATCTTAAAACTTCTTTTAATACAGGACATCTATACTGAGTCTAAACTGTGATCAGTTGTTGCTTGTGGTGATGATACAGTTGAAGGAACACATACAGAAATAATCTAATAATTTAAAAGGGATAGCCTTTGGGAAGTTTGGAGTTTATTAAAGCTACATCCATCACTTGAAATAAACTTTTAAATTTTTACAGGGATGAATGGTTCTTTGGGCTTAGCTTACAAGGTGCATCTCTCTGAAAATAGTTGTCTATCTTTCCTGCTCACTCTGTAGTTGTTTTCTGCTTCCTTCTCCAACATGAAGCTGCAAAGGTCCTTTGCATAAGTGAGGAAATTTGGCTTTGTGGCTAACTTTGGAATGTGTGTATGCTATTGCTTGGGTAACTGCAAGCTTAAATATAAAGCAGTATTTCCCTCCATCTCTACCTAGTGTTGGTGGGGAAGTGAGCTGTGTGTCTGATGTTCAGAGGTCTGAGTGTGAATTTGCATCCCCAGCATGATAGGTTATTTCAGTTGCATTGGTCAAGAGAGTTTCTTGGCATGCATAAAGTGAATTTTTGTACTTTTGAATAACGTTATATTAAATGGAATCTGCAGTGGGGAAGGGAGTGCATTTTCATTGAGTCTTCTCAGAGAGTTAGCAATGAAATACTCCCCCAAGTTTTGCAGGGTTTTAATACATCAGGAGAGCCCTGCCAAGTAACAAGGAGCTTTTGCACCCTTGCTTGAAAGGATCAGGTTAAAAGGAAGAGGTGTATATTGGAGGTTTTTGTCTATTTTCTTCATATTTTGCTACTTGCAGTTAGTTGGGCATTTTAAGTCTTCTACATTCAGGAAAGAGAGTTTAACAAACTTTTTCATCTTAATTATTTTATGTTAGAAATAGAGGAAAAGAAATAGGAGTCCTACAAGCAGATTCAGTAGTATGCAGAAGAGCATTTGAGCTTTGGCATCACTTTAAATCCTGTCAAAACTATTGAGTATCTATGTGTGTGCAAGGTTTGTAATACATGTGTCTGGTATTTACCTGCTTTTTGAAATAATATTTCCTTGTCAGTTTGCTAAATGCCTGGAATGGTGCTACACAGTTTACATGTTCAACACTGTTTTGTAACAGTGTGAGAGGAAAGTGAAGACAGGAAAAACTTAGGTTTGACAAATATGAATGTGTAAAGTTCAGAAGTACTTCCCTGGACCAGAGTTTTGAACCCTGAAAGTGCTGATTTAGAAATATGGAAAATAATGGAATTACTGAAAGAAAAAATAAATAAACAAGGAATTTTACATGAGGGAGAAATTTCCCATTCATGCCTTTTACTAAAACAAGGACAATAAAGTGAAATAGAAAAAATTGTCATCAATGACATTTCGATGCAATCATATGAATAATATATGGAATAATTTACTCTTGAGGATGGGAACATCTCTCAGGTGTTAGCCACATGAGTAGGAAGTGTATTGATGGTTCTGTTATATACCGCTGTGGAGGAAGGATATACACCTTTGCTCTTCAGGGCACAAGCAAATTCCTTGGAAGCACTATTTGTCTGTCATGACTGTTCTTACAAAATACTTTTTTCTTTGCCCTTAAATTATTGTCTTACACCTGGGAATACCGTTATGTATAATTCATTTAATGAAATAAACAATTTTGCCATAAGATTATTCGGTCTATTGCAAACACCTGAAAAAATGAAGCAACTGATCTGATGCTATCCTTTGATAAGGTATATTTTTATAATAATTTACTTTCTTTCCATTATTTATGGAGTCCTGAAACAAACTAATCTCTCATTCAGGGGATATTTGTGTATTTGAAGCATTGTTGATAATTCAGATGTTAATTAACCTGAAGCCTGACAGATCCAGGATGTATGTTCTGAAATTTCTGTGGTGGTCTTTCTGAGGTCTTGAGTAGTCCACCAAAACTATTCCTTCCAGCTTTGCTTTTGTTATGTGGGCAAAAGTCCTTCTCATATTCTCTGTATTTTATTACCCCCTGCCTCCCCTTCCCAGCTGAGTTCTTTAAATGAGCCTGTCAGATTGGAAGTGTTATGATCAATGTTTCACCTGTTTCCAATCTTTTGCTTCCCTATGGATGACCTGTTGTGATTCCAAGCTGGAGTCCTCATTTTCTTTTCATTCTTCTGAAGAAGTCTCGCTATTTGGCTACCATTTCAATAAATTCTTCTCATTTACAGACATGTTATCATCTGACTGTTTGGCCTCTTTATAAGTCCTGTTTATTATTTATAAACATTGTGTCTGTTCATTCCCCTTCATTCTTATTTCTTTATGCTTGACTGTATCTGGGCTACAGCTAATATAAAGAGAACACTCCCATAGTAGTTCACTCTTCATTTCTTTTTCTCAGACTGTTACAAATATTTCTTGCTTTTAATTTCTTTCCCACTTTTCTGCCTCTTTCTGGGTGCATCAGTTTAAGTTTTTTCCCTGAAAGACCTCAGACTACAGGAGAGTAAGTGTCTGCCTTTAGCTTTCTCTCTTTTTCTCCCCATATTCCATCCAGTTTTATCTCGAGTTTTGCTCATTTCTTTGTGGGGTCTTATGCCTTTTTTACTTTCCTGCTTTCTTGAGAGTTTTGTTTTGTGATGCAAGTGTGAAATCAACATCTGTTACAAATTACTTTATTTGGCAATGTTTTAAGTCCCAAAAGAAGTTTGCTCTGTCCAGTTTGTTCAACACATTGATGCTTATGTAAGAGAGTACAGGGTTAGCTTTGTGTTCCATGCAGGGCTGCAGGAATTTGCATAAGTGCTGGAGATGCAGGTGTTACTGCATTGTCATGGATGTCTGTCCTGGTACCCCAACACTTCATCTTTCTGTGAACTTACATAGACTGGAAAGAAAAATGACGAATGTGCCTTGGCAAAGTGCTCTCTTGCATTACAAAGATCCTGTTAGAACTAACAGTCTGCTCTCATGGTTTTGAAAACACACTATGGAAAAGTGTCTTCATTTTTATGAAATACTTGTATTTGTTACATGCAATAACTTGTATTTAGTGCACGCACAAAACAAACCTGAAAGAGTTTCTTGCATCACTGCAGGCCTTGCCTTGATTAGGGTCAACTTCATTTCATCTGAGGAAGACAATTACCCTGAGAGGCTAGAGATTAATTTGAATTACCTTTATTTTCAGAATTGTCAGGATGGTGGATAAGAACATTTACATCATACAAGGTGAAATCAACGCAGTGGTGGGAGCCATAAAGCGTAATGCCCGATGGAGCACCCACACACATCTGGTAAGTTACCTTAAATTGTTGCTATCTGTAGCAGCAAGTAGAAACACCTCTGTCAGAAACCACTTGGCTTTGCAAAAGGACGTCAGTTTTTTTAGCACTTGTTATAGTACTTTTGTAAGTAAAGTTGGAATAACTTTCTACATTGCTTACACTGTTTTGGGCTTCTCATGTGCCAGTGACTTAAAGCTACAAAGCTGGAAGTCTTCTACCTTTTTATCCTGTAAATATGAAAACCCCACGTATTTCACATGGGAATCATCTCATTTAGACTTTTATTGCCTGGGATATGAGGGAATTTGAATATATGGTATTATTTTATTTAGCACAATGTTTTTATGTATCTTTTGTACTCTCTTAGAGAAGACAGTCTTCATCATGAAAGCCATGAAATAAAAATTGGGGAAATCATTATA
This sequence comes from Coloeus monedula, assembly GCF_965178545.1. Lineage (NCBI taxonomy): Eukaryota > Metazoa > Chordata > Aves > Passeriformes > Corvidae > Coloeus > Coloeus monedula. The sequence continues at coordinate 19,087,217 of NC_138788.1, forward strand.
TATATTTTTAAATTTTTATATGACATAGTATCTCTTCAGCTCTGTTTTGTTGCTGCTATCTATATTCCTGACTAAAACCGGTTAATACTTTCCAACCTGCTTTGGTAAAAGCCCTAAATACAGTGTTTCCAAGTCTAACCATGCTGTGGTGAGCTTATGGCTGCCACAGTGTAAATGTGTGGATGTGGCACACTGTATCAGTGGTGCACTTCGGAATGTCACATGAATAGCAGATGGCTGTCATCCAGCACAAGTGGTTTCAGTTTGTCAAAGGGCAGAGCCCTTTTTCTTTCTAACAGGCATTTCTTCGTTAGGGCTCACGGCCTCTCTATCTGAGCTTTGGGTGCGGCTGCACTCAGTTTGGAGAAACTGCTGCTCCTCCTTATTTTAATATCATAAAGATAGGCTAAGGCTAAAGGATGCAGCTAATTCATATAAATATTGCACTGTGATTCTTTCTTCAAGTTATTTTAATGGCATAAAATGTCATTGTATTTCTGTTCCCATTACAATCTGCATAGATTAACATTATAGCAAATCCAGATGAGCCATTTCAATATGGTATCAGTTAGATCTGCAGTGAAATTTATTGAACAGTAGAAGGCTAATCAGAAGTACTTCTAAGGACAATAAAACCAAACCAGAATGCTCAGTCTTGGACCTATGGTTTGACATTTGAGCTGTATGATATTGGGGAGCACTGTCCGGAAAATAAAAATGCTTCTCTTGTGTTTGATGGTATAAACATGTTAACAGTGATAAACTCAAACCACAGTACTTCTGTGAATATGATGGTGAGGTCTTTAACAGATCCATTATTAAGATTTATCTTCAGGAATATGTTTGCCTCACTAATTACTTACTTCCTATATATAACCTATAGGATGAAGAAAGGGATCCCCTGCTGCATAGCTTTAGCCACCTAAAAGAAGTGCTGAATAATATAACAGGTAAGCTTCTACAGAAATCAGCGGGTGTGTGCACCTGCTAGGCTATATGCAAATAAATGTACAGGTGTACTTATTTGTCTTATTTATTATCCAGAAGTCATTTATTGAAGAATGAGAGAAGAGGGAATATGCATATACTTTTAGACAAATAATACCAATGTAAACTAGCACAGAAGTACCACTGCTGCCACTGCCTATATGGATATATATGTGTGAGTGTGTGTATGTATATTTGTATTTGTGTGTGTATGCAAACACTTATTTTTATAAACATGCATATTTCTTTGATATACTGAAGCTTGTAGTAATATATTGAAATCTGGTGTACTATCATGTATTGCTTTTTTGTGCTTTGTTTATGCTTTCTGATCGGTGAATGATGGAAAGAATCTGCTTAGAAAGTGGCTTTACCTCTGTTTTTTCCTCACATTCTTTGGTTTGTTAGCTTTCATCATGTGTTAACATGTAATAAGTAAAGCACAGACCTCTGTTTCTATTTGGATCTCTTGGATTTTAAGTGAAAGACTTTGTGATCACCTGCACTGAAAGAAACTGGAAATCTATATTGGTAACAGAAGTAGAACACAAGACTGTAGTGTGTATTGTGACCACTTTTTTTCCTCACAACCCGCCTTTCTTCCCTTCCTCCAATATTTTCTGGTTTTGTAGTTTCAGAAGTGATTGTTTAAGTGTAACCCAAGTATGTGTTGAGAGTTTGGAGGTGAAGCTAATCCTAAACTCCATATGGCATTCTGCATATTCTTCCCAGGATTTCTCTTGTTGATTATACTATTTGGACGTAAACTTTATTTCTGGCCCCTTTATTACAATGAGTCCTCTGAGCTGCACTCAGCCTTAGTTTGAGATGGGCTTTTTGCATTTCTGACTGTGATGCACGTTCATTCTTGTGTCAGTGCTGAGTCTAGAATCTCGTAAAAAGTGTGTTCCTTAGAAGTACAGTAGTGCTGCTTCCAAGTGATGACAAGAGGTGCTGAGGACGTGTGCCAGTTCTAAGCCCTTATTCCTTCCTCTTTTGTGTCTGCCTGTAAATGTAATGCTTTGCTTTTCTTTGCCAGGTTAACTTCCTGTGGTTGTAAGTAGGATTTTTCTGTCAGAACATGACATCTTAGGGAACTCCTGAACAGCTTGCATTTCTGGATAGTGTCTTTGTTCTGGATGTTATGCTTGTACCTGGACTACGTGACAGTCTGGATTTGTGGGATTTTTTGTAAGCTCACTCACCTTCTGTAAGATAGGCGTGCAGTCACCAGAGGTGTTTTGGGAGGAAATTTTCCTTTTCTCCCTTCTATGAGATAAAATTTTCTTTGAAATAAGCTTCCTGAAGTTCTTTGCCATTATTGCAAATATCTCTTCTCATCAACAAGAGCAGGGAATGTCAGGATGCTCAAATAAATGCAGTATAAGTAAATGTCAGGGACTGGCCATTTATCTAGAGCAGCTAGATACAATGTGCTGTTGACTTGTTGGGGGAAAAAATGCAAGTTCACTATCCGCTTATGTTAGAGAAAGCAAAGTTTAATGTACTGAGAGATTCAGAGACTCCCTTTGTATTAGTCATCATGTAAGCATGGTTCCTGCTGAGATAGTAATTGCTGGTATATGGGGATGAGAGCATGTTGGTTTGACAACATGGGATTCTTTTATACAGGTAATTTCAGCTTCAGTGACTGCTATTTACTGACTAGTGTCTTGAGATAGGACATCACTGCTGGGCTCCATCTTTTTTCCATTTTAGACATGGACTTGTTCTCAAGCAATACTTTGGATGATACAGAGTCTCCTGCATCATCTTCCAGGCAATCAAAAGTCCAGTCCCCAGCAGAGGGGTTTTTTGGTGATTTTTTTTTTTTTTTCACTAGACCTTCCTTTCATGTCTCTTTCATTAGCTCATGGAAACGCATTGCTTTTATATTTAAATTTATTCAAGCTGTAATCTTTGACATTTGAGTTAGCTTTTAGTACAATTTTGCATTTATAGTAATATATATTATGTATTTTCTCAATCCCCCAAGAACCCATTTTAATCTGTTCCAGATGCAAATTTCAGGCTGTCTTGTCCCATCTCCCCTCTTGCTCTCTCCCTCCCTTCCCCTCCCCCATGGAGCATGTTTGATCAGGTGTGGCAGGAATATCCACTGTCAAGCTGCGCCCTTTATATTAGTCAATATTATCCTTCCTTCCCTCCCACTCCCTTCATTCTCCTCTGGGCTTTACCAGTTGATTTATAATTTTGGAATTCTCATCGGAGTCTGTAATACAGTTTGTTCATTATTTAACCAAAACCTGTTTAATGAGCAAAGAGAGGCAATGTAAATGTTAGGCATGTTGCAGTGGAGTACCTTTTGTTCTCCTCTGAGCTAGTGGGTATTAACTCTGTCATGACTGTGATGCTGAAATACCCTGGTCAAGGGTATAAAGATGCACTGTATGCCCCCAGCAGCTAACGATTCCTGTTTCAAAGTATTGCTCCTCAAGAGTAACTAAATTACATACTGGAAAGCTTGCCTGCAACTAAGTATGGTATCCCATCCTGTTGTAACATCTACATGTGCTCTTGGAGGAAGCATATAGAGAAGATGTGTTGCTCAGCACAAACAGTCCCATGATGTGGTAAGAGTAACTTCACTTCTACAGTTCAGCATACCTAGCAAAGGGCCTTGAACCTGAATTATATTTTAAAGTTTCTCTTTAAGATTCTGATAGAGAAACTTAATTTCTGTGGCAGTTTTATGTAGATTTATAAAAAAAGTTTAATAATTTAAAAATGAACAGCATATCTGCTCTGATCCACTGTCAATTGGTTTATTGGATGCCATTTTTACACTTTCGTGGGCTGTGTGTATTTTAGTTATTATTGACAGTAGTTGCCTGAAAAACAGAAAGGAGACATAGAGGTTCTGTGGTTCTGTTGTCCTGGGTGATGCGTAAATTAATCCAAGATAAATTTAATAGCTGAATGCTTGCTATACTAAGATGAGCACAGTAAGCTTAAGTTTGATGGTGTATTTCTAGTGCTTAGAAAAAGCAGAAGACAGTGTCCTGAATTATGACCATGTGGAAGCAATGACTATCAAGCTTTTTCCAGGCATACAAAATTGAAATACAACTACATCTTCAAAGGTTATTTTAAAACTAATGAAAACCTGTATTGATACAAGTTTGGATCTAGGGCCACTGTCACCACAGCTTCCATTTAACTGCTCTTTAAAGAGAGCTGAGTACCCTGAAAAATATGTCTGGACATTGAAATATTTGTTCGTTTTGTCAGTTAAGGATTTAGGTCAGCAAAAGGAAGCTTCTTTTTAGCATCCAGTGATAACTGAGCACTGTCTCTTTCATGAGTGGTTCTAACTTAGGATGTTCTCTAGGTCAGCAGAGAAAGGTTTTATAACCACAAATAGCTGGAAATATGAATTAATTATAAACCTGCTTTTCCATGATTTCATGAGGATTGGGTTTCTTTAAATGCTTCTCTGGCTGTTGAAATCTTCAGAATTCTGGTATGATGTAGAGGTAAGAGCAGATACTTCTCTAGTTATTCTTCTCATTGCAGAATTTGTGCTTTGCTCTGGCCAGGGGAATGAGTCAGTCACCAGGATTTTTGTGCCTGAAGTGCTGCCTACTGGTGTGTAGGATGGCTTTAGGACAGGAATGACTGACTACAACTGCCTTGTACAAGTCATGACTGCAGTGGGAGAAGCAGGTGTTTGTGGAAAGTGTGTGCATCGAGAGTCTATTTAAATAAGGTTTAAACTAGGTAAATACACCTGTGAAGAGGTGCTTGTGTATATTTTAGGTCCATGAGTGCCAGACTGCAAGGTTTGAGTCCTTTTATCCTCTGGTGGTTCAGAGTTGGTGCATTTAAACAGAAGCTGCAGAGTAAGCTGTTAGAAGCACTCTGATTTCATGCACATTCATGACATTTTAAATGAATGCTTGTACAGTGGGTTCAGAAGAATCTTTTCATGGCTTATTTCAGACAAGAAGCTGCTGCAAATCTCCATCTTTAGAGGGTTGGCTGGGGCATTAAGAGCTGGCTAAAGGTCAAATGACTGTAACCGTAAGAGAACCTTTGCCCAGTGTACTGACTTAATATACTTGTTACTGTAGCCATCAGTTTTCTGGTATGTAGACTTGATTGCACACTCATTTTGTTGTGTCTGAGCTCTGGAAACTCAGTTTTTGTGGAAAACCTGACAGTTGTATAAAACAAGATGGGAATTTTATCCTGATTTTGGATTAATATCTGAACTTTTTCTGAAAGATGTAGTTTTAAGAAGCAGCAAATTGGTAGTAAATATAAATATGTGGCCTCCTCTCAATGCTATTGGAGTACTATTGGATCACTATGGTATGTTCACTGAAGTTAAGAAATCAGAAAAAATTTGTGTTTGGGGTTTTTATATAAAGAAGTGTAGGAACTAGACTATATGAATGTGTGATACGTAAAATGCTGCGATGCTTACTGCTTTGCAGGTAACAGCCATACCGTATTTTCTTTATTATTTGGATCTTGAGTTTCTGCTAGAAGTGTCTGAACTTACTGGCAAATAACAAATATGATGATCTGTATACTGTGGTATTTCTCAGATTGTTTGCATTGAAGGATAGAAATGTTATTTAGATCAGCCATGAAAAAAATTAAAGCTTTTTTTTTCTGTTGCATATCTGCTTCCTATAAAAGATCTACAACATTCACTGATCTTATAGATCATGTCTGTTCTTGTGATAACTCAAAAAAATAAAAGGTTGTTGTTGGTTTTTTTTGTTTGTTTTTGTTTTTTTTAAAGTAACAGGTATTCATACACTTTAACTTGGTATTTTTGAAGACCAAGCAATTCGGGCTAACATTTAGCTTTTGTTGCATTCTCTATAAAATTTTAAAGAAGAACAGAAAGGGTATAACAAAGGTTAGGAAACTGATAGAATAAGGTTTCTTCCATAACTTTAACTTGGCCTCACTCTTATTAGTGGATGACAATACAATTTTAGTCCATATTGAATGACCTGACACTGTGTACAGAAGTGGTAATTTATTTCTCTTCAAATTTTCTTACTGTAAGAAATATGAATATTAAGGTGCCAATTTAAATTTGATACTTTGACTGCAGGTTGAACCCATACTTCATTTCTGCCAACTGTGTTCAGACAATACAGTAAAAATTGTCATTTTAAAAACAAGTTTCTAGTCTAAATGAATGCAGACATCCTCCTGACTGCACAGAGAATGTAAACCAATGCAGTATTTTGGCTTTGAAGCTGCAGGTAGTTCCAAATACTCTGAGTGAGGTTAATCTTTTTCATCTCATGGTAGCATCAAATTAATCAAATAACTGTCTTATAGCTGAGGTCTTTGAATCTTCCTCAGGGAAGATGCCTCTATTGATATTTTTGGCATAGATTTTCTTGGTGTTTTCTTGGAGAAATAAGAAGTCAGGCTTTTCCCAGGTGCTTGCTATCCTTGTGCTTTACTTTCTAAATGATTTTCCCAGAGTGACACTGATGTGCTCTAAAAATGGTAGCTGTACTGCAACTGGGATGGGAACTTCTCAAGCCCGAAATGAACATGAGAATTGTCATAATTTCACTTAAGATTTAAATTATTTTCTGTATAAAGGAAGAAGGAGGAGGAGGAATGTCCTTGATGAAGAATGATTTACAGATGCACCAAGACAGGCACCATAACTTTTTCAAGGCTTTTCTGTTGTGTGCAGGACAGCATTTATGCAGAGTGTGTGAGGAGTCAGTTATGGATGGTGTCACTCTGAGCTCTAATTGATTCTGTTGAATTGTACTTTGAGCCCTTCAACACAGGTTACTGAATGAAATTAGAGCTCCTGCAAAGGAGAGTCTTGTAATTGAGATATTTGTAATGAGTACTGAACAGACAGAAAGGGATAAACTGTGGTCGTGTAGAATCCTTAATTTGATAACTTTTTAGCTCTTGTGTTAATCTTCTGGTTTTTGTTTCTGAGTAGTAAGGAACTTAGTGGATAAAATTGAAAGAAGTGGAGTGGATCTCAGAATATCTAGAGCAAAAAAATGGAACCAACCCAGTAAGGTGGTCTTCACACTAGGTATTTCTTCATGTCTCCTAAAGTCCCTTTTGCAGTTCAGCCCCACAACCTTTGTGATACCACTTAAGCATCGTTTCAATGCAGTTCTTTCAGTGCAGTTTAACACTAGAGCTTGGAGCTTAAGTCTTCCTTCTATGCATGGCTAATGACTGGCAGGTACAGGCAGGAGATGGTGCTGTTGGAAGGAATTGTTTCCTGACCCTTAATCCTTAAGGACCCAAGGATTTAGATGGACAAGCACTCCTGGCTGTTGCTTGGAAGAGTTCCCACAGTAGTCTTGTTCTGTAACACCAGCCTTCTGTTACCACTGCGGGGCTGGGCTCTGAAGAGCTGCCACATGTGCGTGATGTGCAACTGACTCTCTCTTGTTCCACACTTGTTGAGAAATTACTTTCCCACTTGTTGGGCACTCCATTATTTCCTTCAGTTACTGCTTCTGTGTGAAGTGGAGCCATAAAGGAATTGGCTTAATGGATGTACATTAGGGGGCAATAAATTGCAGTTTGATTTGGTGGACAGGCAGTACCAGATGCTCCATAGAAGCTAAGGTTCCTCTTAAGTCAGGCATTGAGATTTTGTAGTGAGTTTTTTTGATGGTGATGTTTTTGTTTTTGTCAAGAGTAGTGAAAAGGAATTGTGCCTGATTAAGAGACCTTAAGGTTATTTGCATTATAGTAAAAACTATGTGGAAGGAGGAGTATACATGAAATTCCTTAATTCTACTAGCAGTTTGCTAAGTATATAGCTCTTCTGTTCTGTCATCTTCCTTCTTTTACCGGTCTTCTCCCCTCACTCAATAGTTGCCATCTGACCTGTTAAAAATGTTGTCACAGAGGTGATTTACTTCAAAGAAGCAATAGCCTGTGTCAGAAAGTGCAGGTGCATATTTATATAGTTGCATAACATGTAATAAGACTGCCAAGAAGTGTTGATTATGCATACACAAGAAGCATACTGAAGTATTCCTTATCTCAAAGAGTCTGTAGCTTAAGAGGGTAGCAACAGAGAGAAATCATTATGTATACGAAGTTGTTAAACACTTGAGGGTTTTTCTTAATGTTTACCTCCATTTGTCATTCAAACAGGCTGTTGTTGGCTGATCCCTAATATGGTTTATACCAAGATGTGAGTTTGAAGGAGAGGTTTGAAAGAAGATATAATTGGGCAAAATGTCCTTTTCTTCAGGAATAGTGCAGCGATTTGTGGTAAAATGCTACTTCTGTCAATAATTAGTGTGGAATAAAAAAGCCAGTAAGAAAAGAGGTAAAATGGCAGGGATTAAAACAGAAGTATAAAAGTAGCAGACTAATGGAGAACATTGTTATTAAAATAGCAGATTGGTTAGGGAATGTTAATAGTGAGGGTATATGTACTTGGTGGCTTGTCCATTTGAGGTAAACTTGTAAGAGCTTTTTCTTCTTAGGGCAACTGTAGCTTGTTAACTGAATGTTGTAGAACAGACTATTGCTGAAGGGTTATTTTTTGTTTGTGCTTGGTTTTGGGGGTTTTTGTTGCAATCAGAAAAAGAATTAATCTTCCAATATGTTATGGACCTCCTCACTGTGAGTTCTTAAAAAAATGTTGGCTGGACAGTCAAGATGATACTGGCTCCAGTATTGGTCAGAGCATGGTGCTGATAGCACCAAGGTCGTGGGTTCAATCCCCATATAGGCCATTCACTCAAGAGTTGGACTTGATGATCCTTGTGGGTCCCTTCCAACTCAGAATATTCTGTGATCTGTTGTCTTGCTTTTGTAATTTGTATTTAGAAAATTATACAAGACAGCAGTTATGTCCAGGAGAGATATAAAACTGGTGCATACAGTCCTAGGAAAACTCTGGTTGTCTTTTAGATGACATGATTTTAACTTGCTTTGCAGTGCTTTTCAAAGCTACAAAAAACCCCAAAATTTGATGTATAAAGTCTGCAATACAGTGGCTTAAAGGTAGGGTCTGAGGTTTTGTGATATGATGGATTCTGAAGTGAGAGATGGAAGTGTTTTTTTGTTGGTGTCAACAGGTACTTTCTGGGGAAGAACTTTGTGAGTGAATGGAAATCTGTGGTTTTGTTAAAAGAGTGAGGAAAGCTAAATCATGAATTAAATGTATGTAAATGTTTTAGGGACAGTGAATCAGTACATGTCTTCACAAAATTATAGGAGATAAAAAACCCTATCTTGAGAAGGAACATTTATCAAGTGGTCATTGTAGAAAATGGATAGATCTGCACTGGTACCGTGTGATGTACTCTATCCATGTGACTTGGAAATGTTATTGGAAGTGTTAAAGCACCCTGCTCCTGCAGAACTCTTAATAGTTGGATATTTCTTCTTTAGTTGAAGGGCATGGATAGATATAGAATTCTCATCTCTTGAACTTTCTGAAGTTAATATGTCTGTGCTTTTTGCATGGTGCAGTTGTGACGTTAAAACTTGTCAGTTCAAACCACTGTTGTATTCAACATGTTGTGAAAGAAAGAGCAGGTGTATAGTTTTGTGACAGTTGAAGAATACGTGAGATGTTATGACAAAAACAGCCCAGTGTGAGATGAGTAGAAATGAAAAAGTAAAATATGTTAATGAGAATTTGCACATATATGCCATAGAAGTAAAGTTTGAGGTGATACTGGCTTTAGCTATCCTGTTAAAATGAACAGATCAATAAACAACTTACTCTAATGTATTTTGCACTGTAATTGCAGTTACACAATTGCAGTACTCAAGGGGTGTACTTCATTAATGCTTTTTAGCTGAATATGTTAAATTCTCCAGTGATGGTGGTTCTTTGATTGTTAGAGCCTCTATCTGTACCCTAATACAAGCACTTAAGAAGTTCTGTTTTCCAGTTCTCTCCTTGTATCCCTAAGCTGAAACTTCCTCCTAGACATATTGAAGTTGTAATTTAGAGAGTTTTTCAGAAAGTGTAAGCTGGTGCAGGAGTCTGAGTGCTTGCATGACTGTAAATAATTCTCAAAGCTCGTGCTACTTAGATGAGATACTTCAAAACAGTGCTCTTCTCTTTTAATCATGTTTAGCTTGATACTGGGAGGATTTTTTTTGTTCAGATGTGTCTTTGTGCCCTGTTACTTTTCATGAAATTATATTTTTTCTTGATGCAGTAAAGACAAAGTCTGCAAAGTGGCTGTTGAATTAGATTCCGCTTACAGCTTGATTAACTGCCTAAATAATTCAAGGGTCAAGTTGTAAATATGAGGAATCGTTGAAATAAATAAAGATGTGGTTGTTACCTTGACCGTGCCGTACTGAAAGAGAATGGTCTATTAGGTCTGGCTATAGCCTATGGGAGGAGCTTTGTTGTAGAAATAAAATGAGTGGCAGGGGTAAAATATGGTTGCTTATGTAAGCATATTTAGTAACTGCACTTAGCAACTTGGATGTTCTTCAGGGTGGGATTAGACAGTTTATAGTGGCCTGTAATAGTTCCGTAATAATGAAGATGACTGTCATGATAGCATCCAGGAGCCATCATTAGCTGGTTTTCCCTTCAGTCTGAGGTTTTCGTGTTTTTCATTCAGAAACACCATGTTTTCTTTACATATTCAGCTTTTACTGAAAAAAACAAATGTTTTGACTATCTGAAGTGCAAATACATTAAGTCAGATTTAAAATCTAACAAGCACTGTCAGATTTCACTTCTGTGCTTTCCTCTATTAAATACATCCTGCCTCAGCATGAGGTTAGCACTTCAGTGTCGCGGCAGGGATTACTGCAACAAGTATATTTCAAACCAGGAGTCCCGTGGAAACTGAAGTATATATGGACAGATTCGTGGTAGATGTTTCAGAGATGTTTATTTCTCCAGCCGCATGGCCGGGGCTCAGCTCAGGAACCCCGCAGTCACGGGACCCGAGGGTCCTTGGCGTTATCAGGGAACCCAACCCAACCAATGGGGAACAAAGGTGAGCAGGGGCAGGGAAACCCCGTGTCTCCCTCCCCAGGGCCCCTCTGCCAGGGCTCCATGGCAGGGGAGGGACCCCAACGCTTCAGATGTGATCAGGCTGGTACAGGGAGGAGGAGAACACAGTCCTGGGAATATTTACTTTGGTGGCATTGTTGATGATGAACACTAAGATACAGGAAATATATGTGCTCAAATATTTCCCAGTCTGTTAAAATATGGTCAACAGGAAGAGACTTTTTCAGTTGAAACAGAAGTACTAATTTAGATTTGGCAAAGAGCTAAGTTCTAAACAACAAAATTTTCTGAAAGTATGTATCTTCTTTGTGTGGTACAGGAGTCTGAACACTTTCATCATGAAGGCTTCTGTTTCTTAATGAAAGGGAAGAATAAGGGAAGAAACATCCATGTTTGGCAAATAAAAAACCTAGTGCTTTCTTGGGGAAAAGGCTTTGCCAGGAGTGTTGGAAACATAGGAGAGGAAGAAATAAAAATATTCAGACATTGTAGAAAGCAATAGGACTTTAACAGTACCTGAATGGTAATTCAAGAGTTGGAAAAAATAAAGAAATTTCAGAGAAAGTAAATTGCTGAAGAAATGTATTATTAAATAATGAGGAGGAAGACCATCACGGGCATCCTGGAACGCTTAACTTAATGGTTATTTGATAACTATTGACCTTTTAAGCATTGTGTCACAGACAACATCAGGTTGAATTTTGCAAACAGTTTCTCCCTTCACTTTTATTAACAATCTGTTAGAAATCTGAAAGGGCAGTTCATTCTCATTCAGCTGCCTTTAAATTGTAGTTTTTTTCTTCTTGTACGTTCTTAATGCTATAGAGTTTTGCAGCCTGTACTGGTCCTTGTTCACATGCATGAGGCCCATGTGCTCCAGCGGAAGGTCACACACTCCCTTTCACTCTGCAGGAACAGCAGGTGATGGTACCAGCTGTTCACATCCTTGTATTAGATGCCTGAATTTGAGCAGCTGTATGAGGCTGCTAATAGACTCTTACATGTAATGCAGTTCATATCTTGACCACATTTCACTTGATCGTACTCAGCCCTGGCCAGTATTTTTTTTAACATCTTTCAGTTCCACCTTTAAGGTGCTCCTTTTCTTCCTTGTGCTGGTCTGCACTCCTATTGTATCATGTGTTAGTCAGATGCTTGAAAAGTGTTCCAGTGTTGCAGATTTGAAAAGGAATGGGTACCAGAAAACATGCAAACTGTACAGGGTTCAAGGGAGCAGGAACAATCTCTCTAGCAAAAACATTTTAAAATTTTAAAGATTTAGTGCTGTAGTGAAATTAATCTGGACTGATCTAAAGGGTGTACTTGTCCTTAAATAGTACTGCTTTTGGGTACAAACCTAGATGTGTGTGTTTGTTTGTTTGTTTGTTTGTTTGAGAAAAATGGGTCAAAAGTGCTTTTGTTCTGAAGAATCTGCCTCCATCCAGCTAGTTGAAGAGGTCTTGTTATGTGAATCTGCTATTAAAAGAAGGCTACAGGGGTTTTTAATTCCACCTTGAGTAATAAAATTGGCCTGGCCATGAGTTTTGATATAGCCACAGTTGATTTCAACTTCTGCTTTTTATTTTGAAAAGCTTCTTTGTGCCCTGTTAGGACCCTCTGTTAAGCCCGTTAAGTAAAGGGTGGAAAAGTTGAAACTGTGCTTTCCAGAGAAGGGGCGGAGGGAGCCAAAGGAAGGATATTTACCATTTTAAACCCTTTCATCTCCTTTGTTCACTTCTTTCTCTTGCATCAGTGGTTTAACCTCCCATTGCTGTCTCTGGAAGAGTCATGGTACCCAGAACTGAGAAATACCTTAGTTCCACCACCAATGTGACGACAATCTCTTCTTGCTAATGAAATTCTGAGAAATTACTTTGTTGTTTTGTGGTGATTTTTCAAGTGGATTTTTTAGTGGATTTCTTTTTCCCTTGGTTTGGTTGTGGGGTTGGATTTGTGGTTTTGGGGTAATTTTTTTAGGTTTTTTGGGGTTTTTTTTGGTCGGTTGGATTTTTTTTAATGGGGTGGGTTGGTTTGTTTTTCTCCCATTGCTATAATCTCAAAAAATGCACTTTGAAATGAAAGTAATACTGATGTAGGAGCTGTGAAGATCATCTTTTAGCAACATGGAGGTGGGAAGAGAGTTTATTTGTTCCTTTCCTCAAAGGATCTCAGAGAGAAATTCAACAAGAGCAAAGGTATCAGAAATTGCGTGTTAAGTGTTTTATAAAATTACGAATATAAGAGAACCTAGCTGGGTAGTTAGGAAGAGATAGCATGGGATCAGAAGTATATGGAAGAATATAGGAAGAATATAACTGTTAATATAGTGAAGTGGCTTAGCTCAGATCATTCATGAGACCCTGTTCTTATTGCTCCAAAACTCAACTAATTTTAGCTGGTCAACATTCTTAAATTGAACTATCCACAATCTAGAACTGATGTGTGTTGCTTTTCTCCAGCAAAAATGGCACAGATTTTTTTTATTTTCTGGATGAGTATTTTATTTTATTATTACTTATTATTTTATTTTATTTTCTGGATGAGTAATCCCATGGCAGATTAGAGCAGTAAGCTCCTTGTTAAGCATCGAGAATTTCTAAGAGAGTCTTACAGTTTCTTGCTAGACACCCAGTGTTAATTGGTTGAAACAGCCAGTTAACTAACTTCATGTTTCACATTTTAAATTGTTTTTAACTGTTCAGGTGTCTCTGTCAGCCATAAAGAAAGCAGTTGAAGTAAATAGCTGTATCAAATGAAGCACCTCTTGTCCCTGCTTCCAAAATAAACTGGGAATAATGCTTTACACATTTTGTCTCCTTTAACTCTACAGGCAAGCAAGAGAGGAAGCATGGATTAACATCTAGTGATTTCTAGGAGCTCAGATTCCTCTGTGTTTGGTCTGACTGACAGGGACATGTGGCTCAAGTGCATCTGGAAATATATCACTGGCAAAATTTGGTTGGGTAAATATAGCAGGAATGGGTTGTCAGGGCAGGAGACAGTTTGTTCTGGGAAAGGAAGTGCTGTCTGTCTGTTGCCTGAATAACAATTTCCTATATTTCTAAGGCATACCTATTTCTTTCAGCATAACTGAGGTAACAGCAGGCTCTGATGTACTTGCTGTGTTCTGCTGTCGTATGTTCTTATGGTGGAAGTGCTATCAGAAATGGTAAAATTGGCAGAAACAGCTATAGAGAACCGATACAAATATTTTCTATGGTGTTAAATAGTAGTGGCACACACTTCGGTCTAGAGGCAGGGACATAAACAGTGAAAAGTAACCCCCAGAGTTTCAGGACATGGTTATACTGAAGAAATCTGACTTCTGCTTAGGTGCAAAATTGTTTCTAAGCCACATGGTTCCAGAAAGCAACCAGACAACCAGGCAAAAACCCACCAACCCCTTCCTTGAAAATGGGTTGAAAGCCCCTATTCTAAAATTCCTGTCTTTATTGGCAGTCGATATATAGGTAAATGAGCAGGGATAGAAAAAGCCAGTCACAAGGCTTTCCTCCAGCAAAAGCTGATTGGCAAAGCCATAAAGCTTCTTGAAGTATTGTGATAATGGTTAAAGTCTCAACACAAATCATACTGTTTGCAGAGAAAATTGAATGCATTGTGTTAGCGGGTGGCCTAGAGAAGTCTATACAGGCATATCAATATAGACTGTATTTTACAGAGAAAGGCATAATCACGGGCAATGACAATTAAAATCATAACAGAGGCAGGCAGTATCAAATGTAACAGTAAATTACAGATTCTTTTAAGTTTTATCAAGGGAAGTTGGAGATTACTACAGATTGGAAAATGCAGCATTTTCCTAGTGCGGTGGGCTGTTTCGTTCATCGACTTGCTCAAGAACTTACTGAAGATAGAAACCCTAACAATTCTGTGCACAGTGGCTGTGTGTGGTTAGTTACTGATTCTGTTGCCTTTCCCGAGAGGTTACTCCTGAGAGTTTATGTTGCTTCCCACCATAGTGAGCTCAGTCTGGTGCCCTGTGATGTGGCTGTGTCTGGGGTGGGGTGAGCAGCCAACAGGTGCACAGCATACCACACAAATGTGGAGGCAGGGAATTTGTGTCCAAGGGCATTGGGGGTAAATAACTATAGTTGTAAAAAGTGTTACATGAATGCTAACATTTTCACTGAGCAATAAGTCTGTTCTGAAAACTGTCTCACAAACTTCCATATAATAAACTTAAATTTCTATCCTCAGAAGTCTGAAGAGCTTAACCAATATTGAATTTTCTTTGGCATTTGGGAAAAAATGAATAGTTTGCTGGAGGATGCAACTGATTCAGACTAAAGGTTGTCCAAAAACTTTCTGTAGTTACAAGCAGTAGGGTAAGAGATAGGATTCTGTGTTTTTTGAGTAAAAACTCCTTGATTAAGTTAACTGTTTTGTCAATGTACAATTTTGTCAATGTACAATTTTCTTCAAAAATATCTGTAAGCCCCCAGGATAAATTCATTATTTCTTCTGATTGTACCAGGTCCAAATAACTGTATGTCATGACATAGGCAGGGAAAAAGCCTTGCCATTTCTCATTCATAGTGCCAACTCAAGACTTGTAACCATTTACTAGTTATATTACATAGCATGCCTGGCTTGCCTAGGCCTTTTGCAAAGTAGATTTTTGCAGCTGGAACAGTTCTGTAAGCAGAAACAAATCATCAATGTTTGACTTATTGTTGCACTATTGTCCGCATGCATGCCTCTTATTCCAAGTGTTCCGGATTCCAGCAATTGAGATTTGAAGTCTACCCTGTAGAAGTCTCTCTTTCTCTTCAATGCTGTTCATCAGTGCCCTTTTAATCTAGTTCTTTATTCCATTTTATTTTTCCTTTGCCAGTTTCACCCTGGAATAAAAGTGAAAGGGCTAAGCTTCATGTTTCAGGTGAAATTTCACATCAAGAGGCACCTGTGTTCTGTGATCATTGGGTACCAGTACAGTGTTGTTTGTTTTATTGCATCAGCTGTCAATATGAGTGACAACAAAAGACTTTTTAATCAGGTATCTAGCAGCAGAAATTAAATCAGGCATAACTTATGTTCAGAATATATTATCTGTTGTTCCTTCCCCTGACATTTACATCTTGTTTTAAAATGGCGTAATTCTTCTCTGAACCAAAGGCAAGAAGCTGAAATTGTCTACAGTGCATTAAAAGTATATTAAAAGAATCAGACTGTGATATTAAAAAGAACTGCAGTTACTTAAATTTGAAAGAAATCTAGAAAGACCAAAGCACAAGGTGATTATTTGTAAAGGGCTTTGAAATTACAAAGTATTATGTGCAAGAAATATGGAGTAGTATTGGGAAGTATATGCAAGAAAGTTTTGGACCTGCTGTTTTGAGGAAAGTGACTAGAATACTTAAAATTCTTCCACTGGAGCTTTTTTCTGCAGGGATTCCTTCTGGGACCGCTGTTCCATGATAAGAGTGGCTTTGCTCTGGATGTGTCTGCATGGTGATTTATTCAGGGTGGCTGTAGAATTACTTTTAACTGTGATCTAGCTGTGTTGCTAGGTGTTGTCATGGAAATAGGAAACATTTAATCCCTGTAAGTATAACTATTCTGCATTCTACAGTTCAGTTGCAACTGTCCAGGTAATACTAAAGTGTATGGTATTTAAACCTTTTTTGTGATAGTAAATGCTGAGTTGCTAACCTGTTCTCATAATCTCAGCTGTTTGATTGTATGAGGAAGATGGTTGTTTCATTGGAAGCCTTCAAAATTTTCTGCTCTTGTAACTACTAATTCTGGGACAAGAATGCACATCATTAGATGATGAAAGGCGTAAACAGGAACATGGAGGTATATCGAATCTAAGTGGGAGCATAGTTGCTTTGTTCTTGATGTCCTCAAGAGCACCTTTTAGGTGGTAAGTATGTGGGAGGCGAGTTGATAATTTCTTTCAAGTGATACCTTAGTGTCTGGTATGTTCTGAGCTGAAATTTCACTTCATGAAAATTGGCTGAAGTATTAGCTTAACTTAGTCTTTCAGTTTGAGCCCACAACCTTTAGCTGCACAGAACCTTATTAGCTACAACCAGCAGTTGTAAAACACTTGTGCTGCAACCTTATTTTTGGTTCTAAGAGAAGAATCATTTAATACTTAGAAATAGAAAAAGCAGTGAAAACACGGCATAACTTGGGACCAGCATACAGACCTTTTATGTGCACCTTATGCATGCATAGCTGAAGTTTGATATGTGAAGAAACTGCCTGAGTTTCTTGTAGGGCATAAACAGCCCTTAGGGGCCTTGTAAATGCCACAGAAGCTGCTTTGCAAAAAGAACATGCTTTTCCAAAATTTTTTTAGCGTTGTCTTCCATGACTCCTGTTCCCTTTTTCTCTTTTGCTGTTACTTTCTGTTCGTGCCTTTTTTTTTTTTCAGTCTGTTCCCATGTAAACCCTTTCTGTGTCAAACTTAGAACTAATGTAACTTTTCAATAGGAAACCCTCTGTATTTGTCTGACACGGTTCTTCTCACTTCCCATTCTTTATGGTCTTCTGCACAGTCAGCACTGAGTTTTTGTTGGGCTCAATATAAAGGGACTTAGAAAGGCAGGTGCTTCTGGATTTGAATTTATGAGACTTCCAGACATGAGTGTCATATGTGCTTTTTTTTCTCCCCTGTCTTCTGTAATGCTCTGTAGTCTGTAATAGGTTGAGTTGTAACATTCATTAAACCATTCCTCACATTCCCTGCTTTGAAAGCTTATCAGGACTGCTTTGATTTAGTTATCTGGAACAAAAAAAAGCCATTTGTGAAGGTTGGAATGGAACTCTGGAGCAATAATATATCAGAGATCATATTCAGGTCCCAGTTGTATTATTCCTAGGGATTTATTTGCCTGTGTACACACAGGCAAAGAGTGGTGTGTATGGAAGACTTGCAGGAATGCAAATTGGACACATTTTGTTGGGACCTGTAGGGGATTTTCACTGGTTCATAATTTTTCAAAGGTTTGTTATACATCAGGCAGCCACTGCCTCCTCTTTAAACCTTTAAATCCCCCCTCTTTTTCCTGTTCTAAAGGTCAGATTTTTTTGACAACTGTGTGCAGGAACAAGATTTGTTAAATCCCTTCATTTTTATTCATACAAATACCAGTGTTTAGTGAGCAAGAGTTACCCCAGAATTCAGAAGCACATAAAGCTCAGTACAAGCCTTCTGAACCTAAATTCAGTTCAGAGATGTATCTCTCGAAACTGAATCTGCCATCTGAATGTTAACCCTTGGCACTGCACAGGGAATGCATGGTAGAAATTTCATCTCTTTGTGTCACTCAGTGGGCAGGTTTCACAGGATCACTGGTGTCCTCTAAGCTGCAGAGCAGTGTCCTGCATCTTGCCCTGGGTGCTCCTGGGCATCGGGCTCAAGGCTGAAGAGCTGTGTGCCTGGTCATGCTCATCTAGCACTAGTCCTTTCTGGTGAAACAGCAGAATTTTTGAGCCTTTGCGGTTCTGATCCAGTCACTGAAGTAAATGAGTCTGCATTGTTAAATCCTCTTGAAGCTATTTATGTTTTGGTTTTACATGCAACTCAGCTTTGAAAAAGCTATGTGATAGGCTGTTGTTCTTTGGGATGTGAATGAAGACTAGGTATTGTATCCCCTTTGTATAGGGGTTTTCGGCTGTGGAGAGCTAGTCAGTGTCATCAGTAGCTGTGAAGTCCTCATCCTTACTTTTCTTCAGTGTGGGTGAAGAGAAAAGGTTTAGGAATGGCAAGTTCCTTTTCTTACCCAGTCTAGGTTCTGTAGACTAAAGCTGTTGACAGATGAGATCTGGCAGGTCATACTGTTGTGTTTTATACAATATTGCAAATCATTCCGATAAGCAAAATGCTATGCTGGCAGGGTGGAGTTCTTGTTGGGTAATTACCCGTTTAAAAAAAATCTCTCAGCATTGGAACAATGGTCAGGAGTTGTACCTTTTTATCATCTGTTGGATTTCATACTGAGATAGCTGGGGAGTGGCCATATGTTTGCTTGGTTTAAGTCTGTTGTAGCAGTTGATGCTTTTGGAGGAAGGTGGAGCGGACAGCTGCAAAGTCTAGGCTGGGCAGAATCTTTAGTGCTTATTTCATTACAGCAGGATTCTCCAGAGTGAGTCTATCTGCTCCTCAATTTTACCTATGCTGTTTACATCTGTCAGCGCATCTGTGCTAGCTGGGAATAAGAACTGTGACCCTAACCACTGTCACTGTACTTATATATGTGTATGATATCTGCTGTTGAATGTCCAGAAGTCGTTCAGCTTACATAGCATGTTTTGTGTAGAGTTATGCATAAGGCAGTTTTGTTTGTGTCAGTCATGCTAAATTTTGTTGATACAATATCCAGCCTCATACAGTGCAAATATGCAGTATATTCACAATCTGTATCTTACAGTTCCTTTCCATCACAGCTAGTGACACAGTGTAGATCACTTCAAGGATGCTTCTCCTGTGTGCTTTTTGTGTATTGATGCAAAAGTTTGGGGCAGGGAGGAGAGTTTACAGAGCTGTTTTCACGACTTAGCATGTTTACTGGATTTAACATGCCTGAGACAGCAGAGGTAGTTAGACTGGGATCTGGTGCTGGGGAAGAATAAAGAAAAATGTCAAATATTTTAGCACAGATCAGCGTCAGCTTACTTTAATAATAATACGGGTTTCTTTTAAACTACTGCAAAGACACTTCTCTGGACTTGTTCTATAGCTAGCCAAGAGTTTCTATACTGGGTTAAATTTAAATTGGCTAGTAGGTGCAGACTTAGCTAGTTGCTTCTTGCAAAGTTCTCAGTGTCATGATGAGAGTGGCAAACAGTTGTTTTGGAGCCCTAGGGACTGACCTCTGAGGCTGTGCCTGTTGCTACTGTTTAGAAAAAAGGTCTTGATTCTGACTGATCTCAACACTAGAATCCTATTTCATCCTTGAGCTTGGTGTTCTGAAGCAGAAAGGTGATGGTCAAAAGTATTTTATTATGCTGTCTGCTAGCCTAGTGAGGATGCTTAAAGGCTGGCTAATGAAGAAGCATTTTGGCAACTACTTAAATAATGTGTTAACTCTGCACCTCTCCTGTGCAAATGGCTTTTGGCTGCTAAGTGAAAAGATGTGGTAGGCAAGGATGACTTAAGATGGACACCAGCACAAGCAAGCCTGTCACTGTGCTTAGTGACTGTACGGCTGCATTTATACCCCTCGTTCTTGGAGTGGGCAAAGCCTGCGTTGCGTTCCATATTGTTCAGGATGAGAAGGGTTGTGTATGGGGGCTGAAGAAAAGGACACAGTCTGCTTTCTCAAAATAACAAGACAGCTAACACCACCTTGGAAAAAGACCTGGTCTGTGGAGGAAGCGTGTTCAAGCAACATTGCTAGAATAGCTGAAGGGACTGTAATGGAATTTGTTGAAGATTAACCTTGGTGCTTTATAGGCGAGCCCGGCCTTCAGAAGGGTTTGACCTGAGTAGCAATTTTAAACATGAGGTCACGGTTAATCAGTCAGAATGAGAGGGAAGGAAAGTAAAGTGCATAAAGTCTGTCCTCCTTGGTCATTGCATTAAGATACTTTGGTATCTCAGCGGCTTTTCCTTTTTTTCTTTTCAAAGATCAATTTAAATGCAGTCCACCCAACTTTCTGGAGCCTCAGAAAAATGGTGGGGAAGGCCATTTGGCAGGCATTAAGGTAACAGCTAACTAAAAAGGCATGAATACAATTAAAACAAGAGGTAATTGCCTTTTGTATAGATAACCTGGCCTGCAGAGTCTTGATTATGCTGATAATACAGGCCAGATGTAACTTGAAATAAGCCATAGGAGAGAAGAAGATTTCTACATGGATAATGAGCTGTCTGGAAGCATAAAGGATTAATCTGTTAATGTGTTAGAAAGTGGCATGCAATTTATTTCAATGAGATACATAATTTATCTCTTTTGAGTAACTTTTTCCTGTTGCCTTTCTTGGAAAATGTTTGGGATGACACCCCCACCCACTGCCCTTTGAAAGACCAATAGGAAGGTTTCCTTGGTGTTTAGGTAACTTCAGAGGCTGCCGGATGTGACTTACCACCTTCGTCCTGGTCACATCTCTCACCTGCTTGGAGATGTCTTGCATCTATTGAAGACGTTTAAAGGACATCTTGTAATTTTCCTTTTTGAATGTTGAATCACATTAATGAATCCTTTCTATTAGTATTAGATGTCTGTAAAGAAAAATGTGGTGTAAATTGTTGTTTAAAGGATGTTCCAGGATTCATGGATTGAGAAATGACCAGGTGTAGAAAGGATAATAGTAAATTTTCTTTTAGCCAATCAGGTAACATGGAAGGTTTAAATTTTAAAGGTTTGGGGTTTATTGTGGGTTTTTTTGGTTTATTTTGTTGGTTTTTTTGGGGGGTGGGGTGGGGTGCTAGTGGGTTTGTTTGTTTTGTTGTTCTGTTTGGGTTTTTTTTTTTAATTTAGGCTTTTTAATAACTGAGCATTTGATTTCTGTACATAAATCAAACTATTGAAATGGTAGCATAATTCTTGCTGCTCATGTTACCTGAATCAGAGACAAATGTACAATTCTGA
Source organism: Coloeus monedula (assembly GCF_965178545.1). NCBI lineage: Eukaryota > Metazoa > Chordata > Aves > Passeriformes > Corvidae > Coloeus > Coloeus monedula. The sequence goes on from NC_138788.1 coordinate 19,108,766, forward strand.
TCCCTTTGTGGGCTTTGAAATACTTGTGGCTGGAAGCAAAGAGGTAGTCTTTTGGGATGAAATGTTGTTATCTGTGTAAGTCAGACTGGAAGGAGCAAAAGACTCCCCAAGTTTCCACGAGACTTGAGGCAAATTACAGTGATTAGTAGAAGTCATTACAATGCGCTGCTTCTGAGCTGCTGGTTAGGAGCTGTAAATCTGGCCAGTTAATGGCGCTTTAAACAGGGAGTGACAAGTTTGGCTTATGCCTGGTGTGAAGAAGGTTGCAACTGTTGCCCTGCTTCAACAGCTTTCAACAATATGCTGGGTGGATGGAGGGTCCCAGGCAAATGTAATTAATCAGGTTTGGGGTCTCTGGAGTGTTGACAGAAGCATTGTGTAGGATCCAAAACCAGCTTCTGAACTGTAACCACTGGATAGCTGCGTTAACTCCGACCTGTAGGGTTTGCAAGAGGCTGAATGGCAATTGCTGGGTACTTGGACTGCTGCGTGGGGCTTTGGTGGTGGTATAAATCAGAGTGGTAGTAATTCTGATTGTGGTGAGTGAAGCAGTGGGGAAACAGGAACTTTGTTCTTCTGTAACACATTTTAACCTTAGCTGGCTGCTTCCCTGCGTCAGAAAGGAAATGTGATTCTCTGCTGTACTGTGTATCCCCTGGTTCTGGATGGCACTTGTATTTCATCTGCTGTTAGTTATAGCAAACAAATTCTAGCATTCATGGAGGCTCATAATTTCTAGGATAACGAAATCTGGCTTCATCATTCTTAGTTCATGCTGAGGGTCTTTCTCACAATTTTTAGTTAAATCCCTTGGGTTCACAGTGGTTGGTGATATCTGAGCAGTCAGTATTTGAAATAGCAGGCATGGAATTTATCAGGCAGATTACTTGGTGATGGATTTTGGTTTTTATCGTGATAGGATGGAATTAGACTTGGTGGTAAGGAGAAGTACTCTACCAGCTGCCTGGAGAATTACTTCTTTTACAGAACAGGAAGAGTTTTCATGTTGGCAATTTGGCTTTAAGTTTTTGAAGCTTGTATATAAACTACCTTGAGGAGGGAGGATTGATGGGAGGGACTTTATTTTCTTGATAGGAAAATCCAGTCTGAAGACTGATATATGGGACGAGTTTGTGTCAGAAGAGTACTTGTTTTACTACTTTACCATTGCAAGTAAAAAAATTGTCTGATCTAGTAGTGCTTCCTCCCCCTTCAACCCCAAATAACTGTAGCATGCCTGCTTTGTCAGGACAAATACTAACTTCCCATTTCCTCCTTAAGGCTAAGTTTAAAAATGAAGGCTAGGACTTAATTGCTTTCCTTTGTGACAAGAAATTCAGTATGCCCTCTGTGAATGTGTAGGGTAACAAATATGAATGGATTTCTGAGAATTTATCAGTAAGCTTCTTCACACTGGAATTGATTAAAAATGGAGATGTAGGAGTTTTGTCATCAGCTAAGTTGGATTCTAATGGAAGATTACTTTTTCAAATTTGGTGATAGGAAATCTAGCTAACCTAGACATAAAGGCTTTAAAAAAGAAGTTGTCCTTTAGTGACCTGAAACTTCTGCAGCGTGAGCAGATGGAGGTAACCTGTTACAGGAGGTAACAGGTGCTCTCCCTGAGCAGCCAACTTCTATGCAGAAATTTCATGTTGAATTAAAGGATTTGGATACCCACCAAAAAGATATTTAGGTGAATTCATATCTAGAGGAATGGAAGCTAGAAAAATCACCATGTCAGTCTGTGTCTTAGATGTCACATTTGAGAAAATTAGGCTAAGGGCACCAATATGTAACATATTGAGAGATACAAGGTTGAAAAATACAGTAATACTGTGTAAATGGTTGTAATTCATAGTTAGCTTAGGTTTTTGTGAACAGCAAAAACTTTGTAATGTTGAAATATAGCAAATTGTTCTGCTCTTAGCTCTGCCTCTAATTAACCTTTTCTAACCCAGGAAATTATCATAGTATACAAAAGTTGATTAAACTAACCTTCAGGAACTGCCAATAATGCAATCATGTGATGTGGTGAATGGAATGTGGCAAATAGCTGATGGGTTGCTGCGAGGGGCATTGGATATGGGCCCTGTGCCTCTAAAAATTAGACAGTCCTATTAAAACAATCATGCGTTAAATAACACATCACCAGGTCCCTTTGTGTTTCTTTATTCTCATCAGGTGTCGGAAACCATTAGGATCAAAGTTTTCCTTTTCAGTTAGATAATAGGCATTATGAAGTGGAGGAGAGAGAAGAGAGACTGAGGCCAGCAGTCCTGGTACTGATTAAGGGTACCTTCCTAATTTAATTTTTTTTTTTTTTTGCTAGACAGAATCAGTGGTTTGCCTGTGTACAGCCTGCAGGCAATAGAAATAAGTTTTCATTCTAGTCTTCAGTGCCAGTAAGGTGTTTTGTAGCACTGAATGTGTATTGGTAGGCAGACTAAGTAATGAAAGGAAAAGTGTGAGATGAAGGACAGCATATAAAAGTAAAGATGAGTATGTACTTTTGCCCTCAAATTAGAATTCTACAGGTGTTGTTTTTTCCACTCTTCCTAGAGTTTCTAAAGATTATTGTTAAATTAGATGTTCAAATGCAAGTCATGCAGAGGGTGCGACAATAATATGTTTATTTATGCATGAAAATACCCAGTTTTCTGTTATCTTTGCACTATTGTTGTATTGTGTGCAAGTAATTTCCCCCCACCCTGGGCTCCTTCTGTAAGCAATCACTTTACTCTCCACTAAAAATTTATCCATACTTTAAATGTTAATTTGTTTTAAGGGAGAAGGTGATTTTAAAGCACAGCAGCTTTTCTGCATAATACCATGTATAGATTATCTTTCTTCTGTTTATCATTGTTCATTTTGAAAGTTAGTATTGAATAGTAATGTGTAAACAAAACCCTAATGAATGTCTCATTCTTATTCATTAGGTTGTATCCATTCCTCTTGCTTAGAAAAGAGGTGGTTGAGTAGGTATTGGTGGGTCCTCAAATTGTACATTAATGCTTTCCTCTGATGTCCACTTTGTTTGCAAAGAGGACTGAATGCCTCCTCTTCTTGAATACTAGAGGGATTTAACTGGAACTGAGGAACAGATATTCTACTTCTTCAGCATACATCCAAGCAGTTCTGCTTCTGAATAATGAAGTAGTATTGCTTTGATTTTTAGGACTACTTATCACTCATACCATGGTTCAGCTGCAGATTTTTATAGGCTAATGGGAGCAGAATAATTGGGAAGAATTTCGACAGTCCCTATTTCCAGTTACTGGGGAATATACTTAGGTAAAAATACAGACATGGAGTGGTTAGGGGTTTTTTTTTTCCTAGCTTTTTTGTTTTAGGTAGTTACTTAAACTGTGAGGCAGTTGTTTTCCTTATCAAAACAGTTATTCCTCCATTTATGCATTTGAAGAAAGGAACTATACAGAAAAAGAGTTCATCTGCTGAGCAAAGATCCTCCCTCATGCTATTCATATTACGGAGTTGCAATCAGCTCTAATATAGTGGAGTCCATTTGTTCTCAAATTTTTGGTTATAGTACATTAGGAGTCTGAAAAGCAACAGTAAGAGGTTTGTAACAGATGCAGAACTGTATTCAACAGTGATTTCAATGAAAATATTTCATAGCAATCTGGTGAGTAATTGTACACTATTGGTTAAATCAGTGTGAGCTACTGCTTTAGAATATTCATTTTAATAATATTATCCATACTTTGTAGCTCTCCGAAGCTCCACCTATGGTTAAGCTAGTTGTTTTTAATGCATAAATGTTTCAGTTTAAAGAGGCACAGAGCAGAGAGAGGAAACATTGCTGCTACTTTACAGGTATGGGTGTTGAAGCACAGAATTAACTTTCCAGGGTGTCTTAGGAATTCTGTGGTACACACCCTGAGGATTTATATCTGTGTTTCTTTTAGATCTAATGTGGTGTCAAACTGAAAAGCTAGTTTTTTTTCTATGTGGCCTGTTGAAGTATGTTGAAATGAGAGATTTCCTTACTGGCAGTTTTTACTTTTAATTTTATGTTTTAACTTAACCAAATAGAGAACTAAAAATAGAAGATTAAAATGAAATTCAGACACACCTGTGCTTCTCCACTCCCCTCTTCTTCTGAGACTGTAATTTTGTTTGTATAAAGGAAGAAACTGGAAGAGAGTTCTGGGCAGAGGAGTTTAGTAACTTTTTTTTTTTAATATAATCTAGGGAGCCTTTAATAATATTATTATTTTCAAAGGCATCAATTCTTAGTGGCAGTGTGGATTTGCAGTCAGTCACTTCTATTCTGAAGTATTTCTGTTATAAGGAACAGTTGTTATTCTGTATTATATTCTGTTGGACTGTACTGAATTTTTCTGAGCCTTTTGACCATGGTTTTTTGGTGTAGCTCTGTGAGTGCACAGTGCTAGAGAGGCAAGTGTGTTAAGTGCTTGAGCTCCTAAGCAGACAGTAGAGAAGAAACAGTTCTTTCACAGACTTTCTTTGCCTTTGAGCAAAGTAGAGATGTGAATGGTAGAAATTTCTGTATTTGTAGCAGGTTTGGGGCACCATCCATTTTTACTCATTGGGCATGTTGATCGAAGAAGGAAATGGAGCAGTTCTCATGGCTGGAAGATGAAGACTGGACTCTGCAACAGCTGTGGCTTCTGCAGTAATTTCCTGCTGTCCGGCTCATGCTCTGTATTAGAAGATGACAGCACTGGGCAAACTTGACTCATGAGCTAAAAACAATCTAAGGTCATCCTGGCATAGGCTTTTTGCACTTGTGATGGGAAGAAAAGTTTTGTGGAGCTTTGACATTATTACTGATAAACTTAGTGCTGGAATGGCTGGACCTGTTTTACTGGGGCCGAGTTGCTTGCGTTGAAGTGATTGGTGTGAGCTAGAAATAGCACGGTGTCACACCTCCTCCCCAGCATTTGCTCACTGTTGCTTTGGGGCTGCAGATTCACTGAGGGAATGACGTCTTCGTGAAATGACTGTGTCTTCTTCCCGATAGATGAGCGTGCCAGATGACTTGTATGGAGTCCTACCTTGCAAAGACAGAAAGCTGGAAACATCTAAAATTCTAAATATAAATTCTAAAATCCTTTTCATTCATTGATTCATATGCAGCCAAGGTCAGGGAAAGAGGTGGCTGGAAAAAAGATGCCCATGCTGGATTTAAATTTCAGGTCTACCTTCTGAACCTCCACAAGCACAGGTATAAACTAAAATTCTTTCTCAGCTACTCAGTAGCCTCTGTAAGATTAGTAATACCATTTTGTTTCTGCTATTGCTTTTCAGTTGATATATTGCACTTGGTTTAAAAATCGAAGTGTGTTTGGAGAGAGACCAGTCTTATTTCGAGAATGGCTCCTTTCTTCACTGCTGGGTTTAGTCTTTGTAGTGGGAATTCAGGCTCAAGGTGGTCATTCTTTCTCCTTGTTTTTTTTACTTCTTCTGTGAGTCTACAGAGAACTTTTGCTCCTTGGACTGGTCATTTGGCTTTTTTAAACTTAATCACTTACACACAGAAAAGGAGGATGGCATTGTTTTTTGCATCTATTGCTGCTCTCCCTGGCCTGTTCTCACCAAGGATTTGCAGAGATGATGGCAGCTTTGTCATAAACAGTAAAGCTGCCTCCTACTAATGTGAGCATGCATTGGTTAGGCTTCGAAGAGTGATGTGTAACTTGGACTCCAGTCATACCTGGTTGTCAAGAGAAAGCTCTATCTGATTTCTGCGCCTGATCAGTCACTGACTGATATGACAGCCCATGTGTCTGAAGTGTTGAGCAGCAGGTAAGTGCTGACACTTTGATTGGTCAGGCCACAGTTTGGGGATTGACAGCAATGTCTGCAATGACGTTGGAAGAGCAGCCAAGAATTTACTTTCAGTGGACAAATGGGATTAGTTACTATGTTTAGCTGACATTAAGCTATAAATTATCTGAAAGGTGGAAAGAGATTCTTCTCAGAGTTCATGTAGAATTTCCATTTACTAATCTGGCTGCACTGAGTCTGCATATTTATAAAGCTCTTCCTTTACCATGTTATATATGTTTTTGATGGATGTTCTCGGTACTTAATTTGTTACCACATTCAAAGAACCCAGTTAGAAATTAGGCCAGAGCATACCAGGTGCTGTGTAAAGTCATAAATTTAAGCCCCAAAAAGATTATATTATATTACCCTTGTTCTGAGAGTAGCCAAGTATTTGCTTAAAATTAGGCTGATGGGTATTTTTTTTTAGGATTGTGGAGTTTCCATTTATTGATAATTTAGCATTTAATGGCTGTTTAATCTAATTTTTCTGTCTTTAAAGTATTTGCAGCCACACATTTATTATAGTCATTCTTTGGTAGTTTTTCAGAGGTGGAAGACAGTTGGCCATGCTCAGCTCTCTGAAGAGAAGATGGATGGCCATTGGTGCTGTGTACACCTCTCCAGTGTCCGATACCTGCTCATAAAAAGTTCTTGTAAGCTCTGAGTCATTCTTTATCTGTTAATGAAATCACCAGGCTCAGAGTCCTCAGTTTGAGTTTTAGGGAGTTTTATTCCTAATATTCAGCCTCCTTTCGCAGCAAGAGTTAGTCATTACTTATTCTACTTAGAGGAAGTATGTAAAGCAGGTATAGCAGAGTTAACATCTAGGTATCACAAGAGCTTGCTTTCAGGGAGATGTTTGTCACAATCCCTAGAGGATGACACCTTTCTTTGTCCAGTTATAAACAGACTTTTGCCCTTTAGTCTGCCTTTATGCAATTCACAATTTAGGGGTTTGTTTTACTTGTATGATAGATTATATTTTATTTAAGTGACCTCAGACTACAAAATTTTCAAATTTTGTTGATTTTTCTGTAATTAGGTCTGACGGAAAATAGTGGGAAAATATTCTAGTCTCTGAAGAACAGGAGGTAAATATAAAATAACTGTTAGCTTTAATAAAAAAGGTGTTTTGTTAGTTGATTTCTACCCATTGCTGTTTGTGGCAGGAAGCTGCTGAGTAGCTTGTTGTACTAAAATCGTATGCAGATATGGCTTTAAGCTGTAGTATGTGGCTGCTTGGTCAATTGTTTAGTAATTGTGCAGCCACAATTCGTGTTTGAAGTTGTCCTTAGGAGAAGGAATTCAGTGTACTGCTCTGCAAACTTTTGCTGGCCTTTTATATTGCAAAGGTTTTGTGGCTGAAAAGGGACAGGTTTTGATAGCTGCTGTCTTATACCTGCCAACTGATGGAATTGGGGTGGCTGGAAAGCTGTTTTTCTTTTACTTTGCTCTCTTTTGTTGCAACTCTCTCTTTCTTGCCCTTTTTCATACCATTTGTCATACAGGTTTAATTCCATGTGTGCATTTTGAAGGATGTCCGTTGGTTTGAGTGAGGATCCTTGAGAAGTCTGATGGAGCAACTGAATAGGAAAGGAAAAGAGACTGCCTGTGCTTACAGTGGATAAGTGGCACTTCCTTGCTCTATGTATTTGGTTTATCTGTGCTCATAGTACTGGTGAATAGTCTTCTAACCAATCAGTCTAAAAACTGGCATGTTTCAGCATGCAACAGTTGTAATTCTCGTGTTGATGTACCAACTTTTAGAGAGATTTTTGATACATTTCTGACTAATATGGTATTCAAAGTGGTCAAAATTGTTGAAAAAGATTGAAATTTTTCATTCAGTGCTTTTCAGTTACTGGTTATCTAAACCTTTAGTTGTTCAGACAGAGTAGAAGTTAGAAATGACCAGCATGTGTATGCCCTATATATTTTTCCTGTGCAGAACCTAATGGTTAGATCTACAGACAGGTAAAATCTCAGAGCTTGGATTTATGCATCTCTACAGGCTTAAAACAGTATTTGCTTTCAAGTCTCATGCAAAGATTGCCATAAATAGAAGAATGGAAGGCTCAGATAATGATTCACTCTCTAGATTTAGTTGCATGCCAGTGTTAGTTGTACCAAGGGTTTTCAGTACTTTATCTGGGCAACTTTGATTTCTTGAAGCAGACTTCCTTTTCTGTATTAAATTCTTTGAATTGCTGTTACTTTTCTTATTTACTCATGTAAATTGCCATCTATCATAAAAGATCCTAAAGGTATACTCTAGTCCATTAGCTGTTTGAGTTTTGTATCTATGTTCCTTTCTTAGTTGCTGATGTCAATTTTTTTTTTGAGATTAGTTGATGTTGTTGAATTTATTTTGCAAAACAGGAGTGAGAACCCTTCTCTATAAGGCAATATTTCAATAGTGAGGTGAACCAGACTTCCCTGTCTTCCTTAGATGGTCTTGAAACCTCCATTTTTAAAAAGTTAAAAAAGGAAGACCCAGAGAACTACAAGCCAGTCAGTCCCACCTCTGTGCCCACCAAGATTATGGAGCAGATCCTCCTGGAAACTAAACTGAGGCACATGGGAAAAAAAAAGGGTGTGATTGGTTACAGTATGGCTGTACTAAGGGCAAATTGTGCTTGACAAATTTAGTGGCCTTCTACAAGGGGATTACAGTGTTAAGGATAAGGGAGAAGCAACTGATGTCATCTACCTGTATATGTGCAAAGTGTTTGACACTGTCCCACATGACATCTTGTCTCTCATCTGGAAAAACATGGATTTGATGGACGGGTCACTCAGTGGATGAGGAATTGACTGGCTGGTTGCACTCAAAGAGTTGTGGTCAACAGCTGACTGTCCAAGTGGAGACTGGTGACAGGTGGCTCAGCTGTCAGTGACAAAGTCCTCAGGGACTGGTATTGGGACTAGTGCTGTTTGACAACACTAGTTGTTGGCAATGTGGACAGTGGGATTGAGTACACCCTCAGCAAGTTTGTTGATGACACCAAACTCTGTGATGTGGTAACACACTGGAGGGAAGGAATGCCATCCAAAGGGACCTTGACAGACCTTGAGACATGGGCTGCTGTGAACCTCATGAAGTTCAACAAAGCCAAGTGCAAGGTCCTACATCTGGATTGGGGCAATCCAAACACAAATACAGGCTGGGAGGAGAGTGGATAGAGAGCAGCCCTGAGAAGGAGAAGGACTTGGGGTATTGGTTGATGGGAAGCTTGACATGACCTGGAGTATGTGGACCTGCAGTCCAGAAAGCCAGCTCTGTCCTGGGCTGCACTAAAGGCAGTGTGGCCAGCAGGCTGAGGGAGGGGATTCTGCCCCACTACTCTGTGAGACCCCACCTGGAGTGCTGCATCCAGCTCTGGGGTCCCCAGTATAACCAGCACGTGGACCTGTTGAAGCAATTTAAAGAGGAGGCCATAAAGATGCTCAGAGAGCTGGATCACCTCTCCTATGAAGACAGGCTGGGAGAGTTGAAGTTCAGCCTGGAAAGGAGAATACTCTGGAGAGACCTTACAGCACCTTCCAGTACCTAAAGGCGTGTCTACAACAGAGCTGGAGAGGGACTTTTGACAAAGACATGTAGCTGTAGGACAAGGGGGAATGGCATCAAACTGAAAGAGGGCAGGTTTAGATTAGATATAAAGAAGAAATTCTTCGCTATGAGGATGGTGAGGCACTGGTACAAGTTGCCCAGAGAACTTGGAGATGCTCAGTCCCTGTAAGTGTTCAAGGTCAGGTTGGATGCGGCTTTGAGCAACCTGGTCTAGTTGAAGGAGTTCCTACCCATGGCAGAGGGGTTGGAACTAGACGATCTTTAAGGTCTCTTCCAACCCAGACAACTCTATGATTTTATTTTTTTCAAGCTCTAGTACTTGAGCAATACTGCAATAATCATGTATGCAAATGCAATAATTTTGTAAATGACTATTTAAAAGCGGTCTGAAGCTTAAACCATTAGAGGTGTTGGAGGCAAGTATTTCCACTGAGTAAGGTTCTCTCTGCAAACATTTTTCGTTTAGAATAAGCCTTGTGAGCACTAGCTTGGGGCAGTAGATGAGACTTAAAGTGTAAGTGGTAAATTAATGTTCCCTTTTCTCTCTCTCCTTAGGGATCCCTTGATGATTTTTTTAAAACTTTTTTTTATTATTAAATGGATAAAGGCTTCCCCATGCACTTCCAGTTTCACCCACTACCTCATGCTGGCGGTAAATAGTCTGCAAAAAATGTCATTTGCTGGTGGATTGTTTTTCTGTTTATTGGAGGTGACATGAGCAGTGGGGCAGCGGCAAAGAGGCCGTGTTGCCATTGCTAAATATACATCCCTGACAGTCTGATAATGGGTTCCAGGAAGTTCAGTGGAAAATTAAAACAAAGCAACATTTATAGCTGATTGAACTTGAAAAGCAGTTTTCATGTTGAATGGCAAATATGTGGACTTCAGCATTCCAGGAGACTGATGCAGCTCCACTGGATGGGCCTGACCTTGTGTGCAGAATGGACTGTGGACACAGCAGCAGGCAGAATGGCTTCATCTATAGAGGACTTCATGGGGAGGAAAAATTTGCTATCGTGCACAGAAATAGTTCTCACATACGCCTATATTTATACAGTGTCCACAGGTCTGAATAGCATCTTTCGTATGAGGGTTTTGCAGCCTGTTAGCACTACAAGAATGTCTGGTACTGGGACTGTCTTTGTCCCTGCCAAAGCACTAAAAATACCCTTCCGTCTATCCTCTTTCTGTAGCTGTAAGCAGAGTTTACTTTTACTGGTTTTGTAAAATATGGTGAAAGTTACAAATTATGTTCTCAACAGCGGTAAGTGGAGCTTGAGTATAGAAGGCTCTATTTTCCATGTCTGCTTTTCTGCATTTAAAAAGTACCCTTCCCCCCAAACTGTAGAAACCCAGAAAACAAATAAACTTAAGAAGGTGTTTAATGCTTAATAATATTTAGTTATTTTTGATTTATGGAGACCAAACACTTCTGGAAATGAAACTTGCGAGATAGAAGAAAACCAGGTTTTTTCTCACAACATTGTGTCAACTAAGTTACCAGTTAGAGCTTTCACAAGTCGAACAGCAGGCTGCCGGCTGCATGGCTGACTTTCACTGAAAACCGGCTGCTAAAAGTAAATTTGATGAAGAATGCCTTCTTTAAGAGAATCAGAAATAGAAATTGTAAGTGAGCTACTACATGTTTTGAGTACATATTTTGGATTGGACTAGAGTAAATGTGAAAAGATGACTAATGAGTTCCACTTGGTCACAAGACTATAAGGTTTACTACTTTGTTTCTTTTGGCTGGTACTCAAGGTTGCACATTCAGTATTAAGGGTGTTCATAGATGAAAACATTTCAAGTGCTCTAGCCTCTTGCAGTGTTAGAAATTTGGCAGATATTACTTTGTTGTTGGACAAACCATAATGGTGTTCATGGATGGCTTAAAATCTTCAGACATTTTTGGTTTGCTGTTTTTAATAATAATTTTGAATCCCAAGATTTAGAGTTCAGTTTTGTGGAGTTTTAAGTATCAAACTCAATATATGTCAATTTTTAAATCAGCTATTCTAGCGTTAAAAACATTTAAACATATATGTAGCTGTATTGTCTGTCTGGTTACTTGTCCGAAAAAATACATTCAGTGGTCTGCCTATACGTGATACATGCATTTTGAATGTAGTATGTTTCACCCATTCCAAAACAGCTGGCCACCACACAAAACCCTTCCTTGAGCATCTGAAATGGTTTTAGTTGCATGGCTGTAGCATACCTTTACCTTTTAAAAGGTGCTTTGGGAATTTAGCTCTTTGACTGCTGAGGGCTGATGGAGTATAAAACGTGTGCACATTGCACCTCCTTAAATCTTGAAATTTCCTTCTTTGTCCTTTCCTTAAAAACAAACAACTCCCCAAACCAAACAAGACAAACAGGTGTAAGGGTGTGAGCTGAGCGCTTCCTTGCTGCCAGATATTTCTAATGTGAAAAAACAGCAGATTGTTTACAAATACAGAAAATGTCAACGCCATCTCCTGTCTATTCTGCCTCTGGAAGGGTTGGACAGTTCACTTAATGGATCCCTTCCCTTCTGCTCAGCCGCATGTGGTGTGACTCTACTTTTGTCTGTTTGCTTGTGTTTAGTTCATAAACTTGGATAAACTGGCACCAGTCCCTTGCATCACTCACATTTTAGTGTAACACAAATTCAAGGCTTTTTCTCTGTCATGTTTAATGTAGTGATCTGATGTAGTTCCCTCGGTTGTGAGCCACTTGCTTCCAAGTGCTTGTACTGTGTTCAGCTCTGTGCTGTATCTGCACTGAGTTTGAGGCTGCTGTTGTGCCTAGAGGACCTGCTGAGCTGTTAATAGCTTGTGACAGGCCTGTGCTCCAGTTTAAACTGATCTGTCTTTTTTTTAAGGGTCTAGAGTTTTTCAGTGAAGGCAGAAAATATTGCTGACTCAACTCCCCCTTTTTCATCTGACATTTTTACCAACTAGTCTCCACAATGCAGCTGTTTGAGTGACTATTCCTTGTTCTGTGGCACTCTGAATTAACTGTGAGCTGTAAAAGGCTGCTCCTTTTTCGACACTTAACTGCATCTAAATCTGCAGTAGACCAAAACTGAACTTCTGGAATTTTATGCCAGTAATTGGGGTTTATATTCTTTAATATCAGTGAAGTCAAGGCCAGGACCCTTACATGGGGCCTTTGCTGGGGCTATGGAGTGCAGCACTTAATCAGAAAATCAGTTTGTATCAGTCCATTTTTTGTGCTTCACTTTAACATGAATTCTTTATAAATGGCTTTCTCTCCATTTTTAAGAAGTCCTTCTGCTTGTAATGATTATTCTTGCCAAGAGTAAAGCAGTCAAATCTGTTGGAGTCTGACATACTTTTTAACCTCGGTGCAGTGAGTTATCCTTTCAAATTCCCCTGCTGCTCTCATCCTCTGAACACAGCTCATTGTAGCTGTTAGTTCCACAAGCTCGTTTAAAATGAGTAATTTATTATGAGTAATGAGGTGTGTGCTTTTAAGTGAAAGAAAACAAATCGTCTGCTCTGCAAGCCTTTCAAATTCCTGAGTGTGCTTGGAGGTATGGGTTACAGGAGAAGCAGATAGCGAGTGAAAACAACTCTATGCTGGGCTCAGCTGCTCAAAGTATTTGTGGTGTTGTGTGTTTATTTATGAGCCTGTCTTTGCTGAGGATTCGCTGCCCTGTATCCTGGTAAAAAAGACTCCCAGGCAGAATGAGGAAGCCCTCATTAATCTTCATGCTCTTGTTTAGAATTTCTTGTGCTGCCTGCTGCAGCTTCTGTTGGAGTGGGGACTGGCCTCTCGCAGTGAATTGAAATGGCTAAGATTAATATTAATCCCTTTAATACTGCAGCTCATGATATAGTCATTAGGTGACTTGGAACTAATCCTCCCCACCTAACTAGTGTGATTTATTAAATACACATGGAGGATTTAGTGTGAATACAGCTTGGTGGAATAGGCATCAAATAAATACCGCTGTGTATCTGTGTTAATGCTGGCAGATTGGGACACAATTGCAGGACAGGCTAGGAAGAAACAGGAGTGCAAGGGATACTTATCATATGGTTCAATGGAGTTTACCTTTTTTGGATTAGTAGAAATGATTTTTCTGGCTGGACACAGCATGTGCCAAGAGGTAACCACAGCCTAAATGAGGCTTACAAAATAGAACTAATAGAATGGGGGAGCATGAATACATGTATATGCTGCACTCAACAGCAGAAATTGCTCAGCTTCCTCGCTGTAACTGTGAGGAGACAGCAGATTGTCTTCATTGTCTGCCTGACCCTCCCAATGCAGGGTGCCAGTTAACATTCCCTCTGCAAACATTCGAGGTGTAGAATAGAGAGACAGTTAATTAGTACTAAGCTAATGAGCATTAGCCTGCTGTTTCAAAATAACAGAAGTTTCTGTTGCAACAGTTTGGAAAAATAGGTGGTCTTTTTTCCTTATGTGCATGATAGAGGTCTCTGTGTAATTGTTTTTGATGGGGTATTTACTAGTTTTGATTAAGAAAGGATTGTTTAAGGCAGCTGAGCAGAAAACAGTGGTGGGGGCAAGTAGTGTCTGTGTATATAGCTCTGAAGGGATGACTTCCCGACCTCAGCCCTGGTGACATACCCGTTTTGACATGGTAGGGAAGAGAGATCAAAGATAAAGTTGATCCATTTCTATATGTTGGAGGTAGGAGATTGTGAGAGTTTAGGAAATGATTTAAGTTCAGTTTAGTCAGTGACTATTAAAGCTGACAGGCTACAGGACACTGCATTGTGAGCAGCACAGGTTCCTCTGCTTATCTTCTAAGAAACCTTTATGTGAGCTGAATTAGCTGTGTAAGAGCTGGCAAGGAAAGATTAAAATCTGTATGCAAAGATTTTAAGCTCTTTATGCCTATCATTTGCTCTTTGTACTTTAAATCTTTTTAGTTTAAACCACAAAATATGGAGCTTTTCTTGAGATTGCTTCTTTTGAGATGCTTTCACTTGCTCACTCATGGGGAAAGGATGAAAATACAGACTCAACATGGCTGAACCATTAGCTCTTAACAGGTTGGGGAGTAAACTGGGTTGTGGCCAGGTTATCCTTCCCAGAATGTGGTGCAGAGGGGCAGATTTTTTAAACCAGAGCTACAGAGGCAGAGACAAGTGTGAGGGACAGAGCTTTCTGAACTGTACCTGACACAAATTCAGAAATTATTTATTAGTATATTTTATTTTTCACTTAAATTTTCAGAGAAAGAAATGGGGTTCTATGTTTAAAGGCTACTTGAACTGAAGAAGAATTATTTCTGTGGAAGGAGGACTTGCAGTTTGTCCTACTTGACTTTTTTCAATATTAGTAAGAACAGAAAGTTGCATTTCAAGTTGAAATGCTTACCTAGGCAGAGATTTGGAAGATCCTGTTTAGGATCATGTTAGTGTTTAACAGAGAAGTTGTCCTGTGCAACAGGACAGATACTGTTGAGCAACTGTGAACCAGCCTGTTACTCCACGTATCAGTCTGATACATTACTCATGTTAACTGTAGTTTTTCCAAGATATTTTTTGCTTCTTCCTGCTCCTGAGCTTTATTAACCAAACCCTTTTTAACCAGCTGTGCTGCTTCCACAACTCCTACATACTCTTACCTTTTTTTTTTTTTTTTTTTAATGTCTGTACTTGTAATTTCTGCCCTATTCGGAAGACTTCTGCTTTTGAATTGAATTTTCTTTGAGACATTACCCAATTCAGACCAGACTGAGATCTGTGTTGCTAGGTTGTTAGCCTTTAAAAGGGGACATAGGACACCTCATGGATTTACCTTTTGTCGCTTGGGATCCAAGTATGAAGTTGTCTGATGCTTCAAGTGTGATTTGTGTTGTTTTGAACCATGTAAGAGAAAGCCAGCTATGTTTGATTATAATGGTAGTAAATAATTTTTTAGTGAGATGACTTTAAATGTCTGGCCTGTTTCAAAGAGGGGATGGGACTCTTTCAGTTCAGTTGTCTTTATCAGTCAATGTGGGAATACAGCTGTGACTTCTCATAAGGGATGCAAGGTCATGCACTAACTCTTCAGAGACCATATACAATTTCTGATAGAATAAATCTGGTTGTAGCTAAGGAAATTCAAAGTATGCTAAATATGAAGCTTGCTGAAATGTGTGTTTTGATCTTGTACATTTGGGGGTTTTAGTTATAGATTGTCATTTGTTCTGAAATAACATTGTCCAATACAAAATCGTAAGATTGTCAAAATAATTGTTGTCCTGTTAATGATAAAACAAAGCAACATAAATTTAGTTGATAAATCTAGATTTCGGATTTTACTGAGTAATAGTAACAGATTCCTAACATTCATGTGTTTTCCTCTCTGACTATGAAGTATGCTCATCCCAAGCCCCCCTCTGCCCGCCAGCACTGCTACAGTTCTTCAGTGGCTATAAGAGGACAGAGCAAAAGATTTGTTTTAAAGACAGTGGAATTTCAGACTGTCAGAGGATGTGTGGATCCTCCTATAAGTCTCATCTCTTCTGGGTTGCTGAGTTGATTGTTACTCCAAAAACATACTAGAAAGCTAAGAAACTGCTAGGGCTTATTAGAAATTAAAATTTTAGTGTAGAGCAGAACAAGATAGAGTTTTTGCTTCTAAAAAGGCTAATAATGACGAGGCAGGGAGGTTTTTCTGTTAGTTTACCTGGTGGCTGTTCATACTCTAGTCAAGTAACAACTGCAGTTGTTATTTCTGTTTGTCTGTGAAAAGAACTTTGCTTTATCCTGGTTGCTTGCTATCCAAATAGTTCACATTTGTATATGCTGATGTTTGTCCAGTGACTGTGAGAGTTATTTAGGATACAGTGAGGAAGAAGAATTGGGGGCTTTTGTGTGTGAAAAGGAGCATTGACTATGCAAAGGGTAACAGCATGGCATAGTGACTATTAGTACAGTTAGAGCAGGTGTAACTCAGCTGAATCCTGTTAGAATGCAATTATACATTAATTCATATAGTAACAAGTAAAATGTAAAGGGTCTGATATTTTGTAAATGATCCCCACCAATGACTTTCTAAAGCAAATAAATGCCTGTAAATTCAGTTAATAAATGGTGTGTGGTGTTTTGACTAAAAGTATTTAGAATTAAAAAGAAATCTAAAAATACAATTTTTTGTTTTGTTTTAAAAGTCATAAGAACTTGGCTTCTTTGTAAGCAAGGCAGCTGCTTGCACTTCTGTGGAGAACCAGAAAATAAAAGGGACTGCTTCCCACAAGGTCCCAGAAGGTAATCGTTACTGAGGGAAAACATTGTAAAAGTGGTTTAGATTATTACAAGTTCCATTTTTCTCCTTTCTAAGAGTTCCGTTTAGTACCTGAAATTCCTGAAATTAAATAGCACCATAGTCCAAATCAAGCATACTTCAGGAACCTTCCCTGATGGCATAGTTAATAGTGAATATTGATGTCTTGAACTGTAGTTTCTAGTATCTTCTGAAATCTCGCTAAGCAGCCGCAGTGATCATCATTCACACACATGTGAAAGAATGAAGGCTGCACTCTGATATGTTCTCAAGTAATTTTTCCCCTCCCCTGGCACATTATATGAGGTACCTTAAAATGAACAGCTGAATAAGCTCTTCAGTCTGTGTCTGGTTTTGATGGCCTCCAGCACTGGAAGCCATGAGTAAAACCTTAAAGTCATGAGAACTTGGACAATTAATTTTAGAGTTGTTTAAAGTAGTTTGGCATCATTGAAGTTTCAGTTTTTCAAGCGGGCCTCTAAATCTAAAGGATAGAAATATTTAGCAGAAAACTAAGCCCCTGGTAATCACTGGATTCTCATTGGGTCTGTAGAATTGCAAGAATAGCACAATGGCTGAGGCTGGAATGGACCTCCAGAGGTCTTCTGGTCCAAGTGGCCTGCTTAAGCAGGGCTGCTCTGAGCTGGTGGCTCAGGGCTATGTCCAGGCAGCTGTTTACTATCTCCAGGGATGGGGACTGCACATCAAGATGCCTTGAATTATTGGAAGCTACCCACCCAGACCCCTTCCACTTCTTCCACTGTGTCGTGTTGACACTTAGTGGTCTTTTAAGTAGTTTGTTTTTCACGGTGTGTGGAAACAATTTTTTTTTTTTCTTAAAGAAATCTTTTTATCAGTTTCTTAGCTAATATCTAACAACATTCAGTGGAATGTAGGTGGCCCTCCTCTCTGAGGCAAAAAGGAATGTATCTGTAGGTCAAACTGCAGTTCTGTAATCTGTGAAATTTAAAAATTAGGTGCAAGTATATATTGCTCTAGTGATAGTTGGGACAGGAAGTACCAAGTCACTGTCAGTATATTTAAAAGAATATAAATGAATGCCTGATTGCCTTTCAGCCTAAGAAAATAAGCTCGCGAAGTATTTTACTTTCACGTGATATGTCTCATGGGATGAATCATGGCTGTTTTACTTGGAGTCTTGAAGACACTGGGGAAAGATGGGTTTAGGCATTTTTTTGTTGTTTTGTGGGTTTTTTTGTTTGTTTCTTTTGTGGTTTTTTTGTTTGTTTTCAAATTCGTGTGTTCATTAATGAGGACAACTTGGAGTGTGAAAGTAGGTACTTACGGTCAGATGGGACATTTGTTACATAGCCATGGTGAGAGCAAGTGATTAATACCTTGCTATGAGGGTCTTCTAACCTTTTAAGTTAGTTTATGCAGTGAAATGGATAGTGAGTGATTTACTGTAATCTACTAACCCTGCATTTGCTAGTTCCTGTCAAGGAAGGATGGCTACAAAACAGTCCTTATATAGTTGAACAGAACTTTGTAGGCATTTAGGAAATAAAGGCAATAAACGAGATAAAGACTAGTATAGTTAATGAAGGTCTTCCCTTCCTGCCTTCTTCTTAAATATGGACACCTTATAATCCCCTTTTGAAAAGAGCAGAGCAGAAGTTTTCTGTCCCTACCTGGAACAGTGTTGGGCATAATGGAGATGACGGTAATTGTATGTCTCCTTCTGCTTTAGATATTTTGTCTGCCAGCTTTCTGCTTCTCCTTGTGTAGTTCAGTGAAAAAATGCTTTGAGGAGAAGGAATTGTTCTATATTTGATTTGTGCTATTTACTAGTCATCTAGGGATGATAAGTGTAAGTGCTAGCCTCTCTGTGCCTTTTTGTATTGATAACCCCTCTTGAGATCTCTCAGCTCAGTGAAGATACATCTTTCTTTTTTTTTTTCCTCCTTTTTTTTAAAGGCTTTCCTGTCAATCTGTAATGGAACGGTCTTTGGTGAGTGGGAGCTAATAGCAGTCTTCTACTACCTAAAGAAGGATCACAAAAAAGACAGAGCCGCTTATATGGGCCAGGAGATCCCTAGTCATGAATATGGATTAATTCCAGTTGTACTTAGGGGGAAAAATCTTAAGAGAGAGAGTTAAATACTGGGACAAGGGAAGAGAGACTGGAATCTCCATCCATAGAGATTTTTAAAGTTTGACTGAACAAGGCCTTGAAGCAACCTGTTAGAACTCCAAAACAGTCTTTGAATTGAATTGAAGTTGGTTGAAGTAGGTGACCTCCAGAGAACTCTTCCAATCCAAACCTTTCTATGGTCATATGCTGGTTATCTTATTAGTGCCTAATCTCCATTTTGTATTTATGTCTGATCAGAGAAGTGCTGCCTGTTTGTTTGAAACATAATCAGCTGATCTTTAAAGTGCACATATTCTTCCCTGTTCACTCTGTACAGTTGCTCTTTTTATGTACTTGGATGGCACAGATGTCTTAAGTGTCAACTCAGGTAACTTCCATGCTGACACATCTAGTCTTAAGCAGCAGAATTACCTCTGTAAGATAATAGGCTTGGCTTTCCAGGATGTTCCAAAAAATGTGGGAGCAAGAAAGGGAAGGACTACTTCCTTCCGTTTCCCGCAGCACCTCTTCTCTGCTTGAAATGTGAAGTGAGTCTGAAGGATTCTGCTGGTCTCTTGAGCATGTCACTATCCATTTGAAGGAACCTAGCAGGTGAAGCTAATATATAAGGAGCATTTCATTTTCTCCTACTCTCTCAGATGCACACAGTTGTGGATGTTTGTACTCAACGGAACCAGTGTGAAATTTAGTCACAGCCACAGCATGTGTTCTAATTTTCCAGGGAAACTTTCTCCCAGCTGTGGATTAACCCTTTCTCCACTCTTCTTTCTGCCTCTCCAGCTTTTGGGAAATTTCAGTGAGCAGTTTCTGTGACCAAGGAAGCCTTGAGAGCTGGAAGAAGAATTAGTTCTCAGTGGTTGTCTGGGGGGAGGAAATTGGATTAAGGAAGAATGGGTGTTGATGGGATGTGTGTAGGAGATTTTATTTTGGAGTTTTTTAGTTTCTTTAAAAAAATTGGAACAACTGTATTTTTGCACCTCTCCAGTTTTGTCCTATGCTATGACTAAACTAAACTGAAGTTACATTGCTGCCAGCAGCCTGAAGGTGCAGCTTACCTAGTGTGAGTGCTGCCATAGTGTTGTGGAGGTTCGGACCACAGTAAAGATGCATTCACTTTAGGAGTTTTGCTGTTCTAACTCATAGGCTTAAATTGGATTCTTAAGGGAGGTGGTACAGATGCTGTATTGACCAGGACTAAAGGGAGTACCTTTTTTTCTTTTTTCAAGCAGACATGCTAAGAGTGAGAGCATTTCCTCTTTGTGGAAGGAATCTGCTTGCAGGTATATTGTTACAGTTTTGCAACCACTTCTTGAAGCCTATTATAGTGAGGAATAAATGTGTTTGACATTCTTTCTTTGCAGTATTTTTTATTTGGAATTATATTTTGAGTTACCTGTGTGTCCTTCTGTAAAAGAAGGGGAGCTTCCTGTCAGCAGGAATGTATATTTCTAGATTTTAAATCCTAATGTTACTGTGGTAAACAACCATGGTCTGTAATGTCTGGTAATAAAGCGATTCCAAATCATATGTCAGTGGTGAGTCATATTTTACCATTCTTTGAAAGAGCTTTGTCACAAGTGTGGAAAGTAATGCCTGCTCAGCATTGCCCACGGTGACCATCAGGAGGCAGACAGAGGGGGAATAAGGTACTGGGTTGTAGGGGACTTGGTGCTTTGTAGAACGCTGTCTTCAGCTGCTCTTTCTCGTTGGCCGTATTAAGTTGTGTTGTGGCTTCCTTTGTCCACTACTGCTCTTTTCACTCATTTTTCTATTTGGATTCTTTTTGTACTGAGATTCAGTCGTTCACAGAGCAGCAAAATGACATCTCCAGACTGCCTACTGCCAGATCACAGCAGTTTCAATTAGAAACTTAAAAGCTGAAGCAGGTGCTGGAAACTCTATTCTCCCTTTGGTCTGGTTCACTGAGTGCCAGCCTTCAGCTGAGGAATGGGGAAGGGAGAAGAATTGATTTTGTGACTGAAATCTTGGACTGATTAATATTTGCATTTCTTCAAATAGTATTGTGAAAGCTCCATAAATTAAATCTGAATGTAGTGGAGTGTCAGGTTGTTGCAGTGTGACTTGTTTTAGATCTGAAGTTATGACTCTGGGCCAAGATGCTGTTTGTTTGTTAGCATTATTATCTGCAGCAGATGTAATATCTTTTTAAGAGACCACAGGAACAACATACTCTATTTCTGGTAGTTTTCTTAAAGTTTCCAAATTTGGTAAACTGTGGAGGGTTTGGCTTGGGATTTTTTTGTTTGTGTTTTGGTTTGGTTTGTTCTTTTCCAGTTCAGTTACAGCCTGAGTCTGCAGTTTCTGTTTAGAAAACTGATTTAGAAAATCAAGAATGTTTTCTTGGTATAGTTCTGGAGTGAGGTTCTGCTTGGTATTTATTGATTGCTGCTACTAATCAATAGAAAATCTGGGAGGGGAAATTCTCTCCACTCAGTGGAGTTAGAGTGCCTACATGTACAATAACAGAGGGATTTTTCTGTTCCTTTTAAGCAAAAGTCAGAATTTGAATAATTTAAGTAGGAAGAGACCCTTGGAGTTCAGATACTCAGCTGAATGCAGAACCTACTTGGAAGTGAGATTGTGTACAGGGTTAAAGCCTGCTGAATTCTGACTGTTTCCAGGGACAGAGCTTCTACAGCTTCTCTCAGCAAACTGTACTGGTGTTTGACCACCCTTCTTTAGAAAATACCTTTCACAATACCTAATTGGCATTCCCCATGTAGCTTCATCACTGCATCTTATACTATTCTGCACTCTTGCATTACTTTATTCCTATTAGAAGAGATGTTTTTCCTAAGATTGTAAGGTTATCTTTCCATTCTCATGTGATTTGGCATGTTTGGACTGGCTGGAGACTTTTTCATACACTATTTGGGAGAAAAGGGACAAGGAATGCTTCTGCTTCTGGCATTTTGAAGGACTTGTGTTGATTCAATTATGGCCCTGCAAGCTCTGGGGTTTCTTGACTTGTGGTGTGTAACAACAGTAACAATTGTGGTATAACAGTGTAACACTGAGTCGTGATTATCAGCTGAATTTGGATGTTTGGTTCCAAAACTTGACCTAGAAATCTCAGTAGACTTTTGAGTACAAGGCATTTACTTCTCTGGTTATTGCTCAGCATTGACAGGTGGAAGTGCAGGAGGAGAAAGCCTCACAGCTGATTAGGAGTTGTCTGAGGAATGATTTTGGTAATGCTGAATGGGCATCAGAGATTAGAGTATTTTGAAAGGTTTATTTTCAGACAGTGCTTACATATTAGCCCTAGGTTTTTAGAAAACTAATTGAGATGTTATGCAATCAAATGATTTTTGTGGAAGCTGAAAAGTCTCATGTCTCAATGGTCTGGAACAGAACTTACATGTAGGTGTTTTCAGGGCAAATACTACTTTGTGCATCATTTCCGTGTGTTATTGGAAGCAGTGAAAGAGTTAAAGTGAACCATCATCTGGATGTTTTTACCCACCCTTAATAGGAACAACTTTTGCCTCTGCTCATCACTGATCCTCTCCTGTTGCTTCCTTCTTTTTTTTTCCTCTTTTTTTTTTGTTAAAAACATTCTTTTTAATTCAGTGTGATAAAACATCCGTTATTCGTAAGTTGATTGAGCATAAACTATTTCATTATAAAATGGTCATCCATCACTGGAAGCTGGGGGCTGCAAAAAACATTAACTGTGCACTTTTGGCTGGAATGCTGCTTCTCCAGAATAATGCAGCTTCTGTGTAAAGTATGCAGCATAAAAAAATCAACTGTTCAGGAAAACAGGTGCTCGCCTTGCTCTCTCAGGGCTTTGGGATTTCATCCCAAGTTTTTGGAAGGGCCCTCGAAATCCTTCTGTTACCTAGAGTCACTTTCTGGTTTTAAGCACTGGTCTCAAAGCTGAAAATGCTGTTGTGTGTCAAGTGGTTTCATTCTGACAAGGTCGTGAGAATTTACTAGCAGTTTAACTACTGCTCTTTAGAAAAAGATGTATATTTTCTTCCCCTCATTCCTTGGTTCTTCTGAAAATTAGGTAGCTTTTTTTTTTAAATCAAGTTTCTTAATACTGACACCCCAAAAGTGAGTGGCCAAGCACTGCCAAGTTTTTTCTCCAGTTTGTCCCTGTAAATTTCCTTGGTATTTCACAAGCTCAGCTGCTGTTTTTCTATGTGCTAAACTGTAAAGATCATTTTGATTTTAACTTGTGTTATACAGTGCTTGTCATATTTCCCTAACTTAAATATCAACTTGTAAAATAGCTGTTCTGACTAAGAGTCTTCGTTAACTTTTGATTTTGGGAAGAAAGGGCATTGTTGGATTGCTATTATTGCTTTTTGGAGCTGCTTTTTTGGATAATATTTCTAGGTAATCTAATAGCACAGCACTTAAGGCCAAATATGTTCTCTTTTCATATGAGGAGTTGAAGCAGAGATGAAGTGACTTGCCCAAGAGCATGAAGGGGAGATGAGTGGCAGAGGCTGAGTAGACTGATTTGCCTGTATGTGATCAAGGACCTTGTTACCACTTGATGGTCAGTTTATTTGTATACGTGCTTACATCCTGTCAGAGCAAATTCTGTAGATCTAGGCTTGAAAATGAAAAGGAAATTCTTCTGTCTTTGGCTTTTTACCAAGTCTTGAGAATAAGTGCTGTTGAAGTATAATGGTTCTACCCCAGAGGTCATGGCAGCAGAAATGCTAGAGGTGAGAGGTTAAAGCAGAGTTGTGTCCGCTGACCTGTTCAGTGTGTGTTGTGTATTCCAGTTGGAGAGCCAGGCTGTGTTGTGCCCAAGGGAAGATGAGAGGGATTGAAGAAGCCTACCTAAGTGTGTGAACTGGGGGCTGGCTTGAACAAACAGCCGTGTCTGTCTGAGCGAGCTGAAGTTCTGCGCTGTGGTGTTGCTTTCACATCAGTCTTGCTGGGCAGCATGTAGTCAGTGATGGCCTTTATCAGGATCACTCAGCTGAACTTCTGAACCACTCAGAAGTGCTTTCTTCTGTCATGGGCATGTACTAGATCAAAACCATTAGTAATAGACTAAAATAGATCCATTTGACACTTTCTTAGTGACTGTAACCAGTATTCTATTTCTTCACATAGATTTTAGGCCATTTTGATTCTTCACAGACATTTTATTGTTTTATAGCTGATAACGTGATTTCAGAGCATGGAAAAAATGAAAAATGTATTTAATGGAGTTGGGGACTGATATAATATTGTTTCCATGATGCCTGTCTTAAGATACATCCTGCTCAGTGATCACTGAAGTTGAATAGCATTCACAGATCTCTTCAGATGCAAAGACTGTAACAAAAAAAAAAAAAAAAAAAAAAAGCGTAAGTGTTAAAACTCAGAATTCTGCTTCTTTTCATGTATCATCAGGACCTTGTATCAGTGGATTGCTCTAGCACATTGCAGTATGCAGAAATTAATTTTTTTCCCCGGTCCATTTGCAAGAACATAATGCTCACTTGTTGTCATCATTCTAGGAATTGAACTGCCTTTTAATGCAGGCAGCATTAAATTTTGGGGGTGTGTGTGTGTGCATGGATTACTGTTTGCTTCAGTTATTGCTGTGGGGGAAAAAGAAAGTTGCTTAATGTTTCTACTATTGGAATGTCTTAAGATAATGGTTGGGTTGGCTGCCAGCAGGCTGGGCTCTTCTTCCTTTTGCTTGTGTTCTACTTCTCTGGGTTTGAAACTAATATCCCCATGATGTTTTGCATCCTGCTCTCCTCAAGTCTCCCATTTTGATCTGTGGTAACCTGGTGTGTGGGTTCTTGAGCTCTCAGCCATCATATTTTGCCATTAGCACCTGGGAATTTTACTTTCTGATAATATGGCAAAGCACAATGTCTCCTAGATTAGTTCAGGTTGAATAGAAGAATTTGTGTAAATCATAACAGCAAGGTACATTAAACCTTTGAGAGATTTTTGTCATTAAAAGATTCTTTCCTCTTGTGTCATCAGGCTTTTCTTCATTTCATTCTTTGGATTTTGTCTGTCTCACTGATGCATTTTTGATTCCCTGTCATCACAAGAAATGCCTTGGCTTGTTTGGGATTTGTTGTTCTTCGATTTCTTTTTAATTTTTCCCCTTGGCACTCATGGTCTTCCCTTGAGGAAAGGGTAAACAGAATGGAGTAACATCCAGACAGCTAATTGATGATAAAACTGTAATCTTTTCCTCTAGCCTCCTAGAAATAGTGAAGCTTTCCTTTTCACAACATGGTGAATTTGCAATGAGAGCTCTATTCATAGCATGGTAGGCACACAAAGCTGTGGAGAATTACTGTGCTTTAAAATACCGGGGAAGGAGTTTTAATTTCTCCTGGGCTTTTAAATTGCCTACTTAGCTTGGGCCTGGTACTGTGCAAGATGTGTAAAATATCATAGTGAAGCAAGTCCAGTGGCTGAATAGGGTTCTGTAGAGTGTCACAATCTAATTGCTCTTTCTTCAACATGTGCCAATTTCTTTTAGAGAGGAAAAAGAGTGCTTAAACTTGACATACATCAAACTTGTGCTGTCAGTAAGATAACAGCTAAGTCCATCCTCTGGACTTGGCAGTGTGCAATTCCCCGCAGGTTTCATTTAGCTTAGTCCATCTTGTTAGAGTGGCCACGCTCTCTTCCTCGTATTAGGAGGGAACCTTGGGAAACCTGGCTCTAATTCACAACTGCAGCAAGATCAATAACTATCAGCATTTGGTCAAGGACAGATGAATTTGTCACGGGATGGCTACTTTTTGATTTGGTTTATTTTGGTTTAGTAATTTCATTTAGAGTTGAATGTCATTGGCTTGGAGGAGTGCCTGTGCGTTCATCACAAGAACTGGCTGTTGTCATATGCATGGTGATTTTCTGCAAGAACCTTAGGAAACAGTTTTATCTGGTTCTGAACAGAGACAAAAGGTGATGTGTGCCTGCATTTTACTTGCCTGTTTTTAATGGGATGGTTTTGTTGGAGTTTTTAAGAGTGGATGCTAAGTTTCAATTACCTGTGAAACTTGTAAGTGGAAGAACTTTGTCCTTGCAGCTGTATGGGAAAGGTGATTTTTTTTCTGCCCTGGAAGCTGTTCAGAGCTTCAGGCTAAGTAACTTCCACCCATGGGAGAAAAATGCTTCAAAAACGGGTAGAATCTCAAATCAGTTTTTGTAGAGTCATTGGGGAGTTCAGTTTTTTGGAGTAGAATCAAGAGCCATTACAAGTGGCATTAACAGTTTAGAGCTTGTTTCTGTCTGTAAAAGCCCCAAAACTAATGGTATATTCCAAAACCTGTCAGAGGCTTAGATCAGCTGTATTGCCCCATCTCCCTTCTCTCAGATCAATCAACCTTCCTGTAAGGGAGATCAAAAAACTATTTAAGCAGTTCTGAATTTGCTTATTTCTATCATATGTAAATAATCTTACCGTGAAATGTGCTAGCAAAATCAAGTGGTGCTCTAATGCTTCCTCTACTGTGATGTAGGAGGAAGGGTTTCATGAAAACAAGGATGGGTTAGCATTGAAATTACCCTTATTACTCTTCACACTGGCAAAAGACACTCATGAGAGACCAGCTTGCAGATAGGAGGCTTTTACTATATAGTTACTTGATTTTTTGCCTTTCATCAGAATTAGTCATGTCCTTTCAGAAATGTTCAGGTCACAGGATGAGAGGAAATAGTCTGGGATTTGTAGCCAGGTCTACTCCTGATGACCTTCAACCTTACTGTGGTAAATTACCCCTCAGTTCACTGCAAGAGCTGTTCTTATTTTGAAGCAGAGTCTTTTGGTTATAACCTCTGACCAGTACATGTCAACCATAGCTCAGAAAAAAGTTTGTCAAGATGCGATTATGCCCATCCCTACTGTCTCCTCAGTGCTAAGAAATAAAGACAGAATTAAACAACTTCAACTTTTGAAATAACCTCATATCCAGACACTCAGCAGTCTTCGTGACTGGTGTTAAAAATTCAAGGTGGAGCAAGTAGCCATGTCTGTACTTTTAAGTCCATCCAAATAAAAACCATGGAAGTTTGCCTCCTGTGTAGCTCCATACCTTTGTTGATGGCATTTGCTTTCCTTGTGAATGAAGTGAGTATCTTCTGCTTCTTGTAATACCACTCTAGAACAGAATACTACAGCTGGGTGAAAAGTACTTAAAGTAACAGTGGAGGCACAGCTGGAGTTTGCAGCATAGTTTTGGCTGAAGATACTTCAGCAAATACCTGCTTACGAAAAAATGCCCAGGAATTTTTAATGGTCAGTCAGAACAGCTGAATTTGAAGCATAGCATCAGATGAAACTCCTGATAACTAATGGCTCACACTGGTGGCATTGTCACTGCTTCTGCTTCATTGGTAGATGTAACTAATTCTGTAGAAGACAGTATTTTAGTTGAGTTTATGCTGCCCTAACCAAAGGATGTGAAGAGTCAAATGCTCAGTATGCATTCTGTCATGCTTCCCCAAAATAAAAATCTCAGTTCTGAAGGGTGCTTGAGATCTTGGCACTATGGAACAATAATTTGTTAAAGTCATGTTTAATGAAAGGGAGATAAACACATGAAGCTGGAGTGTGACAAATGAAAGCATTTGTGCCATTGTAATGAAATTAGGCAAACAGAACAGGCTTGACAGCTCTGGGTTCCCCTTGTCAAACTGCATTTGTAATTCCAGCTTTGCATTCATGTGTGGCTGTGAATGGCACTGTTTCCCCCTTGATTTGGTGGGCTGGGGCCCCTGAATGACCACCTTAATTCATAGGGCATTAGCTTTGAAGAGTATATTTTACAGATATCCTTTGAAAAGGATTGCAGTTAATTCACACTTCTCCTTCATTGGTTTGAATATCCTTGGTTTTCAGCCTGTGTTTATTTTTATTGTATGCTAAGCTTTTGATATCACTTACTGTAGTGGAGTATTGATTTCAAAGATGCACAAAGCTTGCTTCCACGCATCCCCACGGTATGTATATTGTGTTGTGCAATCCCCACAGTATTTATGTGTTCTGGAAGCTAGGATGTAAGCTTCTGGCTCCTCAGCTTCTCCCTAGCTGGCAGAATCCTGTTTTCTTTATCTATTAAGAGCTTAGATTAGGACAAGACAATGATATTTTCAGGAACCCGGAGAGAATATCCGGTGGCTTTTGATGACCTCTTGTTTATGAAGTTTAGTGGACATTGCCATTATTATTTTCAGGAAGGAGAGCTAGAGCTTTCTCTCATAACGCTAGCTGCTAAGTCCGACTGTATAAATGGCAATCTGTTCTCCTTTCAGATCAGAAAATCTCTACAATGT
Organism: Coloeus monedula; assembly: GCF_965178545.1. Taxonomy (NCBI): domain Eukaryota; kingdom Metazoa; phylum Chordata; class Aves; order Passeriformes; family Corvidae; genus Coloeus; species Coloeus monedula. The sequence goes on from NC_138788.1 coordinate 19,136,812, forward strand.
GCTACGCATTGCACTGTGTTGCAAGGGCTGGTCTAGAACTTGCAAGAAAAACAAGATGAAAACAACAGCTAAGATCCCTTTGTAGGGGAGAGATGGCGGAGGATTCTTTTCACTTGAAACACTGTCTCTACCAGGGAGGGCTGTGTGGAGCAGAACATACGCTTGGGAACAAATGAGTGTGGGTCATCTATAGCTTAGCTTTCTTACACTTGTTATCCAACATTATTTGGCCATTATTGATTTGGAGTTAAATGTCAGAGTTGGAGTAGACTTGCTAGCTAGAAGTCAGGGCATGTCTTTCAGTTCAGGTGCAGAGTGGCATGTGTTTAGTCAGTCTGGAGAATTTGTTTTTGGAGTGGTGAAAAACATGCTCCTCTTCTGTTTATCAGCTGTAGAGCTGCTGTAGCTGCAGTTTTGCCAGGGCACCTAGAACCAGTACGCATATACTGTTCTGTGCCTGTTATCTAGGGACTCTATGTAAAGCAAATTCAAGCTCTGCAAATTTTTAGAGGAGCAAGTTAGTATAGTTCTTTTTTCTAGATTTGTTAACCTCTAAATTAAACAGCTGATAATCACAGGCCTAACTCAAAAGAATTTCTCCTTTCCCTGCAGTCTTGCATTTTGACCTGGCTGAGATTAAGCCAGTACTTATTTCAGCAGTTAAAATGTTTATGAAAATCCAAAAAGTGTGACCACTGCATACTTTTAGACGGGTTTGAAAGGCAAGTACAATTTTGTCCTTTTTCCTTGTAACTTACTCAGTCTAACTTGGTGATCCAGACTGCAGGGACTTCTCATCTTTTGAGTGAAAACACAAAACGTTTTGGTGTTTGTTGGGTGAACTGAGAATAAATTGCATATCACGGTAGGCCAGAAAGTGATTTTGAGGATGACCCAGGAAGCACTTGCTGATACCTTGATTTTCTGTGGCATAAACTGATTGAGCCCTAAGGCAAGAGTCCCAAAAAGCTGGCTTTCTGCTCTATTACAGTGTTATCTTGGTCTTTTTCTCACCTTAAGAAAAGAGAATGCCTGTTCATTGTACAGCTCAGTTTGTAAGCAGGGAACGTAATAGTGCGTGCTCAAAGCATTGCTCTTGTCTGAGCTCGTCTGCACTGCAGAGGTGCGTGGGATACAATGGAGACAGCCTTTCTGAAGGCTGGGCGTCAAAGGCCAACAGCTGCTGCATAAGAGGAGTCCAGGTCATGTGGTTTGGGTTGCAGTTGCCTGTCCTCGGGACAAATGATGTTGAAATAACTTGTCATAAACAATTTTTTCTTGTTCATTTACTCTGATTCGGAACGCATAGCCGATCCTGATAAGAGTCATTCAGGAGTGAAGAGTTGAACTGCCAGAGAAAGCAGCTTATGTGAGCGTTTTAGATCAGGAATGTGCCAACAGTGTGCTAACAATAAGAAAACTCTTCCGAGGGGGACCTGCTCCTGTACTTCAGGAGAAAGGGGATGCTGGAGGTCTGATGCAGTTTGTTTGCTGAAGTGCCAGAACGGCTGGATGGGATTGCTGAAATGGGAGTTAGGTGCTTAAACATGAATTAGTTGTTTAAATATCTTTATAGACTTGTGTGTCTAAGTGCAAATAATCCATAGGAAGAATGAGGGAAAGCACTGTGGTCTCAAAGGAATTCTGTCCTCATTAAAATTGCCAGCCTGAAGAGTTGGCTTTCTGATAACATTACTTAAGATACTCTTTCCCTCCTTCTCAATTTCCGTGCACTGCTTTAGGCTAGCTGGGCATCTCTTGAGTGTTGTGCTGATCCTGGTCTCTGCTTGCTTCTCTGAAATTTCATTGAATGGACCTGTACAAAAAGAATGGGAATTGCTTTCCAGCTGGTCCCCAAAGCAGACCATGCTCTTAATTTAAGACTAAGTCATGTTTTAATATAATTTTTCCCTGGGTTTGAGTAGATTTCGAGGGAAGGCTGCTTGAAGGAGTCCCTTGTGCAATTTTGTTCTCTTTGTGGATACTTACTAAGTTTTTCCTCTTGTCATACCCTTGGCTGAAGTCATACTTGCAGGTTTGGTGAGTTTTTGGGTGGGTTTTTTGTTTGGTTGTTTTTTTCCCCAGAGTTGAAACGGGTTACTTAAGCAGAGAACCATCCTGAGAAATGTCTCTTGCTAGAAAATATACTTGGAGAAATATCTGTATCGGCAGTTCTCAGTTCTCTCACTGGTTACAGTTACCTCACTTGCAATGCCTGAACCTGAATCTGGCAGAACAAGAACTGGAGTTGAAAATTCAGAGCAATTTTTTTTTGAAATGTTGTTATAAACATCAAGTATGTACCTCCAGACATTTAGTGTGTACCTTATATAGCCTTTGTTTTGTCACAAGGAATTATTAAAGTAATAATTGATTTTCCTACATTTTCCAAGGTTCCTAGATATTTTCAGAAGAGCACAGTATTGCTTTCACAGTTAGGTGGTGGCAGGAGTTCCTCTAGTGTCTCTTCTGTGAAGTTTTTTGGGGAGAACAATTCCCTCTAAAGACTATGATCCCACCGTACCAAAGTACTGTGAAGAGAGTGCTATTCATGTCCTACTGTTTTGTGCTCTAGATCAAACCAACCTGAGCTGTAGTAGAAAAGCTGGCGTGGAGTGCACCTTGCAGTTGTATCTATTGATCCAAAAAGGCTGGCAGGTTTGTTCTGGACACTGCCACATTTGGTGTACAAGGCTAAGAAAACCTGTAGAGGAAAGAGCTTCTGAACTATCTTCATTGATCTTAACAGGACTGAATTAAAAGAAGAGGGTATATGTTTGATTTAATGGTTTGTTTGCAAAATTGTCACTGGGTTAAAAACTTCTGGGTAGCTTTAGTGCCACTTTCAGGTGCTGAACCTTCTTCAGCCCATGAAGGTAATCTGTTTCAAGACAGGGTATAGCAAGAATAGCAGCAATACGAGTGTTTTTCTGTGCTCCCAAACTTCCCACTGAAGCAAAGGACCAGTACCAAGATTAAGTTCTGCCTTGAAAAGGGAGCTGGTGACCCTTGTAAGTCCTCAGTGCCTGCAAATACTTCTGGTAAGAAGAGCTCATTTGAATACTCCTCAAGTGTAAGCAATGAGAAGTGGGATTGGTGTTTCACTGACATCTAGATCTTTCAGACAGTAGCCCTTTAGTGGGTAAGTCCTGCACTAAAAATGCTCTCTTTGTCTAGCATATTTTTAATTTTTTTTTTTAATACCATAGCACCAACTACCCAGTCTAAACAGTTTTACAGCATAAACCATCAGTTTCAGAGAGCTTAATGTAAAGTGCTTTGTTACTGTAAAGTCTGGAATCTCTGAATATTAGGGAAACTGGCCAAAGCTGCTGTGTAATCAATGATATGTGCCTTAGTTAAATCCTAATTATGACAAGCTGTTTTGTGATCTTCATGTAAGTTGCAAATTTCAGTTGGACTGCAAGGGAATCTGATCTTTAACGACATCAAGATTAACAATTCTAATTGAATGGAAAGACCTGGAACTCTCCCTACTCTTGTAAAGAAAATATCTATTTTTTGTCCCAAAAAAAAGTATTAATGGTGCCCTATACATCTTCTGCTAGCAAATGTGTCTTCATTGTCTCATTCTACATGTGCAGGGATGTACATCTGCTGAAGTCCCATTTTTCTTACTAATCAAGGGCAGCTTTTTCATCCTGGGACTCAGTGGTTTGAACAAGACTGGAGGAATTGGCAGGATTATGGTTTGATCTGTAGAAAGGATCAGTTTCAGGGAAGAAGAATTTGAGTTTTGATCCCTAGTAGTCTTACTATATTTATTGCTGTCCAAGTGTTTGTAAGCAGACAAGTGTTCTGCAAAGCACACTTACATAAGCATCAGTGAAAATATCTTGCGATCAGCTGCATTTCCATGTGCTATTGAGAGGTGACACAATTGTAATGTCACACCAGGATATTATCTGACAAATTGGGGGAGTTGTTCTTAAGCCAAAAAGGTTGAATCATCATGTTCCTTTTAACCCCTCACAAGTTAGTGGAGTTGGCCTTATTTGAACTGGTCGCTGAAATGTAAGAGATGGCGTAATGATTCCCAAAGTCCCTTTTAATTGCAATTTTGCTTTAGTTAACAGCACTTTGATGTTCTTCTCTGTGCTCTTTACTTTTAAAACAAAAGCCCCTGTATTGTTTTTCTTCCTTTGGTCCTTTGCCATAATTTGACACAGTTACATTAACATACTTTCTGATAGACTTTTTGCTCTGATACTTAAGGCTTCTCAACAGGAATTGTGATAAAATAGAATTTCACTTATCTCAGAATAAAGGGTTTGGGTTTTTTCCCCTCAGCAAAATAATTGAATTATGTTGGTAGATAGAAAAGCAGCAGCTTGTCTAAGGATTCAGGAATTGCAGTCTTTTTTCTCCCTGCCTCAAAGAAGCTTATAGGACAGATAAATGCAATATTTGATTATCAAGTATATAAATGCCAGTGATCCTGTGACACTATTAGCCATTAGACTTGTTAACTTTTATTAGGAATAAAAAGTAGGTTTCAGCAAGTTGAGCCTAGTGTTGTACTTATATATTTCTAGTCTCAGAATAAACCAAGTTACTTTTAATGCATTCTTCTGTGCCTGTGTACTTACTATGTTGTGGTTGCCTTCACCTGCTTTTTAATGCTTTTTCTCCTAAATCCCCCTCAGGGCTCCTCTTATCTTGATTCCTTGTGTTTTATTTGGTTGGGTTTGGTTTTTGTTTTGGTTAGGGTTTTTTGTTTATTTTTCTTGGTCAATTTCCCTAGTTCTGGTTATTCTCTTCTGTATTTCTTTTTCAATCCCAAAGCATCCCTCGATCATCTTGGAAAGTTCAGGAAGCTTGTTAGTTGTTTTTTCTCCAGCTTAATAGCTCAGTGCATTTGCCTTCTTGTACTGCAGCTTTAGAGGGGATCCTTGCCAGCCAAAGCCGCAAGTAGAGAAGAGTGCCCTTTTTAATTCTTTGGTTGAGAGGCTTGCACAGGTATTCTGAGAGCAAGACAGAAGAGTTTTTAAATTAGGTTATCTTGTGGGGTTTTCCTGTCTTTGCCAAGCAAACATTTAGTGTTACAGAAATGCAGTTTGTATTCAGGCAAAGAGCTGCAAGAGATCCAATGAACCTGGTTGTACGTTTGTACTCTGCGTGTGATTAGCACGAGGCTTTATCTGTAGTGGGATACGGGGTGGCAGAAGGTGGGACAAGGTCTATATAGTTCATGGGATCACACAATTCCAAAAGTAATAGGAAAATGCAACTGAATCTGCCAGTGAGTTAAAGCATAAATTTATGTAAGAGTGGCCTCTGTGGCATTTATGGAGTGTCCTACAATCAGATTTTAGAAGGCTCCAGAAAGCTGTTTTGAAGATCGCAAGAAAGTGAACTTTACAAACCACTGCTTTTAAAATACATGCCTATACCTATGTGCGTGTTTGTGTGTGTGTGTATAGATGTAAAAACAACCCTGACCTTCCCACCAGCCTTCTGAAACTAACCTAGTGCAGGCCTTTTTTTTTCTCTGAGATGAAACTTGCTGTATATTCTTAAAGAGAAAATGAATCCTAAAGAATCAAGTCTAATTGTCTTTTTAAAATTATTTTTATTTTACAGAGCTATCTGAAATTGAACCTAATGTCTTTCTTCGGCCTTTTCTGGAAGTAATCCGTTCTGAAGACACTACAGGCCCCATAACTGGATTGGCACTCACCTCTGTGAATAAGTTCCTCTCATATGCACTAATAGGTAGGCTATGTGACTTCCTGGGATTTACCAAAATGCCAGCCAAATGCATCTCTGTGAGCTATGTCTTTGGCCAGGATACATGCTTGCAGTCTTAATGTGGAGATCGGGGAAATAAGAAAATTGTCATTAACACTAGGAAAATTGGCATCAGCAGTTTCTTAATATCTTACTGGCTGATCTTTCATGGTGCTGCAGCAATGTCTGGAAACAGAGCCAAAGGGCCAAAGGGCCTGCTGCAGGGCTGTGCTGGTCACCAGCTGCTTTTTAATGCCTTCCAAGCAAAAGGGCCTGGGAGGGAAGAATACCAGTTTGGATTACAATGTTGTGGCATATAGAAACACAGTAGGATTTGTTTTGTTTTGTGGACTAATATTTCTGCTCTAGAGTGAGGATGATTTTTTGCCTGGTCCCAGACCTTGTCCAGTGGTGTGCCAGTACTCTTCACTTTCCACAATTGTCATGGCAGAGACAGTTTTGCTGCTGCCCAAACTTTCAAATTTGCACATTCTCCTTATCTGTGAAAGACTAATAATGTGCATGTGCTCAGTTCACATGGCTCAGCTGGCTTGTAACTCATTAGCTGGCTTTCTGTCTGCCATCAGTGTGTCAACCCGTTGTTAGTGGTGCTCGATTTTTCTCTGTAAGTTCTGTTAGTACTTTCTGATCATACCTGTGTGAATTACAAAACCTGTTATCTGTGTTTGTTTATATGTGGTCTCACTTGAAGAAAATAATTTTATCAGTCTTCCTTCCCCCTGAGTTCAGATTTGTCAGTTCTTTTTCTCCTTTGTATTGTAAGGGAACACTTTGAATTTTTGGTACTGTTGTTTTAAATATTTAGTTCTTTGGAGATAGCATGAAGGCGGTTAGAGAAAGAAAGGACTTTATGTCAGTGCAAATCAATTCCGTGGGAAAGACACAAAACTAAAATGAGCAAAAATAGAAACTTGCAGGAAATAAGTGTTGGATGAAAATCTAGTGTATGAAGACTTAAATTAGTGGGTAGTATTTGATATAATACCAAATATAACTAGAATGATGCAATAATGACGTAAGTTCCTAGGACAATAAAGAAATCCTTAAAAATAAGCCTGTAAAACATGTCCCCCTGAAGGATTAAGCAACAGTGCAAAATATATGACTTTCAGCATTACAATGAGGGATGGACTCTTCTTCTGGGCTTTTATGATCTGTATCACATGTCTGGGTAAATGTCTGCACAGGCAACTGTTGAGAAATGCTTGATTTGAGGCAGAAACAGAAAAAAATGGGGTTAAGAATTTGTAGCCTTTCTCTAGCTAGTTGTTGTTTAGAATATTAATTGGGTCACTCCAATAAGAGTGCCTCCCTGTAACTGTTGATGATTGGGTGTCTTTGTAGTAGACAGTGGAAGACTCTGCCTGGCTTTTTTTCTGGGGCAGAACCTGTAATCTGAGACCTTCGTTGTTGCTTCAGGTGACATTCAGAGCAGCCTTGTCCTTTGTGCTGCTCCAGAGATCAGTTAGGCTGGGATTAGTGGTGCTGACTGAACATCTGGCTAGGTGGTGTTGTTAAATGAAAGCTTTTTGGTATTATAATTTCTTTTTGTAATATGAGACTAAAGGTAGTCTAAAGACTGTTTGCCTACACATAGGAAATGCTTAAAACTGTTCTGAGTGTACAAATCTGTTTCAGACTATAGAGAGCAAGAAAGAAGGATGCTGGCATAACCATGGTAGGGAAATTGCAGTGTGGCAGATACGTATTTTGTGTTTTGGGGCTGCATAATGACAGGTGAAGCCAGCACGTTTTTAAAAAGTGACACTACCTTTGTCTGTTCTGTGAGTGGTTGCATTTTACTGTACACACTAAGTTGAAAACCAGGGTGCAGTGAAAGGGCCAAACTCCTTTGATAAATATCTTTGTTTAAAATGGCTTTCTTTTCCCATTTCCAAAGTATTTCATGGCTAATCCTTGTGCAGTGTCATTGTTGTTTTACTCTGTCACATGTCAGAAGGTGGTTATCTGTCTCCTTTTTAGGCCAGTATTGCTGAGGGGTACGTTTTAAAAGCAGTTAGAAAAGAGTAATTCCTGAGTAGACTTTAGGACTTCTGATCTCTAGTAGTTTGAATTGCAAATTCACTAATGGTATAGTGTGCAATCACAGCTCAGTTAGATAAAATTACTTGATATCCACCGTGTGTGTATTTTAGCAGGAATAGTTAGCCTTACGGTGATTGTCCTCTGCTCTAAGTACTTCTTCTTCAAGAGCTTTAGTTGATAAATTACACAGTAACTTTTAAAGTACTAGAAAACTTTGTGGCAATACTAAAGTCCCTTTGATTTTTATCCCTCAGATGAGTTACTTCCTTGCTCAGCAGTTTTGCAGTAGCTAGTGAGCTGTCAGCCTCCTGGATGAGTTCAAACCTTAGCTATAGGAAGACTAGTGGCTAAATTTCAGAATTGGGGTTTTCTGTATTTCCCTCAGAAAAGGTATGTGCTCTTTTTACTGACCACAGCAGCTTCTGGCTCAATTTCTAAGCTTAGCTTTCCCTGATGTTCCTGAAAACTGCATATCTGTATGTAAGTAGCTGTTGCTCAGCTTCCAGTGAGAGGACTTGCTGTTTAAGGAGTTTAAAGCTTTTTCTCCCCTCTACCTTTTGTGTCTCCGTGGTGATTTATTTCAGTTCCATTAAAGGTGTTACTGAGCAGGCTTCTGGCTTTCCTGAATTCCCTTTGGTTCGGAAGCTGGATTTTCCGATTTCTGTTTGTTCTTTTGCCCACCTGTTGTATGACTGCACCCTGTATGAAATGTGTGTATCTAGATGGGGTCTCTAGATCTTTGCACTGTAGATGGCAATTTTCAAACTGGTACTGTGCTTACTCAAACTTCTTCTTGTTAGTGATTCTGAGCAGGCATTGGTACATCTTTCTGTACTGTTTTCTCACAAGGGAACAAAGATTTTTTTCTGTATCTCGTTTCTGCAAAGTAGAAGTATCTGTGCTTTTAATTGAACTCAAGAGGCTTTATAAATTGACCTGAATTTGTAGTGCTGTTCCAGGGAGCCAGAACTGAAGTAGTCAGGCGTGATGTGTGTTGGGAAAGAGGTATTGAAGGTATGGGCTAGAACAGCAAAGCAGTACTCACAGATCTGTTCGAGAAGCATGTGCACACCTTGCCTGCATTTTGTTTTCACACACGCTATTTATCCAAACTACAATTAAATATGTCCCTAAGACTAGAGTAACTCACATCTACTGGAAAAGGTGACAGTGAAGTGAATCTGTGTGTTCTGCATGTGGGAGCCTTTTCTGCAACAAGTTGCTTTTTTGTCTTGATTCCCACTGGGCTGCTTTCCACTGTGGCCATTGAGGCTGGTTAGCAGTAATGTTAATGTAGGTACTGGCATTCTCACAGCACTGGTCTTTGCCTAATTCAATTAAGACAATTCAGAATGAACCTTCATCACCATTGGTGATTTAAGCTATTACCTCCCTGAGTAAGAGTGCATGAGACACCAGCCTATGACTGATTTTATTGTCTCTGGTAGAAGAGCAGTAGCTTCTAACTGGATTATAAGCCATTATTGAAGGTATGCAGAGGACTGCTTTTGACAGCCAGGCCTCCTATCTAATGCTTCCCTATATCAGAGTTTTGTATCCTGTTGCTTGGAGCTGCTAAACTAGGTAAAAAGTGACCGATTGGTTTTAGAGCAGCCTCCTTGATAGCTCAGTGAAGTTCGCCTGGCAAACCAGGAGAAGAACTCACTCTAAACTATGCAAGATTTCTGTGTGTCTCTGTGTGTGTGTGTGAGCACGAACAATGTCAAAAGTAAGCAAGCTCTGTTCTTAATAGGGATGTGTAAGAGATGGCAATGGCAAAGTGCTGTTCCTATGCAGATTTATGTGATTCTGAAGTACACTGATGCCATTTCAGTTTTATACAACTGTGAGAAATTTCTTATCCTGCAGCTGCTCAGGATAAGAGTGTGGTAGAGGCTGCTGTCTCTGGACCACAATAAGGGCAGCTTTCTTTAATACGTAGGGCTTAGCCCTTCCTAGGTGTGAACATTACTGGAGTCAAAGGGGGAATCCGTGAAGCTTCTGTGCAAAGCATACAAGTCTTGCTTGTTTCCTCTGTCAGCATCATTCTTGCTGGAGTTCAAGAGGCCCCATTGCCAATTAATGAGGTATTAAGCAATGTTTAGGTTGTCTCCTTTCTTTCCTAATGACTGTTTAGGTAGAAGGGTATCAAGATTCTTGCCCAGTGCCATATTATTTAAGTGAGAATGAAATCAAAGCCAGAGGCAGCTTTTCTGAAGCCACTGTAATGTAGCACGAGATACAGTTACTAGCAACAATCTCATCCTAAACATTCTCTCAACTGCACCATTGTTTGTAGCTGCAAAAGACTGAAATGAAGAGAAGGAGCCTTGATGAATGATTGAAGTGGGAGGCCTGCAACTCTGATATCTAAACTGTGATTGTGTCTGTCTGCTGTTTTCTCTGGGGAAAGCTACTGGTCTGTTCCTTTCCAGCTCTTGTTCCTTGGGAGGGATGTAGAACAAGAGACAGTTTTCCCTTCTCAATTTTGATGGAATCTGTTTGGCATTTTCTTCTCATAAGAGTAAATTTTAGGTTCCCTGTGTTTAAGAGCTGTTTTGTCTTTATTCCCGAGGAGGCGCAGAATGCATTTAACAGCTGATTGTGCTATATTGTAGGGAACAGGACACAGTCTTAGAAGTTAACTTGTAAAACATAGAGAACCAGTAACAACAGAATTGTAATTATTTTCTTTGTTAGGTTATATCTTTTTGCAAATGTAAGTAGACTCTTTATAAAGTCTTTCTGAAAGCTCCCAGTTATAAAGCCTGTTAGTGGGAGGTGAGTTATGCTCTTGTCGGGTCAACTCACTGCAAGTCACATAAATGGAGGAAGCTGAAGGTCACACAGTATCTCTGTGTCGATGTCTCCCCACAGAGGTGGTAGGCTGTAGATGGCTGTTCCCTGGCACATATTTTTATTCTGTTATTCAGATCCCAGCCATGAGGGTACAGCGGAGGGGATGGAGAACATGGCAGATGCTGTCACTCACGCCCGATTTGTGGGCACAGATCATGCAAGTGATGAGGTTGTCTTGATGAAAATCCTACAGGTAAGTAGAGAGAAATGGTAATTACCATAATGGTTGCTGCCTGTTGTGGAACATATCCTGTTACATAGAGACGAAGAGGAGGGAGCAATGTTTTGACTCTGTAAGAGCTTAGTGACAGGCTTTATTTTTAAACAGATAGCTCATATACCTGTGGTAAAAGCTTTTCCAAATGAAAACAGTTAAAAGCTTAAATTAAATGATTTTAAAATTATGGACTTGATAATGTGGTAGTGTTGGTAATCCTACCTTGTGCATGGTCTGTGTTGGGTGGGGGCTTAATTAAGAATATGGAGTGCTCAAACTTATTTTTGAGAAAAATTCTTTACAGAGACAAACCTATGGACTGTATACCTCTTTGGTCTATGTACTTCTGAGCAGATATCTATTTTGTGAATTTAAGTATCGGGTAGTATGCAGCATGTTGGGCCTCTTTCAGAAGTGGGTCAGGAGATCATTCTTGTCTCATAATTGGCTTCTTGAGCACAGCATTCAGTTTAAAATCACTCCAGGAGAAACTTCCTTAGGTTTTCTGCTCATGGCAGCCTTTCTTGAGGAAACCAACCTCCTCTTGGGAATGCATGCAAGTATCATTGCCGTGTGGTACATAAGGGTGCTGTTCTTTGCAGGTGTTGAGGACGTTGCTGCTCACCCCGGTGGGAGCCCACCTCACCAATGAATCAGTGTGTGAGATCATGCAGTCCTGTTTCCGCATATGCTTCGAAATGAGGCTCAGTGGTAGGTTTGTTCGTATCTGCCGTTAAGAAATGATCAGGTTTCCTCAGCATTAACTAGTTCTGTTGTAGAGCATGCATCCATGGAAAGCTGCTGAGCTTTATATTATTGTGTCTTTCTACAACTTCATGGAAAATTTGTTGGGCATTCGCTATAAAGTTTGGACTGCTCTTTTCCCCAGCTGTGCAGCGCCACCGTGTGATGCCATGACCGCTTGCAGTAACGCGGGGTTGGAGCTGGTTTTAATAAATTTGCCGTAATCTCTGTAAACAGGACTCGGAGGGGAGTCTGCTTGAAGAAGCCTCTTGATAATATCACACTGAGTAATGACACCTGTGTTATTTGTTTTTGTCTTCGCAGAGTTATTGAGAAAATCTGCAGAGCACACTCTGGTCGACATGGTGCAGCTGCTCTTCACAAGGTAAACCTGCTTGTGTTTGCCTCAGCATTGCCGAGATGGCTCTCTAAGGACAGAAAGATTCCACACTTCCACTTAAGGGCCCTCAGAAAAATCATCCAAAATGGTCATTATTTAGAGGTGGAAAAGGATGAAGGATTTGGCACTTTTCTCTAGGGCTGACCCTGTCAGACTGCAGGGAGACAGAGGTAGGGAAGGTTGCCTGGTTTAGGGTGTCCTTTGAGGAGAGATGGACAGCCAAGTAATGAAGAGCTTTAGGATAGAGAACCAGTTTCAGGACAGAGAATGCAAACTTCACTGAAAAAAAGGTGCTCTAAAAAATATAGCTCTCTTTAGCAGAGAGAATAGAAATGGTATTGAATAGCCACACATTGATTTCAAGCTGAGAGCTTTGAGCTCACACATCAAAGAGCATTTTAAACTCTTGAAATCGTGTGTCTTGGACAAATGTTCTGCCTTTTCATCACCCTTCAGGTAATTAAGATTACCTCTTTTAAACTCAAGTAAGTTAATTAACTTCAAGACTGTTTCTCCAAATAGTGAAGTACTCATAGACTTTCTCTGGGTATTGTGAAAAGGAAATGTGCAGGTACAGATATACTTTTAGTAGAAAAGGATTTTGGTGAAGCTGACAGTTTATGAAACACTGTTGCATTATATTTTTTCCCACTGTCACACAGTTCCAATGGCATCTCAGTTTTTTTTCTCCTCTATGTGCCCTGCATCATGTGCGCTGGATGAATGTGGGGCAAAGTCAGAATCAATCTTTTCAAAGAGGCGAGACCACATTACTTTTTCTCCAAATACATATGTGAATTTTACTTGGTGCTTTTTCATTACTTACTGTGTAATCCTCTCCTCTGTCCTTCTTGATAAGGCTTGGAGACACCACCACCATGTTTTCCTGTGGACATTGGGATGGAGATGCAAAGCAAAGGCAGCAGCTGCAGGGGGGGTTTGGCCATCTTGCTTTCCAGAAAAAGATAGAGCCAAAGCTGTGCTCCAAGGCTTTTATACCCTCATCAAGTAAAGACAGAATTGTAGTAAAGAAACAAGAGAGAGCAGGGTGTTTGAAGTTGTAGAGCTGTACATGTTGTCATTTGGTAGCACAGGTGAGAGCAGTCTACCTCATCCTGAGATGGGAACTACTTATCTCAAAAGATTCAGCTCAAATGTACATCTGCTGTCCTCCACAGTTGTGTTTATATGATGCAGAACACAGGATAACTGCTGGGGTTTCTACAAATTCAAAGAGAAGAATTGCCGTGAGTAGTAATAATATGTATGCTGCAAGAGTCCTGGTGTGGATGACACTTGCTCAGCAGCTGTTTTTAGCAGCATCAGAGAAACCTGTTTTGAACAAATGTAATTAGTCCACTGCTGCAAACATACACTGAAGGAAAATAAATGGTATTTACATGGCAGGAAGATCAATACAGAAAAGCAGCCATTAGTAGTAATACCGTGCAAAGCACCTCTCATCTATACTTGTGTGGGTTTTTCCCTTGGCAGATTTTGGCAGGTATAGAAATTAGGAGAGTTTCTCTTAGTAAAGAAAACCTAATTTGGGTTTTCTAGTATCTGCAGCATGACTGGAAAGACCAGCCTGTTTCTTTCCCCTTCTTGTTAATCCATGTAAGCTGATGTATTTTGGCTTGCTCTTTGTATTTCAGGTTGCCTCAGTTTAAAGAAGAGCCTAAAAGCTACATGGGAACGAACATGAAGAAGGTAAGACTCAGCACTGTGTTGACTGTTCTGCTCCTGTCTTGGGCTTGCGCTCAGCTCTATTTTGTTTGTTTTCACACTTGTATTTCTTTGTTCCTACAAGTCCCTAGTTCACTGAAAGAGCATGTTTAACCGCATAAATGGACATAGATTCTGTGGGATTAAGTCCACATAGTCCAGTGGCAAGTCTTGTTAATGATACTGCTGCCTAAGTGAGACAGTCTGGATTCTGGGAACAGCCATCAGCTGCTGTGGGCTAGAAAACCCCAGCAAGTTCTGGGACCTGATGGTGTCATTCTCCAGTTACTTGCTGTCTTCTGCTCTCTCTCCAGCTTCTTTCTCATCATTCTTCATTCACTATAGATGTAATACTGAGCTCTTGGGATATATTTTTGTCCAGTTCCTCCTGTGTAGAAGGGAAACTTTTTGAGGCTGGTGAAACAGCATGAAAGCATCATGAAACTGGCTTTTATAGAAAAAGCTTTGGTGACTTCTAGAAGGGACAGCATTCTGTGGTGAAAACCTTAGTTCACGTGATCAATGCCATCTCTGTTAGCAGCCAAATCAAAGCAGACTTTTCTTTATCTACCTTTCCTTAAATGCACAGTTTTCTGAGGGTGGAAGTTCTGGATTTGTTCAATGCTACTATCTTGATCAATACAGTGAGGCTTTTAGCAGCTGGATTCAGTATTTCAAATGCTGTTATGTGATCTTATATGATTATTAATGTAGTAATTTCTTAGGTGGAGGGAGGTCCTCTTGAGGGACTCCATATATACTTCTATATTCTTTATGTTCCATATGAAGAATGTCAATAAAGGTAACAAATTCTGCTGTTCAGAGCAACAGGATGGGAAAAAGTGCTAGAGAAGAAATAACCACCTTTCAACTTAATGCTGAATATACAATTTATAACTTCCACTGTTTTTATTGTAATGTTTTGAGAAAAGGGACAACATGGGGTAAACATACATTTCAGAGCCAGTATAGCAGTGTTTTGAGAGACTGAATGCTTGGTCGTAGGAATCTGAAACCTAGTGAAGCTTAGGGCTTTACTTCTTGTATAGTAAACTAATGACTGCTTGTTTCCCTTGCTGTGGGAGAAGTCACAGGATTTGTGATGATGGTAGGCTGGCCTACGGAGAACTAAAAGAGATCCTGCTAATGTAGGGCAGGTATCAGGCTTTGTCATGCTCTGTGTACAGAAGGTGTAAAGTGAAGGTGACTGAATTTAGGAAGGCTGCCCTTGCCAAGTGATGGCTGCTCCCAGCTTGGTTAAGTGATGCTCTGTCTTGTGTCCGATCTGTGCAGTTACCCTGTACTGTCTTTTTGCTGTGCATGCCAGGAGTGTGCCCTGCAGCCTTGCACTCTGCCAGGTTATTCTTCTCTTTGGGTTTATTTTGCTTTGTTTAAACCATGCATTTGCCTATCTTTCACAGATTTCTTCAGGTCTCCTCAGCAAACTGGAGCTAAGTAGTGGGGAACAGCCCAAAGCCCTGAACCAATTAGAGAGGGTATTGATCTTTAAGAACCTGAAGGTCTCTCTCTCCCTTCTCCCTTGTTACCTTACTCTCCTCTTCCTTCTCTTGTAAACACCACCTGAGAGATAGTTACGTTGTGTGCAGCAAATCTCCCTCCACTCATTTGACACAGCATGGCTTTTGGAGACAGTGCATGCCATGGTTGCTTTGCAGTGTTGTGGCTGCAGCTGGGGCAGACTTGGGAGGGAGAGACCCTTGTTTTACTGCAGCATTCCGTGTCTTGGTGAGTGCCACCTAAGACACCATCACAGTATCCTCTGGAGGAAGGGAGTGGGAGGGCATGGGTAAGATTGAAAAACAGTGAAAACCCGAAGAAAAGAAACATAAAAAAGTGTAGATTGGTCTCTGAAGTGTTGTGTGTCTTGCCTGTTGATCTTAGTTATAGACATAGCTCCTCCATATACCTGAGAAGTCTTCTGACCCAGCATGCCTTAAAATTTTTTAAGATGAATCTCTGAGCTTTGTTACTTGGTACAGAGCCACAGAGTTCAGTGCTCTCTAAAGTTTCTTTGAAAGAGACTGCTGTATATTTTCAACATCTTTGTTCATGTTTTTGCTGAAATTAAGTATGTGTCCCAGCACAGTATATGTTAATGGGGGATCAGTGGGGGATCAGATTTATGAAACATGTTAGTCCCTGCTAGTTCCCCTAGAAAATACTTCTAAAGAAATACTGTAGGCATGCAGATTATTTGGTTTGGATCAATCATAGTAACCGTGAAAAACTAACTTAGATGGGACCCTTCTCAGTTTTCCATGTTGGTTCATAAACTTAATGTGGCTTTATTTCTTGTCTGCCATTAATGTTACTTAGTCCAAACAGAGCTGAACAGAACACTTAGAAATGCTGTTCTTTTGTCCTGTGTCTAAGACAAAACAGTTATCCAAAAAGGATAGTTTGAAAGGCAGTGGCTCAAGACTTGCAGATTTATGCAGAGTTACACAGAAGAGAAGACTGAGAAATGTTTCCCTTTGCATTATAAAGTATTGTAGCTAATCAATTGGGTTCTGCAGTGGGAGTGAGGAGGAACATAAATCTGAATTTTTGGGGTGGATTTTGTTCATAGTTGCCTAAGATGCATAAATGCATTCCACCAAATAACCTTCATTAGTTGTTGCAGTACAGGCAGGTACGTAAGTGAGATGACTGGACTGCCTCGGTGTCTCCAGGACTTGGATCGTGAACTGCGTTCTCTCTGCATGCTTTTGTGTCTTGAACGCTACTTGGTGTGCTGACCAGTTCCATGCTGCATCTAGAATGAGCTCATGTTTTAGTATAATCACTTTAATTACTAATCATTGGCCCCTGCCCTTTTCTCTTGAGGCTTACAGTATCTTATGGAAAAACAAACGAGTACAGGTAAGGTGGCTTGTAGAAAAAAGAGATCTCACGGACCCTTTAAAAAGAATCTTGTAGTATTACATTTTTCTTCACCTTCCTAGACTAGCTAGGGTTTTATTTTTAAAACCTCATCTATCAAAGGAAGCATTTGGAGTCTTGTAATTTTTTTCTTCTATAATTTTGTGGACATTTCTTTATGCAAAGGCAACTCAGATAAATGTAATTGAGTCTGTACTGAATTCCAAGGTGAACGAACAGTACCTCTGAGCTCCCTCTCTTATTTCTAAAGAATATTTTTTAAATACTAACATCAGATGGTTTTTACCATCAAAAGTACAAGCTTAATGTAATCTCAAGGACATTGATAATTAGAAAATGAATGCAACTCTGATATCACTGAGCATGGAAGAGGGAAGGAGAGTTTTAGATTATGTGTAGGATTCAGGATATGTTAATGATCTATTAAATGCCATTTAGCTGCTGCATTTAGTCAAAAAGGCAATGTTAGGTTTAAAATATCAGCATGTTAACATACAATGAAGCTTTCTAGAGAAACTGGGAAATGCCTTGGAATTGAAGGTAAAAACAAGATTTAGAATTAGTTCCTTTTGTCAAAGGCAAACTGTACAAGTGTTTTTTACATATTTTTATACTAACATTAAAAGCATGGAGTAATGGGATTGTTACCTTTTAATTCAAAGAAAATCCAGAAGGAATGATGTTACTTTGCTATCCTTTGATACATGTATTGTTTTAGAATTCCCAAACTCAGTGTTTATTTGTTAAAACAGCATATAGACTCTTGACACTGGTGAAATGTTTTTATCAAGCATTTCGGTTTGCTTCTGCAAATTTTTAAAGCCATACAATAGTTTGCTGCATTGAAGCAAAAGGAGATAGCAAAAGAAGAAAAAAAGGAGGGAGAGCAAAATTATGTAAGAAGTAATCATAGGTAGTCCTACTAAGTAATTCTGATAAAAGGATACCTGTTTGTGTAGCATGTGGAGATTGGATGGTATGAGGTAGAAAAGACCTACTGGGTAGTCTCATTTCATCCCATCCACCCCTCCACTCCCTGCAAAAGAAACCCCAAACAACAACAAAAACCAAACACCCAAAGCAAACAAACAAACCCCCACAAAAAACCACCCCAACCAAAACCCCCAAACCCACCACAACAAAAAAAACACCTAAAAAGGTCAAATAAACTTAGATTCTGGTCTAAATGATTTATACACTGATTAAATGTTTTGGATTCTTTAAAAATCAAGTAAGGCTTCTTGCTTGCCCTGACTAAGCTGTTTCCTATCCACATGAAGCTGTTGTGACTCAGTCTCTGAAAGATTGCACGGGTTCATCAAAATGATTACATGTGAGCCTATGACTCTTAAGAGGTGGAATCTTGGGAGTTAAAACACAGGGCAATTGCACAGGGTAGATTTCGTGTCTGAGGAAAAGTGCTTTTTTGAGTGGGCTAGTGTTGAACAGAGGTGGTATTTGGTCTTGTATGAAAGGGGAGATTAGAAACAGTAATTAAATTGTCAACTTGCATTGTCTGATAGAATGTTTCAAAAGTTACCTGTTTCTTAGGAGCATGACTGAGGGCAGAAGGAGCGGTGCATGGTTAACCCGTATCAGTATCTCAGCTCCATTTTGCTGATTCAGTTTTGCATCTTGCTACAAGTAGCTTTGAACTTGGCAAAAAATGACAACAGGATTTAGTAGCTAGAAGCAAAGTCTATTTTGAAACTGTGTGAAACGAACTTTATTGAGTTTAACACATAATGCTTTCAGGTTTCCTTCCTAATCAAAGTAGTTTGGTATAATGAACCAAAAGTCTTCAGATCTTATTGTATAAGTTACTGAAAAGGAGAAAAAAAACCCCACTATTTCTAGAATAGCTGGTAGTTAAAACTATCTTATCTCATTTGTATCTTAAGCCTTTAATAAATAAAACTATTGGTAGTGATGCCATGAAGATTTTTGCCTTTCCTTTTATACCCCTGTTATACCTTTTACAACTTCTGTACTCCTAGTGCTTTTTGCCTACATTCTTGGACTTGTTTGTCAAGCTAAGAGACTCAACATTTTAGAAGCTTCGTAGCTAGGGATCAGTGTGCCCCAGACCCCAAGGTCCTCTCCAGAACACATTCTGTAAACCAAGATAGAACCAGCCAGGGGAAGGTTCCTTGGGGAGGGGGGCTCACTTGAGCCTCTCACTGGGGAATCTTTGATAGATATGCTAATTAGTAAAACCTATAATGTTATACCCAACGTTGGGGGACAGACTCACACACACACACTCAGCGGGGTGCATCTCGATGTATATGACCTGGACATGTACACCTAAGGATCCTTAAAATAAGTACCAAGGTAAAGTCCCTTTTCCCCTTCTAACCGTGTATGACTCTTGATTTTAAGACCAGGAAAAGGCATCAGTAGTATTTAAAGCTCAAATTCTAGAAATTGGCAAGAATCAAAGATAACACAGATTTTATATAGCCTGATGAAGCAGTAAATAGGAAAGATGAGAGAGCTGGTAATTTTGACATGAAAGGACTGTGATCCATAAGCATTGTAAAACATTTTGAAATTGACAGAATTTTATTTTTAGTTCTGTGCTTATCATGTATTTGCCAGAAGCTATGATTTAGAAGATTCTTGCTGCAATATTTGAAAGAAATAACAAGGAGCAAAGTAATTCTGAATCTGTTAATTAGCACACTCAAGGAAACTGTAGCGTAGCTAAAACTTGGGGATTAGTCATCAAACAAATACAATTTGTGGTGCAAAGAAAAGTTACTCAAATGGTCTACTGCACTGGGACATAACATTTTCACAAGCTTTGTTTAAATGGGAAGATGTACAGGCTGAGGTGGTATACAGGGAGTTAGAATTCTACCTGGAAAATGGAAAGATGAGGAAAAGCAGTAGTGGAACCTAGAAGGTTTGTTGGCATTTAAGAGTCGTAATAGCTGAAAGGAAGTAAGTTGCAGATAAAGGAAGAGACTAAAGAATATAGCTGTCTTCTACATAAGTTAAATCTGATGCTAGAGATATGAAAAATAAGGAATATTATAGCCCAAAATAAAACTTAACTGTGACAAATTTACAAAGAAGAATACGGAATAGGGCCTGGTACTGAAACTTGCTGAATGGTTTCCACTACATGCAAGGTACCTGTTCAGAGCTTAAATTTGCACCCAAACTGAAGAGGTGGCAGCATCAGAAAAGCTGACTGCAGCTACCAAACACAGGAGTAGATGTAGTCCTGCGCTTGGAGGAACTTGCATTGTAAGGAACCAGTTTTCATGCTGGCCAGGCCCATTAGCCATGTGACTAAATATCATACTGTTTTTAGGAAGTTCTGGAGCATCTCTGCATGCCTGAAATTGCAGTGCTGTGCAGCAAGTGCCACACAGTCTGCCCTGCTCCTGCTTTTGTTCTTGTTTTCCCAATCAAAGACCTGTCTAGGAGCTAGAAGCAGGATCTTGGTCAACAAAGATGTCAAGAGTTAGGTTAGATTTGGATATGAAGAGAAGTAATGACAGGAGGCAGGTGAAAGGAGAATAAGGTTTGTTTCTAAATCACTAGGGTGGCATTTGCAATGCAACGTGCACCAGTAGCAAGCAAAGTGTTAGAAATACTTGTTAATAGTGAAAGATGCATGGAGGAAAGTGAGCATGGCCTTGCTACAAAGATGAAGAGTGAATTGAGGCAAGAGATCAGTGACAGAGCTGCAGCATGCTCGCGCTTCATCCTCAGCTTGATATATATAGATGGTGAAATTTTAGTTTAATGTCAAACCTAACTAATGCTTACTTACATACTTTAATTGATGCCTTTTGGAAGCCTAGGATCTTTGGTAAAAGCAAAGAGATTTGAGATGTGCCTGTAGGTCTAAGATTCTTTATCCTAATTTAAAGTTGGGAGATATTGATAGAGAATAGGGAATGCTGTGATAATTGAGCTGTTGAGTATATATTATAGCAGAGTAACTGCTGTTAATTGTCCCTTGATTCAGGTGTGTAGTGTTGGCTAATATATGGGGAGTCAAGGGGTAGTTTGCATGATTTTGAGGTGCTGATTAATTTGTGTGATATATTTAGGTGCTATTGCCTGACTTTGAGGTTTTTGAAGTAGCCTTTGCGGGTTGGCTTGTGTAATTCATTATGCTATGTGGTTTTACAATATTGATATTAATCATTATTGGTTTTCAGTTGAAAATGAGAGCTGGAGGAATGAGTGAATCGTCAAAATGGAAAAAGCAGAAGAGATCACCTAGGCCTCCTCGACATGTAACTAAGGTCTCTCCTGGGACAGAACAGTCAGCAGGCAATGCTACTAATACCACGGGCAAGTTGAAATCTCTTTCAAGAGACAGCATCCATTCTAGAGCTTTTTTGAATCTGTCTTTATTTCATTTCTCTTAACATATTGTTTTGCATTCATTCTTTTTATATTAGTTCTCAGTGACTGCAGCAATAAAACATAGCTTTTCAGGTCCATGAGGAAGAGTTTTCAGGAAATGGAATACATATAAATGAGAAAGACATGGTCCGAGCAGATAACTTGACAGCATTCCTGTGCCTTCAGCGTGCCTCATAGGGGTGGTTTGTACAAAAGAGAATGGGCACCTGGAGAAGTGGCTGAGGTTATGGACAGCAATGTGGTGCAGAGGAGTTGGAGGATGCAGCAGATACATAAAAGAGACTGAGAACGGGAACACTGACAAGAGGAGAGCCAAGGGCAACCAGCGGCAGGACAAGGGGACATAGTCTTAAACTGGAGGCTTAGCTTGGACATTAGGAAGAATTTCTTCATAGAAAGGGTGATTAAACATTGAAATGGACTGCCAAGGGAGGTGGTGGAGTCACCATCCCTGGAGGTGTTTAAGGAAAGACTGGACGTCGCACTCAGTGCCATGGTCTGGCTGACGTGGTAGTGTTCAGTCATAGGTTGCACTCGATCTCAGAGGTCTTTCTAACCTAATTGATTCTGTAAAGAAATTGGAACTGGGGAGAAAGTTTCCATTAATTGGAGATTGCTAACTTAGGTGGCATGTTCTTTCCTGTGTTCCCCCAGAGTGTACCCAAGGGTGTGGGTGTGCTGGTAAAGAGGAAGGAGCAAAGTGTGACTGGAGAAAATAGGTAGAGCTACGGGGTGTGCAAAATCCTAGGTGTCAAAGATGGGAGAATGAACAGATCTCACTACAGATGTAAAGACTGAAAGTGCATACCCACAGACCATGAAATCAGAATAAAAGGCTACACTCATTAAGGGACAGGGAAATATGGGTTGCACTTACTACTGTTATGGGAAGAATAGAGGCCTTGATATGGTAAGGAGGCATGAAGAAGGGAAAAGTAGAGGGAACAGCAAAAGTACCTGAAAAGGTACTTTTTGTGTGCAGGGAACTAATGGATATGTGCATGAATCCTTATTCACATGCTTTGATTCAGCCTGCAAAAGTGATGTGATAGGTGACTAGTGCTGTGAGCTTAAGGATGTAATGCTGGGGGGCTTCCATATCCTGTTTTTGTGTAGGAATAGACTAGTTGTAACTTTTTAACCTCTGCTGTGGGTAAATGTATCCCTCTGGCTGCAAGGTACTGTGTCTCTTGTGCACTCCACATTTTGATGGTCAGACATAAACATTACCAGTGAAAGGAAGCAGACAGGAAAGCAGAAACAATAGCTGTGTAAAATCCATAGTTCTGACACTTACTCCTTCACAGGAAACCATTCAGTGCAGTGTGAGCCATCCAAAGTATGTTTTTACACTACAGCGTGTTTGATGAAAACTATGGAAATAATAAATACAATCATATAACTCAGAACATCCACGTAGATGAGAACTTATCTCTGCATAAATTATCATTATATTTAAATTTTCAAACAGGTATTAAAATCTGTCTAAGAGCATTATAACTCCTGTAACATTTCAGAGAGGAAGTTGAGTTGTTTTACGAAGCATGTCATTAACTGTGTAGTGTTAGGTAATGTATTAATGGTGCTTTTTAAGCCAGAATCCTGGCTTAGCAGGTAAAAAAGAAAAGATTGCAAAATTGGTCATACATTTCTTGCAAATCAAGTAATAGTCTGCTACTTATTTTTAAGACATTACCAAAAATCAATTTGTCAATGAAACAACCCTGTGCAAAACCATACACATTCCATGTGTAAATAAATTCATAATAGAACTCGGGTTTGTGCCTCTATTACTGTCTCCTGCCATTAGATCTTCTCTTCTTTAAATATTTGAGTTTTAAATTCATTTACGATTTCTCAGAACAATGAGAGCTCCAGATGTGTGGGTTTCTTCAAAAGGAATGCTTAGATTCTTGGAGCATTGTCTCATATTTAGAAATAGTAAAGATTCTTCACTGCTCGTATTTCAGACCCATTTGAATTGTAATGCAATTTCATTTGTTGAGGGAGAATTAAAGTAATCGGTCCTGCCTTAGAATCAAGTTAAAATTCTCACTTTGAAGGAATGACTAATTCTTGATGCGAGTATTTAAAGTGGTTGTGCCTTTGTATTAAACAGTAAAGTACACCTTTTGGACTCTTTTCAGATTCCTTCTTATGTAAATCCTCTGCACCTTTTATCTAACTATGTAAGTTACCTAATTAGCTGAGTCCGTTGGACTCCAGCTATTGTGTTAAATTTGGAGAACTGCTACTATCTCCTATGGTCATCTATTTAATTCACTAGCAGGAGAGATCTTAGTTTGTCTGTGTTCTCTCACATTAGTGTGCTGCTATCTGAGACCATTTGTAGTGTGAAGTAGTAATGAAAGAATTCTTTGTTGCTGTATTTAATGTATAAATTTGTGGTTGAGGGACAGAGTAATACTAATCATTTTGCTTCTGTTTCTCATCAGCAAGTGGAGTTGCTTTCATAGATGCTCCTTCTCCTAGCTCCTCTGGGAGCTCAGAAAATGTTTCATCGGCGGTCAGCCCTGTTACAGACAGTGCGTTGGAGTTGTCCTCACAGACAACATCCAAGGAAGACCTGACAGACTTGGACCAAGTCGCTTCTTTGGGACTTAATGCAGGAACACCTTCAAATGAGTCCAAAGTCGCTGAAAATCAGAATCACCCCGAACTCCAGGTACATGAGTATAACTTGCAAAGGAAAGTTCCAACTCCCAGCATAATGACTTCCCCCACACCAGTAATGCTGCTGAGAGGAGGGATCATAGAGCTGCAGGGAACCTTTCAGACTGAGCTGCAGATATTTTGGATGGTAAAAATTCCAGGAAGGCTTAAGCAGAAGTAGAGTGCTGAAGTTATGTAGCATTTAAAACAAAAAAATGAGCAAAATTTTAACCTCAGAGGCAGTAAGAACTGATAGGTTATGTGAGTGTTTTTGAAGTAAAGTCCTTAGTCTCACAACCTAGAGTTATATAAAGCAGATGAGAACTCGATGTAAGTGGAAGGGTAGAGAGGGTTGCAGCTTATGTAGAGGCTCTCTTTTCTCTTAAATTTTGTTTTTCTGATACTCTTCCATTAGTGACCTGTGTTATTTTAATAGTTACAAATGAACTGTGAACAAATGAGCCTTTTTTTTTACTTGTCTAGTGCTTGTTAACTCCTTTTCCTTCTTTCATTCTCAAATGACATATCAATGAAGAATGAAAGTCTGAGGGAGGAGAAGGTCCAGTCAGCCTCTGTCGAGTCTATCCCTGAGGTCCTAGAGGAGTGCACATCTGTAGCAGAACATTCTGACTCTGCCTCAGTTCATGACATGGACTATGTAAATCCCCGGGGAGTACGTTTTACTCAGTCTTCCCAAAAAGAAGGTGAGAGGTGGGCAGTGCTGTCCTGTCTCATTTCCACTGTTTTGTTTCATGTCCTGCTAAGAGAGTGATAAGCTCCTATTCCTTAGTGGGTCTGTAACAATTAAATTTTTAACACTTGCTAGGCACCTGCAAAAAGCAAAAAGAAAGTTTAGATTGCTAATCTCTCTTTTTTCTTTAGGAGCAGCTCTGGTCCCATATGGGTTGCCATGTATTAGAGAATTGTTTCGCTTTCTCATCTCGCTCACCAACCCTCATGATCGCCACAACTCTGAAGTGATGATCCACATGGGGCTGCAGCTGCTGACTGTTGCCCTGGAGTCAGCACCCATTGCAAACTGTCAGTCCCTCTTGGGACTCGTGAAGGAGGAGTTGTGCCGGCACCTATTTCAAGTGAGTCTGGCTTATGCTCACATGGCATATGGCACTGGGAAGTCAGATATGAATTTCCATCAAAGATTGTATTGAGATTTAGTATTACGAGGTTTGGCAAGTCTGCAAACAAGCTCTCTGCTGCACTGCAATGAGAGTTCTGAATTGCACCAAACAGTGCTGTTGCAAAGTCAGAGAGGTTGTCATGCTATTCTGCAGACCAGGGCCAAGAAGGATGAGGGTGATCTGAATGAACTGTTACTGTGGGATAACACTGTGTTTTGATATAACTGGTTTTGAGGTAGTTATGGATGCAAGTTACCAGCTCAGTAGTAGGCAGAACCTTTGGGGGATACCAAGCTATTAATTGCACTGGGGTCATCTCAGAGGCAAGTCCTCGCCCAAGTTCCTTCACCACTTAAGAGTCTCTGGGGACTTGGCAAAAGAACCAAATTGAAGTAAAGTGTTACCACACACAGATGAGAATTAAGTATATTCATCCTCACTGGTGAAAAATGGGACCAGGAGTTTGAACAAGGGGTTGTTTTTTAAAATATCGTTGCTACGGGAGGCAGTATGTGGATCTTTGGTTGGTTGCAGGTGATGCCTACAGTGCCATAGTACTGCTACTTATAGCATATAATGACTTGCCTATGTAGTTCTTAAAGGGTTTTTTGTTTCCTGTTCAGCTACTGAGTGTTGAACGGCTCAATCTGTATGCAGCCTCCCTCAGGGTGTGCTTTCTTCTCTTTGAGAGCATGAGAGAGCATCTGAAATTCCAGCTGGAGGTGAGTATTTTGAGTATCACTGGGTGCAGGGTAGTAGTTTATTTGCCTTCAGTTAAATGCATATATCTGGACAGTCAAATAGAGCCTAAGTGTCAAATTATTGTAGTATAAATAGTTAGTATAAGTGACTCTGTTATGGGTGGGTTGTGTAGGCCTTTTTCTGTTGGAAGATCAAACGTCTGAGACTGGTGTAGTATGCTGCCTGCCTTCAGACTGGTTTTTTCGAATGATAAATGCAGGTGCACTGAATGCTAGAACTTTTTGAAAGATTTTACAGCCTACTTCAGAATGAGCCATCATTAAAGATGGAATGTTATGTGGGAAGATGAAGCTTAACTCTCTTTCTGCAGTCCTCAAAGCTATTCACTGTCCTGCTTTTGTTTTCTTTCCTTAAACTGAGCTGCCCTGTGTTTCTGCCAGATGTATATCAAGAAGCTGATGGAAATAATCACTGTGGAAAACCCAAAGATGCCCTATGAAATGAAGGAGATGGCTTTGGAAGCCATTGTTCAGCTGTGGAGGATTCCCAGTTTTGTGACCGAGCTGTACATTAACTACGACTGTGACTACTACTGCGCCAACCTCTTCGAGGAGCTCACCAAGCTGCTCTCCAAGGTGCTAAACCGCGGCGGGGGCAGGGAGGGGGCAGCCGGTGACTCAGGGCAGAACTTAACAATGGGAGCGGTCTAAAGGTCCGGGGTGAGCAGGCTGTAGAGATGAGGAAGGCCATTTAACATTTGGAAGCAGAAGAGAAAAGGAATAGTCATGATGCTTTAATAATGTCAGAGCAAATAAGTGATTAAATACAAGCTAGAAAGCTTGGGGTGTTCTGTTCTATTTTTTTGCCTTCTCCAAGCTGTGGGGAGAAACTTACTTGCTCTGTTATGGTGAGAGAGACATGAAAGTTGACTAATACTTACATATTATTTCCCAGAATGCCTTTCCAGTTTCTGGACAGCTGTATACGGTCCATCTGCTGTCTCTGGAAGCATTGCTGACAGTGATAGATAGCACTGAGGCACATTGCCAGGCCAAAGTGCTGAGTAACATACATCAACAAGAGAAGGAAGCTGTCAAACCCAGCCCAGAAACCATCAACAACACCAAAGAAACAAGCAATAGTAAGACCTCTTTCTTTGATACTTTAATATTAAGCTTAGTCTTGTGTTAAACTTGGAGATCTCATTTTGGTTGCTGACATAGTAAACTCCTTAAATACATGCTTTCAGTCTTACTGTTGCATGTTTTATGACTACACACTGATGTTAATAACCTTGCTATTTCTAAAACTGACAGATATTAGAATTTGTCTCTCATAAAGCTTTATATAAAGGCCATGTCAAGACTGGCAATCACAACAGAATGAGGGTATGCCATGGAATTCATGTAGACAAAATACTGAGGATACTGCAAAATCATGGTTACTAGCAGGAGCTCCCTTGAATAAGCACATGTTAATTTAGAGTGATCCATTCATCATTTCTCTGTTGGTAGCTTTTTTTCTTGGCTTATGGGTTTGTTTTTGTGTGGGTGTTTGGTCTGGGATTTTTTTGTGGGGTTTGTTTGTTTGCTTGCTTGCTTGTTTGTTTGTTTTAACTTCCACAGATATAGAGAGAGTATTCAGTGAGGGAAAATCTTCCAGTGCAGTCTCAGAGCCAACTGGGGCATGTCCTCCCACCAGTGGATGCCTTATGGCTGACCAGATGAAGGAGAGCTGCATGGAATTGGAAGGAGGAAGTGAGGCAGGTAATAGTCTCTGCAGTACCCTGGCACAATACCCTGTGTGTCTATATCCTAAGAATGGTGCTGCCATTTGCTGACAGGTCCTGCTATAGTGTGGACCACTGCAGCTGTTGCATTCAGAATTGGAAGGAGGAATATGGTGAATGTATGTTTATTATACGTGTACTATTTATGCCTACTAACTGTTGCATTTCTTCTGGGATGGGTTAGATCTGGTGGGTCACTTTGGGTCAAAAGTGCTTGAATTCACAGCAGTGCTTAGTGTTTTGAAGGAAGTTTGGGACTCTCCGGGGAATCAGTAATGGAGGTAGTTGAGTTAGCCATAAAATTAGATCTTGTGACTGTGTGACATTGTCTGGGACAAGAAGCTACTGTGCAATTATGCTGAAGAAAATGTGGGTGGGAGGAATGTAGTAAGTAAATAGAATTTGCAGGAGCATACGTTTGCAGGACAGCATATTGCAGCAAAGACTTCATGACTGAAAGTTAGTCATGCCTGAGTGCTACTCTTGGGATAGGTTTGACTGTAATGATGCTTTGTCATTCTAGGTGAGAAGAGTATCCCCAGGAAACCTACTCGATTTTCTTGTATCCTTCCAAGTCCTCAGGAACTTATGCAGATTAAGAACAAAAAGAAGGTATGGTTTGAAATATACAACAGATGGATCTTTGAGTGTTCTCTTCACTTCCCATCCTGTGTGGGCTTTGCATGACTGGTCATACCTCAGAAAGTTTGAGTTCTGGTCTCTGCTGACCAGCATTAAAGAGTCAGCCACTGAAAATCCTGCTACACTGCAGAGACAGCAGTGATTATTACCTGTTCTGGTTTAGTTGTGCTGAAGGTTGCAAGAGGTATTGGGGAAATTTTGTGGCACAGTTTGTAAGCTAGGTCCATCTGATTTCTGGGTGGGAAAGTCCCCGGATTTAGTTTTTATTATATGGAGATGATCAAGTACTTTGATCAAAAAGGGCTGGTTCACTACTCGTATCAAAGACGTAAATGGGGAGCATACCAAGAGGCCTGTAGTAGAAATTAACTAGTCTGCTATTCTGATTTGGTAATAACTATGTTTGCTTTGTCATAAGGATGACCAAAAAGATTGTCTTAATTGTGGTAAAGCCATTCTTTGTTTTCGAAGTCTGTTTCCTTGAACCTCATTAATCCAAGTTATAGTCTAAACTTTATACAACTTTTCCGTTCCCTGAGTGGGTCTGGTCTAGGCCTAGTGTTGATAAAGGTACTCCATGCTGATGGCTTTGTATTTATATGCTGTCTTGTGTCAAACATCTCATACTGGCCTGCTTGTTCACATCCAGAGACAGCAGTTGCATATATCTTCAGTCCCCAGGGGTTACATGGGACTGTTCGGGGTTTTTTTGTTGTGAATTTCTTGGGGTTTTTCCCATTCACATATGTTCTTTGTACATATTTTGTTCTCTTTTGCTAAACATATTCATGAGGTAGGTTATTTCAGATGTGAGAAATTACTAAATTTCAGTATGAAAATTACACATATTCTAGTTGAAACATGACTGGCCATAGTAGTTGTGGGTGAGGAGATGATACAGTAGAAAAGCAATTAATGTCTTTGAAGGATTCGCTGGTGGTAAAAGAGAAAGAGTTTTTAATTTGTATCTGTCTAAAAGGCTCCTGCCTTCTCTCTCCAGCATAGGTGGTTTTATTTTACATTTTTATAAGGGATTGATGGTCACGTTTGTTTAAACTTACTTAAACAAAAATACTGAAGAAAATACAATACACCTCTTTCTGCTGCCGTACTAATCCGTGCTTTGGGATCCACTCTAGCAATCTCTGGATCTGAGTGTAATTTAAAGCATTGGTTTCCCTCTAGGAAGTTTACTACAGTACTTGGGAACTTTTTTCTTTACCTGCGACACAGAGCTGCAGTGGGGTAATGGTAACTGGCTTCCCCAGCCACAAGGACAGTGGAGAAAAGTGATCATCAGCACAGTCTTCAAAGGAACCACTGAGTTTTGGCCTTAAATCTTGCTTTCATAGCAAGTTTTCTCGATGAACTCTCTGAAAGTCCGTTGTTGAGAGTGGAGCTCGCATAGTGCTTCCACTGTTCTAACTGAAAACCTTTGCTAATACTCTGGCTTTGCTCTGCTGGAAAACAAGTTTAGAAGAAATCAAGAGTAGAGGGCAGGAAGGTGTTCATAAATTTCTGCATTTGCCCAAGGAAAACTGTTTTCTGACTCTAAATCTCCTAATGGTTTCATCCTAAGCATGTAAACAGGGCACACTAAACATTGAGCTTTAGTAACGTTGATGCTGCCATGGCACCAGCATGTTCTACTTCCTTTAACCTCTGAAGTACTAAGCATTACCACAGTTGGAAGGAAGAAAAAAGCTAAATAACAAATTATGCGTCAAACAGAAAGTTTTCTTTGATGTTTCCAAAGGCAGTGACCAGAAGCTTAGAGGCACAAGACTGACATGACTGTAAATGCAGTGCAAACTGCCAGCAGTCTGGTCTCCTTTCAAGTGGTTTTAAGAAGTCTGTGGTCTCAGCCAGTCCACAGAATTTCCTTGGGCTGGGGTTTCAGGATTTACAGCTAAACAGAAATGCTGCTAGTGTTATACAGTCCCTTCAGGCCTGTTAGACCAGGGCAGTGCATGGTTATTCTTTTGTTATGCCCTCACTGGGTCTTCATGCACTCCATGCTATTTCAGGGTCTGTGTTTCATTGCAATTTTGAGGATGTTCACACAGGCAGGGGAAGCAGAGACCAGAGGGCTGGTGGCTTCTGAGGTACTGAGTAACCCAGGGGAGCTAGTAATCATGATGGTCACGAATTTAGTTCACTAGGTCATTGCTAGCAGTTTGATCGTGATAGGAGCTAACAGGGAACTGACATTTATTCTGGTTCCTTAGTAAAGTTCATACCATTGTTTGTGCTTTTGGTTTTTCTGAACACCACCAAGAACATTCAGTTAACCCTTTCTTAGTTGTTTTATTACACTGTGACTACAGTACAGTCTAGTTTCCTAGGAGGGCAGATTAAGTGGCTTCCTTTCAGAACCAAATATGTGCCTGGTCTTCCCAGCCTACAGATAACCTTCTGGTATTCAGGCTGGAATATCAGATGTTCCTGGGACCATATCTCACCAGGAGAATCTTTGCTGGTTCTTAGTTTTAGCTTTTGCAGCATTTTTTCCTTGCACCTGCTGAATAAGTGCTAAGGATTCTTGCTGCCTGTCTCCTGATGATGAGGTAGTTATGAGAGCCTGGAGCCAAAGGGGCCAGGAGAGGACAATAGAGCAGTGCTGCTGTTGTAACTGGGTAGGGCTGGTCTTGCCACACACCTGGGGCTTTTCTCCTCTGTTTACAAATGAGAGCAGGTGAGGCATTTGGAGAGCAGAGCTTATTGCTTGGTTAAACGTTAAAGCTTTTCGAAGATGGCAGCTTGTGCTTGCTCTGTCCAGTACTATTTGACGGTGAAACCTTGTGATGAATGCAGGTTTTCTGTCCTTCATTAGCCTTTTTCCTGGATTACACAGTACAATAAACTTGATCATGCTGAGCCTGATCTTTCTTCTGTTTTGTTTTTGGTTCAAATGCCAAGAACAATCTAAAATAAGAAACGCACTTCAAGCTGTAATTTTCTGAATGTCTCCTGCAGCTCCTGATAACCGGCACAGAGCAGTTCAACCAAAAGCCAAAGAAAGGGATACAATTTCTGCAGGAGAAAAACCTTCTTGCCACCCCCATCGACAACAATGAAGTGGCCAGGTGGCTAAGGGAAAATCCTCGCCTGGACAAAAAGATGATTGGGGAATTTGTGAGCGACCGTAAGAACATAGACTTGCTGGAAAGCTTTGTTGGGTGAGTATCCTTCTGAACCTCTATAGTCAGGAAGGAGTGAAAGTTAAGAGTTTAGTAATAAAAAAAGCAGTAGAATGGTAGTTTCCTGGAGGCATTGGATTTCTATCACTTGGTTCTCTCTGTACTGCCATGCCTTAATTCTGTGCATGTCTTGCATATGGTACCACCTTAGATATATACAAGTATGATATTCAAGTGCCTTCCAGCAGGGCCAGTGTCTGTGAAGACTGGAGAGATAATTATATAATCACTTGTAGGACTGTTGATTCTGTTTTACTGGTTTTTGCCTGTTCATGGTATATTTCTTCTCACCCTCCTCACTACTGTCTGAGCAAACAAGTTTGCAGTTATTAAGTTTATCATACCTTTCCTATCCTATTTCAGCTTCTCACTGCATTTCATTGTTTTTGCAGGACTTTCAGCTTCCAAGGTTTAAGACTGGATGAAGCTTTACGACTTTATCTAGAGGCCTTTAGATTACCAGGAGAGGCACCTGTAATTCAGAGACTGTTAGAAGCCTTCACAGAGCATTGGAGGGTGTGTACTTGGTGGCAGAAAGCTCAAAACTGTGTTCTTTCTTGTCCATCTGCTTGCCATGATGGACATGTCAGATCAAATTACCTATATAACTGTGCCCTGCAAGCAGCAGCTGTTCTTTTGCAGGAGCTGGCAGTGGTAAATAGATTCCTGGGCTGCTTTTTAGAAGCTTGAGCCAGAACTTGGGATTTTTGTTTGTCCCAGAGATGATTCAGTACTGTGGTTAGGAAAATGGTTGTCTTGGTCACTGATATCACTGTTCCTGTGGGATTAATTTGTGCATCTATTTGCCTTTCAGAAATCAAATGGGTCTCCGTTTGCTAATAGTGATGCCTGCTTTGCCCTGGCCTATGCAGTTATTATGCTGAACACTGACCAGCACAACCACAATGTCCGCAAGCAGAATGTCCCAATGACTCTGGAGGTGAGTGTTTCCAGTGTAGGCATCTGTCTTCTCTGGTTTTAATAACAGTGTAGTACCTCTTTTTATCTCAATGGCATTGTCTCTCTTCCTTGGCCGCCTTCACTCATATACACAGTAAGCTGGTGTGCAGCACCACAGCTGAGTACGATTTGAGAGAGGAGCTGTAGGCTGTTTCTTCAAACAGCCTGAAGAAACAGGAGCTTACCAGAAAACGAAGCAAATTCATCAAGAGGCTTGTGTTTGTGTGAGCAAACTGTATCCTAAGACATAGTAACATCGAGAAGATTGTTGTACTGCTGTGGGCTCCTAGAGGGCTGAAGGCATGTGAGTGTCAGTGTAGTGGTACAGGCCTGCCATTCTGATGTGCAGCCTCAGCTAAGCACCTGTTGTGTCTCTGTTCTTTGCTTGTGGGTCTAGGCAGGAGATACTGCACACTACTCCCACTAAGAATGGAATTTACCTTTGAATTTTGAGTCTGCATGTTGAAGAATGCAGGAAAATCTCCTTCTGGCCCCATGAAAAACAAGCGGTGTACTGAGTCCAGCCAGTTAAAGTTGAAGATACGAGGAATTAATGTTGGTGTCTCTTTTTTCAGGAGTTTCGGAAGAACCTGAAAGGTGTGAATGGGGGCAAAGACTTTGAACAGGACATACTGGAAGACATGTATCATGCCATCAAGTAAGAATCAACCTGCCATCTCCATATATTCAGAGAGCAAAGTAAAGTTGTTGGGTCGGTGAGATATCTGGAGAGTATGGAGAGAGACTCACCAGTCATGTGCCTGTTTACCTCAGACCAAATTCCAACTCCATGTGGGGCTGTGGTAAACAAGCCTGTCACAGCAATTACTCCTGGATTTTTGCCATGGTAGTTTAATCCAGACCTTAAACTAAATTTAAAAAATATGAAAAAATATGTTACTTCTGTGAATATGGAAAATAATGACTGAGCAAGATGAGCACATGTGAAATGCTGTATCTAAGAAGGCTCTGTTCTCTAGACCAGGCCTTTAGACTCTTTTAGAACTTTATGTAGTTCAAGAGATAATCTCATGCCCAGGGCAGCACTTGTGCCCTGACACAGTGTCCAGGTCTCCGTTTAATATATTCTGCTTTTGAGCTCTTCATATGAGGCTGCTGTCTTCACCAGCAGTTTTGCTACCCCCGTAGCTCTTGGCACATGGAACAGTATTTGAAGAAAGTTCCTGGTGGCTGAGGCCCTTTTGTGCACAAGCTAGCTTTGGGTGGGAAGCTTCAATAATAGCTCAAAAATCAGTAAATCCAGGCCCAGCCAATTTGAAGCTGAGAGGATTACATCTCTGAGGAGACAGGATGTGACTGAGTCTCAGCTGATTTCCATCTGCAGTGGCAGGCAGTAGCTCATGCTGGAAACAGGGCAGTATGATTAGGCTGATCCACCCTTTTGAGCCTTCTCCAGGAAGGTGGGGTGATGCCTGAATATCTGGAAGTTCTTCAAGATGTCGCTCTACTTTTCAAATAAAGCTCTAGTTTTGACTGGCCTCTCTCCCCTGAGGATGTTCTTAATGTTTTGAATAGTACACTGAGCATATATACATATCTTTGTTACCCAGCCTTTATCCCAGTCTATTTCCCTTTATTCCCCCATCACCAGGTACTCCAGCTTTTCCAGTATGTTCTATGATTAGAATAATTGGTGTATCATTTCAGTATTGCTCCATCTCAGATGGATTGACCCAATGTCATAGTTGAGATTGAGGAACTCTTTGTTTTATTTGTATTATTGGGGGGGAGGGGGGGAAAGACTGCAATCTGTATGAAGTAGTATATGACCTCTTCAGGGTCTTAGCATTTCACCTTTAAGCACATTTTTATTTCCTGAGGCTTTCCAAGTAAACCCATTAACTTCTGTTAATTTCAATCATATACGAAATTTTAGAAATAATGCACTGTTGACTGCAAACTTACTTTCCTATATAATCACAGTAATAACAGCTCTTGTCAAAATATGCCAGTACCTGAAACTGAGTTTATTTCTTATGCATAAATCAGGAGCAGTTTTCATAGTTGTTGTTAGCACATAAAAATTGCTTCTTTGGCAATTGAAGTATGTTATTTTTGATTGCAGAAAGAACTCTACTTTTCAGATTGGCTGCAATCTGCTATTCTTAGTGGCTTTGAGGCTCTTGTTCACTTAGTTGGTCATTTGCAGAGGATTTTCTCTTGTGCATTAATACCCTGGTCTAGAGAGTATGTATTTAGGCTTTATATATTTTAGTCTGGGATTGCAAGCAGTTCTTGGATTAATCATAATTGTTTTATTACTGTATAGCTTCATCCAAGTTAAGAGTAAGGAGCTGTGGTACCCTGGTTATAAATCAATCATACTTTTGGTTTCTTGTTTTAATTTTCTACTACCTGGCTTTCTAATATTTTATTTTGGCATAATATGAATATTTCCATTATTCTTATGCAAAGATACTTTTGCCTACTGTTGACTGCAGCAATGTAGCAATTTAGTTTTAACTGAAATAATGAGATAAAGAGAGCACTCTTAACAGGGTGAGAGTTGAATGGCGGTTGAAGCTTTGCCAGTGTGCTGTCCAAAATTTCCCATCATTTAATGGCAGTATGTGTTGTGCTTTGCACTTGTAGCAGTAGGTACCTGCTTCTTCAATGCCGACCTTACACAAGTTGCTGCTGGGTGCTTTTGAGAACCACCAGACTTTATATTCAGGATATCTAAGAAGGGCAGGGGAAGCAGGAAGGCCTAGGAAAACAGAATGTTTCAGGAGCTGGCAAAATCATTCCAGAATAGGTATTGCTTAGCTCTGGGACCACGTAATGAAAGGCACTGTGTAAATGTTAGGTTTGGCTCAGAATGAAAAATTCAATCTTTCTGCTTTCCTCCCTTGTAGAAATGATGAGATAGTGATGCCAGAAGAGCAGACGGGTCTGGTGAAGGAAAACTATATCTGGAATGTCCTGCTGCATCGTGGTGCCACTGATGAGGGAATATTTCTCCATGTGCCTCCTGGAAGCTATGACCATGACCTCTTCACCATGACATGGGGACCCACCATTGCAGCACTTTCTTATGTTTTTGACAAGAGCTTAGAGGAAACAATAATCCAGAAGGCTATCTCTGGTTTCAGGTAACTCTTACCTTCATAAAGACCCAGAAGAGTAAAAGTGTGACTATTGGCTCCTGTCTATCTGCTAGAGAGACATCACAGTGAATATGAAATATTGCTTTTCCTAGCTATTGAAAAGCACTTTTTTATGACCTATGATCCTCTAGTGTTCTGCCATTTGTATCAATTCATCCCCTCGTGGCCTCTCTGGGTTGCCAGTCACTGTTTAGCTTGACTGCTGTGTTGTAATAAATCAAAGTCCTAGGGTACATATTTTTAAGCTCCAACCTGGTTGCATTTAAAGGACCTACTGACACAGCTGGGCTGTTTAGAAGTGAGGGGAAAAGTCACTCTTGCACAGTGATGCTGGCAAAATCTCCATGTATGAACAAAACCTGTAATGTGTGTGACTCCATAGCTGAGCCTAGATGTAATGGGGGATTTTTTTTTCCTTCCCAGATGACCAGTAGTCAAAAACCTTACTATCTGTGAGCAACTCTATTGGAATGATCCTTGGTCATGCTTAGATCAGACCAAATGATGCTTTAAGCATAGTTTTAAAGCTCTGTCAGTACACTGCTGTAGTCATGATATCTTGGAAACTGTATTTGAACATTACCACCAATCTCAGCAACTCTCATACATCAGGACAGGAGATTGGATGTAATGCTCAGGTGCAAGTGGTCTGTCTGTTTAGACTCACTTCTTTAAAGTGATCCTTGCATCAGCATAGACAAACATCAGTATCTATGGATAAAGATTGAGCTTATTTGAGCAGTAATAGTAGATTTCTATACATAAGCATTCATTATGAATGGGTGGAGAGGAAGGTCTAAAATGTCAACAGAGGGGGTCTCAGATCTGCTGTCCTGCGGACAGACTTATCTGTGCTGGCTTAGTACATTATTTTCTGTTTTCTTCTTTTCCCAGGAAATGTGCAATGATTTCTGCTCACTATGGCCTTAGTGATGTGTTTGATAATCTCATAATTTCTCTCTGCAAGTTTACAGCACTCAGCAGTGAGGTAAGTTTGCAAGGAGGGGAAAGAAGCATGAGCTCTAGTGCACTGGAGCTCTCTTCCTCTGTTAAGTAGCAATACTTGCTTATTTTAGTTATCATTGTATCTGTAGGGATCTATCAGCCCCTACCCAGAGTTTTCTGGAGGAAGCAATGGGAAACATGTAGTAAAGTGTGACTTCCATAGGACAGATTCAAATATGCAAATTTTCTTCTACTCACAAGTGTCAGTTTGTGCAGAGCCTTGACATAGAATTGTTAATCACCTGTTTGATCTGAAGAGCCTTAGATCTCCCTGTGATCCCAAGCAAGTTCATACATTTCAGATACTGACTACGCAATTACAGGGTTTATGCAATGTCAAGGGGGACTGTTTTGTGAGCTGTACTTCCAAAATGTAGGAGCTGTGTAGATACACAGCATAAGCTTAAAGGGGTTAGAAAAACAAATGCTTTGAATTGTCAGTTGGGGTGTGGAGTCGGGTAGTAAGATCAGCTGTTAGCCCCACATTTGGCAAGCCCTAAAGACTCTTTCTTTGGGGTGTACCATGAGAATTAATTGAAGGTGCTGTGGTTAGTGTGAGCTTTATTGCCCAAATCTGTTTGTGTGTTACAGCATCCGCCTGTTTTTCCCCAAGGTGTTCGATAGACAGTGCGTGGCAGACCATGCTGTGTACTAAGGAGTAGCTGACAGCAATTCTCGTAAAGGGTCAGAATTCCCGAATGATCTCACGGTATTGTTCTCAGAACCAGTGCAAGACCCACAGTGAGCAAAACAGAATTGCCACACATACAGGAAAGGGAAACAAGATGATTCAAGACTGAAAGCATGGTAGTAAAAAGGCCAAGATAGGTGAATTTTTTAGAAGACAAAGAAATCCCATGCAGAGGGTTTGCTTTAGATTCCCTCTTCCTCCACAGCTGACAGCAGTAAAGATGCAGTACCTGATCCTCTCCAGGCACACCAGACCTTAACACTACCAGTAGGTAACACAAGCAGAGGAATGTCTGCCATGAGACAGTTTGACACAGATTTACACAGCAGAAGCAACTAGACTAGCAACTAAGTCCTCAGATGCACCAGCTATTGCCAGCTGCATCCCATCTAGTTGTGAGACTGGAATCTGGAGCAGTCTGAGGTCTGAGTTAATTATGTAAGCATGTCTTTTGGTGGTGACACAGAATCAGGGACTTCTGGATTTGAAGAAGGCTGAGTTCTTATCTTTGGTCAGATTCCAGGTACATCAATTACTTTCCGCTGTCCTAAAATCCTGTAAGGCTTGGAGACAGGAGTGGAATAGGACAACTGAACAAATATTTAAGTCTGGAGGAAGGAGAGGCCATCTTAAGAAGACTGAAAGAGTCAAAGCAGGCATCCTCTCCATGCACTGCAATTGCTATGCATGGCCACTTTGAAAGATGGGAAATGGAAAGGAACATGGAGGGGCTTTGACTGATTAGGAAGAATTAGTGTCCCACTTCATGAGCCATAGTTAAGACTCATACTGACTCATGTGTAAGTAGTAGCAAAACCTGTGTGTGTGGTTTTCAGTGATGTGGCTTCTTGCCGCAGTGCAGAGTCAGGCATATTGCTATTTGCACCCTGACACTTCAGTGATACATGTATTCATGTGGTTTCCCCATAGCAACAATGGAAAAAACCGAAATTGGTTGTTGCATTTCTGCCAGATTTCAGATTGGCACTTCTAATGGAGTTTGCTTCTAAATCAAAGACCCATTTTGATAACAGTTTTGCCAGCAGTTTGGCTGAAGCAAGAGCTAGTTTTTCTGAACTTCATATCTGAAATGAGATAGATTGACTCCTTCAATCCCTTGTCTTCTCCTCCATTCTTGATGAGGGGGTAAGTATGGATTTTGCTCGTGTAAACGAGAGAATGGCAAAACCCATCTCTTCTCAAAAGGAAGATTGCAGTGACCTTAAGTAACTACAAAAACATGGAGCACGTTACACTGTTTGATACTAGCTCACATGTTTGCTGGTTTTTTCCTTGTTTTGGCAGCATATGCTTGGTTGGTTTCAATGACTTTTTGTATTTTCAAAAGCTGTGAGTGTGTTGAACAGATTATGAGCATTTGTGATCCAGCAACTGTTGGCAGAGACTCCACGTCAGGATTGAATTACTTTGAATCTTGCTGTTAGGTAGTGGTAGGAGTAACTTTGCAAGTCAGCAATGGTTTTGGCCATAGTTTCTTTCTCTAACAGCACGGCAGAGTAATTCCTGAATCCAGAGGAGATGTGGTACTTTTTGTAGAAGGCTTTGATCCTGAGCTGAGCTCCTGTAGCAGGATAAATTAGTGGCTTTTCAGCAAGCAATTTCAAAATGTTCTGAGTTGTTGTCGTTCTTGGGGAGCTTATATCTAGGTGGTTCAGTGATTCAGCTTGTATCAGGTGAGCCACCTTGTCCTTGTTTTTGTGCAAAGTGAATATGAGCTGAGGAGTTGTCCAAGCATCGTACAGAGAATTGTTATCTTTCCCATAACCAGTTCTGAAGCATCTGCCCTAATTTGTGTTGAAAAGAAAACATCTCTTTCTGACTGATTGCCACCGCCTCTTCTTTCCTGCAGTCTATTGAGAACCTGCCCACTGTTTTTGGAAGTAATCCCAAGGCCCATATTGCAGCAAAGACTGTGTTTCACTTGGCCCATCGCCATGGTGACATTCTGCGAGAGGGCTGGAAAAACATCATGGAGGCCATGCTACAGCTTTTCCGAGCAGAGCTGCTGCCCAAGGCCATGGTGGAGGTAATAATTAGCTGGCTGGTGGATAATTGAGGAGTTAGGGGAGTGGGAAGCTAGCTTTTCATAGAGCCAGTTCCAAAAGTAGGAGGGCTCTCTTGTGAAGGCCTGGCTTTGGTAAAGTGTGTACAGAACTTGGAAGCCTGTGAAGGGTATAGTGTTCAAGTTATGTGCAGCTTCTTCTGTAGCTTGTTTCATTTTTTCTCATTTTACTTCTTGTTAGATTTGAGGAATTCCAGCATTTATTTTACTTTAACAGATTTTGAATGTTGTGCAGAAGAGGGACATGCTTATAGGCATGAAGTACTAGAGCACAACATTGGTGTTACCAGATGAGAGTGGCACTTTACTGACAGGATAGTGGGGTGAAGAGCTGGGTTTGACTGCACACAATTTGGCTGTTTGGTGTAGTGTTTCATCACTAAGAGAAACACAATGGGGTTGGCGGGGAAGGCTGTAAAGAAGTGGACAGTTGGTTACATGCATGTCCTGGTCTCTGTTCCAGGTTGAAGACTTTGTGGATCCTAATGGCAAAATTTATCTGCAGCGTGAGGAGACACCATCTAACCGGTGAGTGGCATGGATGTTCCAGGCAGTCTTTTTTGTACCAAGGCTGGAAAATAACATGATTGTTTTCTTACTGATGCCGGTGTCTTCTGGTTTGCAGTGGTGAATCAACAGTACTGAGTTTTGTTAGTTGGCTCACCCTCAGTGGGACAGAGCAATCTGGTATGAGAGGGCCATCTACGGAAACACAGGAGGCAAAGCGAGCAGCTTTGGAATGCATAAAGGTAACATATGGGCCGTAGAAGAACCTGGTTTTTTTCTTGGTGACAATACTATGTGGGTAACAGGCAACAGAGGCATAAATATGCATGCTGCTTGGCAGTATTGCAGGTAACAGGAGACTTGGGAACTGAAAGGATCTACAAAGGAGAGTATCTGGATTGATAGCTAAATGGTCTTTTGTGCTGCTGTGCACAAAGGTACTAACACATCAAAATAGGAATGATTCACCAGGCTGGGATCTGCCCTGGGCATCACAGTCCTGTATTTAAAGACAAATTAATGAATTCTCAAGCAATTCATCTTTTCCAAGACAGTGTTAAGGTATATGGTGCCAACAAAATCTGAACCTGGGGTTTGACCACTGTGTGGCCAGAGAAGTTATCTGTTAAAATCTGTTTAGCACAGATCAGGTCTGTTAAATGTAATTGATGTTAAAGAGTGAACTAGTTGGAAGGAGTTTTCCTCCAGATAATAACAACTATCGGTGCCTTTCCTGTGAACATGATGTGTTTCTGGATGATCTGTTTGTATGCCTTCCACACTCTCCAGATGCACAGTTGTCTTTTCTGTCTTTTGCAGCAATGTGATCCTGAGAAGTTGATCACAGAAAGCAAATTTCTCCAACTTGAATCCCTCCATGAGCTCATGAAGGTGAGAGAGATATTGGGCAAGGGACCAGATGGTAGTGGAACAAGTATGCTATGCATGATAGTGGATATGTGCTGTGTACTCACCTAGCTCCTCTGTCCTCAGAGGAGGTCTTGGAACTATTTGGGATTTGAAACTAATCATTAGTTCACCTGTTAAAAGTAACTGCTGTTCTGGCAGACACAAATTGTTCTGGCAGTAGAAGAAAACATTAAATTGTGGAATGCATTCTAAAAGCCTTGAGAATTCTTGGCAAGTGTTTGAAAGTATTTGTAGTTCTGTGTCAGAGCTTAAAGATTTTCATCATTTCAGGTGTGCTGTGTACCTAATGAGAGCATTCTAAAAGGCCACTCTAGAGGCAAGAGCTGTACAGAAATATTTGACAGTGTGTCCCTAAGTAGTGTGGTGCCTGGCTGCTGTGGGAGATATAATAAGGCTGGACTCATTAGCCTTTGGGCTAGAGAAGCTCATCTCCCTGGGAAAGTGTCATCTCAGTTCCAGGGGAACATTGTGCTCCTACTCCGATTATGTCAGGAGTTCTCCCTTCATATATAAGCTGATGGCTTGAGAAGAATAGCTTCAGTATTTGTAGTCAAGTATGGCTGCTTTTTCTGTACTTCACATGGTATTAGCAAGAAGCTGCCAGATATCAGAATTCCTCTCCATCTGAGAGACTTTGTCAGAGTTTAACATCTTTTAAGTTCATATTGTATCTTGCATAATAAAAAAAGATATATTTTTCCCATAGATTTAGCTTGACCTCGATCCAGTGCCTTTTTGATAGACTATACATGACCTCACCAGGCAGTGGAATACAGTTTTGGCCAGACTCAAAGCATTCTGTTGGTTCCTCATTTTTGGGAGCTTGTGATTCATAAAAATATCATGGCTCTTCCAGGCTCTAATCTCTGTGACTCCTGATGAGGAGACATATGATGAAGAGGATGCAGCCTTCTGCTTGGAGATGCTTCTGCGGATTGTTCTAGAGAATAGGTATGACCTTGAAATACATGCACATTCACTGTAATGTCCCTGCTTTACTGCAGCTGCTGCCTGGGTCCAGGGAATGAGTTCCTTATGTCCTCGATTTGCCAGCTGAAGCAGCATGTGGCTGTAATTTCAAGGCTTAACAATTCCACTCTAGCATGTGCAAACAGAAAGGCTATTAGCTCATGAATTAGTGCTTGATATCCTGAAATCTGGAGAATATAAACTAAACTCCAGAGGGAGAATTCTCCCACCTGATTGCTTTACAAGTAATGAGTAAGAAGTTTGATGGTTTTGTTGTTTCTATGTGTCTGTTCTTATATCTTCCAACTGGAATTTTTCACTGAAGTTAAGAAATAATGGGTCTGGAGTTGTGGGAGAGGTAGCTGGATCCTACTTGTCTCACATCCTTTCATCCTACCCTTTCCCTCCTCCTTGTTGTGGCTAGGGACCGTGTGACCTGTGTCTGGCAAACTGTCCGAGACCACCTTTATCACCTCTGTGTCCATGCAATGGAGTTCTGCTTCTTGGTGGAGAGGGCAGTGGTGGGGCTGCTCAGACTGGCCATTCGACTGCTGCGTCGAGATGAGATCAGTGCACAGGTAAGGGATTTTTGAGCGGCAGTTACTGGGGTTTTGTGGCTATACCCGGTGACACAGGAAACCAGTTGCTGTTGGATAGACCCATATTAACCGGCCTGTGCTGCAGGTGGTAACAAACAGCAGTTGTAAGTAGCTCTAAATAAATGAAGGAGTACGTTGCTGGAGAATGGAGTGTAATAGGGTCTGTTATTCTTGTCTCCTTCTCTGGCCAGGTTCTCCTCTCATTACGTATTTTACTTATGATGAAGCCAAATGTGCTGTCCAGAGTTAGCCACGAGGTTGCCTACGGCCTCCATGAGCTCCTGAAGACCAATGCTGCCAACATTCACTCTGGGGATGACTGGTACACGCTCTTCACCCTCCTGGAGTGCATCGGGTCTGGGGTGAAGCCGCCCGCAGCCCTGCAGGTTACAGCAAGGGCAGATAACGACACAGGTAAGACAGGCCAGCTTTTGCTAGGAAATCTGATGCCTGCCTGCCAGATAAGCAGCTGCTTCCTCAAGCTTTTCAATTAGCAAAGGGGACTGCAAGAAAACAAAGCTGATATTAAACTACATTAGCAAGATTAAAGACCAGCACCTGCTGTTCACTCCTCATGGTCTGTTCCTGTCTCTATTCTGCCACCTCCTCCTTCTCAGTGAGCAGCAATCCAGGTGCTAGTCCCTGGGGGGGAGTGGGAAGAAAACTGATACTGGTTCTGGCAGCTGTAGGAGGTCTTTGTTCTACCCAAGGAGCATTTTCTGCTGGTTGTGGCTTGGTGCCTTGGGCGCCATAATCTTTTATCTGGGCACGTAAATGTAAACCCAGCTGCTGTTCCTGTCATACTTGCT
Source organism: Coloeus monedula (assembly GCF_965178545.1). Taxonomy (NCBI): domain Eukaryota; kingdom Metazoa; phylum Chordata; class Aves; order Passeriformes; family Corvidae; genus Coloeus; species Coloeus monedula. Next base: position 19,179,697 of record NC_138788.1, read on the forward strand.
TCTTTTGTGGGACTGACTCCTTTCTGTCCCCATTTTAAGGTTCTCATAAAATGAGTTTTCTTTAAAATTATATTACTAGATCTATTTGTATTAATAGTCCCTGAACCATTCCCACAAGACCAACACACTATTCCTCACTTCTCTTGACTGTGTTAGAAAGGTGGTCTTTTCAGCAAATTGTTCAGTTTTGCTTTAGCCAGCTGTCAATATATTTGAGGCTGATGTGTTCAGATTTCTAAAGTAAAGAGCAAGAAAGGAGTTCTCCAGAAGGCTTTGTTTCTCTTTGCTTTTCTAGAACTTCTTTGATAGGTCCTGATGCTTTGTGTAGACAGATGGGAGAAGCGTGATTTTTAAAAACACTTTGGGACTTTGCCCTCTGAGCTGTCTTCTCTTTGCTGATAGAGCAAACGGCTTGACTTGGCACCTTGCACATCAAAACATTAGTTTTCTACCTCCTTATGAAAATGTTTGCTGCACTCTGTTCACAGCAAGTCTGTCTGTTGATGAGTTTCTAGATGGTGTTGAACAATGGAGAGAATGAGTTTTTACTTCTAAATAACATTATATCGGTAGCTTAAATTTGTCCCTTGCAAAGACTTCTGTCTTGGGACATGTGAAATTTAAGGTTATCCTAAATGTCAGGGCAGGTAGATCTGACAGGTGTGGAACATACTAGTAACCACTTGTGGTCCCTGGTTGATGTTGATCTGACTAATCTGGATTGCTTCTCCCTTATCCACAGCTGCTCTTGCAAGTTCCTGATTTGGCTTTGATCTAAACCCCACGCCTTTTGTCTTGAAGGTGCTCAATCAGACAGCGAGGTGTCCTCTTCCTATCATCCAAGTGACATGAGCCTGGACCGTGGCTATACCTCTGACTCTGAGGTGTACACAGACCATGGGAAGCCAGGCAAGATGCATCGCTCCATCACAGATGTGGACGTCATGAACAGTGGCTGGCTAGTGGTGAGTAGTCAGTGGGCTTCTGGTGCCCAAAGAAGACTACTCCTACCATGGTTGTGAGCAGAGGGTGTGGTAGTGAGAGAAAGAATAAGACAATAGAAATCAGCTAAGATGAGCTGATAATATAAAGGGAGGATGGGGAGAGACACAGATGGAAAGGAGAAAGCTTTGAGGCAAATGAGGAAGAAAGGGAAATGGACCATACAGAAACGTTACCTGTTGGCTTCTGAAGAAAGGCCCTTTCAGTGTGTGCATGAGATGCTGCTTGTTGTGCTACCCTCTCCTGCTTACCCGCTTGCTGTGCCCTGCAGGTGGGGAAAGATGACATCGATAACTCCAGATCCACTGCTGGGCTTAGCAGGCTGGGTCCATCACCTCTCGTCAATCAGTACAGCCTGACTGTGGGGCTGGATTTGGGCCCACATGACACAAAGTCTCTCATGAAATGTGTCGAGTCCCTGTCCTTCATCGTGCGAGATGCTGCTCATGTTACACCTGAGAACTTTGAGCTCTGCGTCAAAACAATACGTATCTTCGTGGAGGCCAGCTTGAATGGGGGTAAGATGGCTCTTCACTTGACAACCAGGATTTGGCTTGAGGTGGCCAGTCAGCAAGCAGTGTGAAGTACACTGTCAGGGAATGAGTCCCCAACCCAAAGAAAATGGTCTACCAGAAGAAGAGTGTCCTGTCTTCTGCTAGCAGCAGGGACCTTATTCTTATCCCCCTCCCTATGATGGAGGGGAGGTCTGGAGTTGATGTGGAGACAGCAGTATCAGCTCTTGCTGAAAGTTGTTCCTGAGGGGCACTGGGTCCCCTACAAGCAGGTAGTGGTCATTTCAGAGGACCAGGGCCCTCTGCTGGGGATATCAAAAAGTGGCTGCTCTGTATGTAGAAAAGCAGAAAATTTTGTAGTGGACTATTGTATATGGAATGTTGTTGCCTTTTACTTCCTAGGCTACAAGTCCCAGGAGAAGAGGGGAAAGAGCCATAGGTATGACAGTAAATCCAGTCGGTTAAAAAAAAAGCCAAAAGACAGCTCCACACGGCGGTCCCGGGTCTTGAGCCAGCACCAGGCGCACACACACAGTGATGAGGACGAGGATGAGAGCATCCCTGCCAGCTACCACACTGTGTCTTTACAGGTTAGTCAGGACGTAAGTATAGCAAGGATTTCCTCCTCTCCTTTCCCATTCTTAGGGCCTTGCTAGGTAATCACTGGAATTCTTTATGGGGCAAGGGAAGGCTGCATCCTGGATGAGTGGGCACTGGGTGGCAGAGGGTGGCTGTGGTGGCAGTATGTGGTTCTGCAGTGAAAGAGGAAGGCTGCAATTTGTACCGGCAAAAGCAGAATAGCAATGGTGACAGAGGTCCTCTGAAAAGCAAGGAGGTCTGAAGCTGTGAGGCACTATAGTAGGTAAAATGGATTAAGGTCATTTGGAGGCATGAGGTTCATGTAGGATTAGCAATGAGTCTGACAGGGCATCTGAGCTTGAGGAAAGGGGAAAGCCCTGTTGGCTGAGGCACTGGAATTTCAAATGCAGAGGACTGGGCTAATGGAATAATTTCTCTCCAGCTGGTACTTCAAAGGTGTGAAGGCACAGGCCTGCTGACTGCCAGGGTGTTGGGTCTCAGTTCAGTAGTAAACCGACTAGAGTGCTGTCATGTGCCTATACAGGCAAGGGAACTTTGCATGTGCTTCACATGTTAAGAAAAAAAATGTTTCAGAGTTGTTTTGGACAGCATAGCTGAATCACTGGGTTTATCCCTTTGCCTGAGAGTCAATGCTCTGTGCCAGGAAAGAACCCGTTCTTCCTTTAGACAGGACTGGAATGGTGTTCCTCAAAGATGAGACTGATGGGGCTACTGAACTGACATAAATCTTGTTAAAGATACCTGGCACTTTAAGGAGGGCACAGACAGCAGGGCCTGACACCATCTCTATAACTGTGTGTGGTTGTGTACATACAGAAAGCAGGCTCGAGTAGCTTGAGCCTTTTAGCTGTGTTTGGAGAACAGCAGAGGTCAGAGTTGCTTCAAAATTTGAAGTCCTGTGTGTTTCTTACTGTGCCGTGTACTTGCAGCTCCTGGACCTCATGCACACCTTGCACACACGAGCAGCTGGCATCTACAGCTCCTGGGCAGAGGAGCAGCAACACCTGGAGACAGCGGCCAGGAAAATCACAGCGGATTCCCGAACACTGTGGTCCAACTGCTGGTGTCCTTTGCTACAGGGTAAAGCCATCCCCTGGCAATGAGAGTGAGCAGAGACACTTCCAAAGTAATGGCAGGAATGTTGAGGAGCCAAGAACTAGCTGCAAAAAGCAGGCATAGGTTGTTTTTAGGGTCTGTTGTAATTGAAAGAGAACTTGGATCATATTTGGAAAAACATCTTCAGGATGAGTTAGCTGCCTACATGTTTGTGGATCTGGTAGTAGACTGCTAGTCCATGGCCTGGAACAAGTATAATTATTTTTTTTCACAGAGAGTTTTTGATCTTCATTAGGATCTCTACTCTAGACTGGGGAAGTAGGGATGTGACATTCTCCCTGTGGGCTTCGCCCTAAATCCCTCTCTTGCAGGTATTGCCTGGCTGTGCTGTGATGCCCGACGGCAGATACGGATGCAAGCACTCACTTACTTGCAGCGGGCCCTCCTGGTACATGACTTGCAGTCCCTGGATGCCCTGGAATGGGAGTCCTGCTTTAACAAGGTAACTGCCTGGCTGGGATGGGCATGTGATCAGGGCAGCATTGTGTGCATTGTGTGCAGGAGTGTTGTCCTGCTTCAGCAGTCTATTCTTGAGCAGCTTGTTCACTGCAACAGACAAGATGTTCCCTACTATGGTCCTGTGAAAAGTTCCTCTCTGCTTAGTGTCTCGTTTGAAAGACAGGTGTCTGCTAAGGAAGGCAGGAGCCTCCCTTGGAATGGAAAATGTAACCCCCTTCCCACCAAATTATTATAATTTTGAAATTAAGGGGCTTTCAGGCAAAGATATGAGAAATTGGAATAGCAGTTCTAGTATACTAGTATATATAACTAGGTACTAGTATATATAACTAGGTATATATAAGTACTAGTATATATAACAAGGCCATAATACAGAAACACTGGCTTAACCAGACAGTCAGGATACGACCTGACACCCTGTCAGGCAGGGTGGTGGTAGCAGTCCAACTAAATGGTGGCTGCAGTCCTCTTTGAAGTGATAGATACGGTTCTGTCGAAGCGGTGATCCTGTAGAAGGGTCTGGTCTTCACCTGAAGGTCCAGTGGTGTTTACGTAGCTCTTGTCCTCTGGGAATCCAGTAGGTAAGGGCTGACTGTGGTGTTCCAAACCTCAGATTATGTCCAGGTAAGAATGCTTGGTTCCTCCCCCTGGGCGGAGCATCTCACAATGGGATGATGTTATTTTATGAGTCACACAGTGAGGCTGGATGGCCCATTAACAGAAGATATCCCTCCGGAGGGAGTTATCAGAGGTATCTCATGGAAGAGACAAAGAACACTGCTCCACCTGGTTTTAACAGCTGGTGATAGAATACATACTTTTGGTTACATCTTACATTGTAACCTAAGACACTGAAGCTTCTGACAGGGCCTCCTGGAGTATTACAGTGAATCCACTTTTGTGCTGGTCCTGTTGCTTCTGTCATGTCCTCTGCCTAGAAGCCACCAGTCCGAAAAGCCAATGCCTTTCTGTAAGGCTGTCTGTGCAATCTCATCAGTCATTTTTCAGCTCTAAAATATCCATGTGTCTGATCCAACAGGTGCTGTTCCCTCTGCTAACCAAGCTACTCGAGAACATCAGCCCAGCTGATGTTGGGGGGATGGAAGAAACTAGGATGAGAGCCTCAACACTACTCTCCAAGGTGAGCACACCTCTGCTGCCTGAAAGCTCAGGGGAAACCATGTTCCTCAAGAAAACCAAACCATTTGCTGTGTTTGCTTCTCAGCATCTCTGATCTGGACAGGTGTCAGGGTGCTAGTTTGACTGTCTTCAGTGCTGGGCTTCTCCACCAGCTTCTGCTGCTGGAACATGCCTTCTTTCCAGAACTGTCTCTGTGATTCTAGTCCTTGGAAAAGTTGTCAGGAAGGAGTTTGTGGCTTTATGATAGAGAAGTATTTCACTCAACATTAGTTGATGACAGTCTGTCTATTCTTGGGGTGAAATGATGCATGTCACAAGCATGTCCTGACCTGAGGCAGAGGTCTGGAAGGGCTGGAAGACATGGTGATGCAGACTGCAGAGGCCTTCCACAAAGGAGACAAGATCCACTCCTTCACATATGCAGCTCAGAAGAGGGGAGGCCTGTGGCATCCTCAGGCCAGTCCTGTGCATGCTCCCAGCCTGCCACAAGGAGGGGAATCCAGATTTGTAAGACTGGCTTGTCAGTGAGCAGCAGCCCCTACACTGCTTGTTGACAGTAGTTGTGTTTTTCCCTAGGTGTTCCTACAGCATCTCTCCCCACTGCTCTCACTGAGCACCTTTGCTGCCCTCTGGCTCACAATCCTGGACTTCATGGACAAATACATGCATGCTGGCTCCAGTGACTTACTGGTAAGGTGCTGGATGCAGTGTTTTGGACAACCATTCATTGTGTTTTAACCTTCTAAACTTGAAAGGTGTTTTGATTTGGTGTGGGTTTTGGGGGTTTTTTTAACCTTTTCTTCCTTTCCAAACCATTTTATTCCATGGTTTCTCACCTTGGCCTGTTTCCAAGGCAGCCCATTGGCTGTTTTGAGCTTTTGTTCATTGCTATCTGTCCATTCTGTGTCCTGTCTGTGATTATAGCTGGAGGCCATTCCAGAGTCTCTGAAGAATATGCTGCTTGTAATGGATACAGCTGGGATATTCCATAGTGCTGACTCACGGACAGGATACTCAGATCTCTGGGAGATCACCTGGGAGCGCATTGACTGTTTCTTACCTCGGCTGCGGGATGAGCTCTTCAAACAGACAGTCATTCCAGGTATGAGAGGCTGGGAAACCTTAAGAACACGGGTTTTGGACCAGTGCTTGCACCTTGTCCAGTACCCAGCTGCCATAGTGCCTTGATACTGATGGAAATGGAAGTTGTAGGAGGCTGTGGGAACTTGGCACACGAAGGGCAAATTGAGGGAGGGCAAAAGGAGTGAACAAACTGGTGTGTGGTCTCACTGCATGTTTTGTCTTCCCAGATCCTGTCCCCAACATACCAATGGAGCAGCAGCATCAGAAAACAGTAGTGTCTGCCCTGCCCCCTTCTCCTGTGGGGGATGTGAGGCCATCCACCCATGTGGCTCCTTTGGAGAAGCCTTGTGAACTGGGTGTCAGTGGTGAGTCCTGTTTTCTTTTTACTGGAATCACCTTCCCAGCATGGTGGCATAGATCTGCTTTTCCTTGCTTTAGCATGATCTCTGGTGACCAGGCCTCTAGTGTTGTGAAATGTTGTGCTTCCAAATGGCTACGTTGTTGCTGATGTTATTGGGGTGGGCAGAATGCCTCTGATTGACCCCTGCTCTTCAGAGCCTGGTATGAAGGGGCAAGTCTGAAACGGCCCCTGAGTTGATTTTCAGCCCTGCTTAGTTCTGAGCTAATAGGTGACTTTGTCAGGACCTGTGTAAGGATATGTTTTGTCTCTTCATTCTTCCAGAGTCCGAGAGAGCCACTGCACCTCCCTCACCCACCATCAGCACCTCTGCCTCTCCTTCTTTCCCAGCATCAGCTTCAACAAAGGCAAGCCCCGTTACAGACATACCTCCTACGACAGCACAGCCGCCGCTCATCCTGCAGCCTCTTGCCTCTCCCCTGCAGGTTGGGGTGCCACCTATGACTCTTCCAATCATTCTCAACCCAGCTCTAATTGAAGCCACCTCTCCTGTTCCCCTCTTAGCTACTCCACGGCCCAGTGACCCCATGACAACCTCTGAAGTCAATTAGTTGGAGGGTGTTGGAGAACTGTCTGCTGAGGAAGCTCTGTAGATGGAGAATGCTAGGATGCTGGCCAAATGTTCTCTGGTAGTGGGCATGTTTGCTTAAAAAGATGATGCTAACCTGAGCAGAAGGGCTGTTGCTGCAGTCCTCTGGAGCACATCCCATCCTGCTCCCTTCTTGGGGCATCACCTAGAAATCTGCCCAAAAATCCCTGTCTCCATGGAGGAGCACCCAGTTCCACTGGCCAGTCTCCTTCTTGCCTTTGCAATCTCAGGGGCCAGGCAAGGTCCATGCCCAGCAGCCTGGGACCAAGCTGCCACCAATTCATCTGGTAAAGAGGGAAAACTTGTTGATGTCACACCAGAGAGGGATTGCAGTACAGGATTGCCTCTCAAGAGTACTCAGTCCAGTCCCTGGACAATTCCCCAGCCATTCCCTAGCTTTCCTGCTCAGCCTTCTGGTTGCACTGCTTTGTTTGGGCTCTGGGCACGCCTGGGTTCAGCAGGTAGAGAATTTTATTAGAAATGTGGATTGCTACAATGCAGCTCCCAGTTTGCCACATAGGGCTTCTTGCCTGCTGGCACATGCTTTGCCTCCGGCAACACAGATGACAGCAATCCCCAAGCCAGACACAGATTAAGCAGCAGCCGAGTCTGATAGGGGCAAGCGTGGCTTTCATCCCTGCTCCTGTAAATGTAATCAGGCTTTCCTGGTTGGAGAGAGCAAATCCAGAAGGCTCTGCCTAGCTGAGCAGATGAGAAGGAAATGCTGAGAGCAGAGCACCATGGCCATGTCTCACACAGCACTTGAGGGGCAGTGATGTGTTGCTTGCCACTCGCTACACATTGGTTTCTTGGTGACCAGCCCCTTCCTTAGGAGAACATCCTCTTCAGCTACAGATGTGGGGATCTGTGGCACCTGCTGACAGATGCCCAGCAGGTCTGCAGTGGTTTTTCTTGGAAGCTCTGAAGAGATTGCACCCTTCTGCATCTTCTAGTTGTTGGGATCCCACGTCCTTCTACCCCCAGAAGGCCCCTATAGCTGAGGCCCTGGCAGTGATTCTTGTGCTTCCACCTTGCTGCAAGGACACCCCGCTCTTCCCCCTGCTCATGTCCAGAGCAGAGCTGGCTGCCTGGCAAGCGCTGCATCGCTGATCTTCCTCCCTCCACTAGTTGGCTAAATTCTCAATAATTTCAATCTTGGAAATCCCCCTGGTGACAGGGAGGGGCATGGGGTGGGACTCCAACCCAGTGTATCCTGTATGGAGAGGAACCTGCAGTTGGTGTGGGAATACAACCAGTGTACATACAGAGTAAATGGCTACAAATCCAATGGACTTTTTACAGTGTAATAAATACATCCTGTAAATGAATGTTCCAGTGTTGCACTCCTTTTCTGTCGTGGAACTTTGGCTCAGAGCTTTGGGAAAAGTGGAGTTTGCTTGTCAAGGTGCTGTGCCCTCGCTCCACATACCAAGATCTTTCAACAGAGCGCTCTGTGTGGAGGGAGCACAGGGACTCGTCATCTCATGGCAGGGCTGCAGTGGAGGTTGGCCATCAAGGGACTAATCAGGAATGGTTCCCATCATGGACAAAGCAGAGCTGTAATAGTGAGATTGCTCTGGCAGAAAGGAATCATTTCACGTGGGCTGTAAAATTTCTGGTGTTACATTGGTGTATGCTTATGCACCACCAGGACTGAGGGCAGAGATAGGGCTGAGGAGCAGGAGCTCTGCACATCTGGTCATGGTGCCAGAACATAGACCTCGGTGACAACTCAGCTGACATTGGTGATTCTCTGATGAGGAAGAAATCCTTGTTTCCATGGACAGGACTCAGAGTTGGAGAGGGCGTAAGACGTACTTCCAGGGTACTTGTCATGGATTTGAACAATTACACTTCCCTCCTGGTATTTTCTACTTTGTTTCATGGCAAGATCCACGCAGTGCCACGGTGTTCTCAGAGCTGCATGAGGCACGAGTGTGTTCCCTATTCCAAGAGACTCCTACAGACTTGGTGGGGTTAAAAACTTGGGAGTTTGTTTGAATTGCATAAGAAAAGGTCTAAATACTGCATCATGGAAGAGTAATGTGTGTACTAGGAGAGTCCTGATAATAAATCCTGGTTTCCTAACCCCATTTCTACCATTCCTGGAATATTTTCACTGCTGCCGCAGTTTCTTCCTCACCCTCCACTGCCTGCAGATTGTATTCTTCCAGCCCTTAGATGTTTACATTCATGTATTTGAGTCCTTGTGCTGCTCATGACCCTCCTGTATCCTGCCCCCCTCTCTGTCTTGACTTTCTGAGCCTTCATTTCTATTTACAGCTCTGTTTCTCTGCTTGTGAAAGCTTTAGATGGTTAACTTCTTGTAAACGATTGCTCAATTGTCAAGTGCCTTGATATCAGAACTCATCCCTAGATGCCCTCTGATCCCTAGGTGGTCCTCTGACTTTTTGGAGTGGTGTCAGCTAATAGCAAAGCTCCATTTTGCCAGCTGCCTTCAGATAACTCTTTTGGGCGCATGCTGTGTTTTAACCTGTGTTTGCAAACCTAGCTTCTACTTGAGAGCATTATCTCTTAACTCAGACAATTACGGTGCAAAGCAAAAGCCACACGAGGAAACTGCAGGAAGTGGGACTAGAATGGAAGGAATGTTGACTGGAAAGACAGAATTGCACTTTAAACAGTTTTCACTAGACTGTAAATAGGAACGGAGTGGAAAACCAGAAGGAGAATTCTTTGAATGTTGTTTGGATTTTGCAAGAGTGAGGTTTAATGTTACAGAGAAAAAAAAATCAGGGGAAGTATTGAACTGAAAGGAGATCAGAATCAACTGACAGGTAGCATGTGTTACCTGATATGTTTATCAGTAAGCCTCTTGAACTCTATTTGTAAGTTAAATTACATAAAAGCCAGTCATACTACTAATGACTGCCGGTGAGGAGTGGTGTTTACAACGGTACTCCTTGGATTTGTCCTAGCATATACTTTCTCTAGTCTTGGACTTCTTTCACATTTTTACTCAGGGTCTGACTCACTGTTTCCCAGAGGAGGCTGAACAGACATCACTGTATTTTGTTCTGTTCACCTTTAAATCAAGGACTTCTGCTAAAACAGAGTAGAAATATGTAGTAGGATTTAGCATGTGCCAGTAGAACACTTTACTGTGGAGATGGTGTTTTCCTCATTGGTATGAAGCTTCCTGGTGTGAGAAGTTCTATGGAATGATAAGCCCTGGCTGTAAAACATACATTTGGCACTGAAACTTATGAAACAGAAGCACTGCTGCTTTTAGTTTCCAATTTAAAAATTGGATCTGAGCATACTCAAAAGACCTGGTCTGTAAGAAAGATTTCCATGGAGTATCAACAGTGAGCTGGCTTTTTTAAAAGTTACCCTCACTCCTATAAATGCTAGCTGTCGAACTTCTCTGGAAAGATTTATGCCTGTTACAGAGCCTAATGTGTCCTGAAGGCAGCCCGGCGGGGCTTGTGCTTGTCGCCCGTGGCCCTGGAGTGCTCCGAGCCCTGTCAAGGCTGCTGGGGGCGGCAGCCCCGGCACAGCGGGCATTGTTCCCAGTGTCCATGTGATGTGGAGGCTGCCGGGAGAGGGAGGGCCAGGCCTGCTGCCCGCTGGCGGACAGGAGTGCACGGGGCAGCTTTGAGAGCACAAACGGCTCGGGAGTAAAGTTCTGGAGTGCAACTCTTGCCCCAAAATGATGGGCTGAAAGCAAAGAGAGAGCCCGAGCCCGTGAGCAGGCTGCTCACGATTCAACGCAGAGGACGATGAGATCCCCCAAGACTACAAGTCCCAGTGTGCAGTACTGCTTGTGCGGTTGTGTAACCAGCACCCTGGCCCGGGTGAGGTGGTGGGCAGCCAGAGCTCCTGTCCCACGCAGGCCAGGGCCAGTGCTGTTCTCAGGCGGCTCCTCTCTGCAGAAGGCAGTGGGAAAGTGCAGGCTGTGTGAGTACTGGACGCTCCATGCTCGAGGGGTGTGAGCACCCTTTGGCTGCGGAGTATGTGTTGGGACTTGCAAACACATCCCCACAAGCAGCCAGGGGGACAGGAGGGCAGGTTATTGCTGAGTTCCCAATAGGGAAATGGGATGGCCGTGGCCTTACCACAGCCCTGCTTCTCTGCCAGGGGAAGTTATGCTTCCTTTCCTCATTTTTTCTGTGTAAGAAAAATGGAAGTTTCTCTGGGCAGCAGGGTCCTAATCATAGAAACCGTCTGGGAACAGAGAGGTCAGGCTAACTGGGTCACGAGTGTACGCAGGCAGTGGCTGGCAGTGTGGCCGCAGCCATTTAGTGAGAGCACAAGGTCAGTCACTGCTGGGGTGCAAATAGAGCCTTGTCCTCAGGAGGGAACGCTGAGCCCCATGGAAGAAGAGTGGACTGAACAAGGTCTTCTCTGCCTGGCCCCTACCTGTCGCAGTACCTCCTGCCTCGTTCTTTGACAGTGCCACGCCTACAGGAGCCCACGCTTTCGCGAATGGGGGCCCAGGGCTGGTGTTCAGGCAGAGCCCGCATCACCTGGAGCTGAGGCAGGTGAGGCCCCCAGCCCTGCAGCCGGCTGTCGCTGCCCGAGTCAGCCCGAGTCAGCAAAAGTTGTTCCTGTCCCCGGCTCCCGAGAGGGGTTCGCTGCTGAGCTGTGCCTGCACTCCCCTTCGCTCTACGAGAGCCTGTCCCTCGCCGCGGCTCAGCCGAGCGCACTGTGGGGCCACCCGCCCCGCGGAGCCCGGCGTTCCCGGCTCCGTGCCGTCCTGCTCCCCGGCTGCCCTCCCAGCGCTGTCCTGCTCCCCCGGGCCGGCAGCGCGGGCGCCACGTGGCGCCGGGGCTGTGCCGGCCCGTCCCGCTCCCCGCTGCCGCCGGACGGGGCGGGCCCGGCCCTGCCGCCGAGCGGGACCCGCGCTGCCCCGGGGCGGGGCCGGCCTGGGCTGTCCCGGCGCCGCTCCGCACGGCCGGACCCGCTCCGCCCGCCAGCCCGGCCCCGGCTCCGGCCCCGTCGCCCATGGGGAGCGCGGCCCGGCGGCGGCCCGGCAGCAGGAGGCAGCGGGGAGGTTCCCCCGGCGGCCCCGCTCGCCCATAGCCCGGCGGGCATGCCCGGCCGCAGGATGCCGGCCTGGGGGATCCTGCCCGTCACGCTGCCTGCCTTCACCATCACCGGCATGTGGATCGTGTGAGTGCCGCGGGGTCGCCGCCAGTTCCCCACCCACGGGCAGCGGGGCCGGGGCCCGGGCGGGATGCTGCAGGATATTGAGGGCCGGGGGTTAGAGGATGCTCCAGTGGGATGCTGCGAGGTGGGATGCAGCGGGCAGGAGGTTGTGGGGAGCCGCTGTCCCCGGTCATGTTGGGGCACTTCTGGACATTCCCTGGCCCCCACACCTCCCTGAACCCCCACAGCTGCCCTGCGTGGTCCCCGTGTCCCCTGCGGCAGCGCTGGCACGTGCCTCCCTGTCCTTACATCCTTGACGCCCCGTGGAATTGCGCGCCCCTCTCCAGGCGTGAGTGCAGCTGATGCTCAGGTGACATGGGAACGGTATTGGAAGCCGCGCCACCAGCCCAGGTACTGCAGTGCCAGGTCTGTAGCCAGCACATGGGCACACATCCCATGTGGTGGATGGATGGATGGAAGGGCCTTGTGCTGGGAGTAGAGGCTGTGTTACTTGGTGAACAGTTCTAGTCCACCCCACCAGTCCCTTTCTTGGGCCTTAACGCTGGTGAGCAGTGGATGTAGGACTTTCCTCAAAGGCACTGAGAGCGTCAGTATAGGTGGTGGGACTTCCTGGGGTATGGGATGGAGCAAATGCATCCCATATGCATGCAGGTTCCTCCAAGAGCTTCCCCTTGATTCCCTGTCCTACTGCACAACAAAGCTGAATGTTGCCCCTGGTGCTAGGAACTTATGCTCCAAGTTTTTTCCTCGGACACCTTGCAAAGCATAGGCTGTCTCCCATGAGTGATCCTGGGGGGCAGATGCCCCTCCAGCCCAAAGCAGCACAGGTGGGAGTTGCTGCTTATGGTCCTCACAGCGTGAGTTACCATGGCAGTGGCCCTTTTGGAGATCTGTGCTGGGAGGTGGCTTGGTAAGGGGTCTGTTCCTTGGTGGCTGGGGATGCTGTTCCTTGGTTTCCCCCAGCTGTCCTGTTCTTTGCCTCTGTCCTGGGATCATCCTTTTGGCAACCCAGCTGTTACATGGCTAGCTCGGGAAGGAGAGGGGTTTTCATACTGGTGTTGGGGTCTTTTTTTAACCTGAGCTGGTCACAGCCACCAGCGATTTGAACAGCATGGTGCCGCCGCTGCTGTGGCTGCCGGGCAGGAGGGCTCTTCGATGGCTGGGGTGGGGGCCATGGGGCTGAGACCCCTTGGAGTGGAGCAGGGTGCATGTCATGAACCCCTTGTTACACTGACTGAGACACAAGGGTAACTCCACGGTGAAATGTTTGATGGAGCTGATCTGCCCAAAATACCCTCCCAATGCACTGGCTACTTTTCCAAGCTTCTTTTAGCTCCATTGCTGGCCAGCCAAGGGCTGGGGGAAGCACGGCAGAGCCATCGCCATTGGGTGGCACCCGGCACAACTGTGGGCTGGTGGAGAGCCCCATGCTGGGCTGGGAGGCTCTGTGACAGAGCAGTCCCCCGGAGCCCGTGGAGCACAGCAGCCTGATGGAGAAGAGGCCCCGCAGAGGCAGCTGCACTGAACTGGAGCAGGAGGCGGCTCTCGGCAGGGGTGGGGGTACAAGGCAGGGGAACCAGGTCCCAGCAGTGGGAGCTCCATGGAGCATGTGCTGGGCTCATGCACTTGTTTTTCCTGGTTTGTAAAGCTGGGTGGTGCCACAGAATGAGTGCTCGCCCCTGGCAGGCAGTAAGGGCCTGTATCCTCTGCTCTGGCAGCTGGTCCCTGGGGCTGCTCTGGGTGCTGGCAGGGAATGGGGATGCAGGGAGGTGGGTGGCTGCAGTAACCCTCTTGTCGTCTCTCCTTCAGATATGCTATGGCACTCTCCAACAACCACATCTGCCCTGTCCACAACTGGTAAGGCCTGGGGGGAGGCAGGGGCTTTTTGACACATCCTGGCTTGGTTAAAGACTTCATAATGCCAGGTCCCTCCAGACCTGTCCCATTTGAAGTATGCCATGCTGTGCCAGACCACTGGGTAGCTGAGGCACTCCCTGCACCATCACTGTGCTGAAGGGATGTTGGGGATCAGGCTGACCATGGGAGGAAGCTGGGGGTGGTGGGAGAGGTGGGAGCATTAAAAGGGCACAGACCCACCTTCTCCCCCAGCAGTCATGGTGGTGATGGGGCACAAATGCCACAGGGCACAGGCCTCCTGCCTGGCCCACGAGTGGCTTTTGGGAGCAGAACAGCTTGGGGACTAGCTGCTGTCAGGGCTGGGCTGCCCTCCCTCCCCTGCCCAGGCTGCTCTGGTGAACAGTCCAGCCTTGCTGCAAACCAGGCGGGGAGAAGGAGGCCATTGAAAAAACACAGCATGGAGAAAGTATGAAAATAAGTGGTCAGGGAATTACAGAGGGCTATGTGTCTCCATGGAAAAGGTTGTGACTTGCTTGCTTGAGGCTAAATCTGGCAGTGCCAGGGGGATGGGATGGTCCTGCAGCACCCGGACACCCCATGGGCAGAGCTGCCTGCAACACCCCCAGATGGGGGATGAGGCGTGGAAGAGACAAGGGCTGGGAAAAGAAACACTGTTTGGTCTCTTGGCAACTTCTTCTGCAGGGTTTTTGGCTTGTAGCGTCGCCTTAAAAATCTGCCCAGAAAGATCCATGTTAGCTTAATTCTTGCTGGAGTATTTGAAGAAGTGAAAGAAAAAAACCTGCTGCCATTTCCTGCCTGATGGCCGATTCTGCCCTGGGAAGAATGTGTGTGTCGGGTTGTCTCTGCTGCACAGCCAGCCCTTAATGACGAATAATGCTTCCCGGCCTCGGGCTGCTTGCTTTAAACAAAATAATAATAAAAAAACCCCTCCCAAACCAAACACGGCCCCAAGAGCGGCCTTTGAGGAGGCCGTGGGGCTCGACTGGGTTTAGTGGTTGGAAAACAAAGCCACCAGTAAACTAAGGAGACTGAAAAAACATCAGAGCCCAGCCCAGCCCTTTCCAAAAAGGCTTTTTTAACCATGTGCTTACTGCATAGGCAGAGGTGGTGGATGGTCAGCCGAGGCCAGGGACAGGTCAGTGCTGTTACCCAACAACTTCCCCCCACAGTGCTGTCCCCCCTCAGCCCCCACCCTGTGTGGGACTGGGGGTGTCTGAAGGGGCCCTTTGGGGCAGAGAACTTTGCAGTCACTGCCTGTGGTGTGAACAGAGGGTCCCACTAGGCCATGCCAGGCAGAGGTGCTGGATGCCTGGGTGATGCTGCAGCAAAGAGGCACCCAAACACCCAGTTCCAGTGTGTGCCAGCTCCTGGGAGAGCTGTGAGGGTGAGGGCGGATGAACCCCCGTGCTGGGAATTTAGCTAGGGTTGCAGGTGGCAGCTGTGGTACAGGAAGGTGTGTAGGGCTGATAAGAGCTCGGGGTGCCTGGACTCACGGGGTCTGTGGGTGCAGGAGGCGCTCCCAGGGCGCTGTGGTGGCTGCAGGCAGCAGAGCCCAGCCCGGCAGTGCTGGGACTGCCCCGGAGGCACTGCTGGTGTGCCCGGCCCCAGGACAGCCTGGGGGCTGGCTCTGGTCGAGTCGCTCCTCAGGCAGTGCCTCCCAGCTCCCTCCCTCCCTGCCAGGTGCGGTGGCACTGCCCCGGGGGTACCTGTGGCTGTGGGGGCCATTTCCCACACAGCTCACCATTCCAGCCTGTCCACTGCAAACCTGGAGCTGTCGGCGGCTGCGTGCCCGGCTTCGCTGGTGCTACCATCCCGGGGATGAGTGAGGGGACTGGCAGGTGGGTGCTCCTGCTCCTATCTGGCTGTGGGGCTGCCAGAACCCCCGGAGCCCTGAGCCAGAACCCTGGCCCATGCAGCCTCTGCCCTGCCGTGGCCTCTCCCTCACAGGCTGGGGCTCCGGGTGAGCAACAGAGCCAGCAGGCAGGGAGAATAGGCTGTGGAAACCCAGGCGTGATGCTACCTGCTGGAAGGGAGTGAGCAGACCCCTGGGCTTGGGCTGCACTCACTGTGGAGCAACTCGGCTACCCTTGCAGGGCCTGTGGGCAGGAGACAGGAGGATCCTGGGCAGCATCTCAGCCCTCCTAACCTGTCCCTTTGCTGCCGGCAGGAGTTACAACCAGTCATGTGACATGGATGGCCCCAGCTCCTGCTGCACGCTGGATCACATCCCCCTCGTCAGGTGAGTAGCCTCAGGGTAGGAGCATGGGCAGAGCTGCTCTGAGGCCCCTCCAGGGCAACCCAGGAAGGTGTTCTGGGGCGGGAGACAAGCACACACCCCAGTGCCTCCTGTCTGAGGACTTTGTGGGTCTTGTTTGTTCCCACAGCAAGTGTGGCACCCTGCCTCCCGAGAGCTGCTTCTTCAGCCTCATCTGCAGCCTGGGCTCCTTCATGGGTAAGTGCCTGCTGCCCGGGAAGCAGGTCTGGGAGGGGCTGCCCTGCAGCACCCACCCTGGCACAGGGCAGGAGTGGGATGACTGGGGTGCAGACAGTGGCATGTGACAGGGCTGTGTTTCCCTCCCACAGTCATCCTGGTGGGACTGCTGCGTTACGCCCACCTCCTGGAGCGCCTGGGGCCATCCCTCCTCAACACCCTGGGGCTGGCCACTGGCTGGGTCTGCGCTGCTGGCCTCACCATGGTTGGCAACTTTCAGGTACAGCATCTCCTCAGGAATCCCTGGGGTGGCGAGGCAGGAGAGGGCCTTGGCTGGAGCGGGGCAGTGGCTGTGCTCAGCAGGGTAGGGTTTGGGGTGGTTGTTTTGATCCAGCATCCCATCCATGCAGTCCTTCCCCTCTCCTGAGTCAGTGCTGTGCTTCCCAGGGTGCTGGGAGGCCTCTTTGTGTATTCATAGTTCAGGTCCAGATTAAGCTGCTGCCTCTGGTTTAACCTTTACCTGAGCCCCTCTGCACGGTCTGTCCTCTCCACGTAGGGGCAGGGGCACGCTGTTCGGGCTGCTGCTGATCCTGCCTACGGGGTGACGCCAGGAAACTGTCGGGGCAGAGCCTGTGCTCGCGGGGACCGGAGCAGGCCCAGGCTCTCAGGCTTGGCAGCACATGGCAGTGCTCAGCCCCTGCCTGCACTGCCAGGCACCGGCCTCCCGGCAGCTGCCTGTGGCAGCTAGGCCCTCTTGCTTGGCTGAGGTTGTTGCCTGTGCCAGCCCTGGGAGAAGCTTTGTGGGCCCAGATCCCCCTTGTGCCCTAGCACAAGCTGTGACCCTCAGGAGGGGTTGCAGGCAGCCCCTGACGTTGCTCAGGGCAGAGGGCAGCCCCTGCCCCTGGGTACAGCAGGGCTGCTGGCCCATGGATAAAAGAAACAGAGCTCTTTGAGATCCCAGAAGTAGATGTTGGATCCAAGTCTGCTCTTCAGCCAGGAGTCAGGCACAGGGTGAGCTGCCTGGACTTGCTCCCGGCACTGTCTGCACCCCTTCCTGGACAGGAGTCCAACTCCTGGAGCAGTCATGCTGTGACAGGCAGTGTCCCTGGGTGCTGGCACTGACGGTCTGTTCCCTGCAGGTGGATCACGCCAAGGTGCTGCACTACATCGGGGCAGGGGTGGCCTTTCCCACCAGCATGCTGTTCCTGCTCCTGCAGTCCATCCTCACCTACCGCATGGCCAAAACCCGAGGGCAGTACTGGACCGGCCACTTACGTAGCATCCTCACCACTGTGGCCTTCTTTACCCTTGTCTTCAGTATCCTGAAGGGTGTGGGGAAAAGATTGGGAATGGGCTGGTGAAAGGTGGTCCTCATGGTGGGATATGTGCCTCATATTCTCTGTCCTTTGGTCCAGCAGTGAGGCGTGGTGCCAGGAGAGGGGCTGGTCAGGGCACTGAGGGTGGAGGAGCAGCAGTATCAGGGCTGGGTAGGGGCTGAGGAGGGGAAGGGATGCTGTTGGCCATCTCTTGGGGTGATTTTGGGATGCCCCAAACCAGCCCTGCCCTGGCTGCTGCAGCCCAGCCACCGCTGCAAGCTCCAGTCACACACCGCCCAGGTCTGGTTAATTGTTGAGTTTTTTTAATGGGACAAAGGTATTTTGAGCCCTTGGCAATGCAGAGTCCATCTGGGTTACCTCTCTGACCAAAGCTGAGTACAAAAGCGCTCTGTGCAGGTGCCAGGTAGGTGTATGGCAGCACCTCTGCAAGCCAGGACCTCCGGGCACCCATCAGCCAACCTGCCCATGGGACAAGGAAGGGCTTGGTAAGCAGGTACTGGGGTCTGCAAACAATTTACCAAGGAGGGAGGGCATGGCATCAGGTGGGCTGGAGCTCAAAGAATGGTCCCAAGTGTGTGGCTGGGGAGTGAGGAGCTTATTTGGGACTGAGGTTAGGGCTAAATTGGGAAACAAGATGATGGTTATTGGGCAGGAAGGGGAAAAAGCATGCAGTGTCCGTGGGCCCCACAGAGGTTGGCTGGGGTCTGGCTGAGGCGAGCAGCACAAGAGGAGCCTGGGGGTGCTGATGGGCCTGGCATGTATCAGAGGGTCCTGCTCTGTCACCACAGCAGGCAGGCAGGCTGGGAAGCAGGCAGGGAGCTGGGAAGGGCAGGAGTGCTGCAGGGCCATGCCAGCTGGGAGGGATGGGAAGGGCATGTAAGGACAAGGAGGACAGGACTGGTGCCCATCTGCTGTGGCCATCCTGCTCTGTAAGCTCTGGGGACTGGCAGTGGGCAAACAGCGAGCTGTGGTGTGGACAGTGGGGAAAGGGCTGGGATCTTTCCTGATGGGATGGGGGGAGTGAGCAGAGGGCTCTACACTGTACAGGTCAGGTCCCTGCCTCTGCAGCTCTCCCAGATCTTGGTCTCACTTGCAGAAGGCATGGTACTGCTGGAGGCTTCACCTGGAGGGCTGGGGGATGTACATGCCTCCTCCCCTCACTTGCAGCAGCCCTTGAAATAGGTTTCCCTGGAGATCTTTGGTGGGGATGAGAGAAGGATAAACAAAGTCTGGCAGTGGTAGGACCTGGAGAAGTGGGAGCAGGCCCGCTCTCTGGGATGGACCAAGCTGCAGCACAGAAGGACAGGAGGTGCTGCAGGGCTGGGATGCAACAGTCCAAACCCTATTACCAAGGCTGAGTTTTATCATCTTTGACTGTATCCTGTGGCAGGATGGGGAGCCATCAGCCTGGCTTGAGGAAGAGGCAAGTAGTGTGGGGAAGTTGTGGCATCTGGACAGCTGGCTTGCACTGAGACCTGCAGCCTGAGTTCCTCCTGCCCAGGCCTCTTCAGATAATCCCAGCCTGGCATCAGTACCATAATTTACCAAGGCTGGTTTGGGCATGTGTGCCACTGCTTCACCCATGCCAGGGCCTTCCTGGTACTGGGGGAAGCATGTGGGGGTTTCTCAGTGTTAGGAGTGGTGGTGTGTTTCCTGCAGAGGATGGGTACTCACATCCACCCCAGCATGAGGTAACAGTGGGGACATGGTCCTCCATGGGGTGGTTGAGGTTCAGCTGTGCTTTCCTTGACTGGGATACCCTCAGGTGGTGTGTTCTTCATCCAGGAGAGCTTCGTGCTGCAGCACGTGGCTGCCTTGTGTGAGTGGATGTTCATCATTGATGTTCTGGTGTTCTACGGCACGTTCACCTTTGAGTTTGGGGCCATCTCCACAGACACCTTCCTGGTCCTGCTGAAAGCCAGCCGGGCCCCCAAAAGTTACAAAGGCGAGAGCAGCCTGTCCAGCACAGCCCACATCCACAGCCATGTGGAGGGCCTGGCTATGGCCTGACCCCCACAGGAGGCAGCCCACAGTGGAGATCCCAACTTGAGCTCTGACGGTGACTCCCCACCTTGAATGTCTCTGAATCCCCAGCTGCCTTGTGTGTTTGTGTGCGTGTGTTTGTGTGTGTGTATGTTTGTGTGTGTGTGTGTGTGTGTTTGTGTGTGTGTGTGTGTGTTTGTGTGTGTTTGTGTGTGTGTGTTTGTGTGCGTGTGTGTGTTTGTGTATGTTTGTGTGTGTGTTTGTGTGTGTTTGTGTGCGTGTGTTTGTGTGTGTTTGTGTGTGTGTGTGTGTTTGTGTGCGTGTGTGTGCGTGTGTGTGTGTTTGTGTGTGTTTGTGTGTGTGTTTGTGTGTGTTTGTGTGTGTGTGTTTGTGTGTTTGTGTGTGTGTGTGTGTTTGTGTGCGTGTGTGTGTTTGTGTTTGTGTGTGTGCGTGTGTGCGTGTGTGTGTGTGTTTGTGTGTGTTTGTGTGTGTGTGTTTGTGTGTTTGTGTGTGTGTGTGTGTGTTTGTGTGCGTGTGTGTGTTTGTGTTTGTGTGTGTTTGTGTGTGTGTGTTTGTGTGTTTGTGTGTGTGTGTGTGTGTTTGTGTGCGTGTGTGTGTTTGTGTGTGTGTGTGTGTTTGTGTGCGTGTGTGTGTTTGTGTTTGTGTGTGTGTGTGTGTGCGTGTGTGCGTGTGTGTGTGTGTTTGTGTGTGTTTGTGTGTGTGTGTTTGTGTGTTTGTGTGTGTGTGTGTGTGTTTGTGTGCGTGTGTGCGTGTGTGTGTGTGTTTGTGTGTGTTTGTGTGTGTGTGTTTGTGTGTTTGTGTGTGTGTGTGTGTGTTTGTGTGCGTGTGCGTGTGTGTGTTTGTGTGTGTGTGTGTGTGTGTTTGTGTGTTTGTGTGTGTGTTTGTGTGTGTGTGTTTGTGTGTGTGTTTGTGTGTGTGTGTGTTTGTGTGTGTTTGTGTGTGTGTGTGTGTGTGTGTTTGTGCACGTGGGCCTGTGGTGCCCTCCACTCTCAGCAGGAGCTGTGTCCAGCGCTCCTCTGGCAGCTGCTGTGCCTGCAAGAACTGTCCCCTCCCTGCACACAGGGTTTGGTGTCACTGCTGGGGTGTGGGGATGCCAACCTGGTGCTATCAACAGAGCCAGGATCTGCCCCAGAGCCTCTGGGGTAGCCTGGTCTGAGTCAAGGGCTGCTGAAGGCAATCATACAGAGGCTTCCTCCTATAAGGGATGTGGGGGAACAGGGGGCTCACTCTCCCTTCGCCACATGAGCCTAGTGTGCTGGAAGGGGAGATCTCTGTTCTTCCCTCCTCCACAGGGGTAAGGTTCAGCTGAGAAAGCCTTCCAGCTGGCTACTGTGACCATCAGAGCAGCCAAAATTTCCGAGTGCCTTTTCCCTTCCTTGGGAAGTGACTGCGCTGCCAGTCTGTCTGCAACCCCAGTGAGGATGGCAGCAGGGCTTCTCTCCCTGTCTGCCTTCCCAGGTGAGGGTGGTGTCTCACTCTGCTGCAGGATGACACCAGCAGTCCCGGCTGGACTGTGCTGACCCCCCAGCACCAGGGCTTTCACTGCTCAGCGCCTTCCATGCCTTCAGTCAGTGACTTTCCCCACGTTTTTTCAGCTTTGAGAATTGCTGAGGCAGGTTTCACCTCCTGGGTCACAGCATTCCCGTGCTCCCAGCCAGTTTGGGAAATGAGTCTCTGAATTTACCATCATACAGGGGATGTCCTGCAGGCACTGTGCCTGCAGAGCAGTGGACTTCCCCTCTGTGCCGCTGCCAGCTGAAGCTGTCCCAGGGAGCGCAATCATGGAAAGGGAAAGCGCTTCTGTAGGAACAGAGGAAGTGTGTCCCGCATTCTTCTGGGACTCCCAAATCCGTCCTGGGGTGCCTTGGCCGGTGCCTGCCTGGCAGGACCCCATCCTGCTCAGCTGCAGCATCCTTGGGCAGGGGGTTGGGGTGTCAAGGGGTCTGAGTGTTCTGTGTGTGTGTGTGTGTGTATGTATAGATCTACAAATATATATATATATACATACATATATATAAAATCCCCTTGTCCCTGGAGAGGGGCATTTACTGCTGCTGCTGCTGCTGCTGTGTGCATTGATCGAGTTGGGTGTTCCTATTTGCCCACCTTTTCCAAACCGGCCTGTAAATCCACCAGTATATGTAGTTCAAAGAGCATTTCTGACTTTTGTATCTAATATATTTTTTAAAAAGTATATATATAAAGACAACAGTGAATTTACAATAATAAAAGTGAAAATCAGCCATGGGTGAGGCACATGGTCCTTCCCCGCCGGGGTAGCAGCTGCCTTTGGGAATGGGGTGAAGGGTCCTGTCCTCCCCTCGGGGGACAGCCAGGAGCCCAGGGCTCGGTTCCCTGGCCCGAGTGCCGGGCAGGTGGGGGATAGGCGGTGTCGCCGGGATGCAGCAGCCTGGAGTTGCCCGTCCCTTCGGGGGTGCCCCGGCCCGCCCTCCCTCTGTCTCCGCCGGGCGGAGCCGGGCCCGGGAAGCCCCGGGAGGCGGAGCCGGGTCGGGACTTTCCCGGCACCGCGGCCGGGGCGCGGCGGCCGGCCTGAGGCTGGGATGAAGGTAAGCGGCCGGGCCGGGGTGGGGTTCCTCGGGGGTGCCGGGGGGATGCGCCCGGGCAGGGCGGGCAGGGCTGTCCGCGCCGGCGGGAGAGCGGTTCCCAGGGAAAGGGAGCTGAGCGGTGCAGAGGTTTAAAGCTGCTGTGCCTGGGCTGCCCGTCCCAGCGGAAGGGTCCTGGGCTCCCTCTCGCTCCAGCAGCCATGCCGGTCCCTGGTTGCCTCTGGGTCGGCCATGGGGCCAGCTGGGGTAGGGGATGTTGGGAAGATCCAGGCTGGAGAGACAGTTGGTCTCTTGGAGGGGAGAGGAGACAGTAGGTCCCAGCGCTGGCGCTTATACCCTTTTCCCTGCCGGTGGGGAAGTTCCTTATTTCCTATGTTGCCAGTGGGTTCTGCGCCATCCTGCAGCTCTCCTTCTTGCATGCTGAGCCCTGTCTGCGCTGGGGCAGGGCTGGCTTGCTGCCCACTCCGAGGGGAACAGATCCGTGCCTGCAGGCTCGGCAAGCTCTAGCCCAAATGGAGCCGTGAGCACCAACACGGTAGTGGCACTGTGGGCAGAGTGGAAACTGGAGAGAGTGAGACACCAAACGCCGGGCTGACGCTGGGAGGGGTTCTCTGAGGGCATACAGCTGGATTAATAGTTCATAACACAACAGCAAAGGAGCTAATTTACAGGCCCTTAGAGGAGAAAACCAGAAGATAAGTGGGTGGCTGGTGTTTGCCAAAACCACCTTGACAGCCACAATGGGAGTAAAGGCATTTTATGCAGAGATATACAAATGGCTTCAGTGCTCAAAGGTAGGCTTTCAGGAGGGGAAAGCTTGGACAGCTTTCAGGGAGAGGGGATTTCTCTCTGCCATACTTGCTGGTCAAGGACTTGATTTCCAGGAGTCACTGTGAACACCATATGAGAGAGACCCAGCAGCCTCTTGCCAGTAGCTGTTGGGACTCCAGGGATGGAGCAGAGCACAGGATTAGTGCAGAAAGCAAGGCCAAGTATTTAGAGCCGTTGTTTGCAGGTGTTAGCAGACCTCAGGGAAATAAAAATGTGAAGGGAAGAGTATGTTAGAGGAGCAGCCAGCGGAGTGGCTAGTGCAGTTCAGATCAGGGCTGCACTTGTGCACTTGTGCTGCCTCCTTCATTTCTGGAGCACCCTTTCCCATGGCTACTAAACACTCCTGCTTCAGATAGGCTGATGTGTATGTTTCCCTCCTGCCTGCAGGGCATCAGCTCTGCAAGTCAGCCGACTGTCATGAGAGGAAAGAAAATAGCACCTGCATTACTAGGTCACGTTCAAGGAGCTGCAGGCATGGAAGAATGGCTTTAACTCGAACTGCTTGCCAAAGGCTGCCCCTTAATTGAAGCAGTCTGGCTGGCACAGGGAGGCTGTGCCGTCTGGCAGTGCTGCACTCTGGGGCAGGGAGCTGGTGCTGCTCCGGGCAGTGCCTTGCAGCTGGGTTGCTGCTCTTTTCCCCCATTCCCAACAATGCCCAGAGAATCCTTCCTGAACCCTAGGAATGTGTGAAGATGGGGAGGAATTAGCCAAGCAAAAAGGGTCTGCAGTTCAAGCCCATGATCCAAGTCAGATGTGTTGGGTAACATAGAGCAGGGAATGCTACTGATGAAGGAAGGAGAGATGGGTTCCCTTCTGGGACGTGTGGGGGATAAAAGCTGCGTGTACTACACTCCTGGGGGAAACCCTGGGGAGAGAAAGTCCTGGGGACCAGAGAGGCATGCTGCTTGGCACAGGAGGCAGGAATTTACCTTGAGAGCAGGTCTGAGGTTGCCTGAGGTTGCTTTTCTAGGAATAAAGAAGCAGGTGGTGACACCATCTCTGCTCAGCAAGCAAGGTGGGCTTCCTCCAGCACACACTGCACAAGCGTGTAGGGCTATGGCCGGCAACCTCCAGAGAGAACCAGAGCTGTGTGGGATGGGGAGATGAAGGCACGACTCCATGACATTCCCTAGTCATGCTGTTTGTTGCAACAAGTGGAGGTGTCCTAGGCAGCAGTGAGTGAGCTGTGAAAACCCCTCAAGAGGAGACGGAGCTGATGCCACTGGAGAGGGGGAGCTGTGCTATTCAAGGGGCACAGTCTGTTCTTACCCAGCAGCTTCAGGCCTAGGCTCCCCCACCAGGCTCAGCGGGTAGGGTTCAAACTGGCTGTTCCCAGCACACTGAAGAAGGATGTTTGTCCCTTTGTTCATTTCTCTGGAAAATCTGTGCCAGCAGATAGGGTGGCTGGCTGCTGGTGGCAGGCTGAAGCCGTCCAGGTGGAGTGACCGGTGGGATGCCAACAGCAGGCAGTGTGTGCTGCTTCCCACAGGCCAGCAGGGGCTTGTGTCCATGTTCCTAGGCCTTCGGAAGCCCCTGCAGAATGGCAGGAGGAAAGTCCCCACCTCATTTTGCAGTGCTGGATCTCCACCTTCCTTGCACCATCCCCTGCACTTGCAGGTCCCACAGACACCACATCCCAGGCTGCATGGCTGCCTGCGATGTCCCTCTGGGCTCAGGGACAGGCTAACCGGGAAAAACCTCAGGCTTGGGGTCACAGGACAGCCCCTTTGGAAGACTTGAGTGGCTGAAAAATGTCCTTGAAAAGGCTCTGTTCAGCTTCTGAAGAATATGAGTCACACACGGATTGAACAATCCCCTTCCTTCCCCTCTTCTCCCACACACTCAAAATCCCCTGAGTGGGACCTGTAGCAACCACTGATTCAGAAATTCATGGTATGAGGGCACTGTGGAGTCAGATACGGTTTTTTTTTTTTCTTTTCATTGGTTAGTGAGAAGAAATGTGGAGCGTGCCCGTAGGCTCTCCCCTGATCCTGCCCCATTGCTAGAAGTCGCCGGTGGTTTTCTGAGGTCAGGCAGACCTTGACCCCAGCAGAACTCCTGTCTGTGGTACTGACAGTCCCTGTGGCGATGCTGGGGCTGGACGGGTTTCTGAGACCAACCTCTTCCTCCCCGGTGAGTAGGAGGATGTGAGCGTTGTGGGCGGCAGGGAAGGCCCCCTGCCTCTGGCGGTGCCTTGCTGGGGTCGGCGGGAAGCATCCAGTGCTGAGTGCTGGGGCGGTGGGAGATGCTCCCACAGGGAGCTCTGGGGCTGCCGCTTCCACTTTGAAGCCAGTGGGAAGGAGGCAATGGGAACACGGATAGCGAATGCCTGTCTCAGGCCACCTCCGCGGGAAGGATGCCGGAGCTGCTGTGTAAGTTGAAATGGGGGAGAGGGAAAGCACCCCTTTGGGTGCCTGGCATGGGGCTGCAGACTCTGCTTCGGTCTGCAGAGTCCTGGAGAGATTCCCCTGGCCAGGGGGGAGCCAGTGGGCTTGGGGACAGCACTTTGGGGCGACTCCTTGTTTGAGTCCACAGCGGCTTGGAGGCGACATCCCTGTGCGGGGTGGGATGATGTGGGGTAGGGACCCTGGGGGACCCAGGGGCTGCTGCGGGGCTTTATGGCGCGGGCGGGTGGTTTCAGCCGTGCTGCACTGCAGGTCTTGCTGGGGAAGGGCTGATGCCAGCGCAGCGGGGACTGGCGCCCGTAGCGGGACAGGCGGCCGGGGACGGTGCGGGGCAAATCCCTCCCTGCTCCCGGAGGGAAAGTTCGGTACATCTGGCGCCACGGAGCTGCCAGGCAGCGCCCGGGCGAGAACGGCCGGGGGAGGCGAGCAGGAAGCGCTCCGGGATTTCCAGCCCGCGCGGGGCTCCGAGTCCAAAATTCCCAGGCGAGGAGGGGACAGCCCGCCCCATGACCCCGAGCGGCCGCCGGCGGGCGCAGGAGCAGCCGGGCCGAGCAGAGCCCCGCTCCGAGCCGTGCCGGGCCGAGCCCCGCGTCCCCAGTCCCGCGTCCCCAGTCCCGTGCCCCGGGCCGGCTCGGGCCGTGCCCCGGCCGTGGCGGGGCGGGGCGGGCCGGTGACGCGCGGGCCCGTCATTTCCCGGCTCGGCGGGGTTTCTAGGGACTTTCCGGAGCGGCGGTGCCTTCCTGCAGCCCCGCTCAATCCCCCTCTCCCCGCAGGCCGGCGGCCGGCCCCGCGCCGACATGGACGAGCAGTTCCAACCCGTGAGTGCGGTACGGATCGGATCGGATCGGCCCGGGGGGTGTCGCTGCCTGGTCCCCGCCTCGGAGCTGGGCAGGGAGCAGTGTCCGACCCCACGGGTGGGGTGGGAGGTGGGGGTCTGTGCCTGCTTCCGGGGTGGGAGGGTCTGTGTCAGCCTCCAGGGTGGGCACTGTGGGGTCTGCACCTGCCCACCTCTCTTCCCAGGGAGGGGCAGGGGATCTGTGCCTGCCCCGATGGGGGTCCGTGCCAGACTGCCATCACCTCCTCAGGATAGTTGGGGATTCCAGCCCCAACACACTCATCACACTCATCTTCCCTCCCATCACCTAGTGCCTGGATGGGATTGACTACGATGACTTCAGTTTTGGCTCCCACATGATGGAGCAGAAGGAGCCCCTGATGGAGACAGGTAAGGGCCCCTCTGGCAGTGCCCTTCGAGGGGTCCCCAGCTGCAGTGGAGTTTCCCGGCAGGTTGACTCACACCTCTTAGTTCCCAGAAGCACCACAGGCTTTGTCCTTACTGGCCCCACTGTGGGTTGGCTGGGAATCCCTGCTCTGTGCCACCAGGATGGGGCTTGTTCCCTCTGGCTCTTCTGCTCAGTCTACCAGGGACTGCCAGGTTGGGCTGTGACCTCCTGAGCATCCCTGCTCCCCAAGTGACAGAGCACCCTCTGGCCCTCCCCTCCTCTTCCTGCTGCTCTGACTGCTGTTCCCAGCTGGCCTGTGACAGCACAGGGGTTGAGGGCTCTGAGGACCCCCATGGGACAGACAGGGCTCACATCACCTTCAGTGCTGTCCCTGTATCTCCAGCATCCTCATTGAGAACATGCACTTTGGTTATCCCATGTTTCTCATTGGTACCTCTCCTTTCTGTCCTCCAGTGGAAGGTCCCTACCTTGTCATTATTGAGCAGCCAAAGCAGGTAAGGATGTCACCCAGGTAAACACAGGTGTAACTGTCACCTCCTGCTGTCATGGCATCAGGCTTTGGCCACCCTTGGCTGACCTCTCTTCGCCTCCACAGCGGGGTTTCCGGTTTCGGTATGGCTGTGAGGGCCCTTCCCATGGGGGGCTGCCAGGAGCATCCAGTGAGAAGGGGCGCAAGACCTATCCCACTGTCAAGGTGAGCGCTGCCATGGGGAGAGGATGGAGCAGTGTCTTCAGCCAGTATGCATGAGCATCAGGAGGGAGCCTCGAAGGAAGGACAGGAAATTCATAATAAGCTTTTATGTGTCTCCTGGTGCTGGAGGGAGGGGAGGAGAGGTGGCAGCCATGGGCAGGGACAACAGGGATTTGTAGAGAGTCCTTCAGGCTCCTAGCTTATTGTACCTGACCCCCATCTTTTTCCTCCCTGCAGATCTGTAACTACACAGGGATGGCCCGGATCGAGGTAGACCTGGTGACGCACAGTGACCCTCCCCGTGTGCATGCCCACAGCCTGGTGGGCAAGCAGTGCAACGAGGCTGGCAACTGTGTCACGGTTGTGGGACCCAAGGACATGACAGCTCAGTACGTGCAAGGAGGACACAGGGTGGCCTCTTGCCTATGTGAAGTGGCTGTGGGTGCTGTCTGCAGCTTCTGAGATGGGGAGAAGGATAGGGGTTAGTGCACCCTGGGGTTGTGTTTGCTGGCTGAGGTCAGGGGTGTGTCTAGATAAGTTCATGGTTACAGCTCTGTCCTCTGAGCATTTTGCCTTTCTCTGGGTTTTGACATATGCAGCTTATTTTGGGCTTCTGTCCTTGAGGTTGCAGCTCCCCAGCTTTGCAGATGACTTTTGAAGCCAGCCTGAGTCACAGGGTTATTCTGCAACTGCTGCCATTGCTCTTGCATATCCAGCCCTGGCTCAGCTCAGTCCCCTGTGCATCCCTCTGACCTTCAGTCCTCCTGGTCTTGTCTTTGATAGCCCTTTAGATTTGTCACCTGTGGGAGCCCAGAGTTCCTGGGGCTCCTTTCCTCTCTGCTGTGGTTACTCCTCTTCTGCCCCCCACACACTGAATCCCTGCTGCCCGAGTGGCACTGCTCTGTGCTCAGGTCCTTCCCAGCTGCAGGAGTATGTGCCCCTTTGGGCTTGCTGCTCCTGGCCTTGATGCTCCCAGCTCCTGGCAGGTTCCCTCTTCTTCAGGTTCAGCAACCTGGGTGTGCTCCATGTCACCAAAAAGAATATGATGGAGATCATGAAGGAAAAGCTGAAGCAGCAGAAGATGCGCAACAGGAACCATCTGCTGACGGGTGAGGGCAGCTTGGGGACTCAGTGGGCCTCGGCACCATGGGCTGACAGCTGGGGGCTGGGCTGAGCATGGGGCTGGGGTGGGTAGGAAGGGGACCTGGAGCACTGTCCCCCACACAGCCTGACGTTTGTCCCCCTACCCTGGCAGAAGTGGAGCTGCGGGAGATCGAGCTGGAGGCGAAGGAGCTGAAGAAGGTGATGGACCTGAGCATTGTGCGGTTGCGCTTCACTGCCTACCTCCGTGACAGCAGTGGGAACTTCACGCTGGCCCTCCAGCCTGTCATCTCGGACCCCATCCATGACAGCAGTGAGCATGGGGCCAGTCTGAGAAAGGGACGGGGCAGGCGGGGGTAAGGACTTCTGCACAGTGTCTCCCAACACGTCTTGCTTTGCAGAGTCCCCTGGAGCTTCCAACCTGAAGATCTCACGGATGGATAAGACAGCAGGCTCTGTGCGGGGAGGAGACGAAGTCTACTTGCTGTGTGATAAAGTTCAGAAAGGTAAAAGCCATTCTCTCCAGATTAAACCTTCTGGGGGGGCTGTGGCAGGAGAGATTTGGGTCCCCTGCGTGGTCAGGGGTCTGTGTCCCTGGAGCCTTTTTGGGATGAGGAGGCAGTGCCAGTGCCACTTCTCTCCCCAGATGACATTGAGGTGCGTTTCTATGAGGATGACGAGAACGGCTGGCAGGCCTTCGGGGACTTTTCTCCTACGGATGTGCACAAGCAGGTACAGGGGAGGTGGGGAGTGTCCTGCTCTGCTCTGAGGCACATGGATGCCCTGTGGGCTGAGGTAGCCCCAGCTCCAGGATGATCAGGACCTCATGTCCATCATGTCCTGCCTACAGTACGCCATTGTCTTCCGCACACCCCCCTACCACAAGCCCAAGATCGACCGTCCTGTCACCGTCTTCCTGCAGCTGAAGCGGAAGCGGGGAGGGGACGTGAGTGACTCCAAGCAGTTCACCTACTACCCAGTGGTGGAAGGTGAGCACCCCCCAGGCAGGCTGGCATGGGCCCTGCTGCTGGGGCCGCCCCTCACCCTGCTGCCCCTCTCTCCCCACAGATAAGGAAGAAGTGGAGAGGAAGCGCAAGAAAGTCCTGCCTCAGTTTCCTCAGCACTTTGGCGGTGGCTCGCACATGGGGGGGGCCGGTGGGGGGGCCGGGGGCTTTGGCTCTGGAGGAGGTGAGTGGGGCTGCTTCTTCCCCCTCCTCGCTCAGGTGGCTGAGGCTCCCTTCTGCTCACCCATCCTCTGCCTTGCCCTGCAGGTGGGAACCTCAGCTTCCCATACTCCCCTGGGCTGACCTACAACAGCATCTACTCACCCGGCCCCCACCCAGTGGGGAGCTACCAGGGGGGTATGCAGATGAAGGGCCCCGAGGCAGAGGGGCCTGGGAGCGACAGGCAGGCACCTGCAGAAGAGAGCACATACTGCAAGGAGCTGCAAAAGCACGGTAGGAGGGGCTGAGCTTGAGGGAGGGCTGGGGGACATCGCTCAGGAGAGGAGGCATGGATTTAGGACCTTTCGGGGTTGTGCGCTGCTCTCCACACCTGGTGGATGCAGAAGGGTGGATGAGGCTGCTGCTCCTGGAGGTGACATCCTGCTTTGCCCCCAGCCCAGCTGTGCCAGCTGTGGATGCTGGCACTAGCCCGTCGCAATGCCCATGCCCTGCTCGACTACTCGGTTACCGCCGACCCCCGCATGCTGCTGGCAGTCCAGAGGCACCTGGCCGCATCACAGGATGAGAACGGAGACACGTGAGCACACGAGGGGTTTGAAGGGAGAGCATGGGAGTCTTGTTGTCTGTCAGAGCCATTATGGGGGCTCTGGGGGTGGCAGGGAGTATGTGGAGAAGCATGGAGCTGAGCTAGGGGTCATTCCACTCTCTCTACAGGCCTTTGCACCTCGCTATTATCCATGAACAGACAGCTGTGATCAAGCAGCTGATCGATGTAATTGTTAGCATCCCCAGCCAGCAGATCATCAACATCTCCAATAACCTGCAACAGGTATATGTTTTTCAGAGCAGCCAGTTCTCCTCTACCTGGGAGTAGTTCCTCACTCCTGTTTTCCAGCCCTGGGGGCTCCTGTAGCTGCTCCTGCTGAGGGGAGGCTGCAGATCTGAACAAGTTGCAGCTACTGGAAAGAATGGTGGTGCAGTGCTTGGCTTCTCTTGTGAGCACTGCTGAGGATGTGCTGCTGTCCCGCAGACGCCGCTGCATCTGGCAGTCATCACCAAGCAGCCCCAAGTGGTCCAGCTCCTGCTGCAAGCCCGCGCTGACCCAACCTTGTTGGACCGCTATGGCAATTCTCTACTGCACCTGGCACTCCAGGCTGGCGATGAAGAGATGCTGAGGACACTGCTGGCTCACCTGGGCTCGGCTTCCCCTTATCTGCTCCGCCTGCCCAATTTCCATGGTGAGTGGGGCTCGGGGATGATGGCCAGGATGCCAGTGGGTCCTGGGGCCTGGCCAGAAGGGCTTGGCCGTTGACCATCATGGGCTTGGCCAGAAGGCTGCTGAGCCTATCCCCATCTTGGCAGGCCTCCTGCCTGTGCATTTGGCTGTGAAGGCA
This sequence comes from Coloeus monedula, assembly GCF_965178545.1. NCBI lineage: Eukaryota > Metazoa > Chordata > Aves > Passeriformes > Corvidae > Coloeus > Coloeus monedula. The sequence goes on from NC_138788.1 coordinate 19,210,813, forward strand.
AAGAGTTTGGCTTGCCTGGACCTGCTGGTCAGGACGGGAGCAGATGTGAATGCAGTGGAGAGGCAAAGCGGGAGGACCCCCCTGCACCTGGCTGTGGAGATGGAGAACCTGAACATGGCCACCCACCTGGTGAAGAAGGTATGGGGTGGCTGGTGTAGTGGTAGCTATAGGGATGGCAAGCAGCCTCCTAGAGGCTGCTGTCAGAAGTGGGGGCTCCTCTGAGGCCTTGGGGTGATGGTGTAGGAGGAGCAGTGCCCAGGCAGCCCATCCTCATGGCTTCACACCTTTCTTAGCTGGGAGCAGACGTCAACAGCCGGACTTTCTCTGGGAACACACCCCTGCACCTGGCTGCTGGCCTGGGCTCCCCCACCCTCACCAAACTGCTCCTTAAAGCGGGTAAGGCACTGCCCTTCCTCCTTTCCCTTCCCTCCCCATAGCCCTGGCTGCCTGTGCTAGGTGGTGGCAGGCACAAGGTCAGACCGCTGGGCCAGGCTCATGCCACCCTTTCCTGACAGGGGCAGATGTTTTGTGTGAGAATGACGAGCCCATGAGCCTATCCTCATCGGAGGCCAGCAGCGACACAGACACTGACCCCGAGGAGCAGGAGCTAGCAATGGATCTGGGGGAGCCAGCCCCAGCTGCAGAGCATAGCACCAACCCCAAGCTCCTCACACAGGGGCACTGGCAGGCAGGGCACAGGCAGCGCCGCTGCCACACGTCCCTGGACCTGACTCGGAGCCAAAAGGTGTGTGGCACAGCGGGACAGACTCGCTGGGAGTGTTTCTGTGCAGGCCACAGCATGGATGGGGCGGAGTTCCAGGAAATGCTTCCTTGAGGATGCCTGCGCTCCTCCGTGTCCTGCAGAGACCCATGGTGTGAGGAGGTGATGGGGGATCTGGGCAGTGCTTTGGAGGATGCTGACATCCATGTCTGTCTGCAGGTGCGGGAGATTCTGCTGCAGGCCTCCCAGCAGGGGCCGGAGGCAGAACTGCCCACTGCCCCCCAGCCAGGTGAGCAGCCCCTTTCCCCCCTGTTTAAAAGCACCATACCCAGGCAGGGTGACACCCTCCTGGCAGCAAGGATGGGCAGCCTGTGATGGGGGCACCTCTCTCACACAGGGAAGGTCCTGTCGCTGGACAATGAGGCGCTGAAGGGACTGGAGCAACTGCTGAACCAGGACTGCAGTGGGTCAGACTGGATCGAGCTGGCCAAGCGCCTGGGGCTCTGCAGCCTCGTGGAGACCTACAAGGACACCCCCTCGCCCAGTGTCAGCCTCCTGCGCAGTTATGAGGTCAGTGCCTGGCTGGGGTGCCCCTGTCTCCCCTGCCTGTCTGGCGACAAGCCCTGCTCAATGCCCTCTCTCCACAGCTGGCCGGTGGCAGCCTGGGGGGATTGCTGGAGGCACTGGACTCTATGGGGCTCCACAACGCTGTGAGGATGCTCCACAAAACCGAGGCGCTGGAGAAGCTGCAAAGCACAGGTACAGAGTGAGGGCTGGGGCTGGGGGGCAGGGAGTGTCTCTGCTGCCCCCGTGTTGCCCCATCGCTAAGAGCACCCGGGGATTGCTTTGCAGAGCTGAAGGAAGACAGTGCCTACGGCAGTGAGTCGGTGGAGGAGGAGCAGGCGCCCACACTGGCCCTGAAGCCGGGGGGTGAGCTGCCCCCCAGCCAGCAGCCACAGGTGCACTGAGGAGCCAGCCAGCAGCCCCTGTGACCACACAGGGAGCTGCACTGCCCTCTGCCTTGCCCACACAAGTGCCTTCTGGACTTGGGGTCCGGCTGCCTGGACTCAGGGGGATGGGATGCAGCTGGCTCCTGCCCGTCTCTGCTTTTATTTAATGGTCCCTCTTCTGAATAAAAGGACACAGGTTCCATTAGTCTTTGCCCTCCCTCTCTCCAGCCCCAGCCATGAGCTGGTGGGCATTAACCCCCCTGAACCCTGCCTGGGTCTGGAAGTCTGGCACCAAGGAGACTGCTGCCAGCCCCTCCTCAGCATCCCTCTGTGCCAGGGCTGTCCCCAACCATGGGGAAGAAACCACAGCGCACCCAAGAAGTGAAGAGCGAGTTTTACTTCAGTAACTGAGAGAAGAAGCTGTACAAAGGTTTGTTTTCCCCCCCACCCCCCAAGCCACCTGGGGCAAGGGTGGATTTTTTTTTTTTTTTGCAATAGACTCAAAAGAGCAGAATAAAAAGTTTTGACACATTCGCAAAGTCAGTGCTGAAACCAGCCAGGTCCCAGGCGGCTGAGAACTGCGTGTGTGCCAGCCCCTGGTCACAGCCCTTCACTGTGCCCGGATCCCGTTCTGGACGATCCTGCAGCCGTGCTCCATCACTTGCCCCTTGCTCTGGACAAGCATCTGTCAGCCCACTCTGGAGTGGTGGGGGCTGCCCCAGCCTGCCCCTCACCTTGGCAAGGAGGGCGCCTGTGGCTGAGGAAGGGGCTGCACCACTGCTGCTGCAGCAAGGGGACTGCAGCACTGCAGACCAGGCTTTGCTGGCAGCTTCCACGGCCCCAGGCATGTGTTGTAAAAGAGGTGTGGAAAAAAAACTGGCTCCAGCCTGTGCTGGAGCCATAGGGCAGGGGGAGCCCCATACCAGCCCTGGCTCCAGGGCTCACCGCCTTATGGGGAGTACTTACGCACTGCTGCCCACCATGCCCTGGGTACGATGCTCACACCCAGGTGCTGCAAACAGGGCCAGTCTCAGGCTGCCAGCAGTGGGGGTGGAAAATGAGGGTGCATCAGCCTCCCGTGCAGCCACACGTGCAGCAATGGGTGTTGCCATCCCAAGGCTGGCTCCTTGGTGCTGGCAGCCACAGGGCTGCCTCCCCGAAGGGTTGCTGGTGCTGAAGTGGAGCTGGGGAGCAGGCAGCAGCAGTACACACAGTAGCCCACACTCAGCTTGCTGCAGGGTGGGGGTGTGGGGAGCTGGATCTCCCAAGTCCTTTTAAAAATCTTTTCCCCCAGAGTGCAGTGCTTACAAGATATGGCTGGGTTTGTGGTTTTGTTTTTTTTTAAACAGTTCCCAAAAAGCATCAAAAGTAGCCCCCAAAAAAACCTCCCTAGTGGTCAGCTCGATCTGGTACTAAAAAGTGCAAAACTGTATCACAAAAACTGTTCAAAAGTTGTAAGAAAGCGAGGAGGGTGCAGAGGTGATTGAGGTGGCAGGGAGGGGACCAGGTGCTGTTTCCCCAGTTTCCCTGACCACCAGCCCCAGGAGAGGGGACAGTGTAGGGCTGGCCCCCTCCCATCTACCTCCATGGCACGATGGAGCTGGACAAGCGGCCGCTGGCTATTTTTTGCTGCGTCTTTTGGTTGTTTTTTTTTTTTTAAACCATTGAAGAATGGAGCCCAGCGGGTAGGTTTCAGTTGCTCCCTCTCCCTGGGGCAGCAAGAGTAGGTCCTGCAGCCAAGTGCAGGACAAGGAGGGGCAGGAACAAGTCTGATAGGGCCAGGCAGCTCCTGCAGGCAAGGACTGGGGACCGTCCTGCTCTGCCACTGTCTCCAGCGGAGGGGCCATGGCTCTGCATGGCTGGTGCTGACGGCTGCAGAAGGGCTGTCACCCCCTCCAGCTCGTGCCGCAGACAGACGGACACATGCAGGGTCTCAGCAGGCACACGGCCTCCACCCCCGTGCTGGGGGGACAGGAACAGAGCTGCAGTGCAGGCAGCTGAGGCCCCTCACTTACGACTTCTGGGGGTGGCCGGGGGGCTGGCGGCCAGCGCGCTCTGAGATGTTGCGCTTCACCTTGGTTGTGCTGGAGGGCTCTGCGTTGAGCGAGGGACTGGAGCGGGACTTTTTCAGGCCATCGTCCTCCCCACCCGCTGTGTCCAAGAGGGTGGACTCAAATGCTGCCAGGTCCTCAGAGCCAGCCTTCAGCTTGGCCCGCAGCAGCATGGCATAGGTGCCATAGCGGGATTTCTGGGGAGCACAGTGCAGCAGAGAGAGAGGTTGGCAAGCTGGGTACTGTCCTATGGCCAGCATCCCTGCGGGGATGGGGGGATGCTCATGGTCCCTCCAACCCAGCCAGCATCCCAGGGCAGAGGAATACTTGTGGTCTTAGACCACGGCAGTGGCAGTGTAACTCAGCTGATGGGATGGGTTGGGCCCCTCACTGAGGATGGCCAAACAGGTAGGGGCAGAGGGCCTGAGGGTAGAGGGGGGCATCTTCCAGCTCACCTCAAATTCCAGGTACTCTTCCTTCTGCTTTAGCTCCTCGTACTCCTTGCCTTTCACCTTCTTCTCAGGCAGTGAGGAACGATGCTCCAGTAGCTCTGCTGACATTGTCTTGAACTTGGTCTCATGGTTCTTCACCTGTTCCTCCTGGGAAAGGGTGGCACTATGTCAGTGCCCTGCTCTGTCCCCCTGGTAACGTGAGCTGGCTGGGCACAGAACAGGTTTTTCCCCTTCTAGGAGCAGCCAGGATCTCAGCTTCTGCTCCCAGGTTTGATTTTTGTTTTTTTAAATGGCAGGCAAAGTCACAGGCTTTTGGGGGGAATCTGCTCTCACCTCATAGCAGGACTGACTGCAGTCTTAAAGCAGAAAAATTTAATCCCTCTCAAACTAGGCTGGTGGTTTTTTAAATCCTTTCTGCTCTATGAATAACTGCCCTGGTATGCATGAGTGCCAGCTAATCCCCCCAGCTGGTTGCCTTTCAAGGTCCCTCGCAGGACCTTGCAAGTCATGATGTGGAACCACTCCATGGTTGGACCATCACCTGAGTCCAGCCCCACTGCCAGGAACAAGACCTCACTGTCTGCCCCCAATCTCAGTACCCCTTTTCTTTGTCTCCCCCTTGGCCCTTCACCTCACTGGGGAGGCAGCTAGGTGCATGGCACCACATAGATCCCTCTATAGGGGAAAGTGCCACTGGCAGATCCAGGGGTTTGTCCCAGGCTCACCATTGCCCCCACACCGTGGCCCACCTGAGACAGCCTGGTGCAGGAGCTGGGCAGCAGCGGGCGGCTGAACTTCTTCTGGGAGCCGATGGCTGCGGGGAAGGGGGGTGCAGAGAACATGGCTGCCACCACGTTGATGCGTGTGATCCACGAGTGCATCTGTTCAGGGTTCCTGAGAAAAAAGGCCAAAATACAGATGGGCTATCTGTGTCAAAGACAGAGGGATCTGCTCTGCAGACAAAGTCTGAGTCCCCCAGGCCTGGCCCTGGCCAGCCATGGCATCTGGGACTCTACCCACAGCTAACCTGAGCCCAGCAGGGTAGGAAAAAGAGGAGCTGGGCAAAGCTCAGCACTGACACCAGGTCCCTCTCCTTCCAGAAAGGGCCAGGACAGGAGAGAGCAAGGTGGCCCTAAGCCCCATCCCACTCTACATTCAAGTCAGGGGAGTCCCTGTGCCCTGGCGTGGGGCCCAGCCAGGGATCCTGAAGGACTCACTGTGCTTGGAAAAGGAAGACCCTCCAGTCAGCTGTCCTGAGGTAGAAGACATTGGGTCGCTTGCTGTAGTCAGATGCCCGCGTGGCAAGTGAATGGTGGATGCTAATAGCATTCTTCAGTTCTTCTTCTGCCAGCGCCTTCCCTGGCTTATACTCCTCCTGCAAATCATGGGGTGTTTCAGAGCCAGCTCAGGAATGCACCCCACCATGAGTCAGCTCTATGAGGTTTCAGGAACTGCAGACTAGTGCTGGCTGTGGCAGGGCTTGGAGCTTACCCTCCACCAGGCAGCTGCAGACTCTGCTTCCAGCTCATGCTACACCCCTGGAGAGAGGCTGCACAACCTAGGTGCATTGGCTTGGCAACAGCACAGGGGCTGTTCCCCACTGCCCCCAGTTCCCTGTGTGTGTGCCTGCAGGGAACTGGATGTGCAGCCCAATGCCCCACTCAGGGCAAAGACCCTGATGCCCTTCTTCCCAGCCAGGCCCCCTGCATGCAGAGCTCTCAGTTAGTAGTGCCTTTCACTGCCCAGGCTGTACCCAAGCACCCTGGAAAAAGGAATGCCACCAGGTCCCCAAGCAGCTGCTCAGGCATGCAGGGTGCTGAGTCTACTTAAGCCAGGCTTTGCAGTGCTGTGTGCTGCAGCCCCTCTCTCACTGCTGTGGAGACTGCTGTGACCCACCCTCTGGACTGGGGACAATCCCTCTCCTTGGTGTGGACGTGGGCGGCCCTGCTGCCTACCTTCTGCAGGTAGAGAATCATCCCCTTCAGGATGGCGTGGAAGGGCTTCCAGCCGCGCTTCCCTCGGGGTGCTGCCGAGGAGGAGAGAGCAGCTCAGACATCAGCCTCAGAATTGAGCGGGGGTAAAAGCCACCCCCCCACCCTCCTCCAGCCAGCCCTGCCACAATGCACGTCACCCCACCCCCGGGACGGGCAGCACGCCAGGACTGTCCCTGCGCACCTGAGCCCATGCAGGCCGCGTGGCTGGCAGATGGTGCTGCTGGCAGGGGGGCCGCTGCCGCCTCCCGGGGCCAGCGCCGTGCTGCGCTCCCCCTGCGCTCCCCGCCTCGCTGCCTGTGCTCGGCTTCACCGCTGCCTCCACGCCCGGGCATGGGGACAAGGCGGTGCTGCCTGCCAGGTAATGCTGGCTTTGAAGGGCGGCTGCATCTAATCAGATCTAGGCAGCATTAGATGGCCAGGGCTTAGGAGGGATTTTATGGGGAATACGGTGAACATGCCTGGCAGTGCCCAACCAGCTGCAGCCTGCTGTGAGCCTTGTCTATCACACCACAGGACACCTTCCTTCATCCACACAATCCTGTGGCAGGGGTGCAACAGGAGACCCCACCCCATCACCCTGCCTGCCCCTTTCCCAGTGCTGTGGGCAGGGGCTTCACTTCCTGCCTGCTTGGCATCTGCCAAGCCCTGATGGTGCATGTGGATGGGCAGGGACGGGCCTTTCAGCTCCCCAGCCTGAGAGCTGAATTATGCCTGGCACAGCACTCATGCTGGAGGCTGGCATGATGCTACAGTTGGACATCACATAGTGACTCTTGCCCTGCTTCCCGTTCAAGAGTGCCCTCTTGCCCATGGCCTCCACAGGCACCTACTTTTCTTGCAGTCAGGATCAGCGTGGATCTTGCGGACTAACAGCCCATGCTTGTAAGTGGCAATGCTGGAGTCCTGGGAAAAGTCCAGAAAGGGGTTACTGCAGCTGCTGATGCGCTTGATGGACTTCGGGTTGGGATCTGCCAGCTCTGAGAGGGACTTTCTCAGCTCCTCCTCATCTCTGCCAATCAGATTTGGGTGGGGAAAGAGTTTGTTACCTTTCTGGGAAAAGCAAATACCAAGTTCCCCACTGGTCAGTGCCACTTTTAGGCCTGGCTTCTGAAAGGGAAGCCAGGAGCAGCAGGCCAGGATGAGCAGTCTTCCATCAGCACTGGTGAGCATCCCAAACCTAGCCATGCCCATGTGCCCCTGTCTCTCTAGACAGCCAAGGTGCTGCCTGGTTCCTTGAACGACAAGGCAGTGCGCTTTTACTGCTGATTCAGGGTGGGACCCCTGCCTGCCCCAGGGATTGAGGAGCCTTTTTTTGGGCAGGGGTGTGACAGATGCCAGCCAGGCTGATGAGCCAGAAGCGATGGAGGAGCAGTACCCCAGGGCTTGGCACTACCACAGCGCCCCAGTCCATGGCATACAGGCTCACTGCTGGTCCCCAACTGGTAGGAAGGAGGGTATAGAATGGAATGCCCCCACGAGGAGAGACGCAGGCTCTGGTCCCCACATTTTAAGGGTGGCAGCCAGACTACAGGGCCCAGAGCCAGAGGCAAAGGGGTGCAGGGGGACTGTGGTGGGAAGGCATTGGGCAGTACCATCCAAGGGCAGCAGCAGGTGTGGGCAGAAGCAGGTGTGGGCTCCCACCGGGTCACAGCCCCTCACTATGGGCAGGCTGCACTGGTGCCGCTCCCCCCAGCCCGCAGGAAGATGTGGGAGCCCAGAGCTGCTGCCTCCCCGCTCCCTCAGCCGCTCGCTGCTAATTAAACCCCTCAGCATCTGCCGGCGTCTCCATGGCAGCGGTCGAGCGCATCGCTCAGCACTGGGTAGGACCGGGCTGATTAATCCCTGCAGCGCAGGCGCTGCCGCTCCTGCTGCTGGAGATGGCAGCTGTAGGTGAGGGTGCAGGCACCCTGTGGGGCCCTGGCACAGCCACAGCACCTCCAGAGGCTGTCTATTCCCACCCTGGGCACAGCCACCAAGGCACAAACACATGCCAAAGCTGCAAGAAACCGGCCTCAGGTGGCTTTCCCCCAGCATGCTGGAGAAGGGACCCCCATGGCAGTGCTGAGGGCAGCCAGGGGTACACTGCCTGCACCCCAGCCCAACCCAGCCCAAGCTCCCTCTCCTGCTCTCATCCTCACAGGGGCACCTGCCCTGCAGCATCATGGCTTGTGCAGCCTCTGGGGCTGGCTGGACTCACTGCCCACCCAGTGCCATACAGCAGCATCCCCTGCAGGGGTACTTACATGGCCCACTGCAGCTTCTCGTTCTTGATGGAGCCATACAGTGCCTGCAGAGAGAAGAGTGGGGGATCAGCAGGAGAGCGGTGCCAGGCTGGGGGTCTGCTCTGGGGAACAGAAGAGGCACGCCAGACTGGCTCAGGGACACCAGAGGTTAAGGTAACCTCATGTCAGTTCTGGTCCAGCCCTGTCCTGGCTAGGCTAGTCAGCTGACCTCGATTTAGGGGTACAGGCACCTTCTCCTGGGGACCACGGGACCTGCAAACCACCCCCCACCTCAAGGACAATGCAGGGGATGGCCCTGGCATTTTGCCCTCTCCTACCCTTTGTCTCTACCTGCCCATGACAGTGCCACAGTGTTAGCAGCATAATGGTGAGGCACACCTACCATTTCTCAGTGCTTGGAGAGCTGTTTCTCCCTATTCCAAGGTGTTCCAGACTGGTAAAAGTGGCAGCCTTCAGGAGGCCTGAGTCCAACGACAGCAAGCTTTTGGGACAGACTTCATTGGTGCATGCCTTCAACCCACTCAGTGGAACCTCAGCCTGCCCCACAGCCTCCAGAAGCTCCATGCCACAACAGACCACAGCCAACAACTTCACTGCAGTCAGCCACACACCCTGGGCTCATGGCAGCACCCAGCACTCCCCAGCAATGCATTGCTCCTGCAGGAGCACACTTTATGAGAGACTTCAGCACAGTGCTGGCCCTGCACTGGCAGAAACCCTGGCATGCTGTCCTTCATGAGACACTCAGAAGACCTTGTGGCTGGTCAAGGCAGGTGCTTGGAGTGGCTGTGGCCTGTCCCTACCCCCTCCCCAGCAACCCCAATACTTTTCCCTCCTTGGAGACCCAAACATCACCCATCTGAGCAAGGCAGGGTCTGCTGCCTGCATTTCTGCACAGGAACAAACTAAGCCTGCCTACAGCAGGATGCTTAAGGGCCCCGCTCCCAAGTGTTTGTCCGGTTTGAGCTGGGTGCAAGCCAGCAGTGCTCAGCACAGCTCTGTAGTCAGGGAGGCTCCAGAGAGGGTTTCAGCACAGTGCTCACAGAGGGCTTTGGAGCAAGATCTGGAAGGCATCATCCTTGGAGGAAAATAATCGAATCTTGCACAGGCTGTTCATGCAGCTGTCAACATCCATCACTGGGCCAGAGACTGCTGCTGAGAGATCTTGCTGGTGGCTGAGAAAGTACAGCTGGAGGCGTGCAGGGGCCTGGGAATGCTGGCCAGCAGACAGGCCCCAGCGACGTCTAGGGAAGGGACATTCATCACTCCCGAGAGGCGCAGCAGCCAGGATGGAGCAGGAACCCAGCTCTTTCCACACTTTCCCATCAGGGAAATGCTGGCATAGCACCAGCTTGTTTCTCAGAGGAAGGAAGGGATCGTCTCAATCTAGCAGGCAGAAAAGTTGGGTTCAGTTCTCTCCTGGGAAGACAGGAGACCTATAAAGGGGTAATAGCCTCAGAGCCTGAGAGAAGATTTGATCCCAGACCCATTAGTGCAGTCCCAGTGCCAGAGGGGCAGGATGCTAAGTTGTGAGCAGGAGATACCCACCAGCGGGCTGGCAGCAAGGCAGCCAGAGGAGCAAAGAGATTTAGAGAAGAATTTGTGAGGAAAAAGGCAATCCAGAGCCCTGCAGAACATAATCTGGGAGCAGAGCAGGGGGATAAGCAGGATCTCAGAGCAATGTAGATCATAAGGAGTCACCATGGGAAACAGAAGAGAAGGGATCTTAATCACTGCCGGGGATGCAGCTGAAAAATGCTGAGAACCAACAGATACAAAAAGGAGACTAAAAAAATGGCACATAGTGGCCACTGGAAATGGCCCAAAAGCACCTCAGAAAGAGCGGGCAGAATGGCACAGGTGGCTTGGCTTCCATCTGGCTCATTGGTGATACAGAGAAGTGTCAACTCCCTGCCCCAAGGCAGGGGGATGTGAGCCAGCTGAACAGGGATTTTGGAGGGCTGGAGAGAACCCCAGCCCCGTGCAGGGCTTGCGGGAGGATTGCTGCTAAATGCTGAGTGGATGAGCCGATAGCAGAAGATGCTTGAGGAGTAATTCAGGATGGCACAGTGTCGGATAACATCCTGGCAGAGTACTGTGTTACAAAAACCTGGGTCTGGGACTCCAGGCTGAACTGCCTTATGGCTTCAAAAGGCCCCAGCTGCCCTGCTACAAGCCCCAACAGCATCCCACCAAGCCCATTACCAGCAGGGGTGCCAAGTACCCCACCTCAGAGACAGGGAGCAGGGGCTGCTAAGCAATCCTGTGCAAGGGAACAGGGAGACTGTGGGATTGAGAGGGCAACACAAAGCTTTACATCTACACAAAACCTGCCAAAATTCTGCTTGGCTAAATACCAACCTCATCCAAGACCAATCTCAGGTACAAAGCTGGTGGACTCAGCCCAAGTCCTAGCCGAGAAGATGCATTCCAGCCACAAAGCTCACTCTGCTGTTCTGGTCCTGTAGCAGAACCACTGCCTGTTACTCCACAAAATTCTGGGCTTTTTGGTGCACAGATCGTTTCTGCTAGGGAAGCGCAGGTGACGCAGGTTCCTGAAGCCTAACTCACAACCACGTCAGCAGAGACCACAGACGCCAGATTGATCAGCAGGTCCCTCTCTCCAGACTCTCTTTGTTCCGTGGATTCATTTCCGCTGGGCCAAAAGGACAGCAACTCTTTGGCATCTCTGAGCTTGCAAGTACTACCCAAGAGAAAGCTGGGCACTGGCCACATGCCACTATGGATGATGACCCCAAGCATGGTTGGGGTTTTTTGCCATCGCTGGGTTATGAGCTCACTGTTGCAGCATGCCAGACCAGTCAGCCAGCTCTGCCCTAGACATGCGCAATGCTAAAGAGACCTAGGAATGTACTGTCCCAGTGGGATTTCTAACTGAATCAACATCTTTCTTTGGTGTTTTCCCTCCCAAAAGCAGGCTGAGAGGCTGTTCCTGAGTCCCGCTCTACCAAACAGTCTCAAGGACAGCAAAGGGGCGGCACTGGCAAGAGGCAGGTGGCTCTGATGTTCTAGCCCAGCCATAGGGCCAGCCGTGCTGGGGATAGCCTATGTAAGCAGGGCAGGGAGAAGACACCCCCATTAAGCTCCTCAGCTCAGACCAGACCAGAGGCAAGATCCAGTGATGGTCTGGGGAGCTGAGTAACAAGCTGGTCTGAATACAGCTTTGGCACAGGACTGTACTGAGGACTGTAGCCCAGTACTCAAGTAACAGATGAAGGTTAAGGCAGGAATTTGGGCACTTGGATGAGGGTTTTAACCCTTTCTGGAGTGCCTCTTCTATGCATCATAAGTCTTATGGACACATCCTCCTTCCAGTCTGCTAGTTCCTCTGCTAAACACCACAGTGCTCAGCTCTCCATGCAGCAAGATGCCATGTGCATATCAAGGCTCCCCTTCCTCTTGTGAGCCCTGTGACCAGCCATGGGTTCATGACATTCTTCAAGACAGACTTCACAGCCACCAAGCACCCTCCCTGCAGTCATTCTACCTCTCTCTGTGACTGACAGCATTTAAACATGAAAGCTCAATTGCTGGCTGTGCCCAACTTTTCCTTAGCAAAATATCTTCGCTACACCCAGCCACAAAGCTCTGTGAGGTTCCCCAGGCACACAGACCCTCCAGCTGCACAGATCTGAACAGTAGAGTCAGATCAGAGCTGTATGTTGGATGGAACTGTACCTGTCGGGTCCCTAATTCACCTCAGCAGCACCCCCCCGCATTTCCTGCCTGCCCAGCATGCACAACCCATGCTCAAGAACAACTCATCACCTGGCACACACCAGCCCTGCTGCATGCATCCCCGTGTCCCTCCCTCCCCCTGCTGCAGAGGGGCTCCTGTGTGCACACAGAGCAGAGTGACTTGAGGACAGACTTTTTTCCCCGTAAAATGGGCTGCCACGGGGACAATGTCCTGTGCATGACCTTCCACCCTGCTGCAGTCATGGGTGGCAGCAGGTGACAGCTACCCATCTTGGCCCCACACTTTTGACTCAGTAACACTGTAAGCTGCACCAACCTCTTTCAAAATATTTAAACTACTCCTTGCCCAGGCAACTATCTCCCCCAGGACAGCAGACCCTTCCCAGCGCAGCCCCACAGCGCGGGAAGCAGCGACCGAGCATCTCCCAACTGCATGTTTCCATCCGAGTGCGTCACAACTTAATGCTGCCCCCAGACCGTACTGCGCTATGACAGCACCGCGGCTTGGCACGGCCCCGATGGCCCCACCGGGCTGGTTTTAGCCACGGGGGCAGCCCAAGTAGCTCTGGGGTAACCCTGACTGCTCTGCCCCAGCTTGCCTGCGAGGAAGGGGCCGGTGTGGGCTCTTCTCCCGCTACTACACCGGAGGCAGGCACCCGACCGAGGCAGGACGCGCCCAGAGACAGCCTGTTCGCTTCTTCCCACCCAGGACCGATGCGCACCAGCCTAATATCTCCAAAACGGATGCCGGCTCACAGCGAGCAAGCTCTCGGCAATAAAAAGCCCGTTTTTGCCCAGGAAGCCACTCCTTCCTCTCTAACTCTGCTCGGCTGGGTGCCGGGGCTGCGGCGCTGCCCCTCCGCGTTGCCTTGCGGCTCTCCCCGACGCCCAGGTGGGTGCCAGTCTGCCCTGGCTGGGCTGACAGGGCACGGCGCAGCGCAACCCTTGGCAGAGAGCCCGCAGAGCTCGTCACTTATGCTAAGCCGTAGGGGCAGGTCCCAACGGTACGGCTCTGTCCTGGATTCCTCTCGCAGCGATGTTTTCGAGCAAGCACTGCTGCCAGACCACGGTAAGCGGCGCAATGTCACCCAGGTCTTGCCGCGCTCCCGCCACCTCCGTGATCGGGGTGGGATGGAGGGGGGAGAAATGCAGGACTGGGGACGGGGACCCTCGGGAGGAGGGGGCATGGTGGAGACCCGGCTCCGCAGAAAGCAGGAACGAGAGGGAGATGGAGGCTGACTGCTCCGTACCAGGGCTGAGGCTCTTGCAGCGAGCGACTGTCCGGGCATGTTCACCCACCCGTGTCCCCGCCAGGGCGCAGGGCGCTGCGCATTCCCCCACGGAATTCCCCCCGCTTCCCCGGCCCGCCGCTTACCGGCTTCTTCTTGCGGCGGCTCTGGATGCGGCTGACCACCAGGTCGGTGTAGAGCACCGGCTTGAGGGTCCGGGAGCGCTGGGGCCAGCCGTAGCAGAAGGTCTCCACGCCGCGGTAGTTGCGCCCGTAGCGCACCGAGCACATGGAGCGGGACCGCATGCGCCCCGCGCTGCTGTTGATGCTGTTGACGCCGATCATCCTGCCGGCGGGGGGCCGGCGGGGCGCCCGCGCAGAGCCCGGCGGACCGCACCGGACCTGCCCTGCCCTGCCCTGCCCGGCCCTGCCCTGCCGTGCCCGCTTCGCCGCCGCCGCCGCCGCCTGTTGAAGCGGGGCCGGGCCGGGCCGGGCTCGGCGGCGGCTCTCGACAGAGGCGGGGCTGCCCCGCCCCGCCCGCCGCAGCCAATGGCGACCCGCGGCGCCCGGCCGGGCTGAGCCGCGCCGAGGGGCCGGCGGTGGGCACCGCACCTGGGGGGACAGCATCCCTGACGCTGATGCCACACGAGTTGCCGGACCTGCCTCCGGTGCACCAGCTGGCCCTCCCTGCTTCCTTCCCGCGGAGAGTGGGAGCAGGTGGCTGCACCCTCCTGGGGGGGCCGCGGTGGTGACATCTCCTGAATTCCAGGGGCCAGGTGGCACCTCCACTCGGTTCCAGCTGGGCAGGCTTCAGAGCTGCTGCTGCAGCCCGGCCCACACCAGGGACCTACAAAGCCGGTAGGAGATGGGGCCAGTGGACACGTGCTCAGACTTCCCATCTTCAGTGTCCACCCCACACTTAAGCCTCTTGCCTGTCCCCCCTCCCAGGTCAGGCCAGAAACAGCAGTAGCTACAGTCACCCAGCTGCTTATGGGCAGGACAGAGATGCTTCAGGCAGTTGCTCCCGAAGAAGCAAAGAGCTCGGCATCCTTGCAGAAAGCACGAGGATCGATGTGTAATTTAGTTAGGCTTGACTGAGCAGGAGATGCAGCCGTGGAGAGGGGGAAATTTTCCACTCTGTCCTAACTGTTTGGCATAGTGATCATTTGGCACAACTTGTGAGGGAGGGGGCATGGATGCCTGGCACATCAGATGTACTGGGCTGCCCTTGAGGCCAAGGGAGCCATGGGAGACAGGGGCAGAGCAGCCTATCGCTCCCAGGGGAAACAGGCAAAAAAAAAAAAAAAATAGCCCGAGGGATTACACTGAGCAAGCGTTCCTGTGATTATAGCTCAGAGGTGGGAGCCAGGGCTTTCTTCCCACATTGCTAATCACTTACCCAGCACTCTGAGCGTCTGAGCCCTGCTGTTGTGCCTCCAAGCTGGAAGGTGGGGGCCCATCCTACCTTCCTCCCCCGAGGACCCGACTGCATTGTCAGGCTTAATTCATTAACATTTGTGACGTGCTCTGGGCTCCTAGGCTGGAAGGCAGCACAGATTTGGCTCACTCCTGCAATTGCTAAGCAGTGCTGGTGAGAAATGGGGCCCGATTTGGCCCTGCTGTCAGCCAGTGAAGCACAAGGTTAAGCTAAAAGGATAAGGAAGATGGGGATGAGCTAAGGCTCCACAAAGTGATCAATCATGTAAAGGTCAAATCCACACCTGAAATGTAGCAGACAATCAGCAACGCTGTGTGAAATCCCAGGGGACCTGGGCTGAAATCACACTGTCAAGAGAAAAGCAACATCTCAAGAGCTAACCAAAATATCACCAGCTCCAGGATGTCCTGCTTCTACCTCCTTCCTTGCTGCATGGATAGCTGCCTTCACATGGCCACAAGAGTTCAGCCTGCATTTGTGGGCATCTTTGGGAACGGCATTATATGGATTCTTATATCCCTGGCATGGCTCCATGCCTTATCAGGGGAACATCTCAGCTGGAGAGCTGGGCAGCCCTGCCTGTAGAGTATAGTTCTCCACAGGATCTTTCAGAGACAGAGGAAAGGGTTTCCAGCAGCAGTGCTGGTAAGGCAGCACTGCCTTAGTTCCAGCAGCGGTGCTGTGCAGGGCATAGTGAGGCACTGGCAGTGAGGGGGATGTGATGCTCAGCTGTGAAAGCTTTTCAAGTGTTTTCATTGCTTCTGCATAAAACTGGGACTGTTTACATGTATTATCTAGTAGCAGATAAAGTTCTCGTCTGACTCAAGCTGCCACATGCTCTCAGGCATCATGCTGCGTTTGTCTTGGGACTCCCTGCAGCCAGAGACAAGGGGAGTGCTCAGGCTCCCTGTGGGTCTATTCCCGATGCTGTCCTCCGAGTCACAGGGGATGGTGACCGTGTGCCCCTGCAGCCACCTAGGTCCTGCCCTACTGCCCCAGTTCCCTGGCAGCAACTGCTTTGGGTGAGAGCCACCTCCAGCCCTGAAGTCCCTGGGGTAGCAGCCTGTGCTATCTACCCAGGCAGGCTGGGAAGAGCCCCCAGGACCCTTCTTCTGTGGTGCCGGAGCTGCCCAAGACCCAGCCTTGAGCTTTGGGAAGCTCTTGTGAAGCCTGCCAGCCCTTCCCCTCCCCTTACCCTTAGGAAACGCGTGTGCTCCAGGAGCGCTAAAATTAGCCAGACAGCTGTGCGGCACGCTTGCACAGGAGGCTCAGTCCCCAGGCACAGCCTGCCTGCCAGGTCTGCCAAGGAGGAAGCATCCTGCCTGGGGTAACAGGGCTAATGCAGGTTGACACAGGGAGGGAAGCAGGAGAGCCTTTCCCCATTTGTCTGCCCCTGAGCCTGTGCAGGGACCAAAGCACCAAGCAGCCAAAAGCGGTGGGCAGAAGGGAAAGAGTGTCTTCTCTGGATGTGCTGGCTAAGGCTGCCCAGGAGAGGCACAAGTTCCCCTTGTCAGTCCTCTCCCCAGCACAAGCCAACAGCCCTTTCTCCATCTCACCTGCTCCAGAATCCCACGCCCTCTTGCACGGGCAGGGGGTTTCCGAAGCAGAGTGGTGCTTCAGGTGAGGAGCTGCAGCCTGCCCTGCCTGAGGTTCCTCACACTGTCTTTCACTCCCCCTCCCCAGCATGGCTCCTGTACAGAGGCGGCTGAAAAGCGGTGGTGGGAAGCACCACAGCTGCAGAGGGAACAGGCCATTTTTAGCAGAGCAGCCTCCCAGCTGCTGGGCTGCAGGCAGAGCTGTGCGGGGCTGTGCTGCAACACTGCAGCCTCCCTCCACTTCCTTACACCCAGCAAACGCCTTGGCCCCTGCCCGTGAGAGAAGGCCTGTAGCTTCATGGCACTTCCTCGCTGTCCTATTTCCCTCTGTCTGGGATCTGATGTGGTAACTGGATCTCATACGTTTGAACTGCTGGTGCTTTGTGGGGGACAAGTTTAATAGGGCAATGCCTCAAGTGTGGGCACCCAACCACGGGGCAGTGAGGGATGCAAAGAGGGCACACCAAGAAGTCTGTGGAGCTCAGATACCAAGGTGCAGCAGCACTGAAGGGCTGGGGTTCAGGGTCCACATTTCACATGTTTCCATCCATTTTGTGTGCTTAAAGCCTCTTCTGGAGCTAGGTTTAAAATTAGAGGAGAATTTTTCCTGAGTAACTCCTTTTACATGCGAAGTGTGGGCTGAGAGGGAGGACAGCCCTATTGAGAACTGCTGGTAACCCCTTAATGATGGGGTGAGCGACAAAGCCAGGAATAGACCCACAAAGGCTGAAAAGGGAGCTCAGCTTTTCACCCTCTGTTGTCTTTTTCCATCAACCACCTCCCCCACGTTGTGGCTCCAGCACCCTGTGGGAACCCATCTTCCACATCACGAGTATTTGCCAACTGTAGCACTTCACCAACAGCAGCGGTTTCTGCCTGGAAGACCCCATGGGAGCTAAGCTTATTCCCAGGGTCTGAGACGGGGAGACAGCAGCTTAGAAAACCCTTCTGAGAGCAGGCGATGCCAGAGAAGCGCAGCAGTCCAAGGCCAGAGGTGCTTGCTGAACACTGCTCTCCCTGACCAAGCCCCACTAGGAACTGGGTCAGACAGAGAGAAGGCAGGAGTGCCCCAGTCACACCAGTGTGGTGAGTTCCCAGATCCGAGGTTTTAACCTCCAGCCCATTCTCCCCATCGCAGTGCCTTGCCCATATCACCTGTGACACCAAAGATGGCTCCAGTCCCAGGGCCTGGCCAAAGTTTTGGGCCCCAGTACTTCAGGGAGTCAGAAAGGGCTGAGTACCACAGAACTGATACCAGGAAGCCTCTGGCTGCAGCTGGGCAAACCAGCCCTATTAAGATGCCCCATGAGTGCTCCCTTGCCTGCAATACAGGCACAGCAACAGCAACGAGGGAATCAGAACCCCGGGCAAAGTTCCAGTGTCCTCCTAGGGGAATGGAGCAGCCCATGTTCCCCTCAGGAAGGCAGGAGCACAACTGCAGGCTCAGGTAATATCACTGTTCTTGCATGTTAACGCATCTTGCATTCATAGCATCTCAGGTAGCCCTCCATGTGATCCAGCCCAAAGCTCTCACTTCTGCTCCTGCTGTGTGGCCAGCCATGGAGAACAACCAAATTTACCTTGAGCAGCTCCTTGGGGAAGTCAGTGCCTCCATTGAGTCCCTCCAAGTTGCCAATGAAGTCGGAGCAGGACATTCTCTTCCCAATGTTCTGGGGGTGTTAGGGGGAGAGAAACATTGGGATTACCTTTGGGACAGAGGTCATTGCTGGCTGGAGCAGGTCCCACAGCCCAGGAACAGACACCCCATCTTTGCAGAGGGGTGAGGGACCAGCCAGGTCTCTGGAAGGCTGCTTGCAGGTATGGGGAAGTTGCTGGCTTTGCAGACACACTCCAGGAGTTTTAAATAGCCTCCTTTTTCAAAATTGTGTGCTCCATGCTCCCAATGACAGCTGGTTTTGGAGTCTCATTCCCACCTTATTTCCCTGCTCAGTTTTCTTTTCTGTCCTCGTTCCACCTCTACATCTTTCAGCTCAGCAAGTCTCCTTCAAAGCCCCGTTCTCTCCTTCATCAGCCCCTCCTCTCATTAGCCTTTCTCCTCTATCCTCACCAAACACATCAGGGGTGACCAGCCAGGCCCAGGGTCCCATGTTTCCTGCTCATGTGGCACTGTCCTCACTCTTCCCCGAGCAACTACAGTTTCAGGGTGGTGGGATCAGACAAGGGACAGACCGGGGCAATGGCAGTGGTAACTTACATGTCCATGCAGATCTGTGTTTAGCAGCATCAGGGCGCACGTGAGGGTGTGGGCTCCGTCTGCAGCACAAGCACAGGACAGGAATTAGAGCCCCCAGCTCAGCCCTGCAGCTGGCAGTCCAGTGCCTCAGCATCTTAGGAAGGATACGGGGTTTCTGAGCCTCCAAGACAGCACTGAGCCCACCCCCCCCCCCCAACCTGGGCACAAGGGGACACAGCAGTCACTGCAGTGCTGACAGCATGCAGGTGAGTAGGTAGGAGGCTGCTGGTTCCAAACCTGAGCATACAAATTCCCTTCCAAGCCTGCAGCCCCTATAGCCAGGCAGTCATGCTGTAGCTAATCCTGCAGAGCTCCTAGCATGGCAAGGTAGGACCAACACAGCCTCTGCCAGCCAGGCAGCCCAAAGCTCACCTGTCCCAGAGCCAGCCCAGAGCAGACCCAGCATACAAATACACACAGAGGAGGTGCAAAGACACGAAATAGTATAAAGTGGGTGCCTGTGCTCCTCAAATGTCAGGCGCACAAGTTTCCTCACTTAGATATTCCCTGAGCTGAGGGTCTGAGAGCTGGGGTCTCTTTGGTGAGGAGTGTGCTAAGGGTGCCTCTTGCACTAATCTGCTCAAAGTCAGAATTAAGAATGGGTTGAGCCCTAATTATGCATCATCCAACCAGACCAGGCTTAAAAAAAAATATATAAAGCATCTGTTATTTGAGGGAAATTACATACTGGGGCTATCTTCTAAGGCATCAGTATAGGCTCTCTGCCTGCTCTCTAGTTTCAGTTTGAGCACATTCACCAAGCTCACAAACACATAGGCTCCCCTGAAACATGCACACCCCCCACAGACATGCAGTTTCCTACCTTCTGAAGAGATGGAATTGGGATTACACTCATAGTAGCGCTGGGAAAAATGAGCCAGCACCCGCTCTCGCTCTTGTGTCTCTCCCATCAAGGCCAGCTCTTTTAGAAAGGACCTGAAAAAGCAGCAGCAGCAGCATCAGTGTTGGTCACACATGAAATCCACTACAGTTTCTGCAACACACCCTGTGCAGGAACGGAGCTGTGCTTTCTGGTTTGGAGACCTTCCTGTGTGCTGGATGAAGCCCTGCCTTTGCACATCCTTCCCTCCCTCCAAACACACTGTGGGACTCTCCTCCAAGTCCATAGCACCATATCCTGCTGGCACATTACAGAGACCTACAACCAATCTCAGGACCTACACTGGGAAAGGAGGCAGGTGTAACAACAGAAGGATTTGAGTTCAAGACCTGGAAACCCAGGCCTAGGTGAACCTGACATTCAACTGCACTGACCATTAAGTTAAGACCAGGGGTGTTTTTTCTTGGTTGCATGGCTGAGAGACTATCTGGGAAAACACCCTCTCCTATTTAAGAGGTAAGAGGATCTCCAGGTGGGAGTCATGGGGTCTGCCTGCTCTTGCAGATCTCTACGTGGTTGCAGAGCTGTAGAGGGCACGGTCTGTTGGGACCCCACTCTGGTGGCCACCACACATACACATGTACACACACTCAGCTCTGACCTGAGAGCCTGATCCAGACTCATCCCTGTGAACACAAAGAACTTCAGATATTCCCCTGCCACCATCCTGCTGAACTCGTTGCTGAAATAGAAAAAGGGGAGGCTGAGAATGGGATTGACCAGACTGTGGGGACAGCCAAAGGCACACAGGGGCTGGGTGGATTCTAGGAGACTGGGAGTTCCCCAGGGTTGCAAGAGGCATGCCAAGGACAGAGACCCCACGCTCCCATGAAACTCAGAGAAGTCACCCACAAATTCACTGTGAATACAGGGCATGTAAGAGAAAATGAAGAAGCTATAGAGGGAAGGGCCCCCGAGAGGTCAGCTAGCCACCCCCTGCCCCAACACCTTACGGAAGCATCCGAGATGCAGTCATGGTATGAAGGTATGAAAATCTGGATGTCTTCCAGGTTTAAGACCTTTAGAGGGAACATCTGGTGCAGATGTACCAATCACAAGGAGTGGGTTTTGAGGTCCTGCCAGTGGCTCCTTGCCAGCCTGGTGCCCCACAAGGGCAGCAGCTGTGGGTGCAGCGCGGGTGCAAGTGAGCTCCTTGCAGAATGGAATATTCCTTCCAAATACCCACACGTACTTCTTCCCCAAGTGGCGAGCCACATCTGCTTTTTTAAAGCCATCCAGATTGTAGAGCCTCTTGGCCAGGCGTTTGGCAGCCTCCAGGTCAGCCTTGTGTCCATTGGAAAGCGTGTCCGTGCTGCCCAGGGCCAGCTGCTCCACACTGTCCATCTCCGACTCCGAGTCTGAAACCAGCTGGCTCTGGGGGCGGTCGCTGCAATGGGAAGGGACACTCCACGTTAGCCTGCCTACAGATCCTTTCCTTGTTCAGCTTCTCAGGAAATGCATGTTCCTCACCCTGCTTTGGAGACTAGCTACTCACTGCTGGGACCCAGGATGAACTGCACTGGTCAGAGACACTCTGATATCAGCTAAGGGAGGTAAGGGAAGGTGTGGGAATACAGGTTTGGGAGGAGAGGTGGGGTGATGGGACAGCACCAGTGACTGAGTGACTGAACCAAGGCACTCAAACCAACATTCACACTGGATGTGGAAGGAAAGGACAACTACTCCAAAGTCCCCCACTTTGAACCTGTGAAACTGTATGTGTGGGCTCAGGCTCTGCCAAGCTCAGCCGTAGCAGAGACTTGGAGCAGAAACATGTGCACATCACATGCTGTCCTACAGCTCCGTACTCATTTTTTAATCTGGACAAACTCCTGTGTTGCTCTCAAGTGCAGTTTCTACCCGAGACAAGACAACTATAATTCCTTCATTCGCCTTTTCCCACCCACGGATTTCAAAGCACTACACAGACAGCAAAGCCAAGGCAGAGAGGACGAGGATGAAGGAAAACCCCCCTGGCCTCCCAGCTCACAGTGGGGTGCACTGTCTTCTCCAGGCTGCCCATCAGCTCTCGGCCCACCACACCTTAAATGGCCATGTTAGGAGACACTCTTGGCTTGGCCCCGAAGCAATCTGACTCAGCTGTGCAGAAGTTATCCCAACCAAAAGCTGGTTGAATCTAATCAACAACAAATGTTAAACAACTCTGACCTCGCCCAAATTTTCTGGCAGCCCTTGCAATGTTCCAGTGTGATTTATTTTTAAAAGTCTCTAATTGAGTTTTAAGAGGCCTGGTCTCCTGAGCCAATTACCCAAACCAGTCTCCTTGAGGCTCTGCTTTTTTCAAGAAGGACGAGCCTCCTCCTGCTCAGCACTGCCTGTCCCAGGGGAGCCCTGCACAATACTGACAGGCGGCCTCATGCCCCGGGGGGCTCTCAGGTGCCATCCTCTCCACCCTCCTGTCACCCCCAGCCACCATGCAGCAGGAGAAGCTGCTCTGCATTCAAACCTGTGGGTCAGACACTTCCCTGGTGAAAGCAGCTCCAACACCGTGCAGGTCCTTGGAGACATGCTTTTCTCAGACCACTGCTGAACTCAGCGGTGCCAGGAGGTGATTGTGGTAAGACCTGGATAGGTGGCCGAGGCAGATCTGTGCCCACTTGGCTCCAGTCCTCCCCAGGGAGACTACCCATCGCTCCAATGTACCCTGGTGGAAGCAGCCATGAGAGTGGTCACAAGGTCATTAGGAGTTCATCAGGTCTGACTCCACCAGCTCTGGGGAGCTGTGCTGGGCAGGCAGTTTCCAGCATCACTGTCTGCATCATCAGCACACCCCATTCTGTGGGCAAATCTTCCACCTGCCAAAAAGCTCTTCTCCTCCCAAAACAGCCACATCCAAAGGTGCTGCTGGCATGGGCCCTGGTGCCTGGCTGTGCCTTCACTGTCTGGCAGGGTCAAAGTTGCTCTGACAGCGGAACAGGCTGGGTGCTGCTGGGCCAGTGCTGGGCACACACCTGGGCCCCACTTCAGCTCCTTGTGTGGCTGCAGTTACTGCAACTTCAACCAAGGACAGAGGTCACAGGCTCTTTGATTCCCAGAGGCAGAGGAGATGAATCCATCCCAGCAACTGGCACCTGCCAGCCATGGGTTGTGGCTGATTTTTTGCTAAAATCCTTATCTGCTATCACAAGGGCACAGGCACTGTCCCCTTTGCAGCCCAGCAGTTCCAAGGGTGCTTTTCCAGTCACAGGCTGAGCTACAAAATGCAAAGCCACCCCTCCAACACTCCCCATGCTCCAACTGCATCTCCAGAGCAAGTCGCTGCTCAGTCACCCTCTCAAAATCTTTTAGTTCTTCTCTGCACCATCCCTAAAACTCCTGATATCCTTCTGGACCTCATCTATACTGCCTGAGAGGTTGTCCTCCCTCACATGGCCAGTTCCTGGAGCATCCAGAGACAAACCTAGAGCTCCAAATCTCCCCCCATGACCTCTCTTCCCAGTCTGTGGTCCTCAGCTTTCCTACCTAGTGCTGAGCATCCAGGCATGGAGCCATTTACTAAATCTCTCTTGTCCTTCAATACTTGTATCTTGCTGCAGGGTCCTAGCCTGTTACTACAATTCCTGCCTTGCTACTTGCAATGAGCATGCAGGGATCTCAAAGCTTGAGTATCAGTGGAATCTGCTGCTCCCTCCCTCACCAAGTCCCAGTACTAATTTGGTGTTTTTCATCAGCAAAGCATAACCTTGCTCTCAGGACGAGGTACTACTCAACCATGCCATGAAATGGGTTTTTTTCTAGCACTCAAGCCACTCTCATGCAGTTAAATATGGACAGTCAGCCTCTATAGGCTCAGAATGCCTTCTTTGTGGCACCTGTCTTCCACCACTCAAAGCCCCAACTGGCTTGGAGAATGTGCAGCTTAAAGACAGGAAAACAAGAGCCCAATTCTCAAGTAAATGGAGAGCAGAGCAAGAGACGTGTCCATGTCAGAGGTAACTGAGGTTATGCTAATTTTCTTGCCAATAAGCTAATTGCAGGTCTCAGGGTGAGGGTTTTTTGGTGTACTTAGTAAAGTGACATTTTAGTTTGGCCTGAAGAAACACTGAGATAATATTTTTTACATTAAATGCACACTTAAGGAATAAAGATCAAATTTGATATTGTGCAAGTATCCTCAGTGTGCCTGAAATAAGTCGTTCCTGAGCAGACGCAGAGCTAGCTCATCCCTCTCCCTGCTGCCACCACTCACATCACTGGGAGCACAGGTCCCCCTGTCACCTGAGAGGTGTTTGCTAGAGCCCAGTGTGCTGCAGTGAGGCACATCTGGGGGTCTCTGCAAGGAAGGCACGTGATCCAGCACAGGGCTCAGGGCTCACCCTGGGACAGAGGCTCTTCACTGACCACTTCCCACCCCAGCTCAGCAGAAGGACTCGTTGTGCTTCCCTGTCCTGGAAAACTGCTGCAGAATCATGGTCCTGCTCAGGGCCACCATACCACACACTCCTTCTCCCAGGTCAGATGGTTCTCCAGGGCCCAAATGTTCCTTCTCAGGGCCAAACACTCCTTTTCTGGAGCCGGATCATCATCTCACCTCATTATTCCTCCTCTAGCTGACCGCCCAGAGCCCAGAAGCAGAGACCACAGTACCTTCCCTGGCTGCAATACAGTGTGTCACTGCAGGAGCCCTGACATCCTCTCCACCTTGCCACCATCAACCAAGCTTACCTGGCACCATGTTTGCTCCATGGCTGCCAGCAACCAGGAGCAAATCTTCTCTTCTGGATGTGGAGCAGCAAGAAGGCACTAGTTCTGTAAAGCCAGGCCCAAGGGGCTCACCTCCACCTCCGAGATGCCAGCAGGGACCTATCTGCAGCAACAACCTGTTCCCCAGGAGCTGGGGTGTGCTCAGCTAAGTTCCTGGGCTGTCTAGGTCTGTCCTGACACATTTTCAGACAGGACACGTGCTGCAGGAAACTCCAGACCTTTAAACACAATTCAAGTATCTCTTGCTCCCCACATGAGGCTGGTTTCATCCTACACCATGAAGGGACATGCCAAGGAGCCTGGTGCAAATCCACAAGGGACAGGTGCATGCGGCAGAGTAGCACTCTCCCCTCAATTCTGGAAGGCCCACATGCATAGCTAGATGCTCGTTGCCTCTGCCAAGCAAGCCAAGCCTGCCTAATGTTGCTGCTAAGAATGTACCAGACCGGATCTTTGGCTGAGCTAAATAAACGCTGCTCCTTCCATCGGTCTCAGTGGAGCGGCTTTGATTTATGACAGCAAAGATCTGGGCCGGTTCATTCCTCACAGAACTGAAGTTAGGGCTGGGAGGACACCTGAAGGTCAGCTAAACCAGCCTCCAATCACAGGCAGGGCTGGTTGTGCTTTCTGGCAGCTCTGGAGTCCAACAATCACCCAGCCACAGCAGCACCCACCAGCATTACTGCTGACAGATCCAGATAGGACTGAACTTTGGGCATCTGTGCCCCTCCTCAGTCTTGTTTCTCTGCAGACTTCAAGAACCTCCCCTGCAGCACCAGCCTTCTCTGGAGATGTCTCTCTGTCCTCCATCACCCCATCCCACCAGCTCTTCTTGTGAAGGACACAACTGCTCCTGCAGAGGACAGGGACTGACACTACAGTCCCACGAAACAATTTCTGATGCCAGCTGAGAGCCTTAAATATCCAGTTACTCACCTGCTGGATGGAGGGTTGTCTTCTCCTTCAGAAACACAGATGCCATGGGGTCAGCACAGGAAAACCTGGGTGTCTTGGACCCTTGGGCCAAGACCAGCCTAGGGGTTCTGAGTCAGATCTGAGAGCAGAAATTAATGCCTGACACATGGGGCTGCATCCCACACATATGTGCTACTGCTCAGGCCTCTGCAGGCAGACCTGCCATCCCTGGGATCCACTGTCCTCTGTGCCATGGTGGGCTGATGTGTCTTATGTCCTGGCTCCTGCTGCCCTTCATGGCTTGACATGGCCTGCATGGAGGAAAATTCCCCCAAGGCTTGTCCTCCATTTCTTGCTGTGCCAACGCTTGTGGGGAGACCTCTTCATCCTGCACCCTAGCCTTGTCCCCCTACTGTACTCCCAACCCAGCCCACCCCATACCTCCCTTCCCCTGTCTTCATCCTTTCCTCAATGTCCACCTTCCTCTGCTCAGCTCTCAGCCTCAACCTCCTGCATCACACCCCGAATCCATCCCATGGGGCCCCAAGCTGGGCACAGCCCTTCAGGGCATCCTCACCAGTTTGCCCAGTGCTACCTGGGAGCTCAGGCCAGCTGAGAGACCTGCGCTGGCCCTGGGAGGGGAGGGGCACCGGCTCCCCGACCGCTGCAGTGACTAAAGGAACCTTATAAAGAACGGCAGCAGAGCTGGCTGGCACGCCCCGTGCTCCAGCACACGCCAGCAGCCGCGCTCTGGCAGGGACGCAGCCCTGACTCCCGGCGCATCCTCCACCCGGGGCGGCTGCCAGCCCCACGGGCCCCCCGCTCCTCCCACACAGCCGCAGCTCCAGGGCTGAGCTCTCCCTCTAGCGAGGCTCCAGGCGTGCTGCCCTCGCCGCGGTGTCCGGCCCTTTTCACCAGGCGGTTTGCAGCCCCGCCTTGGATGTTGCTTCTCCTGCCTACCCTTCTTTCTGTCCCACCGCAGGCAAGCCCCGATGAGGTCCCAGCAGAACCTGCCTCGCTAGCAGAGCGAGTCACGTCTCTTCTCTCCCCGGACAAACCTCGGGGACCAGCACGGCTGTGCCCGGGGCCAAGGCTGACTCCAGAAGAGTGGGATTAGAGGGCAGTTGGGCAGCTGGATTTCAGGGGGCTTGCACCCCCAGAGAGATGCAGTTTGCACATTTACATTCCTCCGGGGCTGATGCCCCACAGCTCACAGTGCCTACCTGTATAGGACTGGGCAAGCCAGATGACCCTCTGGACACCTGCTTGCACCCAGCAGCTTGGCCAAGTCCTGCAATTTGGACCTGCAGTTGCAGAAGTCTGGCTGTCACCACTGAAGCAATCTCCCTGCAGTCCCCAGGGCTGCCCCAGCTCCTGCCCCACTATCTTGCCAGCACTGCATCTATCCCTGGCTGGCGTACCCAGGTCTGGAGGGACTCCCTAGGCTTTGGGTGCTCTGCCTCCACATATGCATTGCAGAGATCCGTCATGGCCACAGGGACAGACTGCTTCAACTGCAGCTCTCTGCCTAGCAAGAGTGAGGGACCTGCACACTTTCACCTCCTGCCCAAATGGGGCGACAACCTAGTCACAGAGCCTATGCTGGGGGTGTCACTGTGGGGTGTCCCGCTATGGGGAGGGCAGGGAGGGGGTTCAGTCTCTGCTTCGTCCCTTTCAACCAAGCCTGCTGGAGTAGGTGCAGGCACCCCAGAGGAGACCTTTGTAGGTCTGCACTTAGACATACTTCCCACATACAAGGTCAAGATAAAAGCATGGTCTTAACTATCATGTGCCGAGTTACACCAGAGCCTTGGTGTAAACAACAAGGCTGCATGAACCAAGGCCACTGGCTGTGGGGGACACCACATCTCCCCAGCAATGCAGGGGCGTCACTGATTGGCCATTCCTGCCACTGAGGGAGGTGAGAAGTCACAGGCTGCAAGGCTGTCTCCAACCCAGATCCTGACCCCAACTATTACAACAATTAGCACCAAAGCTTTTGGGGATGCGAGGAGGACAGCCACAGGGCAGCACACGCAGGCCTAGACCCACTGGTGTTCACCACCAGTCACACCAAAGCCCTGCAGCCTGAGGTCACCTCTGCCAACCCTGAGACTGACAGACAGTGTAAAGCACAGTCTCCACGGCAGAGTCTCCCTGCCCGGGGTCCCCAGGCCCCCTGTGCTGGTGGCAGTCAGTCTGTACTGCTTGTGACCACGGACAGTGCTGAATGCCTTGCTCTGGCCCTGCTGGCACAGGTGATGATGCATTAGACCAACTGCAGAGGGTCCTTAGCTCCTTTCCTCAGCATTTCCATTGAATACCCCTTAGTGGGAGCATTACAAGGATAAGCTCTACTTGATCAGATCAGCCCTGCCAGGCATCAGGATCTGCTGGTTCGAGCTCATGAGAACCTTTGAGCAATCAGCCCAGACACTTCTTCCTGAAACTGCTTGGGAATCTTCAGCTTCATGTTCAGCTCCACTGAGAGTCTAGAAAGTTGGTAGCACCAGTGATGGGGAAGAGGAAACTTCTTGGATCTCCCCCTTGCCAGAACCCCCTGCCTCCTGAGGACTGATCCTGCAGATGATGGGCTGTCTCAGACCCTGGTTCCACATGCCTTCCCTGCTTCCCAACCTAGTTCCTGCTCCCAGCCCCAATCTCCAGTCCTTTCCACTGCACCAGACGGCAGATTCCGACCACACCTCCCTCTCTGTCCACCGTTGCCTGTGGGACTGTGAGGGGAAGCTCACTCCATGCTGGGGAGCAGAGAGCTGGATTGCTCCAGGCTGGGGGCCTGCAGCAGTGCCCTGCTCCCCCACCTCTCATTTCTCACTGTCATGCCTGGATACTGTCACCCTTCACTGCCATGTGCCTCCCAGACATGACCAGTGTTACTGCACAAATCTTGCCTGGCTTCTGTGCTACCATGTCTCTGGCTTCCATGTCCCAAAGAAAGGGAAGGCCTAACCCAGCTCCTCTGTGTCCCAAAATGCCCTTGGACTGACCCAAGGGCCACAGAGCTGATGTGATATCCCACTCTCCTCTCTTGACTGCGGACACCACAGAAGACACAGAGCTTAGATCTTCACCTGGCCACCCCAAGCTGAGCCTACAAAGATGGCACAGACTGCCACCAGAAGTTACATAGGATTGGTGTGGAAAAGACCAAAGCCTGGTGGATGAGGGATTCAGGATGCTCATCTCTGCCCTCCATCTTCCAACATGAACATGGCTGAGGAGATTCAGGAAGCCAGAACAATAGGTACAAGACTATGGGACCCCTGCCTTTAAGAAACAAATGGCTGCTGTGCAGATGGCAAGGGATGAAGTCCCCAGTAGGGAAACGCTGTTGAATTGCTACTGGTAGTCAACTTCAGACTGGCTCTCCCCACAGCCATCACAGATGCTGGACTGCCTTGCAATGAAAACCACCACAGGATTATAGTTTGGCACTCCCTGGTTGCTTGGCTGAAGGAGACCTCACTGCCCTCCAGTACCTACAAAAGCTGGCAAAGATGAAAATTGAGTTGTGCTCCCATCAACACACCTACCACAATACCATGGTGATCACTGGCCTGATCAGCCACTGTCTACAAAATCTAGCACATGCAGTCCTGACCCTTCCCCAGCAACACAAGTTAGATGCTGGCTGCAAACCAGACCTCACAGCATTAGACTCTACATCAAGCCTTAGTGGCCCAGCTGGACGGCAAGCAACTTTGGTCACTCACCTTGTGTTGGAGGCCAAGGGAGTGCCAAAGCTGTCCTCTGAGCGGCAAGGGCTGTGCCGAACGCCCTTCCTTCGTCTCCCCCGCTCCTCCTCCCTCTCTGTCCAGGGGGCATCTGTGGCCGAACTGGTCCCAGAGTCCGGCTCTAAGTGAGCCAGAGGAGCAAAGTTCTCCTCGATCAGCTTGGCGCTATCTCGGATTTGTCCCTGTATTTCTGGGGTGAGAGTTGGGAGGTCAAAAGTGAAAAAGGTCCCATGGGTACGGGCTGGGGAAGAAAGGATGTCAATGGAGTCCAGGCTGGTGTAAGATGTGCCTTTGGCTCGATGGGACTCCATGATAGTCTCAAAATGCTTGCTGAAAGAGTCCATGCCATCCTTGGAGAGACTGTGCCCTAGGAGGAAGGGCACTGGAGACTTGAGCATACCCTGTGTGTCTTGGTCCATGATCCTAGAGGGAAAGAGAGAAGAACTGATCATTGAAGAGCTAGGGATCAAAGCCTCACGCTTCAGAGGGAAACTGAGGAGGGTAGAAACCTCTTCTGAACATCTGTAGACCACCAAGGAAACACCTTGCCTGCCCAAGACACCATGGGAAGCAGGGCTGGCCTCCCTCCAGACATATGTTTCTCCTTTAATATGCCACAGACTTTTGTTCCTTTACTGGCTCATCCTCATAAGAAGCTTATGAGATGGCTACTGCTCCCAATCACTTGACTTGAGCTTAGATCCAATAAAGGGCTCAAGTACTAGAAACAGGATGTGGTTCAGCTCCATTTCCAACCAAATCTGGAAGTGGCTGAATTTTTCATGAACCTTCAGAGCTTCTGTCACCAAGAAGGCTCCTCCTGAAGCTGCTCAGAACAGCATGACATCTTCCTCCATGACACATTTCACTGTGGTCACTGAGTACTATGCTCAGAGCATGACCAACACTCACCTGCAAGGTTTGCTGGCTGTTTCCACAAGGTGATGTTGAGTCCCAGGAGACATGTGTGACTGAGCACGAAGCGATACTGAGCTCCAGGCTTCCCCAGGCAGTTTCTCACACCCATCTCTGGGCTTGGGGATCTGAGCTGGCCCATGCCCTAGAGGCCATGATTGGTCCTATCTCATCATCTTGTCAGGGATCAGCCCCACAGAAAGGCCCAGCCTGTCTCCAATGCCAGTCTGGGTCCAGCCCAACACAGAAATTTCTAAACCCTGAAGTGTTTTGTCCTGTAAATGAGGTGAAGTACAGTCTGCCCACTTACCTAAGCACATGACAACACAGATGTTTGCAACCCAGGGAACATCAGTGCTTCAGCAGTACAAGCACAAACACAGTCCTAAAAGCCTACTTTACTCATAAGCTGCTATCATTTTATTATAGCAGCAGAAAAGCACTTGTTATGCCACTCTCTCCTCTGATTAAAGGAGAGGAACCGCTCCAGCCTGTCATAACATTTGTTATGAACAAACAGCTTCCTACAGAAGGCTCAGAAGATGCATTGCTGTAACACACACCAAATTATTTTCATTCATTAGCCTTCACATGCCACTCAAAAATCTCACCCCAATTACTTCAGCAGGCCAAGAGCTGGCAGCTTGACTTCCCCTGAATGCCAGCTCTTTTCAAGGGGAGTGCAGCGAAGCCAGACACAGGTAAGCAAGGCAGGGAGCAGGCTGATCTCACCTATCCACCAGTATTTCCTTGGCTGTGCAGCACCGCTTGACACTCTTACCATTCCTGTAGGAGCCCCAGGAGCAGCCACTTTCTGAAATGGCTTTTAGTAAGGACAAGGCAGAAGAGACCTCTTTAATATCTGCAGATGTGCTTTACAGATGCAAATGTGCATTTTCTGTCCTTCCCACCCAGCCTCATGCTACTAAACCAAGCTAATGCTGCTGACCATTTTGCACCTTGAATCCATGAGGAGGGTGAATGACTGTGCCAGGGAAGACAATGCTAGCAGATTGGAAGGAATTTTGTTTCCAGAAGAGGTAGGTGGGCTCATTTTTGTGATCAAATATATTGCCACCAAGCCATAGAAAAACCATGGCTGGTTTTGTCCACACCATCCAAGCTCTGGAAACAATGTCTTCACCCCGAAATATCAAGCACAAAGCCATTCGGTTCCAGAAGGACGTAGTCACAGCAGCATGGGAGCAATATTGCCTGCTCAGACCCAGATGCTTCATCAGCCCCTGCTGCACTGCCCAGCTCCTCCATGCTCTGCCCTGGTCCCCCAAGAAGGGCCACTGCACTGAGACCAAGCCAGAAAAACCCAGCTGAGAGGAGCAGAGGAGAGAAGGAGATGCAGAAGGAGATGTAGGAGGAGATGCAGAAGCTGTAATCAAGCATCTGTGCAAGGATGACAGGCAGCAGGAAAGCAAATAGGTTTCCAGCCTTGAGCTGGTGCAGGAGGCAGTGAGCCTTCCTTAGGAGAGGGCCAGGCAGACATGGAATGGAAGCAGATCCAGGAGCCAAAAGCACCTCAGGCAAGGCTCTGGGTATGAGATCTGAGCAACTGGGTTTCTCATGCATCTGATGGCAGGCAAAGGGCTCTCCCACCTGGTGCTGCAAAGACATGCCATCCCTGGCAGGGGGAAGAAGAGGGGAAAACCTCTCCTCTGGCCCTCGGTGGTTTTAACTCTCTTCAAAATTCTCCTGTGACCCTCCAGACCCCTGACTGCCTCAGCCATGCCCCACTCCTCTAGCTCCAGGTCCCTCCGGCCTGCACAGGCACCAGCAGCTGCTGTGTGAGGATCTCAGCTCAGTTCAAAGAAGGTGAGACTGGTCAGCACTGTCCAGCAGCCCCTAGCTTTATTCCTCTCTGAACAAAGCTCTTGTACACACCTGTCTCAGGCAGCTCCTTGCAGTCCCCCCAGGCTCCTTTGCACTACTCCTCCAGCATGGCAGCAGCCTGCTCTTAAGGCTCAGTGTCCTCACTTTGTCCCATGCTTAGGCAAAGGTACTGATCACAGGCACTGCAGTCTCCCCTGACTGTTCACACTTCCCTGCCACATCCACGCCGTCATGCTGTCCCATGCCCTCTCACAGGAGCTGCGGGCACCTCCCCTGCTCATTGACAGGTGCCTGCCAGTGTCACCCCGACCCCGGAGCTCCATCCAGGAGCACCACCCCGAGCTGTGGCTCTATGGCCACCTCGGGCTCTGGGACAACACATCAGAGGCTTGCAGCTATTCATGCAGGTTAAGCACATGTAAAGCATTTGACGAAATTGAGACCATAACCATTCTTCTAATCCCCAACAAGGCTTGCCCTGCAGCTATTCTCTTGCCAACAAGCAGCAAGCACAAAGGCTCTGGAAAGGCTCCCCAAGCAGCAGATCTAAGGGCTTTTCTGGGCAAGGCTTACAGGGAGAAAAGGCATCAGCCTCCCATCAGCCCTCTGTGCTCTCGGGGGAACACAGCACTCCCTAGCAAAGCCTCTTCTCTCTTATCAGCCAAAGGCATCCATGCTGAGGGCCAAACCAGGCTCTTCCTATAGCTTAGCCAGCATCTCTGCTGATGCTCAGGGAAGAAGGGAATTGAGCCTGCTCTCGCTGACAGGTCTCGGCTCTCTGGGACTAATACGAATAAAGACAGTAAAGGCTTAGACTAGTCATTAGAGTCAGTAGATATGACTAAATGTATTCAGGAAGCAGATTTGCTGGAAGAAGACACCATTTCTTCCATCACTTTTCACATCTTGTTTGATTTGGTGTTGATTTTTTTTTGTTTTAGCATGCTCTTATTTTGGGAGGGTAAATCATGAAAGAAGATTCTGAACTTTGGCCAGAATATGAAGCACAACAAAGTAGTACCAAGCCAAAGTCCCTCTTGCATAGGTGCTAAACCCTTAAAGCAAGATTTTCAAAGGGATGTACATGTCTAAAAGCTGAAAATCAGCATCAAAAAGTACTTCAGTGGTTTTGTAGGGCTGGTCCTTCCCAGCAACCAGAACAGGCCTGGGGTTCAGCAGCTCCTGCAGCAGCAGAATGGTGCCAGGTCCAGGAAGCCACGGCGGCTTCTTCATCCCCCCAGCTTCACCCCTCCTGTGAGCAGGCAAAGCAGAAAGCTTGAAGTAGAAAACATCAATGCTGGTGACTGGTAAACAGGGATAAGGACTGCAGCTGCAGAGCTCAAAACAGTGCGTAAGCAAAACCCAGGGCTGTGATGCAGGGACTAAACAAGCTTGCAATTTGAGCCTCGTGATTTTCAAGACACTGTCTACAAGGTCTGCACTTACCAGGGGAATATTCAGGGGGCTGCACAGGGAAGAAACAACTGGTCTACAAAGAAGCTGTGCCAAATGAACATGACACCCCTATACACACACTGGTAATTATACTGGGAGCATCATCTTTTAGGAGCAACAGTGTGTTGTTTAAGGACACATCCAAGCTTTCAGCACTGCCTGGGGAGCTACAGTAGGATGTCTCAGAGGAGAAAAAACAGGTCTAGTCTTACAGCTCATACAACTCACAGTGGCCTCAAGGATATTTGGAAATAAAATAACGCTATGCAAAAAAATTGTTCCAGCAAATTGAAGAACTCGCAATAGCAGTAACTTTACTCAAACATTCATTTGGAAAAAACCCAACACATTACAAATGGCTTATTTTCAGCTTTCTCTAGAACCCAAATTTTCGGAGGACAGGGTGGCTGGAATGTATTTGTCCCCTTCAACAGAGATGCAAGGGCTGGACAAACTGACAGGAGTCCATCTCCTCTTGGGATGCACACCTTCCCTCCTTGTTAGCTCAGCACCTTCACTCTTTTCCTTCCCAGTACAGGAGCACTACTGTATTAATGTATTATTAATGTATATATTTCATTACTTTAAACTTCTGCCAACATCAAAACCTCCCTTTTCCTTTTCTTCCACCTAAATGCTCCCCACCTACCTTCTGCTCACAGCTAGGTGAGCTCATGCTGCCACGCGGCATCCCAGGCACCACCCTGGTTTTGCTCTCCCCACTCCTGTGGAGCATTTGCTGATGATGCTGAGCCTCCTCACCTCACTCAAAACTCTCGACAATACACATGTCACAAGATGCCTGCACTGGGCCTTTCCCCTCCAAGTGGCTGTCCAACACAGTGCTCTGGAGCAAGTATCTACTTGATGATGCCCATCACTCCTCATGGTCAAACTACCACTCCAGCACAAACTCCATGAGCAGAGTTTCATGCCGTCAAGCCAAAATGCCATCTCCCATATATGCTAATTGCCAGTGCCTGGCATGGGGCAGATTGCAGCTGGGGGCACACCTGCTGCCCATGGGTAGGCAACTGAATGATAATCTTGGTGTCACCCACTCCATCAGCCTCCCAGCAAAGGGTGTTTTGCCACACATGTGAAAAATGACACAGAAGGCAAAAAAATGCTTTTTTGATCCCAGTGTATCCCCTACTCTTTCCTGAACATGGCAAATACCTAATGAAGCCGAGCTGCTGAAGCACAGTCATCTGTGGGGAGAAGGACAGCCCAGCGGCACCTGCCAGCCCTGAGCAGCTCCAGGACACGACCTGTGCTCTGGTGCCCTGACACTGTCACCCCAACACCAGGCAGCACCATGGCAGGATGTAATTAACCCGGCAGGACTCATGCTGGGAAGCCTTGACTCAGCTGGGCAACCTGAGCTGCAGGGCTCACCCCAGGCAAGCGAGGCCCATGGCACAGCGCCCAGAGCTGGATCCCCTGTGCTGACTTACTCTTTCCATAGGGCAGTGAGGGCCCCCTCCTAGTCCCACCCCGAGCCCCAGTACCAATCCCTGTGGTGTGATCCGGGACCCCGTCTCACTCCCATGCACAGCTTGCATGTTGCTACTGGGATTTTTGGCTCAGACACTTTCAAGCAGAGCTTGTTTTGCCATGCAGGGTGCAATAAGGAGAGTGAGAGGAGCTTTTTGCCCTTGCGCTCGGAGCCTCACCTCTTTTCCTTCCTCATCGCCTCAAACACCTCATCGTCCTCTTCCACGTCCCTGTCCCGCAGCCCATCCTTTGAGCAGCTGGTGCCTGGGGCGGGTGGCTCCTCCGGTGTGCTGTTCCTCCTGCCTGGCGTGCCCACAAAACTTGGGTTGCTCTCACTGTCCTTCTGGCTCTCAATTGCTGAATCAACCTCCTCCTTCTCGGCCAGGATATCATCGATGTTGGTTTCACGATAGCACCTCAGTGGCACAGTGTCTAGGTCTGTCTCAGAGTACTTCACTGTCCTCCTTATAATCCCAGTTTCACAGGAGCCAGGCTTCTGGCTGCCCAAAGGAGACACTTCTATCTCCACCTCCACATGGCTCAGGTTGTGTTCAGGTAGCAACCCTGGTGGCTCGGTTGGCAGTGGGGAGACAGGCTTCTGGGGGAGCTCAGCCAGGGGAGCGGAGTCGGGGGCAGAGGAGCCTGCAAGGAAGGCCCAAGTGTTCAGAGACATGGGGAGCTGCAATGGGGAGCTCTGAGGAGCCGCTCCTGCAGCATCACACACACACACACACACACACGCACACCCCCAGAGTGCTGTCACATGTCACGGAATCATTAAGGCTGGAAAAGACCTCCAAGATAGTCAAGTCCAACCTTTGACCAAACACCACCATGGCAACAAAACCATAGCACTAAGTGCCATTCCAGTTGTTTCCTGAACACCTCCAGGAATGGGGACTCTACCATGTGATGGGCATGGGAGAACAGTGATGAGGAGGCAAAAGGAGAAACGGTATGAGAGGCAGAGACAGGCTGTCAGTGCTAGCGCATCTGCAGCCAGCCCTGAGACCATATCCAAACCCAAAAGCTCTTCTGCAGAGGCAGCCAGGGGCTCTTTCGCCACCTCTTTTTCATGGCCACATGGGACTTTGCAGGGAGGTTGGTACATGCATGATCTGACCCCAGGAGGACATAGGCTGGCCAGTCGTGGGGAAATCAGCCCTTTGGTGGGCACTGAGAAGACCCAAGGGATGTGCAGCCCCAGTATGAGTCCTGGCAGCAATACGGACTTAAAAGGAGGGGTGGGCCAACCCAATGGCATCCACCTGCAACTTCTTACCTGTCTTTGGGGTATCTGAGGAGCCATAGAAGAATTCCCACTTGGCCTTGGCAATACGCTGGGCATGGGCGGAGCTCTGTCGGGGGTACAGCCAGGTGCTGCCCTGCAGAGAGGAGAGCAATGAGCAGGCAATGCAAACCCAGGACAGAGCCCACGTCCAGTGTAGGAGACCCTGGTACCTACCTGATGTCGGGGCTCTGGCTTCAGGGGACTCCTGGCGAAGGTGGGGAACTCCTCTGGCAGCCCATTGGTTAAGGATCGGCAGAGGCAGCTGGTGTCGAGGGCACAGAGCTCCTTCCCACAGGGACGTGTCTCCCCAGGGGTCCTGCCCCCGGCCAGGAGTGGGTCAGATGCAGAGGCCTCCAGCTTCAGCGTGTGCAGGAGCCGCTCCTGAGGCAGGGGCTGGGGCTGGGGGGATCCCACATCCCCCCCGAGCTCCAGACTGCGGCTGAGGCTGTAGGGGCCATTCTCCCAGCGGAGATGGGGGGTTGTCGGGCAACCCACGGTGCGCACGCTGGCCTTCTCGATGAAGCGGAAGGTGACCACGGAGCTGTGTCCCTCCGGGGTCGCCGCCACCGGTGGACTGCGGCTGCCCAGAGAGGCGACAGCCGGGCTGGGCCGGCCCCGCCGTGGGGTGCAGGGGGCGGTCAGTCGCCCCGCGCCTGGGCAGCTCCCGCTGCCGAAGGGCGCTGCCTCAGCCGGCCTGCGGGCCAAGGAGCCGGTGCTGTTGTAGAGGCCGAGGGGGCAGCGGCGAGCATCGGGCGCCAGGCCCTTGCGCAGCAGGTGGAGGCGGCCGGCGTTGAGGTTGGGGGTGAGGCAGGGCGGGGGGCTGCACCGCCCAGCCTCGGGGCTGTCCCCCACCAGCCAGGGCCTCCGGTTCACCCTATGGGCAAAGGGCGGCGGAGAGGCAGCGCAGCCGTCTTCGGCGTGGAAGCGGACGGGTGCCCCTGCTTGGGCCATCCTGACAGAAGAGGGCACAGAGGTGTCAGGTCCAGAGCCCAGCAGGGTGGCACAGGCACAGCAAGGCAGGTTCCCAGCACCCCTGAGATGTCTGAGACAAGAGGCGATGCATCCTCAGGCAGCCCTGAAACAAGGGCAAGGAGCTGGTTAGGGAAGGGAAGGCACAGAAAAGAGTCTGAGGCCACAGGGAGGACAAGCCAAAGGTGCCCTGCCCTCGTGGCACAAGAAAGATATGCTCCAGCTGAGACAGCCCCCAGCAAATCCCCTCCTGCTGCAAGAAGCAGGCAAGGTTCATCAAGGGCATCTCACCAGCACCACTGCCTGGATGCTGGCAGCCCTTTGCTTGGTCCCCAGGCACCCACAGTGACTGCTTTCTCCCCAGGGCGCCAGGATGCTCAGGCACTTTCCCCATGGTCCAGCACCCCAGACACTGCAAGAGAGTGCACTATAAAATGGGTTTCATTCATTCTGCTTTAGGCTGAATATATTTACTACCCACAGCCTACAGCCTACTAAAATCACTTCAATAAGGGGAAAAAAAGTATCTACTGTATCACTGAGACATCCTCCAACTATACTTGCTCAAGGAGTTTAATATGAGCAGCAAGGGCAAGGAGCCTCTCTCTTTGGAGGTCAGCCTGGGTTTAAACTGTGTCACACCAGCACATGTCGCAGCTGCTACTGATGGCGCAGACAGAGCTGTCAACACCAGTAGATCCAAAAAGCAGTGGTAACAGACAATCTCAGCCTGGGGAAACACAGCAAGCCTGCCCTGCACACAACTCATCCGCCTGCCTGTCTCTGCCCAGAGACCGTATACCTGGAGGTGAGACCAGCTACGCCACAGCAGCAGGTGGGTGGCTGCAGGGGAAGGCAGGACCTGGAGCTCCCATCAACCCCACTGGCAGGGCTGCTGACATTTTTCTTTCTCCCATTGAAGCTAAAACTTGTACTTATCCTTCTCTGAGTTTCTTTGAATTCCTAATGTGCAGAGAAGACTCTGCCTTCACTGCTTGTGCCTTCTGACAGATGCCAAGATACTGACTCCCTCACTTTCATCATTTGAAAGTGAGAAACCATATGCCAGCTGCAAACAGGAGAGCATGATTTTCTTCTCCCTGTTTCTGAGTGCAAACCAGACAGGATTAAATTCCTAAAGGATATGGGGCTAAATTTTCAACAGTGTTTAGACTCCAGAGATGCACAGACGAAACTCTTAAAGAAATAACCCAAATCACACCTGTGGGGTAGGCGCCCATTTATCTGCGCTATCACACTGCTGAAAAAATCTGTCCTGCTGAGCAACAGCAATCTCTAATTCACTCACTGCAAAATTTTATTCTCCTGATTAATTTATCATTTACTGTTTTTACAGTCTTTTCTCCTGTTATGGTTGTGTTCACATTCAAGGTTGCTGAAGTTAACTGATAAATAATAAAGATGTGGGGTTTATACATTTCAAATGAGATTCTACTTTTTATCTCAGTGCAGACTGACACACATGCCAAGGAAAAAAATTATCTCTGGGAATAGTTTTCTTTCACTGTAACATAACAAATCTACAAAAACCAGCCTATCTCAAAACATGTGAGCTATCACTAGAATAAATGGGATAAGCAGAATGTCCTCCTGGTTATTAAAACGGAGTTATCAAATTTAGAGTAAAGGTCATGCCTGCCTTTGACCCACCAAAGCTGGACGGCTACACCATGCAGTGGAGTGAGCTTTTCTTTAATAATGCAACTGAGATGAAAAACAAATGATGGAATGAGCTCCGGCTTCCTGCATGCTGATTTCAATTGTGAATCAAACAGATGCTCTTTAAATCACTGTGATGAATGGGTTGGGCTGTAAAGCACTGGTGGGCTGGAGAGAGCCTTGCTGGTCCCACCGCCTAAAGGCAGGAGAAGTCCCGCAGAGAAAAGCTCACAGGGTGTCTGCCTGGGCAACCCTGGGCATGAATTCAAAGAGAAAAACTCAAGAGCTGCAGTGTGATAGCCGGGAGCTGCACATCATTGGGGGATTAAATTTGTTCAATAAAACATCTCACAAGAAACTTGTTCCTCCTGGCTCTCCCTCCTTAACGGCCAAACAGATGTCCAGGGATGCTTCCTGGCCATTGCTTTGAGCCATACCCAGTGCAACAGGGGATGGCTTCTCCCCATGCAAGCGCTTGCCTGGCAGAATGGGGTGATGCGGAGCGAAGGCAGCAGGCAGCAGGAACTGCTTACGCTGCGGGGGAAGCGCACACCCACGCCACGGGAGTGTGGGGACAAGGCGTAGGAGCTGGGGGAGGATGAGAAGGGATTGGGCAAAGAAGGGGACAGAGATGGGAGAGAGGCTGGGGGTTAAATTCACACAACGGGCCGTATTTGTGTGCTGGACATGGAACCCATGGCAGAGAATGGGGGAAACCGGGCTGTAGCTGCCGGGATACCTGAGGGGGCTAGGGTAGGATGGACCCCGGGAGATGACTCTGCCCTCCGGAGGGACACAGAGCAGTTTGAGGAGATGAAGTGGTGACCGAAGCGGGATGTCTGGAGGCCCTGGGGCTATGGGGCAAACAGGTGTCCGCTTTCTGGTGTGATGTCTAGGCAGGGGACGTGTCCCCACCTTGGAGCTGAGGCTGAACATGCTCTTCACTCCCCGGCCCCCCCTGCCCGGCTTCCCTCACCCGGCACCTCCCGTCTCGGCGGGATCAGCCCTGAGTGGATGTGACATCCATCCGGATGAGGAGGGAGCACCCCCGGCCAGGGGGGCTGCGAAGCCGCCGGCCGCGATCTCCCTGCCTGGGCATCGGCCCCGCGCCCGTCTCTCCGCACGGGCACACCGGGGCCGGAGCGGGTCTCGGCCCCGCCGGGTGCCACCGCAGCCCCGTGCCGCCGCGCGCCGGTCACCGCCGCCGGGAGGGCGCAGAGCCGCCCCGGTCCCTGCAACAACTGCTGCAACTTTCCCCGCTCCCCCGACGCCTCGCTCCGGCCTCCGGTCCCCGCCGCGCCCCGCCCCGCGCCGCTCCGCTCCCCGCGTCTCACCGGCAGTGCCGCCGCCGCATCCTGCGCGCCGCTGCTCCGCGCTGCCGCCCGCACGGCTCGGCTCGGCTCGGCTCGGCTGGGCTCGGCCTGGCCCGGCCCGCCCCGTCGGGCGCGGCGCGGTACAGTACGATACAGTACGATACAGTACGATACAGTACGATGCAGTGCAGTGCAGTGCAGTGCAGTGCAGTACGGTACGGTACAGCACCGTGCCACCGGCCGCAACCCGCCGCTCCCTGCCGCGCTAATCCCGGCCCGGGGCTGTCACTGCGCCCCGCTGACAGCCACGGCAGCCAATGGAAAACCCCCTCCGGGGCCCGCGCCCCGCCCCCTTCGGTGGCGCCGGCACACGAGGAGCGGCCGAATTCACACCGGAGCGCGTGTCCCCATGTGCGGGCAGGCCGGCGGGTCCCTCACCCGTGTAGCATCCTGCACATGCTCGGGTCCCGGTGTACACACCCCTTGTGCCAGTGCGAACCTGGCCTCCTGCACTGGCAGCGCGACCCCGGGTGCCGGTGTGCCTGTTCCAATGCCACGCCACTCACGTCCCCATGTCCTGGGGCGCGTATCTCCATTCATCAGGGTGCAACACCGACATGAACGGCCTGTCCCAGCTCAGCTGCATGCAAGGTACTATGTGATCACTGGCACGCGTCATGCATGAGCATGCACGGCCTGTGCGTTGTGCCCTATGCCAAAGTGTACAGGCTCCCCTGTGCCCCGCCACTGCTTAAGAATCACGAGGATGAGAAGACAAAAGCTGCCATGTGGTCTAGGCCATCAACCAACATCAGCAAGTCCTTGCCTTAGAGCACAGCCTCTGTGCCAGGGACTTACCTCTCCAAAGGTCATCACCCTAAGCACACTACAGCCATGGGTGTCAAGGTGTCTCAGGCCAGCAGGAACTTGATGTGATGGTGTCACTAGGCACCTCAAGGATGGTAAATGCCATACCAATCTCAGGAAACCACTTCTAGATACAAGGGGGGAAATTGCCTATCCTTTGTCTGCTGCCTTGGCATGGGGGCTCCACTGGCACCAACAGCACATATCAGAAGAGCTCATATGGGACAGCTGGGTACCAAAGTGAGGGGTGCTGTGGCAGATCTTCAGGACCCTGTACTGCCAGCGCACTGGGTCTGCATGTGGCAGCCACTGGGACTGGCAGCCAGCACTTTGTGCCCTTACAGGTTGCCAGATCGATTTGCTATTAAACAGCACTTTATTACCCAGCCCAGCAATCATTATTAAATGTGTGTGAGAGAAGAAGCCCAGGGGAGCTGGGGCTTCATGTGCACATCGTGTCTGCAAGAGAATTTGGGAAGAGCTGCCTCTCCTTGCTGCTTTCCCTGCCTGCAGCAAGTCCAGCTCCATGCTCATCTGCCCCCACCGGCATCCAGAAAGTGTGTCTCCTTCTGCCCTCCCAGGCATGGGGGAAAAGCATCAGGCTGGGAAGGCTTTCCTCATATTTAATGCATCAAAGTGCTGCCATTTTCTCCTTCCTTCTCCAGGCTCCTGCCTGTGAGGGGCCTCTCTCCCCCACACCGAGGACTGTGGGTCTCGGCTGCCTTACACACAGCCGGCTTTTCTGGCAGACTCCAAGAAGCTGGGCTACTTAGGGGCCTCACTGCTGAAGGATCAACGACCTGATTCCTTCAGCAGCTTCTTGATGGCAGGAGGGCGGGGAGGGGGAAGGCTTTTCTCTAAGCCACAGCCAGAGTGAAATATTTAACCAAGTGGAAGAGCTCAGAGCTTTCCCAGTGTGTCCATACCAGGATGAGGCACGTCTGTGCCTTCCCAGCACCTGCAGGCAGCCCTGCTGAGAGCTGCAAAAGGTAAGAGAGAGGTCTTTTCCTGCCATCCTGACTGGAGATCCAGACCATTCACAGAAAACACATTTCTGTCCAAAACACGTGTTTCCCCTGCCGTAGCAGTAGCCGTTGCTCTCCCTACAGTGTCCTGTTCCATATCCCACTCACCTTCCCACAGCCCTATAACTCATGAAAGATATGTCCACATACATGGGTCTAGCCAGCACTGACATAAGCCCCACTTGGATCAGGATTTTCAGGATTTAGCCCTGGCTCTCCTGATCCCTCCTGCTGTGAATCCCTCCCCAGCTGATGCAGGACAGGAGGGAGCAGAAAACCCTTCTAGCAGATGACAGAAGGGGACAAGGTGTCCCCCACACTCCATCTCCCAGCCCCAATCCAGTGGGCTTAGCTAGAGAGATAGGAGTGCAGTGCACTGGGAACCCTCTTTACTATCATTTGGGTACTTCAGGACCTCCAGTCCTTGCCTGCAGGTACCATGTCCTTCCTGTATTAGAGTCCACTCAACTCCATGTCATCCCTTTCAGCCTCCCAGCCCTGCAACAGGCAGATTCCAGGAGTTTTTTAAATATTGCCAGCACTGTCCTTGGTCATGTTCATAAGTCTGCAATACAGTTTTCCTTCCCAAAGGCAGAAGGGTCTGGGTATCATCAAGGCAGCACAACGATGAACTTCCAACTTGGAAGAGATCAACCTGATGTGTAACAGTGTCCCAACAATGATACAGATCTAGATGAAATTAGGGTGAAGAGGGGTTAGACAAGAGCTCCTTCCCACAGGAGGCTCCAGGAGACGCTCATGCTCAGCTTGCCCTATGGCACATGGATCAGTCTCTAGAAAGGTGCTGCAGCTGCAGCTCCAGCTCCACTTGGGGTGAACACCCCAGTGCATCCCAGGGCTGCTTCTCTGAGCCTATGGGCACTGTCAGCGCCATCTCCTCTCTGGTGTGTTTTGTGCTTAAGGCATTGCAAAGGGTACAAAGGCATATTCTGCCTCACTGCTGTGGGGCTGTATTGTAGCCCCAGGGCACAGTGTAGGCCTGCAAGGGGGGGACAGTCACTCCATCAGCAGATGGGCTCTTCTCACCCAACTGACTGGAAGCATCATGGAAATAGCAACTCCAGCCACGCAAGCGATGAGTCCCAGTGAAAGCAAGGGAAGCTGAACTCCCCTTATCTCTGCGTTGAGGGCTCCAGGGCAACCAATTAGGTTGCATGTGTTCCCTCAGGGCCTAGACATAACTACATGGCTCTAATTAATGCCTTCTGTCTCCAGTGCTAACACCCAACTACATCCTAGTCATATATTAAAAAAGCCATTGCAGCACAAGCCAAGTCTTTAATGGGCTGATGCACTTATCTGTTATTCCACGAGACTTGTGGTTAAAGATAAATGGCGAAAATACCCTCCCTTGGACAGTCCTATACAAATGCTGTTTTGCAGCTTAGTCAGGGCAAAAAGACAGTGCTGGAGATCCTTCCCGAAGCCTCTTCCACCCAAACCTGGCACAGGGGAGGGCAAACCTGTACTGTCCTGTGCCT
Organism: Coloeus monedula; assembly: GCF_965178545.1. Taxonomy (NCBI): domain Eukaryota; kingdom Metazoa; phylum Chordata; class Aves; order Passeriformes; family Corvidae; genus Coloeus; species Coloeus monedula. The sequence continues at coordinate 19,254,114 of NC_138788.1, forward strand.
CTTGCAGCTCCCCTGCATGGGGCACTCATGTGGGACCATGGCAAGATTTTTCAGGGTGAAAGGCATTCTAGAAGAGGATACAGACTGTAAAATGTCTTACCAGAGAGAAGAGCCTGTGCAAACTACAGTTTACATGAAGGATAGCTGCTGCCTGCCCATCTGCCAGTGCCCTACTCAGCATCCCAGCTCCAGCTTGTGCTGCTCCCTCTTGCAGGAGGGACAGGGGCTTGGAAGAGTGGAGTTGTAGAGAGGTGATAGTGAAAGCTGTGTGCTGGGCCTCAGAATGAGCTGTAACAAAATATTTCTGCAATGCCCCAGGCACACCTGCTATTACAGAAATCCCCTCAGACTCTGTCCCAGCGCCAGGCAGCACCCGCACAGGGAGCGGGCTTCCTCCTGCACCAGCATTGCTCTGTCAAGATGAAGGCAGAAATCACAGCATGATAAAACCTGTCCTGGGGATGTGGGAGGTGGGGCCTCAGCACAGCTTGAGACATAAATAATCTCCCTACACAGCAGTTAGGGGAACAATTGTGTAGGAGTATCTCTTGGTAAAAAGATGCTCAAGGAAAGATGGTCTTGAAGGAAAGCAAGGAATTTATGAGTGGCAGAGTGGGCTCTCCAGTGAAGACAGAGCTTCCTGGGTGCCAGCAGGTCATTCACCAGACCTACCTCACCACGGTGAGTCACTGCACCAAAGAGCCAAATTTAGTCTGAAACAACCCAAATCAGCCATTCTCTTGTGTAGCCTCCCAGGACATGCTTGTACTACAAGCACAGATCTTTAGACTGCTCTCCAGCTAATCTATGCAGCACTAAGATGTGATCCCTTCCTCATACCTTCAGCCTCAAGATTCACTGGGGGAAAGGTGAAAGGGTGTAAAGGGAAGTGAGAGCAATGAATATAGAGTATTTTATGCAGAAAAGAGACAGTAAGCCCCAGGCACACAGTCTGACCCAGCACAGGAAGAACACAGTCACATACAGGATTGTGTAAAAGGCCTTGAAGGTCACATATAGAGGAGTAATTACAAGTATATCCAGAAAACTGAGCAAAATGGCTGTCATGGAAATCTATGGAGATAAATGCAAAGGACAGACTGAAAGCTTGAATGCAGGGGATTCATGAGTGGGATGCTGCAGAACAGCCCTGTATTTCCGTTTAGTTGGGAGCTTCTCATAATCCTCTTTCAACCTTGACTTGCAGAACTTGGTCTTGCTTTACTTCTATTTATTTCTTTTTTTTTTAGCCCTAACTGTATAGTCAAAGTCTTTTCTCAATAAGAAGTAGGAAGGTGGCATTTACAGGGAAGAGTTGAACAGAAGTCACCATGTGTTCTTGTTTCACCAGCTTAAAAATGGCTTCTGGTGACACTGTGCAGTCTCAGCACTGACTGACAGCAGAGCTTACCCTATGAGCTCAATACCTTCTCCCATGCAACCAAGAAGTCCAGCTGTGGTCCACTCCAACCCTGAGAGTGATGGAGGCTGTCAGACTTATCCTGCAGCCAGAGAAAAGATGGAGCCAGATCCTTTGAAAGAACCTGGTGAAAGTCCAAGAAAAAACAGTGTTGAGAGGCTTTACTAAACTTCTGTGGTACTGCATTCACCTAGCTCTCACATCTTAGAGGAGTGAATACTGCAGAGCTACTGGTGTTCTTGACAAGATCTTGACAAGTTTCTTGTCCCACTTGAGACTAGTAGAAAACTGTAAAGAAAATGGCCCCAAAGTCTTTGCAAGGCTAAAGGTGTTTAGCCAGCAAGGTGCCAAGCCATCATATGAGGTGATAGAGCATCGGGATAATGTTGGCTTGGCATCATACTGATCTCCTAAAAATAAGTTGTACCCTTGAACAGCACCAGCTTCTGGAAACCCCAGCAGGCTTGTGGAAACCCAGACAACCTCTGAATACACCTCTGACATGGAAATAACTGCATTTTCAATGCAAGGGAAAAGTCAAAAGGCATAAGTGGGGAAGACTTGCCCATTATAGCTGGGAAATCAGGAGCATCTCTGGGAACAAAAACTTGGGTTCCTGACTTGAGGTCAGCTCTTCCAACCATAAGACTCCCCCTCCTTCAGGCCCCAGTTTCCTAAATCTCATCTCCACTTCCAAAAGGATGAGGTGATGACCAAACTGCTTCTCTAGACTCTTCAGAAGTATAGCTGTGCATCAGCACTGCCTCACAGCAGTAGAGCTGGCTGAAGTCTCCGTTCACTTCAGGGGATGTTCACGAGGGTGAAGATGCCATGCCCTGGCTCTGTGAGCTGCCAGCACTGTATGTTTCCAAGGAATATACAAGAAAGCTGCAGCAGCAACAGTTGTGAGCTAATCTGCTTCCTCCCCCTGGGGCTCCGCTCAGTCTCTCATTACTATGGATCAGCTCAAGGCCTGACGCAGTAGCCATGCTTTCCCCCACAGGACATCAGTGGCCACTGGGATAACAGGAGTGCCAGGGAACTGAACAGCATCCCTTGCATGTTGAAGACACCTGTGCAATACACTTCCTCAGCTGTCCTGCAAGAACTGCAGGTGTCACAGCCCAGCGTTCACCAGGTCCAACTCAGAAAGCTGTTTTGGCAGACCAGTTTGAGGTATTATGGATCAACTAAAAATGGGCATCCAACTGAAGCTTAAAAAGGAGACTTACAGACACCTCTCAAGAAAAATGCAGACCCACCGTTGGCAGAACATATGCCACCAGAAAGGTAGAAGCTTGCTCCAAATCTTGACTGAGCAGAGCAGAACAAAGCTCTGGTTCCTCAAGCTTGTCTGCTTTGAGCTGTCCCTTCACTGCAAAGCTGCAGTGGATAACACCCCGCAAGCCCTGTACTGCAGTGCTGTACAGCCATATCACAACTGCTGTGCACTAGGAAAACTTGATAGACATGAGCACAAAACCAGTACTGGTATGGGATCCTTACCATTGGTGTAGACCTAAGTTGCTTGGTTCACTGAACATCCTGGTGGTGTAAAGCTGTGTCTCAGCACACACCTCTACAATACAGTAACAGTCTCTGAGGTTTTTCTGCATCTGCAAACAACCTGTGGATAAAAAAGAGAACAATATGAACATTTCACAGCTGAAAAGTATTCATAATTCCTAGTACCTAGCACATGCATCTCAACAGCTGTAGCCAGCCAACCAGCCAAGTCCCTCACAGGCCAACAGCTATCAGGCCCTTGGGGCACTTATAAACCTTAGTGGCCCTAACCAGCCTCACGCCAGCTTCCACCACTCCTGACCACAGGTCCAGTGATTCTATATATTAAGGGACTCTGCCAGGTTGCACATTTCTATCTCACAGCAGGAAGTCAAAAACAAAGTGCCCCACCATAGGGAAAGAAAGGGCTGTCCTAGAACATGGCCAGGGGCATTCTTAACTCCAATACAAAATTTAAAACCCTGCATCACTTGTCCTTCTCTAAATAAGAAGTGCACTGTGCTAACTCAGGAAGCCACTGGGATCTTCGAGGAGCAGGTGTTACATGTCCAGGGGCAGGCAGGGTGGGTAGCTTCCCCCAGAGGACAGGCACTGGGGAATGAAGACCTTTCTGCACACCAGCTTCCACCTTTTGAGGAAATGAGCAGAGCAGGTGATGGGTCATTGCTTTCCAGGAAACTTGGGACCAGGAATTTGGGATTTATTCACTGTCTGTGGGCCCTGCTCTTTTGCCAGGTGGATTTTTTAAATAGTTCCTATGCACGCAGTAATCAGCAGCTTGATGCTGCACAAGTCAGCAGGTCTCAGACCCGAGACAGAGATGGGGTCAAACGCCCAGTGCCGGCTCGGAGGTGTGGTGTACGAGTGCCGCACCAGCGCGGACCGGGTGCCCGCCTGTGCTCGCCCCGCAAACCGACAGGGAGGAGGAAGGAGCAGCGTGCGTTTCTACGGGGTCGTTATGGCAACTGCGCGGGCAGGAGCCCGGGCCGCTTCTCCGCGGGGGCTGCGGGCAAGGACCCCGCCCTGTCCTCGGGGCTGCGGAGGCAGGTGGGGCACCGGCAGGGGAGCGGAGCGCGAGGAGCCTGTTGGCAGCGTGGGAGGATGCGGGCTGGGAGCGGCGGGCCGCGGGCAGCCCCGGGGCGGGGACAGCCCGGTACCGGCGGAGGAGCGGGGCCCAGTGGCTGCCGGTCGGGGGTGCTGTGAGAACTGTGAGCCCCAGGGATTGGCCTTTCCCGGGGATCTGGGAAAGGGCGACACAGCCCGCTGGGAGAGCCGCGGAGCCGGGCAGATGGCTCGGGGGGGTCTGGCGGGGCCGTCGCTCACCGGCAGCAGCGGGTCCCGGCTCCGCGTGGTGCTGAACGGACAGCGGCGCCGCGCTGCGCATGCGCGGCCTCCCGCCGGGGCAGGGGCGTGCACTGGGACCGGGGAATGGGGGCAGCCGGTGTGCGCCGGGGAACCGGGGCCGTGGGGAACGGGGGCAGCCGTTGTGCGCCGGGGAACCGGGGCCGTGGGGAACGGGGGCAGCCGTTGTGCGCCGGGGAACCGGGGCCGTGGGGAACGGGGGCAGCCGGTGTGCGCCGGGGAACCGGGGCCGTGGGGAACGGGGGCAGCCGGTGTGCGCCGGGGAACCGGGGCCGTGGGGAACGGGGGCAGCCGGTGTGCGCCGGGGAGCCTCGGTAGCTGCGGGGCTGAGCAACCGGTGTGCGCCGGGGAATTGGGGCCGTGGGGAACGGGGGCAGCTGGTGTGCGCTGGGATCTCGTGTGCGCTGGGGAAACGGGATCGCTGAGGAACTGGGACAGGCGGCGTGCGCTGGGGAACCGAGGCAGCTGCCGGCCTGCAGCCACCGGTGTGCGCCGGGAAACTGGGTCCATGGGGATCTGGTGTGCACTGGGGATCTGGGATAACTGAGGAACTGGGACAGGCGCTGTGCTCGGGGGAGCGGGTGCGCCCGGTGTGCTGGGGCACCAAGGCCGGTGTGCGCGCCGCACCGTGCCGCTGGGAGCAACCTGCAGGAGTCGCTGCGACACCAGAGGGACTTGTGACCACCGTGGGCCGCTGTCCCGCCCGGCGCTCCCCACCACGGGCTGGTGCCTCCCGGTGTGTCCGGGCCGGTCCCGGTAGCGCCCGCCGCCCCCGGGGCGCGGCCAGGGGCGGGGCCGAAGGCGGGGTGGCGGGGCGCGCGCACTTCCGCCCGGCGCCGTGACGTCACGGGCGGCTGCCGGTGTCCGGGGCGGGTGCGGCGCGGGATGGAGCGGCTGGGGCAGCCCCGGCGGGGCCGCAGGTACCGGGGGGCCGGGGCAGGGCAGGGCAAGGCTGCTGCCTCGCCATGGGGCGCTGCGGCGGGCAGCGGGGCGGTGTCCTGGTCCCGGCGGAGCTCTTGCGGCCGCCCCGCTGCTGCGGCGGGGCGGCCCCGGCGCGGCTCTGGGGCCGAGGGAGACCCGTTGGGTGGCGGGACAGGAATGGCCTCGAGTGAGGCCGCCCCCCAGCTGCGGACTCTGCTGGGACCGAGTCTAACCGCAGCCTCCAGCCGCAGCTCGGGGGTCTCTGGGCTGCCGGAACCCCTTTGCTCCTTCCCTTGCGGCCCGAGAGCTCATCTCCGCAGAGATGCTGAGCGTCCGCTCCTCGGAGGGAGACTCCCTGGGGGGAGCCCGGAGCCTTGTTTCTCCCCGCGGGAAGGAGTAAGCGCCTGGTCTCTCCCCCTTGCAGGGTGCCCGAGTGGCCCGGCACTGGATGCGGGGACTGGCCGACAGGTAGAGCTATGCTCAGACATGGAAGCTGGGCACAGCTACGGTGCGACTCGTGTGGTAACGCTGCAGCAGCTTCTTGCTGCTTCGCTGAGGGACAGGGCTTCCTTCAGCAGCTGATGGAAAGCCCCACCCAAGCTCTCCTGGAGGGTACTGCGGGCAGGTAGACTCAGATGCCTGAGCAATGAACGTCCCAAGCTGGGGAGGTGGTGATGCAGGGGGCAGGCACGTGGCCTGCTGATGGCTAGCCAAGGGGCTATTCCCTGTGGGCTGATTGTGGGAAACGTCCCTGAGTCTTTCTTTCTGGCTGTTCCTCCTAGAGGCACCCGGCAGTAGGTGTGAGCTGATCTAGCCTGGCTCCTGCAGTAGCCTGGCTCTCTGGTGTCTGATGATGAGTGTGACCCCGACCAGGGGATGCCTCCTGGACCTGCCCTGGGAAGACATCTTGGTTCCTCATATCCTCTGTCATCTGCCACTGCAGCAGCTCCTGAGCCTGCAGAGGGTCAGCAAGTCATTCCAGTCTCTCATTCAGCTGTACCTGGCCAACATGCGCTGCTTTGACTCAAGCCAGGTATTGGATGACTCTGAGGCTGGGGGAGGCAATAGATGTCCTACTGCTCTGGAACTAACAGGGGAGCATCTGTCTATGTGGGGAGAAGAAACCCTTGGCAAGGAGGGTAGTTTCTGCTCAGGAGCTTGGGCTAATGGCTCAGATGTCAAACTGGACAGATGGGCTCAGGGAGGAGAGGCAGTGATTCAGGGCCCAGCAATGCCAGTGTCTTGAGTAAGAGGCCCTAGGAGGAGTAAGCCTGGAAACTCCACCCAGGCTATTATGGGGCACTGGCTGGGAGAAACAGAAGTTTTGGAGTGCCATGTCCTTCTCGAAGGTTGTGCAGTAGGTTGGGTCTGATGGGAGATAACTCTGTGCTTGGTCTTCAGGGAAAGTTTGTGCTATTCCTGGGAGCCACTGCCTGGGACTGGGAAAGACTAGAGTAGCTGCTGTTCTGAGGACACAGAGCGGTCTAGCAAAGAGATTTTTGGAGAGCAGAGGTGTGGAGCTCATCATGGGTATATAAATGCAGAAGTGATGATCTGGGATGGAGAAACCAGAGTATGATCTATCTCATCTTGTGGCAGTAGCCTTCGCATGAGGTGAGCAGTCTGATGTTAGGTTTTGCCCTGGGATGAGAACAGGGTATGGCTTTGGTCACTACTGTCACAGCAGAAGAGAGAAGGGGAGAGAGTATTTGGTAAGGATCAGGCTTATCTGAAACCCTGGGGGGATGCCTCATTCTTCCCTGGTTCCCCACGCAGATTGGACCTGCCATCCCTCGAGCTGCTTTTGTTAACCTGTTGAAGGACAACGAAGTTCTGCAGCAGCTGGCACTCCAGAACTGCTCCGACTGGCTGACAGACCAGGAGCTGCTCCCAGTCATCGGGCAGAACCACCACCTGCACCGGATCCAGCTGAAGGGCTGCGCCCAGCTCAGCCGCCATGCGCTGGTGGCCATCTCACTGAGCTGCCCCAACCTGCGCCAGCTCTCCCTGGCTCACTGTGAGTGGGTGGACAGCCTGTCCCTGCGCAGCCTGGCTGACCACTGCAAGGCGCTGGAGGCTGTGGACCTGACGGCCTGTCGCCAGCTGAAGGACGAGGCCATCTGCTACCTGGTGCAGAAGTGCAGCAGGCTCAAGTCTCTGTCACTGGCTGTCAATGCCAACGTGGGTGACGTGGCAGTCGAGGAGACTGCCAAGTGCTGCCCAGAGCTGGAGCACTTGGACCTCACAGGGTGTCTGCGAGTCAAGAATGACTCCATCAGGTACTGAGCAATGTGGAGCTGGCAGGTATTTGGGGTGGGGGGAGGAAGAGAACCAGAGAGGAAAGTCAGATTTCTTCATGCTAAAAGCAGTGAGAGCTTAGTCTGGGAGAGAAGCCACTAGCAGGCCCTTCAGGAGAGGCACTGTATGCTACTGACAGCAAATTTCCCAGCATATCATGGAGGGTAGGTGTGGGATCCAACCATGTCCCTTGACTTTGTCTCATACCACCATGGTGCTGCTCCCAAAGAATGGTGCGTGTGGCACAGTCACGAGCACTGGGCTGCTGCGAGTAGAGAAGAGTGTGAGTGGTGCACTTAGAAGTCCTGACTTGCAACTTGTATGTGCTCTCTTTCTTGGCAGGGTCCTGGCTGAGTACTGTCCCAAGCTGCGCTCGCTGAAGGTCAAGCATTGCCACAACGTGGCTGAGTCCAGCTTGAGCATCCTCCGAAGCCGTGGGGTGGAGCTGGATGTGGAGCCTCCGCTGCAGAGGGCTCTCGTTCTGCTGCAGGACGTAGTTGGCTTCGCCCCTTTCATCAACCTTCAGATCTAGAACTGCTGCTGCTGGGGAGGGGGGGACTGACAATGCTGGGATCCCAGAAGGATGCCTGAACTGGCTGCTGTTGAGACGTGCAGAGGGAGAGGTCAGTCCCATTGGTGAGGCTGGCCTGGGGCTCACTCTTTCCTCTGGGGCTGTTTAGCAGCCACTGAGTGTTCATAAGTGGACTTCATTGGTGCCTCTGGGGAAAGTAACTCCCTCTGCAGTGGCGTGGAAAGAGCAAGTGATTTGCAGGAACACCATGGTGCTGAACAGGCCTTGGTCAGGCCAACTAATAGATAGGATTTATTATTTGTTGTATTTTAAATCTTTAAGCGGCAGCTGTCCAGAAAGCAGGGGAGTGTTTGATGGGGACTGTCCCCTATGGTGGGTGTGCAGGGCATGCCAGCAGAGCTGTGGAACAAATCAGGCCAGCAGAAAGAATAGCTACCAGCCCTCCTCTTGGGAGAGGGCAGGCCCCTCTGGGCTCTGAGAGGAGGGCAGTGAGCCTAGCTCCAGCCCACAGCCACTGGCCAGCCTGGCATCAAAGGACTAGAATGGCCCCAGTGCAGGCAGTGTGTCTGCCCAGGCCTAGGGTGCTGGTTTAGGCTGGGGCAAGGTGGGAGTTGTTTTCATGGGGAACATGCTCCTAATGGCAGTTAGACTGACAGAAAAATGCCAAACCTAACTGTCCTGTCACTAAAAGCAGTTGATCATTGTCATTTGTTTCTTCCAGCATCTGACTTAACATTTTAGTAGTGCCCAGGCCTACTACTGTATTTTGCTCCCTGTTGCGTGGCTGGAGCTTTGACTCTCAACAGTGGTGAGAAATGGAAGGAGCACTGACTCTGCTGTCAGCTGGAGTTTATGGGGAGAGCTGCAGATTGTGTTGGCAGGGAGAGCCTGGTTCTGGAGTTGAGCCTAAGCCTTTTATCCGCTAGGCAGTTAATCAAACAGCAGCTGCATCTTGAGAATGTGATGAAGAGAGTATTAGAGGATGAGAGGATGACCCTGCTCCCGTCTTTGGCCTTAGGAAGGACTGCAGGCAGTGTCTGTAAAGCATGTGCATGCTCTGGCTGAACTACACACCAACTCACATCATCTTTATTAATACTGGCACTCAAAGCAACAGTGCACAAAGACTTGTTAAAAAGGTTGCTGCAAAAGCACATGCCACATCTCAGATCTAAAAATGTCCCATGCAAGGAATAGCAGAGTATGCCCAGGCCCTGGAGAGCCACTGCGGTGTGCCCCTGGGGGCAGAGGGATAGCTACACAAGGAGAGAAGTCCCCTCAGCCAGGTTAGTTGAGGGAGCTGAAAGCAGTGTCTTGGCTTCCAGGTTGGTTCAAGTTAGTGGCAGGTGGAGTCGCCTCATTCCTAGCACCACATATCCATCCTGCCATGCCTGGCAGTGAGGTGGAAAGCTGAAGAGCAGAAGGACCTGGCTGTCAGTGGAACTTGTACTTCCTGGCTGGTTTTAGACTGATGTAGGTTCTCTTCATCTCCTCGCTCTCAGGCTTCTTGATGTCTTTGTACCTCTCTCCTTTTGTACTCACCACCTGGTTATCAATATAGCGGATCAACTTCTTGGGAGCCTAGAGAGGAAAGATATTAGCACCAAGTGGATGGACAGCCACACTGCTAGAGAAAAGGAGGGGGCAAGCAAAAGCAGAGCTGCACTATGGGAGGTGGGTGGGTAGGCTGCTTTACAATTGTCTTGTCTTGGGAATCTTGGCCAAAACTGGGAAGGATGCTGTCTAATGGGAGGGAGCAAGAGCCACGGTAGTCAGAAAAGGTACAAACTGATAGTCCCTGCAGCACCTTAGCTGAGCTAATCTTCCTTCTTTGACTGACAGGTTCTATGAACAGACCTGCCTGTGGCCTGTTCTGTTGTTTTTTTGGACTTGCAGCCTGTTTTTTTTTAAACCTTGTATGGACATTCAAACTGCTGGTGAGCTGTGACTGGTCTGCTTACCTCTTTGGGTGGAGCTGGCCGATGCGTTTTCTGATCGTCTGCACTATCCACCATCATGTACCTGAAACACAAGAAGCACTTAGTGGGCACTGTAACATATACTGCCTGGGGCTACTCACAGCCTATGTCCCTACTCCCCAGGCTGGTCGGTGGCTGTGCAGCGTGTCCTATGTGCCTAGATTGCAGCTAGGAGAACTCTGGATGAAATGGGTAAGAAGTCATCCTTCTGGTCAGAGTCTAGCAGGATTCTCCTGGAGTAGCATCCTTAGCTGTATGTGAAGGGTATTGAAAACTCAGGTGGTTGAGAATGCTGATAGCCACTGCAGAACTGAGAGGGGTACTGAGGTCTGGTGCGCTCTGCTTTGCTCCTTCTCAGTCTAAGTTATGGCAGCCAGATGAGACATAGGTGAGATTACAGGACCAATCTGTCTGCTTTTGCCCTGAGTGATGGTGTTCCTTTCACATTCCTCCTATTTGACTGTGACACAATTCTGTGCTGGAAGCAACTTGATAAAAGCATCACCTCATTTCCTATGTAACTGAAACATCAGGGTCCAAGCATTTGCTTGCTGTACTGCTGAGTTGCTACTCTGAGAGTTTGGTGCTGATTTCGCACAGCTGACCATGACTTCTCCCTCAGTAATTAGTATAGTTGCTCTTGTGTATCTTCAGCTATGGCGATCTGCTTTCTGTACCTGTGCTTGAGTGATGTTTAAAGTACAGGATGTTGCCAAAACGTCATTAAAGTTCTCAGAAACATAACAAGCAGCTGGTGCTTTTTTGTTCCCTTGCCTGTCACTCTGAAATGAGCCTTCATAGGAGATGGGCAAGGACAAGGATTAATACTTCTGCCTGGATGCTGTTCTGCCTTGCTTTACCTTTCCTAGCCCATTGACTGTTTATCCTGTCCCTGGGAAGAATGTAAAGTGGAAAAGATGTGGCTGGATAGATGTGTGGAAGCTGTATGCCTGCATGAGGATGCTCATGAAAGCTGAGATCTTAAAGCAGATCGATGAAACCACAGTGTGGGTTCTCCCACTGAGAATTAAATGCTTTTAGAAATGAATATAGGTAAACTAATCTAAAGCTACTTTGATTCCCAAGAGGTCCACAGGAGGAATTCAGAGAGGTTTCTTTAAATGCTTTGAATTCACACCTTCAGCAACTGAGATTTAATCTTCTCAGTGCTGTTGTACAGGCTCTCTTGAAGGTATCCTTAACCTTATTTGGACTGTCCAAGAATGGAGGTATGAATGAGTTACTACACGTCACCATGTGTTTTTTACCTGAGCTGCAGCGTGATGTTTCTGCCTTGAACCTTTAACCAGGACCTCAGCTAACAGCACTGTGACTTACACTTTATCTACAGAAGGCTGAAACCATGCATGCAGCCGTAGTAGTGCTGTGACCCAGCTGGTACAGGTAACGTGTTTCTGTGTCAGAGCTCTAAAAGAAACCAAACCTGTTCTGTTGTTTGGGTCTTGTGGCTTGTTTGTTTGTTGGGATTTTCGTGCGTATTTGTTTGGATTTTTTGCTATTTCTTTTCTTTATTCCAGCCGATGATTGTATTTGCGCTTAGATGTGTTCAGCTAATATCCACCCCTAGTTCTTTATAGACCACACTGTTTCCCAAACTGCCACCTCTTCATTTATTTGGAGCAAAGTAAGGGGTTCTTTGCTGCTGGGTACTTACTTCTGTAGGATGACCTGTTTTAGTTCCTCATGGTTGGGTGCTCTGCGAGGCCGTGCCAGTTCCTGGGAGGAGACAAGCTGGTGTGTGAATAGCACAACACAGGAGTGTACAGCTTACCCACTAGCTCAGTGAGCCCAGCTGCTGGTAGAACACCCCAGCCCCTGTGGGAAAGGGGGTGCCAGCCACAGCTCCACTGGGGTCCTGGCTTGGTTGTGGGCACAGCTTAGATTTCTGCTTGTAGCAGACAGCTGTGGGACCTGTGTGTCCCTGAGCAGCTCTGCCCTGCTCCTTGGCCCACTGCCACCCAGGTCAGAGTACAGTACCTTCACACTCACACCTGCTGGGCCAATTTCCACCTTCTCCTCCACAATTAACTGCACTGCCTCTTCCAAGTTCCCCAAGGCCATGGCGAGAGCCTTCTCTGCCTGGCTCACAGTACAGGCCGGGAACATCTCCAGTAGCAGCTCCACCCCATCCTTCAAGTCAGCACCTTCCTAGTTGGAGCAAGAGACAGAGGTAAGTTGGGGATGCAGTGAGGAGAGGGCTATTGAAAAGGGCCTCTGGTTTTTCAAGGTCAGGAAATTCAGCTTGCCCTTTGCTGAAAGCTCTCTCTCCTTACCAGCATTACTAAATCTGATTCCTGAAGCCAACAGGTGTGTTTGGAAAGATAGACCAACTCCTCTCACTGTCCTTTAATCTCCTCCCTCTGTATTTCAACTTGCTTTAAAGTAGGGCTACTGTGAACTGACTCATCTGTGTGGCCATGCTTAGGAGTGAGCTTTCTGGACCCTGTGGTGCGAATGCCTGACTCCTGCCCACCTTGTGAAGTTGTAGGTACTTTGATTAGAAAGGAAAGGGCCTGCTAAACACTGACCTGAGGCTACACCAGGAGGAATCACCATAGCAGCATTTGCTAGAAGGCTGTGGACACAGAATGATTGTACTGCAGAGCAGGAACAGATCAGTACTGCAGAAACAGCAAGCAGGGCATTGGGGGAGGAAGGTGGGGTTGATGTGGAAGGTGCTGCAGTACCTGTAGCTGCTGTGGGATCTCTGAAGGCACTGGGACAGGCTCTCAGCCATTACTCTGGCTCACCCTTTCCAGCCACTGGAAATAATGAGCCAGAGCACTGGCTCACAGTCTGTCAGCACATAATTTTCTGACAGTCTTGCTCGGCCATACGATGGAGAAGATCATGGACACAAGTGATGCTGTGTCACAGCCTATGCTGTGGTTCCTTCCAGAGCTGGAAAATGCCCTCAGGTGGTGCTGGTAGCCTAGTGCTGTGTGACTGTCCCCAGTGCTCCTGCTCCTCTGCGGGGTACTCATACCTGGGCCCCGGCTCCGTCTGTTAGAGTGCACAGTCTTTCCCCGTTGCAGACTCCAGCTCCAGGCTCCTGGCCCTTGGTGAGGTCTTCAGAGGGCGCTTCACTCCTGCTTTCCACAGCCTTTTGGCCAAGTTTTTCTTAAAGACACAGTGATATCTCCTGAGGAACAGTCCCACTAAGGCTAGAGCTCTGTGCTTTCTGTTGGCATTAGATTGCTAGTGCATTGTGTGCCAAAGCAAATCTCTCCTTAAGTGACAAGACTTGGAAGCACTACTGTTTCTCCTGCCCTTAGCAGGGATAGCTGTAGCTCTGCTCCCACTGATCTGCAGGAAGCCAGTGCTAGCATATGCTGGAGTGCCCGAGTTCTGCATTTCCAGGCTGTACAGGGTATGGGCTGCTTGCAAATTCAATTCTACTTTTCAATTCTTGGTCCGCTAGTGCTTCGGTTGTGGATATTTCCATTTCTAAGAATTCCCTCGTATTTGCTCTATCTTTGAACTAAGGTGTAGTTTTGATTTTAAACTTGGGAATACACTAGGGTAGTCCCCAAGCTGCATGCAAGCCAGCACATCCTGTGATCAGGTTACTCTGATGCATCTCTTTTTTTACAGGCTCTTTTTCTCATTGTAGGAAGAACCATTCCACTTTTATTCTGTACTAAGACTGGGATGGTGCTTTCCTTCCACACTCTGACTACATCAGGATCCTCAAAGGGTAGGATGCAGGGGAGCAGAGCAGAGCAGTAGATTTTGTCAAGTTCAAGAAAGCAGCAGGTAAGATAAAAGACAGGACTGTCTATTCTACACTGTGCAGCCTTCTGGCAAGACAGCAGTGATGTTGCTAGACCAGCAAAATTCAGACTGGTTATGTCCTGGAAGGTTTAATATCCAGGCACTTCAGCCTGTCTGTTCTTTAGTGGAAAGTACCCATGGGGTTGATTGATACAGCAATCCAGCTGGTCTGTGAATGCTGAGGTTAGAAAAGGCCATTGGCACAGTGTAGTCTTCTGTAGTCCTGCATAGTGCAGGTCAGAGCACATCACGGATTTTGCATCTGTGCCAGGGTTCATGGATGAACAGGAAGTGAGTTTTGAGGATGCCCAAAGTCTAGATGTGATACATGTAGTCAGCTGGATACTCTATTTGATGATGCACCCGAGCAAGGCTGCCCAGTGGTAGTGCCACATAGGCAGATGGCTATCAGAGGAAGGCAGAAATCCTCGCTTTCAGAATTAACCTACGGCAGAATTTCAACAAGCAGCCCTGAATTGGGTATTTCTTTCTTATTACTCTGGATTTGATCTCAATAGAGGTATTTGGAGAATTGATCAAGTGTTTTTCACTCCAGTACATCTTGGACAGTATTCCATGACTCCAACCTCCCATCTGTTGATATGAAAAACCTGACTGAACGTTCAAAATAAAAACCCCAAACCTGTCAATCAGTTCAGGCTACCTTATGAGTTCCTAACTGTAGCAAACAAGTTTGTATTTTATTCTGTGACATTGTTCAACTCCAAATATTAAGACTAAAAGCATGTACAGATCTTGTGCTGAAATTGTGTAACTCACCTTTGTTTCGAGCTTCACCAAGCCTTTCTGAGAGGGAGAACATCATTTCACAAACATCCCCACTGCAAGAGACAGAAGCTGTATAATTAGCTTGAGGAATAAAAGCACTAGCCTATCCTACTTGGATACCATTTTACAAAAAGATAAGGCCTGATGGGAAGTCCAGTAAAATCAACTGGTATTTCAGATGGCCAAGGACCTACCTGCAAATTATATTAGGATTTGCATCTGTGCATTCAGGCAGAGTGACTTACCATGCTGGCGCAGGTTTGGTATTGATACATCTTTAACTGGGTATAACAAAAGAATTTGTAGTACTGAGGGGCTTGGGGCCAGGCCCCCAGAGTGTGGCATGCACATATAAACCAGTAACAATCACATACCTGTGGATTTCTGCAAAACCAGGGATATATGCCTCCATCATTTCCACAAAGGTATCCATGTCAAAAGTCTCTTCAGAGGACTCTGGTGAGCCCAGCTCTTCCAGGACACCCGTGATATAAGAGAAGAAAACATCATCCATCCCACTGGAGACAAAGAGAACACAGGCAGCAGGGTGAACAGGCCCATTTTTTCCTTTCTCTCCATCCCCATTCTGCCTAACCTTGTGTCTAATACAGCAGCAGAAGGACCTATGTGAACTGTATGTTATGAGGAGATACCACCTGTGAGGCCAAGTCGCAGGTGGTCAGTGGCTGAGAGGGAAGCATTAACAGATAAATAGTGCATGTGGTCCTGCTTCCTGGGCAGCACTGAATGAAAGCCCCAGCGTGTGTTCCAGAGGCTGTGCTCCTGTGGGTGCTTCAGCTGAGCTAACCAAAATATTCCAAGTACCTTAGCTGTTCTACATTGACTGGTGTTTCAGGTGAGGTCATCATATTTTGTTAAGTTACACTTTCTATGGGATGCAGTGTTCTCTGCTTGCTGCTCTCCACGCTTGTGTCACTGCTGCCACCAGCTGCAAAACCAGCTGCTGTGTTCCAGCCTCAAGGTGGCTGTATCTCTGCATGCAGGCAGAGTTCAAAATGGGGAGAGGCCTGACATAGATTATCCTGCTCAGAAAGCCATGTTGGGAGCACTGTGGAATGAAGGAAATCCCATACTCTAATGTGTATTACTGGACAGGAAATTAATCATCTTGGTCATCAAAGAAATGACATTGCTAGATTGCAATGCTAAACGACAGTTTTCCAGCATTCCCATCAGAGCCTGAGCAAATTACCTGCATCCTGGATCTGACTTAAAGGAGAGCAACACAAAGTACAGGCAAAGTACAGAATTCAGTATAATGCACAGAGTGACAATGCAGAGTTCAAGCTGGAACAATGATACTGGATCTGCCTATCTCAACATACCTGAGATCTGCTGCAGGGACGTGGGACTGGATGAAGCGCGTCAGTGTGTCTTGAATGATTCTTTCAAGCTCCATGTCTCTCTAAACCTTTTTCTTTAAAAAAAAGAAGGAAAAAGAAAACTCCATGTAATTTCAATAAAATCAAAATGCAGGTATGGTATAGGTAAGTGTGCTCTTCCCATGAGAACTATTCACAAACTCCTCCAATGTCTTGTCATCTCCGGGTAACAGCGGGCAAAGATATCCATAAAAAGCTGCAGTATGAGGACCCACTGGAAAAGGGAGCCCAATATGTTGGGCCCTTCCTGACTCTGTTCATGCTGTCAGTATACAGCTGTACCGTACATTTAAAATGTCCCCTCTCAGAAGCAAAGCTGTAAATGCAGATGTGTCCAGCTGCAGGACTGCAGGGACACCTTCTGAGCTGGAAGACTGTGCTGTCCAGTGAGGAAGAAATGGGTAGTGGGCTTGTACACTCAGTGCAGAAAGGGGTGGACCTTCCAGCTAAGAGCATATGCAGTGATGCTTGGACTCGACTCAGGAATGAGTGGGAGGAAGGGTAATGTCTTCTAAAGAAAGGACATCCTAGAGCATATTTTACAGGGACATACCAAGCAGGGCACAGACAAGTAGTCTGCCAGCCAAAATATCAAAGGTCTCCAGGTCAGGCATGGGCTGCCAGTGGAATCCTGCCCAAACAGCAGCCCGTTGTTGTGCTCAGTAAATAAGCCATTCTAGAGTTGATACAGCTGCAACAAGGGGCACTTGATAACCCAAAACTCAGGGGAGTCCTAAGAATCACAGAGCTCCTACAGAAGCAGTGGCAGAAAGGGGCTACCCACAGCCCTGCTTTGGCTATCAGTACTGAGCCTGGACTGAATGGGGTGGAAAAAAAGCTTTCTTAACCATTCCTTCCCCTTGGGGTCTACAGAGCTGCTGGGTGGACAAATTTGTGGTATAAGCACCAAGTTCTTCCCAGGAAGGAAACCAACCTTGCATTCAGGGAAATTGGTATCGTCATTGGCCAGAGAGGTTCCAAGGGTCATTGTGCTCCCATCAGCGCAGCTCTCTCATTTCAACTACACTAGGACCTGACCAGGCCTGTTTGACACAGAACTCATGGACCACTCATATAGGTTGCTGACAGACAATTCTGATTTCCCGTGGGAATCAGAAAGGTTTGGTATTTCCCTAGATTAGTTTCCCTAGATGAGCAGCTAGCAGGATATAAACAAAACCACTGCACAACACAGCCAAGTTTAGAATTACAGAACTTGGGACATCAAAACGCCTTATGTATTATACCTTCAAATGCTACACTTTTTCTAGTGATGACCTGCAATAGTTAAGGGGAGATTCACTAGAAGAGCTTATGCTATGTGCTCAGTTTTGTGTGAGAGTGATTTACAATGCACAGAATTATCTACAACCCAGAGGCAGGAGAAATCACTCTCCTGAGAGCTCAATTTTCCTGAAAAGCTGTTACCTGGCTTCTAAACTCCCAGTCATAATTGCAACATGGATTTTAAGATCACTTCACTAGTTGTCACTGGTTCAAATAGATCTGTGAAAGTCTTTCTGCATTTCCTGTTGTTGCAATGTGGGTTCTGTGTAACATGTTGCACAGGATTTATTTTTAAAAGCATATGATGAAATGATACTCCTATTGCTCTGCTCACAGCTACAGTCTCACAGTTTTGCACTGTCAGAACACAAGACCTTCAGCTCTTGGAAATCCTCGTAACTTTTCTGACAAACCCTGGTCTTTGAACACTGGGGTTTATTATTAAAGAGTGAGAAGTGGAGCACTGTATGTCATCTCATTAAGGCAGGCTTAGTTTAAAATATCAGGAGTGCTTAGTTGATCCACATAACATCACATGGCACATGTTTTTCCTCACCTCAGGCAGACAAAAGTGGTATCAGTTCTCAAACTGTGAATGTGAAAATTATTCATTTGCTGTATTAGATACTTAGGCCAGCACCTCAACAAGGTTTCCCACCTTACTGTCAGTGTTGAGAACCCAGCAATCTCAGCAATCTCCATCCCCTTGCATTCTCCTTCCCAACACGTTAATGTCAAATTTAGTTTGTTGGTTTCGTAAAACAAATATAGAAATAATATCCCTCTAAAAGTACCATTGTCCTTGTCGTGTATGAAATAGCTACTTATGCTATATTGAAGAAAAGTTGGTATGAATCTCTCTTCCTCAAAAAAAAAAAAAGGGGGCAAGAATCTGAACTGTTTGCATACAACTAGATTGTTTTGGAAGGCTCTTTCAACTCCAACTTCAGTAATCATTCTCAAATGGTCAATGTGATGGAATGGGAATGACTGTGAGCCTTGGACTTTTTATTAACAAGATAGATCTGAGCAATTTAGAAAATGTTTCTGAGCTAAGGAACTGCCATTTGGATGTATATCAACTTTTATGGGATCATAAATTTGACTAGAGGTTTCTGCAAGTGGAGGAGGTGGGTGTTGTATCCTTGGATGTTTCTCAGAACAGGTTAGAGAAAGTTTAGGTAAATCTGATCTGGCTGAGGGATTGATTAAAGGTTCATTTAGCTCAAGTGTCAGTGATTATTTTTATGTGAGTGAGTAATGGGACAGGGATGGTTCACTGAGCTCTCTCTGAAATTTTTTTCTGAAAAAGCAGAGTATGTCTTACGCTGCTCGGTGTGTCTGTGCTTGGGGAAGTGCATTTATCTGGGATATAAGGCCCTCTCAGTGCAGCCTGTGACATACAGGCTCAGAGGAAACTTCTCAAAAGACATATATGCAGGGCAAAGAGCGAGCTGTGGCTATACTCCACTGAACTACTTTGGTGGCTTAAAAGAAAACTTTCCAGGCTAAGAGACACTTCACAGACAATTTCAGTGCTTCTATTTTTTGTTTTTCTTACTAAGGAAGTCCCTGAAAGGGCTTTCACAGTGTGGTTGCTATGGGAAAGCAGGCTGAGGTCACTGTGTGTGTTAACACAATTAACTGCTTAATGCTCTAAAATTGAAATAAGACTTGTTTATAGCTTAGCCCCAGTAAATTACAGTAATAGAAGATAGTAATGCCAGTAGCCAGACTCTGCCCTCCCCTCTAGATCTACACTGGAAAGCTGCATTTGGGTACTCTACTGACACAGGGCCCTTACCAGAGCAGATGTGTCACCTGTGCGAGGTCTTCAGCTCACGGCCAGTGCTTATGAAGTCACTTCAGTGCCTGCAGAGGAGTCGACAGTCCATCCTATGACTGCCAGGCCCAAGCAAGGAATGAGGGAGCCCCTTTATGGGAAAGGAAAGCTGCATTAGCTGAAGCAGGAGCACAAGAGAATCATTCTGTATACTGATGTCTTTATGCTTTATGTTACTTGTGACCATTTCCCCTAATGCAGATGGTACAGCCTTATTCTTTGGAATAAAATGTACTTTGTGAAAGGATAGCATGGTTGTGAGAACAGTGTACCTGCCAACGCTCAAATTCACTGTGATGTCGTGATGTTTTTCAACATCCACAGTACATGCAGCAAGGTCAGCAGTGGTCCCTGCACGTCACCAACGTATTCCAAAAGCACTGGTGGCCTCATCGCCATGGCCAAGCAGAAGTTGTTTCTCGAGGCTTTAAGGAGACCGGCGGGCGAGCGCTGTGTGTCCCTGCTGCGCAGGTCGCCAGGGCCGCAGCTCCACGGGGGAGCGGCAACACCGGCTGCGCAGCCCCGGGGCGGCTTTCACTGCTCTCGGGCTGCTCCCCGCCATCCCGCTCTGCGGGCCGGGCTTCCCTCGCCGGGGCTCGACAGCGAGGCCGCAGAGAGCCCGAAACACGCGGTGCACGGGCCGGATCCCCCCCGCCGTGCCGCCCGCACCGTGGGTCGATCCCCGCACCGCAGAGGCTGCGCGTTACCCTGCCCGGCCCCTTGGCCCGTCTCCCGCCCCCCGCGCTGCGGACCCCGGAGGAGAGCCCCACTCCCGGTTTCCCCCGGCTCCCCGGCGCTGCGTCCCTTGTCCCGTACCCCGTGCCCCCATCCCGTGTCCCGCGTCCCCGCGGGCGGGGCGGTAACGGGCGCGCGCCGCCGCCGGCGGGGGGGGTCAGCGGTCACCTGATCGCCCGCGCGCCCCCGCCGCGCCGTCCTCCCTCCGCGCGGGGCCCGCGCAGCGCGCTTGAACGCGTCACGTGGCCGCGGCCGCCGCCAGGCGCCGGGGTGCGCGCGGCAGGGCAGGGCCGGCAGGGCAGGGCAGGGCAGGGCGGCTGCGCGCTGCCGCTCCCCGCGCCGCCATCTTCCGTGTGGGCAGCAGCCCGGGCAGGCGCGGCGCGGCGCGGGAGCGTCTGGGGAGGGCTGGGGACGCGGTGGTGCTGGGTGGAGTCACCCCGGGAAAGGCTCCCGGGAACTTTCATCTCTGCCGAGTGCGAGAGACGCGTTCCCTGATGAAAGTAGCGCGCTTTCAAGTGCTTGTGCCAAGCTGCCCTGCTCTTTGGGCCTCCCGCGTGCAGTCCCCTGGCGAAAGAGCCTCTCCGCTACACGCAGGCTCGACAGGCTGCTCTGTAATCCTTCATTCTGCCAGTTTGGAGGATTGCTATGTGTCTAGGGTAGCCTCAGGCCGTTCAAGAATCCCAGAATCAACTGGGTTGGCAAAGACCTCTGAGATCACCGAGTCCAACATGTGACCGAGCACCAACCCGAGAAGGCAGCAGAGCGGGATGGGGGGGCAGGAGCAGAGCGGGATGCGGGGCAGGAGCAGAGCGGGATGGGGGGGCAGGAGCAGAGCGGGATGGGGGCAAGAGCAGAGCGGGATGCGGGGCAGGAGCAGAGCGGGATGCGGGGCAGGAGCAGAGCGGGATGGGGGGCAGGAGCAGAGCGGGATGCGGGGCAGGAGCAGAGCGGGATGGGGGGCAGGAGCAGAGCGGGATGGGGGCAAGAGCAGAGCGGGATGCGGGGCAGGAGCAGAGCGGGATGCGGGGCAGGAGCAGAGCGGGATGGGGGGCAGGAGCAGAGCGGGATGCGGGGCAGGAGCAGAGCGGGATGGGGGGGCAAGAGCAGAGCGGGATGCGGGGCAGGAGCAGAGCGGGATGCGGGGCAGGAGCAGAGCGTGATGCAGGGCAGGAGCAGAGCGGGATGCGGGGCAGGAGCAGAGCGGGATGGGGGCAAGAGCAGAGCGTGATGCAGGGCAGGAGCAGAGCGGGATGCGGGGCAGGAGCAGAGCGGGATGCAGGGCAGGAGCAGAGCGGGATGCGGGGCAGGAGCAGAGCGGGATGGGGGGGGCAGGAGCAGAGCGGGATGGGGGGGCAGGAGCAGAGCGGGATTGGGGCAGGAGCAGAGCGGGATGGGAGGCAGGAGCAGAGCGGGATGCAGGGCAGGAGCAGAGCGGGATGGGGGCAGGAGCAGAGCGGGATGGGGGGGCAGGAGCAGAGCGGGATGCAGGGCAGGAGCAGAGCGGGATGCAGAGCAGGAGCAGAGCGGGATTGGGGCAAGAGCAGAGCGGGATGGGGGCAGGAGCAGAGCGGGATGGGGGGGCAGGAGTGCAGCTCTTTCCCTGCACGCTGGCTGCTCTCGCCCGTCCCGTCAGGTGAGCTGCTCGCTACTTTGCCTGGTCGGACAACACAGTGCTTCCTGGAGAGCCTTTGGAGAGCTAACTCTTGTTATGCCAGGTGCTTCTTCAGAAAAATCCCAAAGCAGCAAGGCATAGTTGTTCTCCGACTCATGCTCCTCAGTCATGTGTTACTAAATACCAAGCGAATGAGCCTGATTCTGCCTTTGGCAATACAAAAAAAAATCCAGAGTAATGCCAGCTGGGTTGGGAACATCACACTCCAGTGTTGCTAAGAGCAGAGTCTCTTAGTTTCCATTGTTTACTTCTCTTGAAATGTACATACATTCCTCCATTGACACTGTATGAATATATGTCATTGCAGGAGTATTCACTGCCTTTCATTTCTTCTGCCTTTGGCTGTTTTTTGCTGCACTTATCCATACATTAACCAGAAGAAATCAACTGTGCTGCATTATCTTTCCTTCAATCTGTGTTTTTTCTTAGTTTGGTAAATAGATTGAAATCCTCTACCAAGCCTGCTATTTCTAGGTTTCAAATTGTGTGACCCATTGTGTGAAGAACATGCTGAGAATGCAGCTGCTTCTGGGACAGGCTTCATCACAGTGAAGTGGAAGGGGAATTTTTTAAGAAAATGAAGTAGCACATGTAAAGCCCTTAGAAATTAACAATCTTTAAAGCTATGACAAACAATTGCAGTCACCTTGTTTGACCTAACTTCCCTCATCAATTCTTGACTGAATTAGAGCAGACATTCCTGAACTACTTTATGTTAAGAGGTTCTACCAGCTTTTTCCACTGGTAGTTCATGGCATCCTATTCATCAGCAGAATTTAAGGATTTGTTTAGCCTCAGTCTGCTTTGTAGTTTCCTTGGCTTGCTTGGAAACCTTGAGGCCCATAAGAAATTTTGAGAAGCTCTCAGATACTGTCAGTTCAGACAATTTTTAAATTCTTACAAATCCTATGATTTTTGTATCACAAATTTCAAAACAACAACAGACTGGACCTCTGTTGTTTTTTTCTAGTACCAAGACTTTGAAGGTTACCATCAGCCAGGATGATGGTGGGAGGAAAAAACCACACTGGACTTTGAAGCAGAGGTCTGAGAAAATCTAAGTTAAAATACTACTGAAATTCTCCTATAACTATTTAAACTTCTTAGTTGTGTACATTGAGTACACTAGAAAGTAGTGGCTTCTTTTAGATTACTTTGCTACAATTTGATATTTCACTTTCCCACCTTACTCTAAAGCAAACTGGTGTAAGAGGGTGGGATTTTTAAAATTACACTAATGGAAGCGGTCCAGTCTTGCAGTACTGGTAATAGATACCAGAAAAAATATGGCATCTAATAGCTCCCCAATTTGAAGTTACATTCAGAGAGGTTTGACCTAAAGCTCAACAAAACCTCCACAGGGATTCCCTATACAAACACACAAAATACACCCTTCATTGAGAGTCCAGGCAGAAAGAAATGACAGCACCGGAAATTGTTCCTGGAGAACCCTTCTACTTGTCAGTCACAGGCTGTTGCAAACCAGAAAGGTTAACACACCATCTAATTATTTGATAGGATTCATATTCCTTCACAAATGTGATGAATAATGCAAGTGTGTTGAATCAAGCCAGAGGAAAATTGTTTCTTCTCCAGCCTGTTATTAACTCCTTGTGGTATAATGTACTTGAAATCATAGAGTAATTTGGGTGAGAAGGGACCTTAAAGATCAGCTCCCCACTATGGGCAGGGATGCCACCCAAAATGAGTTTGTTCTATAACATTTTAATGTGTGGGTAGATGATTCTTGTATGTGAGAAATTTTAACCATCACATGTGCTTCACTTTATATTTGACTTGAAATTAGAGAACAAAAAAGTACCCCTTCCACCTGGTTTTGCCCCCTGCTTAGTCCAGTTAGTGTTCCCTACAATGGGTATTATGCTGTTTTTGTATCCTCTAGCTTTGAAGAGCTCTGGTGATGGGGCTTAATCTGAAACAAGGCATACATTACTGGGATGTGTTTCCTGATATTTAGGCTTTATTTCCCATTGTTTTTAGTTAATCTTGTCACATGTTCATGTGTGTCCTTCAGACTGCTTAAAATACTTTCCTGTTGCTAAGCCTAGAATATCACTACACAGCTTTAAGTTTTGTCCACTGCTTTTATTTTTAATAACCCAAACTGCATTTTAATTGTGATTTATAGTCAATCCTCTACAGACCCTCATTTTTGCAATTTAGAGAAAGGGTGTTTTGAGAACAGAGTAATTTTTTTTTTTTTTTTTAAGTAGCAATGGGTGTTCAACCTCAGAGCTCTACAAAAATTTAAACAACTTATGAACATCCCTTTGAGAGCGCCCCCGGCTCCCAGTTTTTCTGCTGCAGCGGAAGGAGATTGCAGTTTTCCAGTCCCAAATTCCCAGGATTCGGGGGAGCGCGGCTTTCCAGGGCAGCGAGCGGGACGGGGGCCCGGCGCCCTCTGCGGGGCGCGCCGTGGAACGTCGGGCGTTCCTCTGGAAGCGCTGTTGCCGCATTCCCGCCCGTCCTGCGCGGTTGATTACGAACGTGCTTATTTTGGCATTCCAAACGATGTTTCCTTCGGTTGATCCCGGGAAAATTCATGTTGCAATTTCAGAGTCTGACAGGTAGACTAACCTGCATCTCTAGGTTACGATTAGGTTTATTAGAGCCTATTTATCTTTCCCCTTTCTTGGTAACATGGAGTTCTACTTGAGTATTTCCTTGGTTTTTTTGCCACTCTTTGCCTCCTCTTATGTACATCTGGTCGTAATTACAAAGGTCTTGGCGTCAAATAAGAGACAATTCTGTGGTTGTGCATGACAAATGAATCTGTTTCATTCCTGTATTGTGACTTAACTTTCTAGTGTTAACAGGTATGAAAACCCTTCTTTTTTTTTTTTTTTTTTTTTTTTTTTTTTTTTTTGTGACAGCAAAAGAGCTTATCTAAAAATAAACAGCAGAGTATATGAATAATAAGTAAATGAATAATTTGTCATCTTTCTGTCAGGGAACTGACTGTGCTTTCCATTTGTCTTACTTTTTTATATACAGTAGGCTGGAGCACATAGTCATGACGTGCATTTCCAAAAGTCTCAGTATGAGTCTGTGGCAGAGCCAGAGAAGGAATCAGGAATTTGTGTTCACTGACTCATCCAGTTAGACGTATGCTACTTATGGGCATTTTTGAAGATATGAAAAACTAAACTAATCAGTGAACAAAGGGGCTTTTTCCATCTCTGAGTACAATACACTGAGCAAAGGTAGTCTGTAACAGGCTGGGGTGTCTGCAGCTGCTCCAATTTGGCCAACTCTAAAGGAGCAGTAGGAAGATGATACTGAGGAGCACGGAAGAGGCTTTTCATCTGCAAAAGGCTATTGATGCTCTTATATAGGATGGTGATGTACTTAAGCCAGTGGAAAAAGTAACTCTGAAGCTGGTGATATTATAGCAAATAACTTCCCAGCTGACAGTGTCAGGTGGTCTCACGGCTGGGAGGAGCTTTTAGACTACCAGGTATTGGGACATGCTGTCCTCTTGCAGATCTTGTAAGTGCTGTGTGCTCTATGGTGGACAACTCTTCCAGCTTCTTGTAGGTGCTACTAGTTAAGAGTTCGGTAGTAGGCTGGGTCTTAGTCATTTTGTGCAGCTCACACTTCTTCTTTTCTGGCAAGTGTGATAAAGGGCTTTCTCAGTACTTATCTCTGGCCTTGATCAACAGTCTGCTACCAAAGGATGTTGTGTTGTTCTGAAGAAACTGACATTTGTGGCATCAATACTGCTGTGATTTCTTGCATTTTGCCTGTGAATGCAAAAAAGAACTTTCTCACTCAGAATACTTCTCAGCAATGTGCCAAAGTAGATATTGGACAGTTTGCCAGGTGAAAGTCAAACTCTTTGAAATTTAATTTATTGGAAGCTTGTTAGTTTGTCATGCATATTATCGACAAAAGTATTGACAGGGTCTGTTCTTCTGTTGCATTCATATGTGAAAGTAATTTTTGTCTTCTATTTTTTGTCGCAGCTAATTCAGCCAGAATTCAAGTGTGAAGGCTTTTCCTAATTTAGAGGAATTTTAAGAACTGGAAAATTATGCTACATAACTAGCTATATTTGAACACGTCTCTGAATTTACATAATAAATGCCTGACTTTTGCAGTTAGCAGAACTAAAATATGGAGAGGATCAGAACACGATTTAAGCACTCTGCTGTCTTACAGCTGTCTCTAATTTCTTTTGTTCAGATGTGTTTCTTTTGTTCAGATGTAATGGGAAAAAAAATCTAACTATTTCAGTACTGGAAATAGCTCAGGACACAGTCTTTGATCCACACCTCCCTCTGTCCTTAGGTATTATCCTCATTTCACAGATGGACAAAGTAAGGCAAGCAACATGTGCTTTTTTTCTTAAAGCACTTGGAGATCTGCTACTGAAAAGCATATGAAAAAGCTACACACTTCTTATACAGTTATGTAGCTTTTCTTTAACATATCCAGCTACTTCATCTCAGGCAAACAGAAAAAAGGAAACATTCAGCTGGGATAATGTACCTGCCTGCAGAGCATTCTGATTAAATTATACACCATAAAATTATACTTGAGTAGGTCATGTAGTAAAAATAATAGTAATAACAATAATAATAATAATAATAATAAATAGGATGCTGCCTACAAGAGTTCCCTCAAGAGCTCCAGGTAATTTGTGGTTTTGTTTTTTTTTTTTTAATTCTGATAGCTGTTATTTCTGATATATGGGAAATACTCCCTGAAAGTGCAGTCAGTTCCTTGTCTTCTTTTGATGTCCTGCTGTTGGAGAGTTCTGCATTTTAGTTTTGACTGGCATATAAAAGGAGAAGAAAAATGAGTTTGAAAAATTAGGATTAGAAGATAAATTTGTTGAGAGCAGCAGTGAGCAAACAGTGCAGTCGTTACCTGAGAACAGGCATGGTCTTTGAAGAAAAGCTTAGTAATTTCAAGTAGATTTCCATAGGTACGTATTTGTAAAACCGCCGTACCAAGTGTGCAGTGGAGGGTGAATGTTGTTAAATAGGACTTGCCATATTCTAGCTTGGGCTGTATAGAAATTATCCCCTTCATACAGCACAGTCTGGATAACCAGAAGGATAAGTTTACTCCCTTTCTTATTTTAATGTACTGTTGATTGCCTCCCGTGGCATCAACTAACCCTGCAGTGTATGAGAGAAGCACACTCATTTCATTTGAGGTAGCCCAGTGACTTCGCTTGTTGTCCAAGACCAAGTCCTTGCCCCGGTGTTTGGCAGCAGGGGACCTGGTCTGTGGGAGAGCGCGGCGGAGCAGGGGAGGGGCGCCGGGGGGCTGGCGAGGAGCAGTGCGGCAGCCGAGCACTAGATGCCACTCTGAGGCCACAGTAGGAGCTTGGCAACTGCAGCATCCCTGCACAGAAAGCTGGGAACGAGAGCTCTCGGAAAGCCCCGTGTGGGAGGGAGACAGGCCGAGCTCCTTGCATACCCTTCCGATGACGCTCAGAGAACAAACAGCGAAAAGGTGAATCAGGGGCCACCGGTGGTGCGTTCGGGCCCCATGTGAATCAGGGCCAACAGCAGGTGCTTCGAATGGGAACTAAACCTCCATCCAGAGCTAGCAAATAATCTCCCGACTTCAATGGCTTTGTGCACAGGTGTCCCCACTTCTGACCTATTAGCCAGATGGGCTCAAAAGGAAGGAGGAAGAGCAAGGTGAAAGGGCAGTTATAGCTCACTGGATGGAATTTCTTGAGAGTTTAAGGATGCTCTGAAGACCCGTGGCTCTTATAGTGTTTCTGCTGGTACAGTTGCCCTACAGGTAGGTCTATAAAAGTCTGTGATCAATAGAAATACAGTTAACAGTCCCCTCCTTCACCATTCCCATACATGTTCTAAACATTGCAGCATTGTGCTGAGAACCAGGCATCAAAACTGTCTATAATCTGACTAAACTAATAATGGGCGTGAGTCACAAACCTCAGCGTGGGTTTTGTGCAGTTCAGAAAATGCAGGAGTATCTGAAGAAAGGTTTGGCTTGTTGTCAGGATAAAGGCTAGTTGTGCAATTTGGATTCAGATCAAGGCTGAAATGTGGAATGAAGTTTTGATGGGGCAGCATCTTTTCTGGGAAGTCAGTCTGCTTTACTGAACAACTTGAAAGAAAACACTTTTTGTGAGTGACCCATACAATACATCTTCTAAAAAGTACTCTCTGTTCATGCAATGTGACATTAGCAACACAAACACATTGCTTCAAAGTACTGAAGAAGTTGTGAACTACTAAAAGGGCAGTGAAACAGAGAAACAGATATCTATTTCTTTGTGTGTGGAAGGATTTACCAATGAACCATCATAGTTTTGAGTGAACTATGTGGCTTGTAGTCCTCAGCCTTGAGGATGAATACGTGTCAATCTGGAGGAAACAGGAAGGGATGAATCCTGGTAAAAATCCTAGTCACTGATGCGTATTATTTCTCTTCAATTACTTGGTATTCCTGCATAATCAGGAATAGTGTGAAATGCATTGCTAAGTGAGTTATGTTAGTCTCAAATAGCAGGCTTATAGAGAAAATAAGATTTTCACTGCTATTAGCTACAGGAATGTTTTAGGTAGAGATGGTGGAGGTACATGTCTCACAGCTGAGTTTTTTTTGGAGTGCCAACTTCCTAGGAACACTAGCATTGCTTTTGAGGCCTGTACTTGACTGCAACCTCCCCATGTGAACTGTGATTGGATCCAACCTTGTTGTGGTAGAGATGTGTGTGAGTTTGACCTTTACAGAGTTAAGTACTCAAAAATAACTGCTCTTGGCAAAGTGCAAGTATAATGCATTGTCTGGCTGTCTCATTCTCTATGCCAATTGGTCTGTACAAAGAATAAAAAGGTATTTACTGTAACAGTTTTTAAGTTAGCTCAAATGGTAGAGGATTGTATTTTGGTGCTCAAGTTCCTGTACTTGCTCTTTGCTGTCCAGTTTAAACATCTGTTACACTGGGATCATAAATCCTACTACTGAAACATAGCCAGCATGCCCTAGAAATTGAGTGGCACTTCAGCAGCCAGTTTCTAGTAAAAGGTATCAGAAAGAAACATTTTGTCTTTCCTGCTACCACCTATCTTCTGGAAAAATTACCTTCTGGAAGAGTGATTGTTCAGTAATGTACAGAAAGCCCATATGAATTCCTTCTGTTTATCTATGAGTATGTGAAGGTGTATTGTCCTGTGGTTGTCCAAGTCCACTGAGTAATCCATCTGGGGTCCCTTAGATGTGTGACTAAAGCCTGGATACTTACATAAAGTAGAATGTTGGGTCAGTTTCTCTTTTCTGTAACTTGAGTTTAAATGTAGAAATGACTACCTTGAAGTAGAGCAGTCTCAGGTACTAAGGAAGGAGTTTGTCTTTTGTATGTGAACTACACAACCATTATACACACACACACACACACACACACACACACTTTTATCCATGAAGCCACCCAAGTCCTAACCTGGAATTTCAAGGTTCTCTGTCGGCAACATCCATCTTCTGCACCCTCCTCGTATTAGCATTGATCTACAGGGGAAATAGAGAACACGGCTGTGTTATTATATACCCGACTGCAATTTCTGCTCTAGTGATTGAGTGTACATATGGAATTTTTGAAACATGGTCATTCTAACTTATTTTGTCTTCCTGTCAATAGCGTGGCACTTGTCCAAATTATGGATCGATATCAGCTGATCTTTTTATGTTAAACTGTAATGAAGTTGCCTCTCTTACTGGAGATGTGGTCTTGCTTCCGGCAATGCTTTTAACTGAGAACTTTTGGAATGGAAATGGGGGAGAAGGGAAATAGAAGCAGAGGAATGAGCAAACCCAGACTGGAGAGTAACAGCATTCCTTCCTCTTTTTGAAAGAGGTAGGAGTTGGGTAAGAGGAGGACTTCGATATGAGGAGAGCTAGCTTGTTAGGATTTGTACTAGTATGGGTAAGAACTGTCAGCCTCTACTCTCTTCAAAGTACTGTCAAAAAGCCAGTGGTGGACACTGGGAATGAAAGCCTGGCTCTCTTGAAATTTCATGCAACGTTACCTTTAATTTCTATTTTTTTTTCTATTTCATAAAGTTTGTGAAATCAAATGATTGAAAGAACAGAGGAACAATGGAATGAGGCAAGGAGTGGGGAATGAGAGATGTAAAAGGGGTTATTAGATCAGCCATATTTTCCCTTGTGGTCAGGATGAGATCGTCTCTACAGTGACTTCTCCAGGTCATTGTCTAGCTCAGAAGAGTTTCAGGGTATCAGCATTGTGTCATAGCTGCAGCAAAGAGCAGCTGACTGCCTTTAATTTCATAGGCATTCACTGAAACTCTTCAGAGTGCCCCTGCTTTTACTTTTATCTTATTTCACTTTAATGGACAAAATGTAGAGGGTAACTTTTTCTATCCCATTTCTAGGGTAGAGGGTTTGTGGAAGAAAGGTGTTGTGTCTGGCTTTTGGAAAAAGATTCTATGAGGTACTATATTAAGTTTACTTCGTAAGGGAAGAACAATGAAGAAGGGAACTTAGTGGATTTGGAGCTGGTAGTCAGTGGCTGAAGCTGACAGACACTTTCCTTTCTCAGACCAAAGTGATGCTGGTATTTCAAAGGCATGTCTTTGTGAAACATTTAAGAATAAGGTGGTTTCTCCCCGAACTGTCTCTGAGCCACTCTTACAGCTCAGTTTTGGCTGCTGAGAATATGTGCAATATTTCTGGAGAACCCAGGAATGCCTCCTATTCCAAGTGTCTCATTTGTATCTCTGTCCCATATGGGAAGGGAGGTGTGAGGCCTGAGCATTCACCAGTTCTCCTTAGTTCCTCTGTAGTGGCAGGTGGGCCAGCAATAGGGAGGGATCTGTTGGACACACCAGCCTGGTTCCCCCCCTGCCCCCCATATAATTTTATAACTATTTCTGACTCAGGAAGCTCTGTATGTCTGTCTTTCTAAATGTTACTGTCATTATTATCCTTAGTTACTTTATAGAAGTATCTAGAATGATCCATACAAATACAGACTGTTGGATTTGAGAAGCACATGCCAAGATCTTCATAAGAATTGAAAATGATTGGGTAGGACTGAGAAACTGAGATAAGTAAGGGAAATTAAGGAACTAAACAAATGGTTTCTTTACTGTCAAAGAACAATAGCTGAGTTGGAAACTGGATTTTAATTGCATGGTCTCATGTAGATACTTTTAATTCCAAGGATGTGTCTTCCCTTCTTGGGCCTTAAGCAAAAAATATGTAAGTAAGACCTCTCCATTTCAGGATAATACTAAAATGAATAATGAAAAGTTAAGACTATGATAGTCAAAAAGTTTTTGATGTTTAGTCAGTCTATAGTATCCACTTCCGTTTTAGTCTATTATTCTATTGGGTCTCTATGATTCAGTTAGTGAATTTGTACACTTTTTTTGTCCCCCTTGATACAAGATTGGCTACCTATAGCTTTGGGGACATCTTTACAACAGCTTTGTGCTTCCGAGCCTACAATATTGTACTGGTTTGAAAACAAACCAGTGGGAGATTGCAAGTCAGAATTATAATTTAATAGGAAAATTAAAATAAATGCAATAGTACAAGAACACTGACAGAGTCAGGATACAACCTGATACCCTGTTAGTCAGGGTGGTGGTAGCAGTCCAACTAAATGGTGGCTGCAGTCCTCTTTGAAGTGATAGATACGGTTCTGTCGAAGCGGTGATCCTGTAGAAGGGTCTGGTCTTCACCTGAAGGTCCAGTGGTGTTTACGTAGCTCTTGTCCTCTGGGAATCCAGTAGGTAAGGGCTGACTGTGGTGTTCCAAACCTCAGATTATGTCCAGGTAAGAATGCTTGGTTCCTCCCCCTGGGCGGAGCATCTCACAATGGGAATGAGTCACACAGTGAGGCTGGATGGCCCATTAACAGAAGATATCCCTCCGGAGGGAGTTATCAGAGGTATCTCATGGAAGAGACAAAGAACACTGCTCCACCTGGTTTTAACAGCTGGTGATAGAATACATACTTTTGGTTACATCTTACATTGTAACCTAAGACAAATATCTAAATATCTCAAGAAATATGCGTGGTTATTAAGGCCTTGGTAAGTGAGGGACAGTGTTATGTCAGTTGTACAGATAATGAACTGAGACAAAAGTGATATTTGGGCAGTGGTACATCAAAATTATGGTAAATCTGTATGGAAAACACTTGTCTTGTTCAAGGGAAAAACTCTTAAATTCTAAGACACTTTTCCTTGTAGTGCAAGGATGAGAAATTAAAATTGTGAGTGCTTTTTATGAATTACAATGAAAGAAGACCTCAAGCATTTCTTTGGGCCTATGGAGAGAAATGAAGGTTTTGGTGATCTTACTGTGAAATGGAAATGAATAGCTTCTTTTAAAAAAACAGCTTAGTATTGGGAATAATGTTGAATATGAAAAATGGAGTTTTTCATACAAATTTAAAAATATTTTTCAAGTGTTTTAATTCATGTAGTTTGTGAAAAGTGGTTATCTCTGAGAAAAAAAAGTTTTGTTTTGCTGAATCTACATTTTCATCCTGAAAAACATGTAAAAAAAAAAAAAAATCCAACTAGCTATAGTTCCTGGCAAAGAAAATAGAGGGAAGCCACAGGTTTTTTGCAGATAGGTGTTTTGCTTTAATAATTTCACTAATGTAGGGGGTAAAAAATGAGACTTGTACATAGCTTTTCAAAGAGTTTGATAACCTGTTGGTGTAAATCATCACAGCTGCACTGAGGTCAGTGAGGTCTGGCTGTCAGTCTGCTCCTAACTGTGCCACAAAGCTACTTGTTTTTTTTTTTTTCCTGAAACAAAAACCAGCACAGACATCATGTATAAGTTAATACACTATAGTGACAGGAGATGGCATTTTCTTCAGGCCTGGGAAGGAAAGTGGAAGAGATAAGAAGCAAAGCTGGGAGACATGGAGAAAGAACAATAAACCCAACCCCAAACCCCACCCCAAATCCAACCAAGAAATTACTTGGCCTTACCACTAAAATCTTGTTTTAGGAGACCCAACATCAGTCATGGAGTAGATGCTGGCAATGCTCCTGCTCAGCAGGAGACTATAAACACATGTCCCAGGTCACACGGTTTATGTGACTATGCAAGCACAAAGTAAGTGGAAGTGGTTGTCCCTGTTAGCTGGTACTCATTGCTACATGAGGTCCATTTGCTTTGCTTCGGTGTCAGGGGCAGCAGGGGAGGAGAAAACAAAGCTTAGAAAACTCAGCCCAA
Source organism: Coloeus monedula (assembly GCF_965178545.1). Taxonomy (NCBI): domain Eukaryota; kingdom Metazoa; phylum Chordata; class Aves; order Passeriformes; family Corvidae; genus Coloeus; species Coloeus monedula. The sequence continues at coordinate 19,286,909 of NC_138788.1, forward strand.
GTAAAATGATGTGCATTATTGGATGCTGAAGTAGGATATTTCTAATAACTGACCTGTTGGTTTGTTTACAACACCAAAAAAGGTGGAATGTATGGAGCAAACTGGAGGATCATTCTATTAGTTTAAAAGCAGCATTTTTTTTTCCTTGGGCCTGAAATACTTGCATTTAGTGTGATTTTCTTTTTCTAAAAAAAAAAAAAAAAGAAGCAAAATTGAACTGAATTTTAAGAAAGTATTGCAGATTTGAGTTTAAAGGGGCATACATTTCACATTCAGCATATCAAACGGAATGACCTGGATTTTCAAAAAGTTTGCCTGGGCTGGAATAGCTAAACAAATCTGAATAAAATTTGCAGTCAGTGTAAATCTGCATTTTAAAAGCTTGCTCAATCATTCCACCTTAGACAAACTAATCTTTGTTTTACATCTTCTATGTTCTTATTTCTGAACTGTTTCATACACAGAATACTTGTAAGCCTGGATGATTATGCACAGACTGTTGAATAAAGACAGATTGTGAAACTGGAAAGGGGAATTTCAGTTGTAGCGTCACTTCATGGATAGTAGGAGAGTTACACCTCCAAGGATTTTGCCCAATTACTTTGGAAATTAGAAGTCAGACTTAGCAGGTATAAAAAGAGTGGCAGCCATGACTGTGGAAACACTACGTGAGAGAGTTGTGCGCATTACAGGGAAATAAACATAATAGAACTGTAGTTCTGGGCCTTGACTATTTTCTACTAGCAAACAGGTTACCATAACTGATTTAAACCCTCTCTTGGCAAAATTTAGTTGATTCCGGTGGATTTACAGCAGGGATTAATTTAATCTTCAGTTTTCCTGGTTTTCAAGCCCAGAAGGACTATTAGCTTGTATACTGTCATCTGCCACACAGCACAGGCTGCAGAATTTCACACAGTTATTCAGCATCAAACCCAGTAACTGGTATGTTTTAAAAAAAGGCATCTTTCTGCAGGGAAAAATTTCAAGGAAAGGCTGTTGGAAAATTGCTGGAATGATCAATTGTTCTTTTGTTCGACAAGGCTGAGACCTTGATTCTGTTCCTAATTCTGTGGCAGTCAAACTTCCTCTCCATGCTCTAATTTCCATGCCTATAACTTGAAGATAGGATAGCTATCTCATCTGGAAATAAACTTAAATTCCATAGCAGAAGACTGATAAATGTAAGTAAAACATCACTCTGTGATCGTAGTCAGATCCCTCCTCCATCCCTTTTGTTCTGCTGCGTTTCTCATTTTGCTTTTCCCATCTGCAGACCTCTGATATTTTTACTGAGTGCAGTAAATGACGTGCTGACCTTCTACTGCCTTTAGTACTACCTACTAAAATTTTATCTATGTTTTCTTAAAGAAAAGCACAAATTAAACCAAATGTCTTTAAAATTGCATGCATTTGAATAGGCAAAATGCCAAGCTAGCTTTTCATTTGTTTATAATACAGCACTTCAAGAGTGTGTGTTGTTGCTGTTATTTACATAGCTGTGTAACGAGATGGGAGGTTCATGAGGTTTTTTTGTTTCATGTTGCATTTCAGCTTTCTTTTAGTAACTACTGTAGCAAATCTGTCTGCTGAGTATCTGATAATTGTGTCATTCCAGCCTCTGGAGTATTCATGCCATACTGAGGTTGGAATTCAGGTTTTGTGTCTCAGAACACACAGTTTCAAGTGCCCAGAGGCAGTGATAGATAGTGTCTGTGTTATGTTTCTGCCCAGGAGAAACTGTCCTGCAACTCGGGGACTTGGTTCTGGATTGTCTCCCGATTCAAGTTGAACATTTTTATCTCTCCATGCTAGTATAAAAGAGAACTGACTGATGTTTTCCTTGTTCCTAAGTTTTAGGAACAGGGACTGACAGCTGGAGTCTTTGTAAAGAAAGGATCCGTAACCAAATGGACCCATGGGATATAGGCACTTCATTAGAGTTCAATATTATAGTGACAGGTACCTTAGGAGTGAGATCTAAAGATTAGATTATATGGCAAATGGAAGCCCCAGTTTCCAAGTGTGATTTGCTGTCAGTAATGGTGTCATGGGCATGAATGTCTTGAGCAATATGTACATCACTGACAGGAAAGGCTCAGGAACAGGGTGCAACTTCTCTGCTTCTTATCTTGCTTTTGCTTTTTATTTTAATCTGCTAGGATCAGTCTAGTCCCTATTGTTCTCACAAACAATGTGAGGATCTTGTCTGCAGACTGCTTTAGGAAGGGTTGGCCCCTCTCGAGCCCTACCAACAAGGGCTCTGTAGTTGCTCTTCCCCTGTTATTTGCCAGCTGAGTGATACTACACAATCACTGTTGTCTTTGCATCTGTAGGCCTTAGGGACTGGTAACAGTTGCTATTTTCCCCATACCTTCTTGGTGCTTTTTCTGATCTCTCTTCTGCTGATACTCCTAGAACCCCCTCTCTTGTTCCTGATAATTTGGAAGGCTTGGTCCTGGGAGTTCATCGTGCCTCTCCATCATTCCCCTTGCCTGGTGCTGCCCTGTTGCAGCCTTGGTCCCCGGGGGCTTGTGTGTCCTGCCTCACCAGTGTTTGCCTTGCCTGGTGCAGCATTCAAGTGACACCTTAATAAAAAGCTTTCCTCCCTTATCTCCTCTCTGCTGCTGTGCCACTGGGCTGGGGATCGTGTTCCCATCTCTTTCACACGCACACCTGGTCATAAAACACTGGGTTTGTTTTTAACCTCAAACCAGGGAGCTTTAATTAAAGAGACAGTGACCTCTTTTATGAGTTTGCTCGCATAGGGTTTCAGGGCTATTGTCACATACAGCTCACATAACAGAGCACCATTGCACAAAGCTCCATTTACACATCCTTCCCTGGCTTTTTTCCTCTCCTCTTTTTGTTTTCCAAACCCAGAAGGAGGTTGTTTTCTTGTTTACCCCTAGGCAAAGTTGTCTCTTTAGTAGCCTATGGCTAACAGTTTCTTTGAAGAGAATCTACCTTTCTTACTAACACATGGATGTCATTAGACTTGGAGAAATGTTATTTTTTAGTCTGTGTAAGAAATAGTCTTCTTTACCTTAAATTAGCTGGATCTGAATGACTAGCTAAAACAGATCTTCTGTTCATTCTCCTCAGCTTGTTCTCATAGCTGTATAGTGGAATTTGTGTGTTTCTTATGACAAATACTTTTTATTATTTGCTGTTGCTTTTACCTGTATTCATTAATTTTCAGGTGCAATAAATAGATTTTTTGATATGTATTCAAGAATGATGTGTGTAGGAACATACACTAAAACTTGTTTTACACAGAATAGTTTGCATGTTATTTAAAGAAAAATTTTCACAAATACAGATGTGTATTCTCAAGTACATATATTCAAAGATACACAAATGGAAAGACACACAGAAGTGTGTATGCAGTCCAGAACTTATTTGTGGTATGTAGACTTCAGAAAAAGGCACTCATGCACAGAAAAGAGACAGCTGGGACACAGACACAAGGAACCACATAATTGGTGGAATACAGAGGCACACACAGGATATGCACACACAAAAGAAAAAAACCCAAACCAAACCATGTGGAAGAGTGTAGTTGCCCTCAGAATACACCTTGTATGTAGACCTCCAAAAGCAGGCACAAGGATAAGTCTGCAGGAAAACATGTATGTAGAAACCGATGCCCAGTTAACTCTGAAAGTAATATGTAAGTTGCTGTGGACACATGCAGCATGTTCAGGTGCTGGAACTCTCACTTGAATTGTGCAAGATTTTGCATTCAATGGTGTTACTTTCAGGAAAAACTCAATTATATGAAAAAAATTATATGTTTTAACTGCAAAGCTTGTAGATACAAGAACACGTGCCCTTAACATATAAAAACAGAGAGATAGATATTGATGTGAATACAGATACATATTTTTTTACTTAGTATATTAATACAGATTTGCGTAGACACAAATATACCACACACACAGACCCTTAGACACACACAGATATACCCATGTCTATGTTCATTGAGAGAGACTCACTCAATATCTGTGTATGTGTGTGTTGGGAGAGGGTCATAACCTCCTCCATTCTTCTCCTGAAGGGGTTTGGATAATGAAGGGAAAAGAAATGAGGCCTGGGGCTAATTTGTAGTGGCATTTCCTGGCCTCTCTTATGCCAATGAAGCTCCGTTTCATCTTTAGCCTTATCAATTCTGCAGTCATGTGGCTTTCCGCTTGGACGCCTCTGTCTCTTCGCCCTCCTCCCCAATCTCCGATGCTAATGGAAACTTCGTTAATGCCATTAATCTGCTGACCGGGACAAGTCAAAAACATATCCACACAATCTGAGCCAGGGCTGCAGCGTCCTGGGGCTGCCAAACAGAGGCACCCCCCGTGTTCACTGCATTCCTGAAGGAACTTCATATTGATTTCTTTCTTTCTTTCTTTCTCTGCTTTATTCTTAGACAACATTGCATCCTTCAGAACAGGCATCAAGTAGATGGCCTTTTCTTCCTGATCCCTCATAATGATATTTCTGTAAGAATCCTTTCCCTAGTTGTAGGGCTAGTGCCTTCTTTCAGTGCCCCCTCTGGTAGCCTTTTTGTTCTTGTGCTGTCTTTGGTGACAGACTTGTTATTCCTCTTGCCTAATAGAATTTCGTAACTATCCAAATGTTGTGTGAACCTGCCTGGGCTGGTCTAAAATAAAAAGCATTCCACTCTACCTTGATATTAGCTGACAGAACGTAAGTAAGTCTTTCATTATCCAACCACTGTTACTGTTGCTCTAGTGGCAGTTGCCACTAGTTCTGTTCTTGACGGACTGTGCTGTTGAGGTGCCCTATCCTCTGAAATGTTCTCAGCTCCCCTAAATCACATTTTAGGCATGAGGACGTAGCATTGCTTTGCATTTTACTATGAGGGCAGGTTTTGTAATGCTTTGCCATTGTCTTCTATCACAACTGATTATCATTTTTGGTGACATATCATTTTCTTAGCTATGACTTCAACTTTTCTTGCCAGTGTAGCACACCTGCAGAAACTTGAAGCTCTGAGCAATGACTCACCATCTCCTTATTTCATAGTATTGTCCAGTGGCTGAGCATGTGGAAGTTCCACATGTCAGGATTATGCTGGCTGAGGCTTCACTAAGAAGAGAAAATAGACTCTGTGTGATACTTGTTTTAGGAAAAAATTTCTGTGATAATCAGAGTTCATAGCTAGCTCTTGAGAATGTCAGGATGTTGAGTGATCTGTATTTGATCTATGAATCTTTATATACATAAATGAAATAGTGACAGTGAAGGAGGAAAAGACAGCTAGGAAAGGCATGCCTTCGGAGTTGTGACATATGGATAGCTTTAGAAAAAAAAGCATTAAATTGATAAAAACAAGGAGAGAAGTTGGCAGTTCAGCATGAAACTTTGATGATGTCAGCTAAATCTGGAATGATATTGGCCATGACAGAAGGCTGAGCCTTAGTTGCCACCTTCACACAGACATCACAGTAAAAAGGGATTGTTTTACAGGGAGAGGACAAAGAAGTTTTAAGTTCTTCAGTCCTGGCAGGGGTTGAAGTCAAAAGTTCATCCTCATGTAGTTTTGGGCACAGAGAATGCATGTCATTTCCTACCAGCCAGGAGATGCTCCACTGAACAGAACATCATCTTCCTCTGGCCAGTTCTGGGATGAGACATACTTTTTATCTTCAGGGTATATTAATGCATTGCACACTCTGATGTTGAAAGATGCACGCTGATTGGTACCATGCTTATTTTTTGGGCGTCACTGAATGGGGGGGGGTGGGGGAGGGAAAGCTAGAGATTGTTACATCTTAATATAAAAGAAAAAAGGCAGCTGGGATACTCAGTGCCCTAAAATTCCTATTTAGGTGAGTGGGACAGTATCTGTAAGCCTAAGACCAGCATATGCTGGAGCACTTTCAGAGCTCCAGTGAAAATAGAGAGCCAAAAATCAAATACTTGTAGCTTTAACAAGTGCCAGGACAGTTAGCAGCTCATACAAGACCACTCATTTTGGTTTAGATGTTAAATTTGCTTTCCCTTCTTCATCTTCTGTGACTCAGGATTTGAAATTGAAATGTTGGGGCAAAAAATGGAATGCTTGTAGTGAAGTCTAATGTCCTGGGAGATGCTGGTAGGAGATTTTTAGTATCTTTTTATTGAGCATGCCTCAAGGAAGCTACTGGTACCTAAGTGAATTCATCTGGCATAACAGAGCAGTAATACATGGCCTGTGATGTTGCAGTGTGCTAATTGTGGAGTGTTCCATGTATGTGGAGGGGCTGATTGTGCCACACTGTCCCATACAAGAAGAAAGGAAAAAGTTCGTCAAGTGAGCAAGTAGTCTGTGCACACCAAGTTGTTCCATTCCAGGGGGGCACCTTAATATAGAAGCAGAAACACCAGGAAGCTAAGCCCTGTGCAAGATGTAACATTGTCCTGCCCAGTGACCTTGGCAAGTTGTTTTACCTCTTTGTGTGTCTAGGCTTTTCCTGTTTAGTCTATTCCTATCACAAACTTCTTGAGAAAGAAGTTTCTTCCTATGGGTGCACCCAGCTAGGGAGTTGGTCATCATCTTGGCTAAAGTTGTTCTACAGTAATATAACAACCTATGCCTCCATATGGCAGGAATTGTGCATTAGACTGAGAAGTAAAAGGTGCTTTAGACTTCTGACTGGTGCCAAGAAATAAATCAATTCAGCAAAGCCTGCATTAGCTGCCTTGGGTACAGGGAGCATCCCAGCTGTGGCAGCATAGAGCCTATCGAGGTTAAATTTGGATCATGTCATGATGCAGCCTTCATGCTGGGAAAGAAGTTTAAAATGTCAGTGCTGTATGTCTTTGGAAACTTTCTATTTGAATGCCACTGCCATGCACAAAACTGCTGCTGTCCATTGGTTGGTATGCTTTGACCCATTTTTTGCTCAGTCTTTTCTAACTGCTGGACTCATAGGAGCTGTCATACTGCTATGCAGAGTCTGCCCAGCTTCCATTTTGTCATGGAAAATGTTCAAAAAGAGGTGGCGGATGCAGTTTTTCGGTGAAACAGTATTTTATTGCAGTCATGACACTCCAAAGATATGGAGTAGATAAAGTTTTTTGGTTGAAATAGTATCAATATATCCATTGGTCTGAAAATCAGGCTTTTTTCCTATCTTGTGCTGTTTTCTTTATTACAAGATTTTATTTTTTTAAATGAAGTCTGTGAGTGGTAGTCAGGCAATGTAGCTTTTACCTCTGGTTGTGTTAAATTTGTGCTTTGATCTTGGGGATAGCACAGTCTGTATCTGCATTATCCATTTGTAAAGTGAGGAAAACAGCAACTCCTTCTTGCACTCTTTTCTGTCTTGTCTAACGTAGACTTGCCCAGCACAGTGTCTGTTTCTAGTCAATGAGCCACAGCCTCGGCTGAGGAGCTACTCTTTTCTCTGTTAGGCTTTTCTCTGCAGGCTTCGTGGTCTTCTGGGTTTAGACCCAAAGGCTGGAAATCAACTCATTTTCAAGCATCTCTATAGCTTATCTTTTAACTGCAGGGGGGTAGTACTTGGTGTGTTGTGATGTTGGTATGCTTCTGTATCACTGAGAGATAAACAAAACAGAATTATAGCACTGTCTCCTTTTTATTTACCTTTATATTGATATTATCTTTGCTTTCTTCTTCTTATAAATTTGGTGGGTGTCCTGTGAGTAATCCTTAAGCTTTCCTGGAGGGAAATCCCAATATTTTGATGAGTAGAGCTGTTTCTGGTGGTAAGTGTAGAAAAGCGCTTGAATACTTTGGCTTTTTTTAAATTCAAGAGTGACGTCTTGAAATCTGGGGAGTGGCCTTTCCTGGAAGCATTGGAACCTACCAGTTCATGGCAAGAGAAAATTGGTGTGACTCATCACAAAATGTAGTACATTCTTTGATGCTGAGGGCAGAGAATGAAAATTCTCACAAATGCAAATGAATCTATGTTTTAAAATCCTTGCAATCAGCAAGGGAAGAAACTTCTTTGCTTTAATGAAAGCACAATAAAAAGTAATACTTGCAGAGTTTATTTAATTCAGAGATGCTAGGCTCATTAGGCAACTGGATTAGAACATGATTCTGCCTCTTATTGGTGCATAATAATCATGTTTACTACTTTGAAAATACAGCCACGTATAGGATGGGGTATTGGAGATGTTTAACTTTAAAAAATCTTCACAAACCATGGAAGTAAGATTAAGACAGGAGAAACAGAAGGGAAGGTATACAATGGAGGGAAAGACTTGTCATCCTTACAACCATTGCCAAAAAGAACATTCCTGTAAAGTCTTGCAACAAACCCCTGGTTTACAGCCTTTGTGGAAAGTGTTTGAGTCCTGTAAGGTGGTGTCTCTGACAGCTGGCTGGCAGCACCAGGGCACGGCTTTAGCAGCCCTGCAGTGCACAGCACAGCTCCTTTGAGGACTGCAAAGCCAGGAGCCAGCCAGTCTCACTCTGCTTGTGAGAACGGACAGGATCACAGCACAAATGACTCCAAACCACTCTGCTTGGCCTGTCAGTGTTTAAATAGGGGCAAAATCCCCTCAGACCATAGGTGAATGCCACTGACTGGAGAGGGAGCAGGTTTATCCTCTGATTTTGAAGAAGGTGCAAGGGAATGTAAAAGCATTTTTCTAAAAACTTGCAAAAGTTGCTTAGTTTCATGTAAGAAAGCTGATCAAATTGGATCCCAAATGCTTAAACTGCAGTAGAATCCTTATCCTGGAATGCCTGTTGTCCAAACTGTTGCTTTTGAATCTGATTCATGAAGCCATGGTAGCAGTTTTCACCTACTCCTTGGTATAGCCTTCTACTGCAACATCCACCAACATCTCAATTCTTGTGTCTGGGCTGCAATGTAGGAATAAAGTTTGAGTTATCAGTCTATTGGTCCAAATTCTTGGGATCTTCTGATTTAAACAGCCAAAGGAGATGCTGTTAAACGTGGTTTACAGAGTGTATAAATGTTCTGGTTAAACCATAATTCATGGTAGATTTTTCTGCCTCGCACATGAACTCATCTAGTCACTGAAACTTCAACTTACATCCTCTTCAGAGACACATCTCTTTTGTGGATGGCCCCAAAGAGAATCTATGGAAAGAAATCTTTCTTTGCAGTGCTGAAAGAAGAACTAGAAGAGAAGCTGGAGGTTGGCACGATAGCAATTGTTACTCTAGGATACTGTTCTGGGCTTTGGTGATAGCAAGGAAGAAAGATGCTTTTCTTTTTTTGTAGTTGTTTGGGTTTCTTTATGTTTGGGTTGCTTGCTTGTTTGTTTGTTTTGTTGTTTTTATTGCTCCTTATGCCACAACTGAGGGGATGTCACCTTCTCTATTCTGCTAAACTCCATCAAGCATGAGTTGTTGAAAGCCATTGTGGTTTGTAGTTTGGTTGTCCGTAAGACATGAATGTGCTGCTCTCGACCAGTTTCTCTATGGATGACAATAATGGCAGTTTAGTTGTTTATTTCACTTCTTCTGAAGTGAAGTCATGAAGGGGGGTTCGCCCTATTGCTACACTTACTTTATGATCTCTTTAAAAGAAAGAAGAGGATTAGAACTTGGGATAAAGTCCTGACTGACCTTGATGTCCGGAGCTCCAGCCTGACCTTAAAGCCTCACAGAGAACAGTTACCAGACACTTTGTGAAGTGAGTCTGGGCTCCACTTTTCATCTGACAGAACAGCAGTTTAGGAATCAGTACACTGTTTGCCCTACTTACCCCCAGTACTAGCTTCTAACACAGGAAAGCTGTTGGCACAGGCACCAGACTGTCACTTTTGTGACCGAGGGAGGAAAGAGAGGAGTCTTCACCCCATCTTCCTTTTCAGACAGTCTCCAGGAGTTTTGGAAGGAGCTTTTTACAAGCCCTCTTCTATTGTTGGCCAGGAGACAAAGGATGGAGGAGCTGGATTTAAGCATAATGACGTGAGCTCCTCCATGCAGAAAAACCCAGCTGAGAGACCCCCCCTGCTCCACACACAAACAAAAAAAGGAAGAAAGGGGGAGAAAAATCTTTGAAAATAACTAATTAAAGTTGTTTTAGCCTCTCTCTCTCTCCCCTCCAAGGGCGCCTAATCTCACAGGGGGCAGAGGGGGAGAGAGGCAAGAGGAACAATGAGAACCATCCCCCCTTCTCTACACCCCACCTCCTGGTCTCTGAGGTTTTAAAACAAGAGGCCACTTTAAGTTAATGAGCTATCAGCTGACTGGGAGAAGTCTCTAATGAATCCTGATGTTCACACATTCCCCAGGTTGCTGAATAGGCCTCTGCCAATCCCATAACTGTCAGAAAGTTTCATTCATAAAATCCACATGAAGGGGGTTGTGGTGATGGGGGCAGGGAAGGGAGATGGGTGGAGATGGAAGAGAGGAAGTGTGGGGTGGAGGTCTCCACATGGAGCAGTCAGCACCAGAGGCCAAACAGGAACATGCATGGCTGGGGCTGGCAGGCTGGAGGATCCCAGGGACTCGACTCCACTCTCCATTGTCTGGCTAGTAATTAGGAAGATCCTTCACATGGTTCTGGAGGACACTGAAGTCTGTAGGGATAATTAGCGAAGATTTAGGGGATGTTCCAGCTTTTATGTTACCAACTTTGCAAGGGCTGCAGGGGTAGGTGCTAGTGGCATGAAGCCTAGGAGTCATTCTGGGGCTTTGCTGTGCCTGCTGTCTTCTGGCAGTACTTTAGGAGCTGTGCTTTTGGGGATCTTTGGGGGAAGAAGAACAAAAAGAAAGGGAAAAGTCTGAAGGAAAAGGTATAACACTGGGACAGGAAGAAAGTCGCGTTTACTTTACTGTAAATAAACTTGGTGGGGATGCGTGTTGGAGCTAATTCTCCTTGGATACTGCACATGCTTTTGGCAAGAGCAAAGAGAAAAGATGCAGATACAGGTCAAAACCAGTTTTCCTCCAGGGGCTGGACTACGGTTTGAGCAGTGAATCAACATTGTAATCAACAGTAATTGAGGGCCACCGTATTCTTGTGTTTTGCAAGTTTTGACATAAGACAATTCCAGGTCTTTCTTGAAGTTCCTGAGCAGCAATGTCGAGCCCAGATTTCTTTTGGAAGTTATGGATCTAATGCTCTGAGCACAGGAATTGGATCTTAGAGCATTAGACTTCTCTCTCTCTCTTTGAAACTTACTTCCCTGGTGTATCTGTTTAATCTGTTACCAAAAAACCAAAAAAAGACTGTACACCTCAAGGCAGGAAATACCCTGAACATGAGGGCTCTCTTTTGGTCCTTTCCCAATCCCCAAGTCAGTATGCTGGAGCAGGACCAGGGCATAACTGTGTCACCTAAATTTTAGTTGTGACAAAAGGCACAGTTAAATGAGAAACAATCTCTGCCTTGGGGAGCTTACAGTGTAAATACACAGTGCAGATTGAGTGGAAAAAAACACTTAAGAGTCTATTCAAAGACCACTGAAACAATTGTAGGATCTCTATTAACTGAGGAGCTTTGAAATTTGATCATCTGCCTGCTATTACATGGTGTGTCTGAATCAGGGCTCTGAAGTCAAATCCTATCCAGGACATAACTACAAGGTCAACTTTGTCCATATGTTTCTTGTATATACTATGAAAAGAAAGGGACTGGATTTTTCAAAGTATAATAAGAAATTAGGGATGAATGTTCTTGACACACAGGACAGCACGTGCTGGGGGCATAGGTGGCATTAAGAGCATTGGATCCTGTGAAAACATGAATATGTTGGGAAAGCAGCTGCCTTTAGAGATTTCTATGAACTGGAGTGCTAAAAAGAGTCATGAGTCAATGCCATAATGTTCCGTTCACTAAAGCTTCTGGTTTCCCATCTATTTTGTCCTATCATTGAAATTTCACTAGAGTAGTGTGGAGAACTATGTGGCTCTTTGTATATGGCAGAGGCAGTGCTGGAGAGAATATAACTGGGATTTGACTGTGAACTGCAAAGGCTGTGGTGTGGTTGAACAATCAGGAAATGTTTTTCCTCTAACTGATTCCATAGAGATCTTTATTTTTCCCTTCTTTACACTTGGTAGCTCTATTACTCAGTTTTGTTGCATTATAACAGTATCTGAAGACTTCACCATATTTCTTTGCTTCTATTCACATTTTGGACATGGGGAAACAAAACACAAAGTTTCGGGGTGAAATCCACAAAAGAGTTTAGACCTTGCACACTTGGTTTCCAGGTGGCTTATTTGCAGTGAAATCCAAGTATCTAAGTTAAACATGGGCACCTGTAGATATAAGTACATGGGAGTGGGGAGCTGGGTAAGCTAGTGGGCGAGAAGTGCTGAAGAGCAGGGTGGGACATCTAGTCTGGCAGGTAGGCACTTCTCTCTTGCCTGGAGAGAGATACCTGTCTTTACATTGGTTCATAGCTGTGAATATGTCCTTATTGAGGTCTTGCTGTATGGATACAGGACTCAGAACTGGATACAGGCCATAAATGCTCGACCTTTGAATATTTCTGTGGTGTGGCTTCTTAAATTATTTCAGGTGACAGTCTTCCATTTTTTTATAAATAATCAAATATTCTGATGACAAAGCAGTAGATTTGCACTGTAGGCCAAAGGCTAAAGAAGTTTCTGGCCTTCAGGGAGGGCAAACTTGGAGAAGAGGAAGAATGTGATGTATAGCTATTTACATGCTATATAGCTTAAAATGGACTCTGTTGTCTCGTCACTTCCATGTGCTGAGCAAGGAGTACCTTCAGAATGAAGGTGTGTTCAGCTCTACCTGTATCTCACTGAACACATGCTTTTAGAGTTGGACCTGAAGCTGCTTGTTTTAGTTGTTGTGGTGCTAGTCACTGGTTTAGATGCTGACTTGGTTCTCCAGCTTGACTTTCCTCCTGGCTTTTCTTGCTCTGGATTGCAGCACTAACTAGATCTACCTTAGCTGAAGTCTAAATGGTCTATATTTGTGTTTGCTTTGATTATTTTATTTGTTTGTTAGCTCTCTTACTGTTTCCTACCATCAGTACTTCTGATTGCTGACAATTACAAATTGCTGACAGAGAAGAGACTAACTCAGTATTATCAAATCTCTGCTCATGCCAGTTTTTGTCCTTTTTGTCAGTTTTGCCTCTTGGTAATGCCATTGCTCACTCCCAGCAATCCCTTGCCCTTTATTAATAGTCTCCTTCCCACTCAGCACTACATTGCTCTTGTTGGTATTAAGTTCTTCTGGCAAAACCCGTAAACAATTTTGTGGAGTGCTGATCTTCTGTCACTGCTGCTTATATTTATTTAACAGCTGGAGGATGGCTGGGTTCTCTGTGGTTGAAGGGCCCTCCTGTATGCTTTAGATTCACTTGGATGCTCTCAGCCTGATCTAAGGGCTCTCCAACAAGGAGCCACCAACATGCCTCTCAGGAAGTTAGGGAAGCATCTGCTGAAGGGTTTGTTCCAATTTGGTCAGGGACTTGCTCACAAATTGGTAAAGGAGGAGGGGAGCAAACAGGCAGTGGTCAGATCCAGATACAGCACTAGATGAGGAGCTTATCCTGTATCATGGGTTGTGTTTCCTCTGTATATGAGCCAAGAGGGACCTCTTGCTTTACCAGCCTCTCATGTGAGCATTCATCCGACACAAGAGGCTCTACTCCTTTCCCCTTGGGGGGATACTGAAGGCAAGAGCTCTCAAGGGCTAAAGAAAACAAAACAATGTTTGCTTAGCTGGAGAGCAGAGTGTGCCCTACGTAAATTGTACCAGGACCTAAAAGTGCTTCAGAAATGAAGTGCCTCTGAAATTGGCTCCACAAGATAAATGTGAGGCAGGATGATGCCATTTCCCCAGCTGATGGGGAAATGTCCCATTGACTCATTTGAGGTCATATTTTGGTTACTCTGAGCCTCAGCTTCAGGAAAAATGACACGAAAGACAAAATTTTCCCAAGGAAGAAGAGGTTCCGATAGTCCTGTTCCTTGTGGACAGCCAAAAAAAGTCAGTGTGTGTCCTTTGTAATCACAATACAAGGGCTCTGCTCCTGGGAAGGCGAGAAAGAGAAGGGTATTCTTTCCATTGGCATGATGAAACAAGCCATGATGATGGGTGGAGGTCAGGTATGTTCTTTGTTCCCAGTGTCCCCATCCAAAGGTTTGGAGGAGCAAAAGATATTTGCTAAATGCTGGGATGTTTCAGGTGGGACAGTTTCTGTTTCTGAGTCCATGTTTCTGTGGCCTCTCTGTTAGAGGGGTTTTTTTACTCTTTATACTCCACCTGTGAAGAATACAGGTCCTATTTCTAGTTCTAGGTATCTCTGGTTCAGCCACAGGTGTGCAGGCCAAGCTGGCACATTTACAGTGTACTTATTGAAGATGTAGTACCCAGCCTCCCACGTATTTTGTACTCTGAAGAGACCAACATTTTGAAAATAGTGTTCCTAGTACAGTAGGAAGAAAAGACTACTTCTTGCCACATACCCACCTCCTGTAGCTTTTGTTTCATTGATTATCTCTGTATACAGGAGTATCTCATCACATACAGGAGGATTTCATTTTCAGTATACAGTCCATTGCAGCAGTTAGTTCCCAGACCTCTTTTGTCTCTATAGGCATCTTGGTGATGCTCTGTATTTCTAGGACTTATTTCCCATAATATATGTTTTTTTCTCTGGTGAACTTGAAATGTATCTATGCTGGCTGTCAATTAATGGTGTCCTGAATTATTAGTGATCCTTACAGAAGTGGGGATATCAGACTAAGTTCTATGTTTGTGGTCTCTTTCCTCCATGATAGTAGACCTGATACTACAGTAGAAGTTCAGTTCTGTTGTGTAGGAAAGCATGTTATCGTACCTCAGTGTTAGATCAATCATCTGATGTTCCTAGCAATTCTATTTGCAGGGTGGGGAATGTCATAAAAATGAGTAGGCCGATAAAAAAACCAAACATCTTTTCTATCCAAACCTCTTTCCCTTTTTTTGTCTTTTTTCTTTTTCTTTTTTTTTTTCCCCTCTGTCTGTGTGTATTTTTGAAGCCCGCAGTGGATTTTCTGGACTTGTGACATGAGTTTTTATTATGCAGTGCATTAGAGCCCTTGTGAAAAATAAAACATGTGATGTGGAAAGTCTCTAGTAAAGAATGACTCAGGAAAAGGAAAACAAAACCCTTCAGTCTAACGAAAGAACAGACTGTGTGAAAGTAACTTGGTATTTAATTGGAAATTGCAGTCAGTCTGCAGATGAAACAGCCTTGCTGGCATCTGCAGGTGGGTGTTTTGCTTATGCGTTACAGTTCTCCTTCCTGCTTGTGCTTGTGAATGCATTTTGCCTGTCAGCTCAGAGGTGCAGAAATGGCTGCAATTTGTGGCTGTTCTTTTTCCAGAAGTATCAGCATTTCCCAATATCGTGAGTGTTGTAGAAGTGTGTTAGTAAGAAAGACCCTGCAAAAAATACCTTACAGTACAAATGAGTGTGACAGCCCTTGTTTTAGAGATGGAGAGAGCCTTTAGAGGTCATTCGAGATAAGTGATGTGACCAAGATCATGCAGGGCCTTTTGCACTCTAAATTATATCTGGGACTTCTACCTCACAGGTTCAGAGCTCACGAGGGCATTTTAATAGAGAAACTTTAGGTGGTGTACTGACATACATTCATTTAAGGTAAACGTGATCTGCCATCTTGGGCCAAACCCCAGATTTGCTTTCATCAAGTCTAATTATGATAATGGTTCATTTAACCTCTCTGCCTCCCCCTAACTTCCGCTTTAAAGCAAAGGTGCACTGGCTGAGAAACCTTGGACTGCGCAGTTCCATTTTTAGCTCTGTCTGACTCATTTAATGATTTGGTCAGGTTAGTTTGTCCTTGACTCAGTTTCCCCACTGTCAAAATGGCACTAATAACACTGTCCTGCTTTTTGAGGAAGGGTTATGAAGATAAATTAGTTTTGGCTGGAGAAGAGTCCTGCAGGGCTAGCAGAATTGGAAGGAGACAAGCGTGCTCTCTGTTGCAAGTGTTATCTATCACTTATGTTTCTCACAGCCCTCCTTGACTTTTACTGACTATGTATTCTTTCTCCTCTTGCAAATCAACAATGTGTATATTGATCAGCAATATCCCTTGCACAGATTACAGGGCCACCTCTCCATCAAATTCTTTGCCCTCTCAGAGGCAGATGGTTTTACAGTTGCGAGAGTGAAATCCTGGCCTCGACAATGTCAACAAAGCCAGGACCTCATCCCTGGTTTTCCACTACATGAGTGCTTCCTCTTCTGTACAAAGGCTGGCTATGGGGTGACTGCTGCTGTCTCTTTCTAGGGCTCCTCTAAGGAGGAGCAATCCTCTCCAAAAAAATGCAGAGATATTTTCAGATGCAGACAAGGTGATGAGAAGTGAAGGGATAGTTGGAGAGGGAAAAACCAGCCACACAGCAACCTGACTTCTTCTAGAGAGGGTTAAGTACTAAATACCTCTTACTGGGTCACTTAATGATGGATGGTAGTTAGTGGGGGTGGGGTAAAGCTGACTTCCAGCCCTGCATCACTAAACCGTTCATTAGGAAAAACACACACAATGGAAAATGGCAGAGAGGCTCAAGTGTCCAATTTCTCTCTTGAACTCTCTGAACAGGAGGCTCCAGTCAGGGGAATCCCTGCCACCCTTTCCCCCCCTCCTTCCCTGGCAGTTTCTTTATTAATTAACGGAGTTGGCTGGGGACGGAAACGGAGGACAATAATCAACATAGATGGGTCTGCAGACCTATTTTTAATAATGTGCTTTGCATCTGTCCTAATTGGTATGGAAACAGTGACCTGATTGGAACGACCGGGAGCCTCTTGGGGCCTTTCTTTCTTCCTTTCTCTCCCTCTGTTTTCTTTTTTGTTTGGTTGAAGTTTGACTTGGTGGGAGTGGAGGGGCCAGTGGGTAAGAAATATAAAACCTAACCTTAGGGGCTGTTCACAGGCCGGGGAGTTGAGAGGGGGTGACATACTGGGGAGTGCACGGGATGTGGGGGCAGGGAGGCCTGGATTGGAAAGTTGGGCGTAAATGGCTCCAGGACAGAGAATCTAGCTGCCCTGAAGAGCTGAGGCCAAGCAAGGGAAGGAAGGGGCAGCAGCTCTCCTGGTTTAGTTTGATGGTGAGGAATATGGTGGCTTTTTTGCATGAGACAAGAAAAGCTCAGGGACAAGAAGAGCACCCGAAGCCAGCTGATGGCCAGTCCTTACCCTGCCGTGTAACAAACGTGCATGCAGTGAGAGACAGCTCCTGCCTGCAAGAGATTTTAACCTGAAATAGACAGTGGGGGGAAATGGATGATTTGATATCAGAAGGTGGCTTAGGAACAAATTGTGGCCCAGAGACCTGACTCTCTTAGTGCTGCATGAGCTACCTACCAGACCACAGGTATAGCTGCCATAATGGCTTAGAGACACTGCATTGGGGAATCCAGAACAAATGCTGTGAGCAAACATGCATACAAAGACTGTGCTTGTATGGGGAGACAGGATAAAACTAAATATAACTGTGGTATGTTCTGCAATGGGGTGATATTTGCCTGTTGCAGCTGCTGACATTCTTAGCATTTGCCTGTGCGCACTGGATGTCTGTTGGGGTGGGATTGCAGAGACTGAGCACTACTAAGCCTAAGGAGCAATGTGTCCCCATGTTCTCTCAATACAGCTGTGGCTGCTGGGGGATGCAGCTGAAGGACTGCTTTCTTCTTTCTCTCACCTATTTAAATAGCTAGTAGCAGGCTCTTGCAGGCTGTGCTGTGTTTGTCCACTCTGCCTTCCAGTGTCTTCACAATCTCTGGAAGTAGCTCATAAGGCTTGAGCATTTGGAACATGATCTTTCTCCATACAGCCATCGTCTCCAGCAGAGCAGAATTGAACAGGAACTGAAAATCCTTATGGGGAGGATGGAACTTGTGTGCCCAAGATGAGGAACTTGTTACCTAAGAAAGGATCATGCTGGGTGTTTTTGCATTACGGTCTTGATGCCAAATTACTGCCTTGCAACATCACTTTCTATCAAAAGCTTGCACGTGTGCATACTGTCAAACAATGGGATGAAAAAACAAGTCAAAACCCTGAAATTATAATGAAATAAAAGTGATTTTCATATAGGCTAGGATAGAAATTGCACATTATTTAAAATAAAGTGAAACGGATGGATGGATAGATTGGTTCAAACAGCTATTTTTGTATCTTCTGCTAGAATGTATCAACACTTCTAAGTCTGGCCATTTTATTTTGAGTACTACAGCAATTATTTTTTCCTGTAAGGCCCAGCTCCTAGGATGAATTACTGTAACTGAGAATCTCAGTTTTCTTTTGAGGAAGCTTGTTCTTATACTTGCTATGGAAAACTTGAAGAAATGGTGTTATTGCCCTCAAAAGGATCAGAATCAGAGGCTGAAAACAAGATCTCCCATGTATTGCATTTAATAATTATAAGTCTCGGGTGCTTTTTTCCAATCTCTATTGTGTGGGGCCTTGCTTGTTAATCTGGGCTACTTAGGCAGCCATGGAGGCATTGCTAAATTCAGGCCCTGTTTATGGATGGCGATCTGTGGTGTATATATAACCCTGCTTATAAAGAAGAAGGAAAGACAGAAAAGAATTGCAATATGAAATGTAGGGGGAGCAGGCAGCGAGCGGCTGCCACTGTGATGCGTGAGGAGTTGGCCAGGTCCCATGTAAATCAAGGACAAAGTTGACTAATTTCCTGGGTCGGTCATGGTGAAAATATCACATTTCATGGTTTGTTGCCGATTCATAGAAAAATCCTATTAAAACCGGGCAGATTACTTATACAATTTAAACAAATGATGATCAAAGATTATAACATGTTCTGTGAAGAATGAAAAGGAATAGAAATGAATGTGCATCTGGTGAAATGGGGCCAGCTGGGGTTTGCATACAAACTTGCTATTTTAGCAGTGAGGGGGGAGGGGGAGGCGCAGGCAGTTGTGGGGTCCCGTGGCCCTTTCCGAGCAGGGCTCCGCTGGGAGAGCGTCGCCCCCCGCCCGGCAGCCGGGGCGGGCGGGGCGGGCCGGGCGCGGGCAGCAGGGGGCGCCGCAGGCCGCGTTTTGAGGCGGAGGCGCGGCGGGGGCTCCGGCCGCTCCCGGGAGCAGCCTGCGATCCCGGCGCCAGGGACGGGGGGATGGATGGATGGATGGATGGATCCTAGGAGTGCGGCCGGTGGGCAGGCTGTCCGCTCGGAGGCAGGCAGCCCGCTTCCCATCGGGGTTTCTCGCCCACAGCCGGGTACGGTGGGCCCAGCACGACTCAGCTGAAGGAGCGCCTGCGCTCGGCCCAGACCCTAAACCCGCACTAACTTGCGATCTCATAACATACCGCATCGCTTCCAAGTTGCTCAGGAAGAAAAGCCTAACCTGAAAACCAACAAAGCTTAGGCTGTGAGATAAAAATGAGTTCTATGTCTCAGCAAGACAAGGTCTACACTAGTGTTAAGCCAGACTGTTACTGATCCCTGCATAGATCTGTCCCCTAATCCTCATCAGAGTGAAATGTGTGGAACCTTCACAAGACCTTCACAAAGCATCAAATGTAACAACTGTACACTGAAGAAGAGAATATAAAGGCACAAACATATGCTTATATTGTAAAGAGCAGTGGCTTTGTGAAGTGATTGCGAAGATGGAGATGAAATGGGTAAACAGAAATGCATCTCCAAAGAAAATGGTAGAAATTTTAGCAATATGACAAAATGATTGGCACTGGGAGCAGGAAAAGGCAGTTTTTTGTTTTGTTTATGTTTTAAAGGCAGATTTCTATATTTCACTGTGAAATTGCTACAGCAGACAGGGCAGAATTTAACATTTTCCTGTGCACTGCTGAACACCCTATACCAAACAGTAATCCACATGAAACCTACTGTAGTGGTTTTCATAGCCCTCATGGCTTGGAAATAGGCTTAAATAGTCAAATCTTCTGACATCGCCACTCACTTTCTTAGGCTAAACGTATTGAAGCCGTAAACCACTGACGCTCCTATTACAAGGCTTGTTTTGCACAGCTGCCTGTCTAAAGTCCTCTACTGAAGCTTTCCCAAACACTAAAAGAGTAGGCAGGACTTGATCTTAAAGGTCTTCTCCAACCTAAATGATTTTATGATAGCGTGGGAATTCAGTTGCATCTGAAATTTAGGGATGAGGCGTACGAATTGACTCATACTGGTTCTTCTTTTTTATCTATAAATCTAGGGAAACATAGCAATAAACTTGTCTCTGCATGCCATTCAACTCCAGATCCAAACCCTAATGCCATCTGTAACCCTAGGGTTGTCCAGAGCTAAGGTATCCATGGCTCCTTAATAATTCAGCATAACATATTTAAACATTCTGACAGCTACCCTTAACTTTTCTTCAAGGACCAGAAAAATAAGCACAAAAACCTCCCATTGTGAATCCTGCCACAAAGCTAAGCCCTAGCCTTACTGACCATTGTAACACAAGGACACAGTGCTGCTGAGAAATCAAACACGTTTGCGGCTATCAGCTCTTATCTTACCACTGAGGACCTGGGAGAGTTCTGCAATGGAGATATGATGCTGCAGAGACTCCTGTCCCAAGTCCTAAATGTGAACTACTTGCAGTATCATTTATGGCTAAAGAACCTGTTGATCAGCGAACATTAATTACGAAAAATTCAAATCCACTGTGGCAGGCTGGACAGAATTCATCAGTAAATCTGACTGCACAGAACTGTATGTTAAATCTTAGTTTTAGTCCTCACTTTATTCCTGGCACGGGTGATGGCCTAGAAATCCAGCTATGTCCAAAAGTTAATCAGAAGATGCTTAAATATGCTGATACTGATTTTACCACTTATCTTACCTCAAGCAATGATGCCATTCCGGCTCCAACGTTGATCATGGCTCAGTAACCCCATTCTGTCTGACAATTAAAAATGATACATTTTAATCTCCTTATCCCTGAGCAGGTTTGGCAGAATTGAGCAACAAAAATTATTTAGCAGAGCCTCGTTTCTGGAATGCTAAGCTAGAGCCTAATTGTAATCCTAACCCTGGTTTGACCTCTACCCAGATTCTTGCCATCAATGAAAAATAAAGAATAAATATTTGGCTATAGTAACATTAACTTTCATCCAGTTTTGTGAGTCTTAAAGATTTAGACAATTAATTTGCCCTTCTAATCTCTCTTGTTCCAGACTCTATCCCCAACTCTAATCCTATTTTTGATGACAGCTTAGAAACCCAGAATTTGGCATTCTCATCTAGCGGTATTAGACTTTGGCTTTTCTCTACAGGTCTGACAGTGGTCAGTAGTAAATTTGGTTTTTTGTCAGATCCTGCTGTCCCTAAGCATAACTCAAATCCCAGCCTACCAGCATTATATACTATACTCGCATTGTCACCAGATTTGAATCTACTTGTTCTAGCCTTATTTGATTTTGCAGAATTCAGCAAATATCCAGCTCTCTGTCCGTATTTCTTTAATCTTGTTCCTAACAGAAAATAGCAGTCTTTACTGCAGACCAAACATTTTTTCTTTCTTCAAAATTACGAATAAGACATTTGAGTCTACTGACACCAGAGTGCTCTGGTATGGATAATCTGTATATTCAGTGATTTGGCTACAGAGAACTGAAAATTTCATTTTCCAAAAATGAGTGATTTCACACCTTGAGTGGTGAATAAATAATTTAATTTCTATGTATTCAAGGGGAGCTGAGGCTGATTTATGCTAGCTGATAGTTCTGGTCTGCTACATACAGCTCTTTGCAATAGAAAGTACCTAATGCTGCTTTGAGGCTAAAAGGATCCTTGTGCTTTTATAACAAAGTGTGTGTAGAGCATTCCTGAGTAAAAATCAAGAATGGTCTATAAACAGTATATGCTGTGGGCTATATCCCATGCCTCTCTATGCTTGTATATGTTTTATTCTGGCCAGAGGGTGTGAGCTACCACATGGGAATAGCAGCTGAGGAACATGGTGGGAGTCATGGTGCTTGGAGGAGTTGAAGGAACAACTGCAAGTCTCCCTATTTTTAATTCAATATTGAATATAGTGGTATTGGCTTTTCAGATCATGACCTGTTCCAGTGCTGCTAATTACATTTGTGACATGAATGGCCAAAGTAAGGAACTTGGGGCACTGGAGTTGGATTTTACAGAAGATGCCTACTGTGAATTTGTGATTAAATGTAATCTTTCTTGAAAAATGCCTCTTGATGTACATGAATTTTGGATCAAAATGCTGAATTAAGAAACTGAACTGGACATTATTTTGCTTGTTCACTTTTGGGGAGTGAAGTGGCTTCCACTTTTTTTTCCAGTAGGCAGTCAGGATTGAGTGGGAGAGGCTGTTGGTCACCAGCATATTCTGGATAGGGCAGCCCTGGGAGCAGCTGGTGTTACTTGAAGGTAAAATAAAAGAAAAGGAATTTTAAATTGGAGGGCAAGTGAAAACCACAGATAATTATTTTTCTACCTGATACTATGAATAAGCATCTTCCAACAGTGATACCTTAGTGTAACAAAGCAGTCTTAAAGACTTGTGCTTATGCAGTGCTTAGAGAACATGGTAAGGACCTCTCACTTGGTATAGCCAACTTACCACCATGGCTGCTTTGAGCCAGCATTTTGTAGACTTAGCATCATGTTCATTTCATGTTAATGGTGAGTAAAGCTGATTAGCTGCTGTTTTAACTGCAGGTAACTCATTGTTACTGGCAGGAAACATGTTTCATCTGCATAACAGTTTCATGTGAGCAGTGGGAAACATTTTCTATTAGCATTTGTTGATGTGAAACATGTTTCTTAGTGGAATTATGTTTGGAACTGGAAGAGAACTTGACTTTCATCTTTAACTCCAACTAGAAAACCTGCATCATGAAAAGGAACTTTCTGATTCCTTCCCAGTGATTTTTGATACTACTTTTAATGTGTCCAAGATTGGTCTCTATCCTATTTACTATGCACTATATATATATATAGTTATTTATATATCTAATGAAGCTAGAATCACCTTCTTAATGTTGCCCAAATTATATAAATGTCAGCTGCATACAGAGGCTGAGGTGAGCTGAAGACGAGTTCCAGAGAAGCTGTGTTGTGCTGCTGTCCCTGACTGTCATGTTCAGGTGAGTGTGAGCTCTGTAGGGCCCCAGTGAGGCGTTGGAGTAGGTACAGGTAAGCAGTGTGTGTCCTTTTCTATTCTTGGCAGTGTAATATTCCTTCTTTTCTCTTAGATACCAAGCAATCCTGTTCATACTCTTCTTCCCCCTAATTTTTTTATTTACTATAATGACACCTATCGAAGATCTACACAGCCAGGAACTTGAGTTTTGAAAGTGATAGAATGGTAACACTTGCTTTTTGAGAAATGTTTTACTTGCTTTCTTTGCTTGTGCTTTCCAGATAATGAAGCCAAAACAAGCAGTGTTTAAGTCAGTATCTTTCTAAAAATGCTGTTGTATAATAACTAATTACGTTACCAATCGTGCCTGCCATTCTGAAGGATCTCAAGGCACACAGCCATCCTGAATTATGAGAGCAAATGCAAATATATGACTGTTGCTAGTAAATACTGTGAGACTCTTCTTAAGAAATGTAGCTTCTGTTGGCCTAGAAGGTGTCAGTTGCTTAAGAGTTTGCAGTAGTACTACACAAATGTTTTTGTGAGCAAGGAGGGAAGAATTCCCCATTTGTTATAAATCAGAAAAGGAATTTAGAAAGATAGTTGCCTTGCAACTTAGTCATTCTAAAGAAAAAGTTTTTGCTTGCCCCAAGCTATAAAAATTATGTAAGAGTATGGCTTCTTTATTTATTTGATAGAGGTAGCCTCTTGATTCTTGACCATGCAGAAGTTGAATTGTTTCCAAGTATTCATTTATACTAGGGGATGTGCTTGTGCTTAAGGGCCTGGCAGTCACAAAATAGAGTCCCAGAGAGCTTTAGGTCCAAGTGTGATAACTTGGACCAAATAACTTAGTTCTGATTTGGCTGACTTAAATCAGGGAAACTGCACATTTACTGCTGCAACCCTCACTTGCTAATATATTTGTATTGCTGGAATGCCAAGGATCCGTATTACCTATGACATATACATATATACATAGACATATAGAATATGTCTATGCTAGACAACATATGAATGCAGAGCAAACAAAAGATGATTCCATGCTTTAGAACTCTAGCAATCTAAGACAGAAGATTGTGACATGGTCAAATCATTATAATTGACAGCAGAGAAGCCAGTGCTTCTGCTTCAACTTGGCTAAAAAACCTGCAAACCAACAAAACAAACAAATAAAAAAACCCTCAACAAAAAAATAACAACAAAAAACCCAGGCTAAAGCACAGATTCACTTGACATATTTGTAGAGAGGGAAGAGTTAAAGAACAAAAGCACATGGAAAAATCTAAAATCATCTTCTCTTCAAATGGTCTCAAGGAGGAAAGAGGAGAGGCAAAACAAAGCACAGAGAATCTGAAGCTTGGACTGCCTTGTTTTTCCATAAATTTTCCAAGATATGTTGGAGACTCTTTTATGCATTAGCACAGTGTTTAGGAATGAATATTTGTTCAGTGAGATATGACTCTCCCATGGCAGAGCAGTGAAATATAGGATATTTTGCTTGTTGGCAGCAGATTTCTGGCTGTCTATGTTTTTATTAGTGCAGGTTTTTCTATATGAGCATAGCTATTTATCTAGCAAGCAGGGCCAGCAGATAGAAAGTTGAAGGGAGAGCCAGCACAGTTCTAAACCATGTCAGTAGACAAAAACCCTTAAGGCGAAATATCTACAGGATTGGGCCATGTGCCTGAATTAGGGGAAATGCTGTTACATTTTCCCAGTCGCTTCAATATCCTGCAGTCCTTGCACTTCCACAAACACAATTTAATGCAGCTGATACAATTCCATACTGAAGATGTGTTGTCAGCTGCTAGTGTTCAGTCTTGGAAATTTTAATTCCTGAGCTAGAAGATGGAGGGAGCTTTTTAGTAGAGAGTGTAACAGGCTGATGACCTTTAGTGTTTTGCTCATTTACCACCAGAGATGGTCAGCTAGTTAGCCCAAGGAGTTTTGAGGTACACCAGCATCTATAGTCTGCTGGTCTGGTTTGACTACATGGTGATAGTGGAGGTATAAGAATCCAAATAAGCAGCTTGATTCTCTTGAGTAATAATCTGAGTGTAATTGTCAGGGTTGAATCACACACTGGGGTGTTCTCTGATGGCAGTGGGAATTTTACTTGTGTGTAAACTGGATCAGACCTGTGGGACCTGATCTTTAATTCGTTATGCTTTGCATGTGTGACACATGCTTGCAGAGGTAAGCAGAACCATTACTAGAGAGGGAGGCAAAGGCAAAGGTTACCAAGTGAAAGAGCAGAGTTAGAAACCAACAGCAAGATCCTTATTTTTAAGGTGATTCCCTAAGCTCTTGGTGTTTTGCTTGAATAGCTGCTGAAAACAGAGAAGAAGAGGCAGTCTTTGCTCTATAGATTCAGAGAGGAACTGTAAGATAAAAGACAATAGGTGATGAGAATGAGATGGCTTAAGGAATGTATGCAGATTGTCTGAAGTAGTAGAAGCAGCATAAACAAATATGACAAAGGTGTTTTTTTTGAAAATGCCGTTTTAAAGGATCTTGCAGATAGACTTGTGATGAAGACCAATGAAATAAGCAAGGGACATCTATAAGGAGCTCTATTCCTTCAAAAAGCTTGTGAGGGACACAAGAATGCAGATTTGGAGGTCCAGCAATTAACAGACAGTGTGGGAATAGAGATGGTTAAGAGGTGGGGCTCTTTTCTTGCCTAAAATAAAAGATATTGAGTACAGGTAGCAGTGGAGGTCCTTGAGAGGGAATACAATCGGCTTCTGATTGCTGTGTTAAAGAAAGAAAAAGCAGTGGAGAGGTAGGAAGGAGGGCAGGCCTACTAACAGGTAGGCTGGGAAGGTCAATTGTGCAATAGCATAGCAGAAAGGTGCAGCAAGTTTCCAGGTCAGACACATGATGTTTATAAAACCTAGTGGTTATGTGGACTGCACAGTTATATCTGTCTTGGATCATCTAGGGACTCTGCCTTCATACTCTGTTTTTAGCTTCTCTTATAATCTGGTATTACCTGAATAAAGTCTGCATAGTCAAGAGCTTGAAATTGCAACCAAACTACTACGAAAGTCAACTAAGTAGGGTCAAAGTGATCTTAAAAGGGCCTTCCAAAGAAGCATGTAATCAAATTATTTAATTGGGG
Source organism: Coloeus monedula (assembly GCF_965178545.1). Lineage (NCBI taxonomy): Eukaryota > Metazoa > Chordata > Aves > Passeriformes > Corvidae > Coloeus > Coloeus monedula. The sequence continues at coordinate 19,313,089 of NC_138788.1, forward strand.
ATAAAAGCATGCCAGTAAGGGAGTAAACACGTAGCATCTCAGGATCTACTATGCTTAAATACACTACAGTTTTTAAGCAGTTTCCAGCATGATCAGATTTACAGCCTCTGGGATATAGAGTGTAGGGGCAGAATTGTTGTTATGCCCATCTTGGTGAGATACTGACCAAGTTCACTGGGGCTACCATCACATGCAACAAATGCTGAACAATAATAATTTGTAAGCAGATTAAGACCCTCTAATAGAAAAAGTGCCATTGTACATCTGTGTTACTTTAGTTGTTATTTTGCGCTTATTGCCAGCCTTGGTCTCCCGTTACAAACTTTTTTCATTTGCAAGCATTTTCCTTAATGCTGTCACAAATACAGAGACATTCCTACTAGTCCAGACTCACTGCCATGCAGTTTTCCCTGTGACAAGTAGGGCTGTTCTGAAGTATGCAGAATTCCAGAAAGAAGCAGAAATACCAGCCTTTGTACTGTCAGAATGAAATCAAATAAGTACACATATATGAGTCAAATATATAGATGCATTTCTTTATTTAGATGATTTAAAGTGTCCTTGTGTTTTATAATGATGTAATGTGTGGTTCTATCTACATGATATTAAATAGCAAAAATAGGCTTGTAGCACCCAAAAGTTGTTCATGTATTTTGGTGCAGTTCTGTTTTCTCTGTATTTCCTGTTTCAGGGTTTATTTCTGGAACAAGATTTGTATTGCTTAGAAACTCAGACTTGGATTCTTTAAGAAGCAGGCCTTTTCTGAAAAATCAGGTCCCTGGTATATATTTATTACCGCCAATCCTGAAAAGATTTTTTTTTTAATGTGTTTAGTTTGATTTCAAAATAATTGCCTGGACATATAAAATAAATTGCAGAAATAAATCTCTGTGGATCCAGAGCCCTTACTAATCAATTTATGTGTTCTTCTGGACTTATTTTCTTCATATCTATTTCCAGAGTTGTAAATACAGGGTATTTTGGTTTGAAATAGCCTATGTGACTTCTGCATTAAAAGGATTTCTTTTATGAGATTGAAGTTGAAACAATAATGACGATTGCAGTATTAATGGGCAAATTTTAAGTATCCTTCTGGAAAGAATGTCCAGCATACAGTTGAAAAATCATTTTATGTGCTAGGTTGGGCAGAGAATTATAGTTAATGGGGTGACATTAGGCTGGTGACCTGTCACTAGTGGGGTTCCACAGGGCTCCATCTCAGGCCCTGAGCTCTTCAACATCTTCATCTACAACTTGGACACAGGACTTGAAGGAATACTAAGTAAGTTTGCCAACAACACTTAAATGGGAGGAATTGTTGACTCCCTTGAGGGCAGAGAGGCCCTTCAGAGAGACTTCAACAATCACTAATTGGGGCAATTACCAATTTTATGAAGTGTAACCAAGAGCAAGTGCCAGATTCTGCACCTAGGGCAGGGCAACCCTGGTTGTGTGTACAGACTGGGGAAGGAGAAGCTGGAGAACAGCGCTCTGCAAAGGGACCTGGGGGTCCTGGTCGATGGCAAGCTGCATGTGAGTCAGCAGTGCCCTGGCAGCCACGAGGACCAAGCATGTCCCGGGGGGCATCAGGGACAGCATTGCCAGCCGGGCAAGGGAGGGGATTGTCCCCCTCTGCTCTGCACTGGGGCAGCCTCACCTCAAGTCCTTGGGGCAGTTTTGGGCACCACAATATAACAAAAAATTTAAGCTACTAGGGAGTGTCCAAAGGAGGGCCATGAGAATGGTGAAGGGTCTGTAAGGGATGATGTATGAGGAGCAGATGAGGCCACTTGGTTTGATCAGCCTGGAGAAGAGATTGAGGGGAGATCTCATTGTAGTCTCCAACATCCTCATGAGGGGAAGCAGAGGGGCAGGTATTGATCTCTTCACTCTTGTGACCAGTGACAGGACTCAAGGAAACAGCATGAAGCTGAATCAGGGGAGAGTTAGGCTGGATATCAGGAGAAGGTTTCTTACCCAGAGGGTGGTCAGGCACTGGAACAGGCTCCCCAGGGAAGTGGTCACCGCACCAGCCAGCCAGAGTTCAAGAAGTGTTTGGACAATTCTTTCAGGCACTCTTGGTGTGACTCTTGGTGATGACCTGTGCAGGACTAATAGTAGGACTTGATGATCCTTGTGGGTCCCTTCCAACTCAGCATATTCTGTGATTCTGTGGTTCATGTCTAAGGCATTTCTGACATCACCTGATTATTCAGATTCACCTCTGTTTAGGACAGCTATATGTATCAGCACACACCACTACAAACAACAAACACCACAGAATTTTAACAGCAGGCACTAAAAAGTACCAAAGCTAGTGAATCATTCAGAGCTGCTCAAGTGGCTGGCTAATGTGGTTTGTGCTGGAGTGTGAAGAATCCAATGCTCCAACATCACGATCTTTTTGCGGTGTCCAAGATCCGTAAAGCCCACAGATGGTCAGGTTTGCCATTGCAGATCAGAGCCCACGAGTTTTGTCGTGATTATGTGAAATTGAGGCTTGTGTAGAATGGAGGCTGCTTTTATGCCTAAGTCACTCAAAGAGGACTCAGTAGGACTGTTCTGTGACCTGGAGAAAAATGTATTTACCTCATGGTCATTTTAAAATAAAAGGGCTTATGCAAGGAATCATGGAATTGGTTCTCATTGAAGTTAGCTTGCTCTTAAATGTCTTTTTGAACAGAAATGAGAATAAGCTTGGGCTTATATGACTTTTCTGACTTGGCGTGCATAGGATATGTATCTGTGATGATAATTTTGTTGCTGTTGAAGTGACTCTTGAACAGAAACAGTGAGACACCATGTCCAATCCAATTGAGAAGAAGGACTCTCACTGACACCATAGGATGTTCAAGCCAGTCCTCCTTTGTTATCATAGCATTTGCATTCTCATTCTCAAAGTCGTGTGGTTTTGGTTTTGAATTTCTGGTTTGTTGTGTTTTTCTCTTTATGAAAGATCTTTTCTTGGCTGCTTATGTCCTTTTTTCATTCCATTCTTACTCTAACAGTTTTTAGTAATCTTGATAGCCTGTTTCATGATTTCTTCTGTAGCTGGCTGATTCAGGGGAACAGACTTTGTGCACTGCAGCAGGGCACAAAGATCCTTCAAGGCAAGTATCCTGCTTTCTAGTTTAAGGTTCAAAAGAGAATCCTTTGGTGGTGAGGAACAACCATGATATTGAAGGATAACATTGTGTCAGAAGGAAGTGAGAATTCTATTCTCAGCAACACTAGTGTACAGTAAAGTCACAGAAATTGCTCTACATTTATATCAGAGCCTGAGCCTTTACAGGAATACTTGCCTAGGAAGTAAGCCTTTAACTTCAGTTGATTTTCTGAAATTGGAATTTTGTTCTACTCAAAGTGAAGGGATGTCAGTGCCTTTGTGGAAATTCTCATCTGTGTGGAGCAGTGACTATGCAGCCACACTAGTGCATGCTGAGTCTGTGAGAATGTAGACAAAAGGGTGAGACTATGATCTGTGGGTTGTGTGTAGCTGAGTGTGAGAATGCAGTGGTGAGACTAAGTGTACCTGCCTGTGTGACACTGAGGCTGAGTATCTGTGGGAGGACTTGTTGATGTGACTCTGTGTGGTGTGCAAAGGTTCATCCTATCTGTGTATTGATATTGGTGCACAAGTGTGACTGCACAAACATGTGAGTGAAGCACAGATGTGAATTTGTATGTAAACATAGGGCGAGCATAGCTGTGGATGCCTATGTGAACATGAGTGCAAATATTAGTATATTTCTAAGTGCAGAACATATAAATAAATGCATGTCAGTGAGATGTGTATATTACCAGATGATCTTAGATGGAGAGATCCTGTGCCAGACACAGCCTCTGCTCTGTCCTGTCCGTTTCTGCACATGTGTTAGCTTTAAACATGAGAAGTGCCCCAGCTTGGCTTTAGCCTGGGCATCAGCCCTGAGTATGCAGTTGCTCTGCCAGCTCAGTGTGTTTGTGTGCTCTTGTGAGAGAGTTGGTAATTGTGAACGCTCCCTAAGAGAATCTCTGGGGCCAAGGGATACAATAGGCAAGGGTCTAGGGTCTGAAACTGTAGACTTTAATAAAGCCACTGACAGCAAATAAGAGCCTGACATGTGAGTCACATTACTGACAACAAGGGCTGCTTTGTAGTCCCATCTGCACCCTGATCGGGTCCCGTACAGTAACTGAAAGGACAGAACAAACTGCTGCTGCCTTCAATAAATACAACAGTGCCACAAAGGCGGCCGAACAGACCAACTTTGTGTGGCTTTGCTGCAGCTGAGCTACTCTCCTGGTCCTCTTCCTTGCCTCCCCCACCAGTGAAAATGACTGACGTTACCTTTTAAGGGTTGCTTGTGAGCCCTGATATGTGCTTGTCCCCACGGCAGTCATTACACGTAGCCTTGTAACATCTCTCTTCCCTGCCACCTCTGTGCTCCTTCATAGCCTTTCCCTTTCTCTGCTCCCAGTGACTGGGAGAGGCCCAGAGCCTCTGCTCATGAGCCATGTCCCCTGGACCTCTTGCCCCTGCCTGGGCTAGCCAGCACTGGGAGCTTAGCAAAACCTTACATCAGGCTATGAGCAAAGAAACTTGAGATGTCATAAGTACCTTGAATAGTTACTCCAGACTCCCACTGGGGTGGTCATGGTGAAAATGTTGGACTTGCCAGTATAGTAACTTGAAGGCCTTTCAGACCCTTAGTGGTTGGTCACCTCCCTAACCCAGGGAGCATCAGGGGACAAAAGTGTTTCCTATTTATCCAGGTGTCATCTAGCAGAGCCAGAAACCTTTTTTGCTGGCTGCCCTCAGGGCCTCTTAGTCTTCCCTCCCTCTGGGCCTCTCCCCTTTGGCTTGGAGACTTTCCCAGGAAAGAGCTTTCACATGGAGCTAAAAAAGCCTTGCAGATTGACCCCTCTTCAATGGGAATTTGTGCCACTGTTGTGTCTTTCTCAGTGCTTCTCTGGCCACTCTTTTTTAGTTTGTCCCAAAAGCCCTAGAGAAAGGGCGCTAGCTGGACAGCATGTGTTGTCATGTACTGAAAGAGTTATAAACCTTGGAAAAGATCACTAGGTTATAAATCAAAATATAAGCCTGTGGTTGCCAAAGGGGTGATGTTATGTATCAGGGTAATGTCTGCAGTAGTGTAGGTATGCCTGTGTTGTCTGTCCTAGCCCATTGTGTGTCAGTCCACCTAGCAAAAAGTCTAAATTCTTCTCTGCTTGAAACAATGGAAAATCAGACTCAACAGTTCATGCCTAGCAGAAACTGTGTCCTCCTGTATCATGTAGTGCATGCAGAACTAAATTCACTGGAGGTCAGGTGGGAACCCTACCATTTGCCCTGTAGTTCTACAGTGTGCAGTAGAGCCTGTAGCCTGCCCTGTCAGTGTCTAATTGACACTGTCTTCAGACAAGAGGATCTCAGTCATAGTGATTGTTCCTAAGGTATAAGGCTTACCTATTTTAAAGGTCAGATTTTTCAGCTGGCAACTAGTACATTGTAGCTTATAGGAACATAATATGGTAGAGGTGGGATGCAGCAGATCTTTCTTTGGAAAGGAGAACAGACTTCAGGAAGCAAATGAATTCAGTTTCTGAGCATTTTTAGGAAATCCTACAATACAGTCTTCTGTGAAAAATACTTCCCTGTGATACTACATCTCCTTCTGTTCAAGCAACCACTTCAGATAACATTAAACACAGGGAAGTACAGACTAGCATAATATGAATCAGCAAGCAATAAGAAGCAATATCTCCTACAGAGATGTACACAGAAGAGAGAGAGAAGGATTTCACTGTTGTCACATAGAAAATGCCCAGATCCTATAGTGCTAGGTGTTGAGAGGTAATGTTTATAGGAATAACTTGTGATGATGTTTTGCATAACATGGTGATATTTCTTATAGCTAATCTCTGGGCCTTCTGCAAGAGATTTCTATTCTCTCCATATCAATAATATAGAAATGATTAAACACCACTGTTTTGAAATAACCTACATAGCTGAGAAGCAGCACCAGAAACTTTACATGATGTAGAAAATGTGGTCTGTACCTTTCAGGCAAATGTCTGGAATTTTTGAAAAGAAAGTTAGAGCATCTTAAGGCACTGTTTAAAGAGAATGCAGATTCTCCACATCTGGCTCAGTGCTTTGATCACATAACAAGCTTCCCTTTTGCTTTGGTGTTTACGCTAAGAACTGGACAGGGTGAGGCTAATAAACCTGCAATCATGGTATTTGATGGTGGGTGTCAGTCCCCTCAGTCCTCACCTGTGCTCACTACTTGTAGAGGCTTCAGCTGAGGTGGCACAGCTGGCAAAAGCGGGAAATGATTCTTAAGCAAGGAGGAGTCTACTGCAACAGCACCTGTACCTTCCTCTGGAGCCCCTCTATCTCTTGAGCAGGCAGGGCCTGAGAGATCCCATTTCTAGTAGTTTGATATCTGAAGAGAAGAAGTGTTTCCTAGAAGGAGACAGAAGGATGGAGCCCTGAAGAACAGGAATGGACTTGGCACAGACATGCTAGATTGTATGTTACTGCAGGGAGAAGGAAGCTGCTCACTGTCCCAGCTGTTCTGCACCACGAAATCTGAGAGGAGAGCTTTAAATTCTTCTTGCTGTACTTTGAGAAAGGTGCAGTTGATAATTATTTGAACTCATGTTTTTTCTTTCAATTTCTTTCTTATCTCCCTTCATTGAAGAACTGGTTGGTTAGGTCATTGAAGTAATCATTTCTGGAGAACCATAGCTCATTGGGTGCCAAAGTAGTTGAATTTTCCCAGGTTTCTGAGTAGGTTCTCAAAGTGGTCTTTACTAATGACCCCTAAAGATCAAACCTGATTGTATCTATTGTTAAGCAAAGCCTGTTAGAAGTGCTATAATAAAATGCAAAGCTGAGTGCAAATATATAAAAAAATAGAAGTAATTAAAAAAAATTAAAATATTAAGGCCAACAGAACTCTGGAAAAGAAAAAGCTATGGAAGGCATTGGAGATTATCAAAGGAAAGCATAAAAGTAAAGTTGAAGCCTAATTCAGTTCTCCTTGAATGCAGAAAAGAACTAGGACTGCATTTGGCAGCCCATGAAGTACGGGCTTAGTCTGTACAACTTCATCTACCATACCAGAGAGTGAAGGACAGGATAGCCAGGTTAAGGCTAACAACTTAAATGAGAACATACCAGTCTCATCACTCCTTTTTAAAATTTATTTCTCCACCCTTCCTCCCCACCCTCCCAAGAAATGCTCATTTGCACACTAATGACTTTTTGTAAATAATTGGTGTCACAGATACCCAAGGCTGAAAACAGTCTGAGTGGAACTTGATGTCTATCCTTCACCAGCTCCTGCAGGCCTTCTTGAAAGTGGCAGCCTAGACCCTCAGAAGGTCTAGAGCATGCACTAAAGTCAAGAACTTCCTCTTAGTATTTGTCAGCTCTTCTGATCCTGCTTTGTGATCTTAATTTTTTCAGGCCATAGACAAATCTTGGAGATTTGAGAGATAAAAGAAACTAGGCTCCTGAAAGTCTCAGGGCCTTAGCAGTTCTGACCAAATCAGGTTGTACCTTATGGCTGAGGTCCAGTCCTGTTCAAGATGGCTTATTTAGGCCTATGGGGAAAAGAAGTAACTGTCTGGGAAAGAGAGTTTGGTCCTAAACTGTCAGCCATTAAATACAAGAGTATTTTGCCAGCAGAATAGGAGAAGCTACTTCCAATAAAGCCAATCAAAAGCAATTTCCCTGCTGAAAGGTGGCCTACCTGAGACAGAGCAGCCTGCACCAGCTGCACGCCACTGCTGTCAGACTTGGCCGGGTCTGTCAATTAAGGGAACACAGAGCAATCTGTGAGCGCTGAAAGGGATCCCTTCAGAGCCCTCCGTGGCTGAGAGACAGGCCCATTGTCTGCATGCATGTCTCACATAGTTTCAGAGTCCTGATAAGCAGGCATGCCATGAAAAACTGCATTATATGGTGAGCTCAGGAATACTTTGTCTGGGGGTAGACGAGATGGGGGGAGTGGGAGAAGAGGTAACACTGCACCTTTGCATTGTGGGAGGTGGGGCAATGAAAGACGTCGCGTTTGGTGGTCCCCCAACATAACCTGCTCTCTCACAAACTCTTGTTGAATGATGAAGTCACAGTTTCCTCTAATTCCCTTCCTCCCCTCCATCCTTGTCATTTCTTATGGAGTTCAGAAATCAGTTGGGAAATTACTGCAGCACTGAGAAGACAAACAGCTTAACCACCTTCAGCTGCTGTCTTGCCACATATTGAGAGTCCTTTTTCCAGTGAATCTGGGACCCCCAGGGTCTATAAGTCTGGGGCAGGGAAGAGTGAAGACTTCAGATTTCCACACGTGTTGTAGAGACCATAGAATAGGAAGGTAGGCACAGCTCCTAGGGGAAGGAATGAGTGGAGTTCCCTCACCAGCTGCTAACAAATGTTTGCTTTCATCATCGTCAGCTTATAGCCTGGTGCCTGGATCCCTTGGTGCAAATGGGCCCTTTACATTTCCTAGATACAGACCCAGAAAAGCTGGTACTCCTGGATGAGCACATCTTAGTCTACAACAGGATGTTCTCTTCGACTCTATTGCTTGACCTTGGGGGAGTACATAAAGAGGTTAGTACATGCAAAAATGCCTCCATTACAAAACAAACAAAACCAGTCTCTAGGTTGCTTTTATGCTACCTTTTTAGGCCACTTTGCATGGAAAGAGAAGGTTCAAGCAGAACTCTCTCTTTAAAATAGAATGTCCACTATGTAAAGTTAGCTTTCCATATGCTTGGAGAACATGGAGACTACTCTGTGTGATAGGATGCAAAGAAATATATACATGGGAGCCAGCAACTCTGTCACTAATGCTGTAGCACAGAATTGGAAAGAACCAATGCTGTGGTTAAACCAATGCCGCCATTTAGACGATGAAGAATGGCTCGCAAGTTACTTTTCCTAACACTTTTCCTTTCTCCTTCTGGCTGAGGTCTTTGTTTTGCACTCACTGAAGCTGATAGTCTTCATGTTTAATTTTAGTTGCAGGCACTCTAGATGATCTTTGTTCAGTGTTTAAGCCAAATTTTGTTGTAGACCATGCCTACTTTTGACTGTCACAGACATGTTGGTTAAAAGCCATTTCTGATAAAGCTGTTAAATTCTATGGACCTACCAAGGGATGAGCCTGGCCCATACACCTCAGCTTTCATATCAGTTTTTTGGCAGTACAGAGGACTGCCAAAGAGAGGATTGGATTTCTGATCATTCAGTCATTAGTCTTCAGCAGATATACCCTTGTCAGGTTTTAGTGATTTGTCTGCAGCTCACCCAGTGTACGGTGACACTCCAGGAGATGGCAGATCCTAGTTTTTCCCAGTTGGGGAATATGTCTTGGCTCAGCATGTTTGATACGAAAAATTAATGAATTTGTTATTGGATGGTTATTGGATGTTACCTTCATCTCTGACTTGGTGAGGCTCATGGAAACTCATCTTTCTTTTCATGTTAAATAATGCTCCCACCATGAATGCCAAATCCTACTGGCTATTCTCACATTCTTCACTGCACACTTGTATCATATTACCAGTCCTGGATAAAGTTGTTGTGCTGACATATTTGATTTATTTTCAAAGGTTTTTAAATTCTTGTGTAGCCTTTATTTTAATTCTTTCTGTTTAGATATATACACACTTAAATTGACAAGAGAGACTGGGCTTGCTTTAATTTCTCTTTCTTAATTCTTCAAACCAGAGACTTTGCTAATGTTCATATTAGTCTCCTAAAACTGTGTGTTTCCCCTGCATCCTTAGACAAGTGCAATTCATGACCTTTCTCCCACCCAAGTGCTGGCAGACCCTTTTCTGAAGCACACCAGAAGCCCACAGCATCCACTGAGTCATGCTGTGGGTTCTGGAGGGCACCTTGAAGAACCTTGTAATTTCCTTTGGTTTGTCTGTCTTGGTGTTTTTTGGGCCTGTTGAATCTGAGTCATTCTGATGAGGGAAAGATAAGTTGAGGCATCCCACAAAACTGCCAGCTCTTTTCAACAAAATGAACTGTCTCTTTTGAGTAGCTTATATAAAAATAGCCCTAGCACAACAGTCACATTGCATTTTTACTTGCTTCAAAGAACAGCGGACTAATTAACTAAAGATATTTAGCAGATTGTCATCAGGAGGCAAGTGAGCCACTCAGGGAGATGAATGGGGTAGTTTGTGCTTCTTGGAATTGTTGTTTCAATATCTTGTCAGGCTTGAGCAGATACCAATGGCTTCAAGAAGGGTACACATTCAATCTTTCATATATGTTCAAGGTAGAGGTGAGCTCCTTCATTGTGATGTGGAAGCTGAAGAGCAGAAGGGTAGGTGTCAAATTGATTCCTGGTGTATCCTGCTGTGATTTCAAGGTACAGAAGCCCATTTCTCCTCCTTGCTGTGCTGTTTGTACCCAGTTTATAAGCCAGTGCTCTACATTGGAGCTGTGTATCACTAGCTCTGTGTAACCGTCTCCACCTGATCGCCTCAGTTTTTGCTGTGCCTCCTACAGGCAGGTGTGAGTGACTGGGTGTTTTTGTATCTTTTGGATAGGTATGTAGGGTATCTAAAGGGAAATGTTTTCCCTTCTACCACATACTGCAGAGACTGCACAGTCTTGGTGTCTAGCAGAAAGTATACTGCTAGACATCCGCTTCTTGGAGTCCCTGGGAGCCCCTGTGGTTTAGAAAGTGGAGACCTTTGATCTGTGGTTTGTGTGTGAGAGTTAGATGATGCTGTGGTTTGCAAACAGCCAATGGTTCTCTCTTTCCTTCAAGGTAGAAAATAGTGTGGGTCTGTGATGATGCAGGACATCACGTGACCAATGGGGAGTGCTCAGGATGATGCGGTTTGCTCTGCAAGCTGCAGTTCACCAGTGTCATGGTATATTTTTAAGAAAAGGTGACAGTGTTGGTTGCATCTTTAAGCCACAAACCTCCTTTAGGGGCAGCAGGGAATGGCCAAAAACCAGCAATAAAACCCCATGAGCTGAAAATTTCCTTCTGCATCTCTCCAGGGCATATAGCAGTTGTTCACCCCAGGCAAAAGTGCTTCCCCTTCTTACAATGACTTGTAAGGATATTTGTCCATGGGCACCTACCCCATCAGGGGTCCTGTGGCACTGCCTGCTGCAATTTTAGAGTTCAAAGGAGTGTGACTGCCATTATTGGTCATGACCCTGGAGGTTATGTTTTGCAGTTTGGGTAAGGACTGCTGCCAAAATGTTGAGCTCAAGCAGGGACTGCTGTGTGAATGTTTGTGTCCATTTGGGGAGGGTGGCACTCAGAGTACACAGCTCTGAAGGAAAAGAGTGGAGCTGTGCTTGTGCCTCTGCAATTATGTGAAAAATGATGTGCAACAGTCCAATGCTTAGAATATAAAATCTGGTGCACCGGACTAACCAAATATCCATCTTCCATGCAATCTTGTCTCCTTACAAAGTGAATATTTAAGGAAGGGATTAAGAACAGGATGGGCATATAGTGAGCTCTCTGATATATAGTGTCTAGAAATAAGATCTGAGAGATTTCTTGAAATGGAGAATATATTGGACTGATTGACTGGTATTCACCACTGGATTAGTATCAGTCCCTTGGGCTCCCCTGACACAATTGCCTTGGGCAGCAAGTCTGGCAGCATTTGAAAGCTAAGAAGGAGAAGCTGTGTGTTCATAGGGGAGGAACCAGTGCTGAGGCCTGTTAACAGCGTGAGTGCTGCCAGGTATGGCAAACTGAGAGACTCCAGCTGGGAAGGAATAAGAAGTGGAAACATGTAAATCAACTAGATCCAAGACTATAAATACATCAGAAAAAAGCCACACAATTTTGAGACTGAAAGTGGGTGATTTGTTGGCTATGGAGCAGGTTTCCCTTACAGATGCCACTTTTGTTTTGCCTAAATGCTTAAGAACCTGATCAATTTCCCTCTGACTTCTTGTATCCTATGGTCTCGTGAGGTGGCCTCACTCACAGCAGCTTGGAATGACTCTGGGCAATGTTCTGCCCCTCTTCAGTAGTAGGCCCTTGAACAATATTGCTGCAGCCCTTTCAGCAGTAGCCTGTTCCCAACATGCTTCAGCATTGAGGACATACCTGGTGTGGTAGTCTGACATCCACTGCAGATACAGGGCACATGGTTCTGTGTGTGGCCCAGGAACCAGGCACTGCAGCAGCTTGCTGGAGCCTATTGCCACAGCTCACCTGTGTGGGAAAGGTGTATCTTAAGCACTAAAACACGAGTCTGATGCCTTCTAGAGGCACTGCCACAGTTAGAGGAATGGGATTCTTACAAGAACTTAGTACAACTTTCTTTTTTTTTTTTTAAATCAGTGGTGTGCTGTAAAATCTCACCCTTAGAGCTTACACATATTAACAGGAGTGGAGCCCTAAAGGTTTTGAATGTGTTTTTTGTTAAATCCTTAATAGCTAGGTGACTCCTACTTATCATTGCTTCTTCAGAGCTGCTGACATTTCCAAGGAACACTAGCAGGTCAGAAAGTCAGCTTGGAGAAGCTGAGCTGCTTCTTTACCACATTACACTCACCTAGCCTGGTGCTTTATAACTCTGTCTTTAATGATTTTCTCAGCTATTTTTCCTGGTACTGGCGTAAGGCTCACTGAGGTCTATAATTCCCATGATTGCCCTTAGCACCTCTTTTAAAAGAAGCACAGAGTTTTGGCTCCACTCCAGCCTGATGGGAGAGTGGCTGTTTTTAATGATAAATTGAATGATTTTCTTAGTAACTTATACGAACTTTGATTTCTTTAGAGTGTTTGCATAAATGCCATCTAGTCCTGGAGGTTTCTTATTCTTTCAGTTTTTAGGTTATGTTATTATGTCTTTTTTCTTCCTTTTGAGTTTCTGTCTGTCTAGTTTCAATATATCAGGCTTTGTGTGTCCCCTACTACTATTGTTGCTATTTGTGGTTACAGTGTTAATGTAATGTGGTTGGGGTTCCCAGATCTCAGACTGGAGACCCTTTATGTTAAATAGTTTACATATATCCAAACCAAGAGTTATTACCTAGGGGACTTTGTGGACAGGATTAAGATAAATTGAGCCTTTATCTAATTTTCTCCCATGGGGCAAATGGGAAAAGTTTACTCAGATCAGCTAGGCCAAGAATAACGTTGTGCAAATATATCTGAGTTCAAGAACATTGCCTGCTGGTGGCAGTCCAGAGCAGAGGGGTCAGAAATGTAGGATTCCACAGCTTTGATGTTCTCATATTCTAGTCCTGTATTTTAACTGCAACATCACATTTCTCAGACTCATTCTGTTTTTCTGGATAGTTTGAAAATCCCAATTCTTGTGACTCATAGTAGAACACCCCCTGTAAAGGCATCCCCCTTTCACAGCCTTGTATTTCTGACTGTGTCAGGGGAATAAGGTACCCAAAACGTCATCAGCCAATTGACATCGTTTAACAACTCACTGCATTACTTGGGAGAAACTCTACTATTCCCCCTTACATAGTTTCTGACTCCTCACCTCACTCCTGCTGTCAGCATCTTTCTGAATAGAGTTTGCTAAAAGAGAATGAGCCCTACCCATTTCCCTTCTCTTGCCTACTCCCAGCAGGCAGGCAATATGGCAGAGTGCAGTCTCCAGTGTCCCTTTAGTCACTTCTCTGCTGTCAGTGTCATAGGGCTAGTGTTTAAGCATTTTCACGCTGGATTTGAAATGAGATTATAGACTGGTCCACTCAATTGACTTAATGGATTTTAAGAAACTAGATCCTATTAATGCAGTCAGTGCCCCAGGGTGCCTCTCCTACTGCAGACAAGATAATCTGCCATGCAAATTAAATCCTGCCTCAAGATGCAGGGCCTGCTTAATGTGATCCATTACACAGTTTACTTGTTTATATCTAATATTGTAACAGGAATAGGCTTACGAGCAGCAGGACTCAACTGAATAGAAGAGTAAATTACCAGGAAAATGAGGTTTTAGAGCCTCTCTCTCTTCTGTTCTCTCAATCTCTCCTATTTCTTCACTCCCTCTCTCTTTCACATGTGAAAACACATTCCTTTTTGCTTTTTGCATGTAGAGAACAAGCAAGGAAAATAATATGCATGTGAGTGATAGATTCTGCTTTTGTTTACAGAGGTGTAAATTTGGAACTTAGCCAGGAGAAGGAGCTCAAAAGGATCAACAAAACCTTTATGAAGAGGTGAACCTTTCTTTAGCTCTGTTGTCCAGTCCAGTCTGCATGGGGTTTTGGAATGGGATATTCTGAGTACTCCCTTTTACTGTAGCAACTTATGGGTGAGATTTTATCTTTCTCCAATCAAGTCACAAGAACAGATATAGGTGGCAATGGTGGATAGAAATATAGAGACTAGTACGACTGGACTTGAATTCAGGAAAGAAAAAACAGGGATATCAAGTTTTGGCATTCTGAGGGAAAGAAGTCAGAGTCCAAGGAGAAGTGGCTCAGCAAGGTCACAGGCTTCTAACAGAAGTGACTCTGGTCCATATAGGGAGATATGCCAAGCAAGATTCTTGTATAAATGATCCTTTCAAGGACAGGAGGATGGATTATCTAATCTCTCACCTTTATGATAAGCTTATGTTAAGAATCTTGAGATGGGGATCCATAAGTTTAGGAACACTGACATTACATTGGAAGAGATACCTTTTTGTATATGACAAAGTCACTGGCTTATCCTGGAGTTCCTGGGATGAGGATGCGGAGAATCAAAGTAATGTGGCAGGATCCTCAGTATGAATAAAAAAGAGGAAATCGATGAAAGGGTCTGCTTGCATATTTCGAATTGTAGGTGTCTGCTGTTAAGAATAGATGAATTCTTCTTTGGTTTTGTCCAGTTGCAAGTGAGGTCTAACTCATTTCCATAACCAAATCAGTTTCCTGGTAGGAGAATATCTGCAGACTGCTTTGAGCATGTTCAGACTTGCATACACTGTATCATACAACCACTGTCCCAAGACAGTATGAGCGCCATGCACATGTGGCTATGTTGCTTTAGCTGCATTAGGAGCTGTAGGCGCAATGATGAATTGGCCTCTCTTCATATTCCCAAAAAAAATGGATGGCTGTGATACAGGAATGTAGTCCTGCTGTGATTTTGTGCAATGCCTGTAATGGATCCTAAGGTCTCTGGGGATTTCTGAGTGAAAGAAAAGTCAAGGTCCAAGGCAGGGGCATATGTGGAGTGATTCCTTAGGACTTGTCACAATCTGCAGCTATAGAGGGCTGGCTGGCTGCAAAGACACACTGTGGACAGACCCAGAACCCGTCCCTTGCAAAGGAAGAAGGAAGGTGCATCAGGTTACTTCACTTTCACAATAGCTTATTTGATCTATTTCTACAGTGACAGGCGTCATCTCTGACAGGATTCAAACAATAATTTGCAGTTCCTGTCATTCATTTCTCCTTTATCTCATGCAAACCAGTTATTTCACCAAGCCTCAGTTCACAGTCTGTAGCAGTGTGATCTCTTCAGTCTTGTCTGTGCACGTGCAGCCCCGGCATTGGGACTGTGTCTTTGGTAGTAACTGGAGCTATGTGTGTTGCAGCTAGGGCCCTGCACACCCAAATAGTCTTGGCAGAGGGTTTATTCCCACTGACAGCAGATAGAGGTAGGTGAGCCCCAGCAGCCTACATGGTGTTAGATGGTCCAGGCCTCATAAGCTGGTGCTATCTTCAGAAAAGGTCTCAATGCCAGGGAACAACACTGCCTTGAAGCAACACTTTTGCCATCTCTACTGATAGCACCTCATGCAGGAAGACAAGTAATGGGAGGAGGGAAGGGAACTGTTTTTTTAACTTAATTTAAAGCTTTTTATGAGATTTTCACAGCTGTGATCTTATCAGGGTTTGGCTATAGAAATTAAAGTGGCAATTATATTTTCCCCTTCCTGGAATGTAAAATAAAGTCTTGTGTAAAATGCATTAAAAACTGGAATGTAAAAGTGTAATTAATGTGGAGCAAAAAGCACATTGCGTCATTAACTTTTTTATTAATATTCTCACGCAGTGCAATTTCAAAGCTCAGTGCCACTCCATTTCCCCCAGTGAAATATCTCCCACTCTTTCATTGCAGCTACCTTTAACCTCATCTTTAATGGGATGACAGCAGCTTTCCTCTGGAATTACGTCTCTGCTCATCCATCTGTCCCACTAGACCCTTTCTCCTTCCACTTAGGGCTCCTGTCTGACTGGGGTGCAATTCTGTTACTACTGTAAAGAGAGAGGGACAAAAGCATGAGATTCATTTGACATCTGTAAAGCAACAATGGAGATGCTTGCTTATCTGCAGGAAGGCTAAGGGGTAGGATTCTTTCTTCTGCTAAGCTGGAGGAGCAAGGCTTCATCTTTGAAAGGCGTTGCAAGATGTCTTGCTTGCAGCTCACATCTCTAGAGATTGTTCTAGATCTATTTACTCTTGCTGTGTTAAGCCCTAATCCTGTAAGTAGTAGTTGCTAGGCACCATCTGGGTACTGACTTAATTTCCCTTATTTTGTTGTCTCTACATGCAGCAAGTATTTTTCAGTTGCTGCTGTGTGAACAGAGGACCCCTGCTTTCTGTGAGATGTCAATCCAAGCTCTTTGTTCTACTCCCATAGCATTAATGAGAAGGTTAATGTATAGTTCTTTTCAGAATCATTTCCTAATGTCAGCCAGTGCCACAGAAGGAAGTATAGGGCTGTAAGCAACTCTTGCTGAAATTGGGAGTGGTTTGAGGGACAGAACTGTAGTCCAACATGCAGGAAGCAGACTGAAAGGTCTATCTGTAGTAAAATAAAATGCTTATCCGTTGTAGTGTGTCATGTGCCCTGTATTGTTTTACAAGAGAGGCCAAGGGATGAAGATCTAGATTCACCATGCAATTCTTTCTCATTTTTTCTGGGCTCCATTCAGCTCTGGATTGGGTAGACATCTCTCAAACTTGTTTTTTGAAGACTTCTAACAGTTTGCCTGTCACACAGTGGCAGATGATTTGTTCCCTGGTTTCTAAGCTTAGCTCCTAGCTTCCTCTCATTTCATTCTAATTTGATGCCAACTTAAAACTGAGGATCTGAGTTTTAGTCCCTGCAATTATCACTAGGCTTGAAGTAGAAGCAAGACTTTTAGAGCTACCAGCTATTTGCTTGGTTTTGAAATGCCTGTAAGAGTTTAGTCCAGGGTATCCATGTACATATTCACAAATAGTTCATGATATCAGATGCAAAAGATTCTGTCTGTATTTCCTGGTAAAGATGGGATGTATACAACACCTAGGCTGTATTGAGTAAGATAAGACATTTACTGCATCGGATGATTTTATTGTAGAATGGGATTATCTGTGCATCCATCCTTCTCTGTAGAATTCCAGAGAGCTCACAAGTTGTTTAGATCTTACCCTGGTCCTGGGAAATGGTTGACAGTTTGCTTGCATCTCACCTGAAGTATTTATGATGTGACCTGTGGCATTTTGATAGTTAGGCCATGATCAGTAAAATGAGTCACCTCATGTCAGAAAGAAGAGGAGAAATTTGGAGAAAGGAATTTTGGCCTCTACAAGTGAACAGGATTAATTTGGATGCTGTGTATAGAAGAGAAGCCCTTGGTGAGTTGTCAGAAAATGCTCTCCCAATTCTCCCCTGCACTGCTATGAAAGGGTAATTGATTTGTAGGGCCATGGCCATGAGTTTCCTAGCACAGTAATGTATAGAAGAAAAATAAAAGATAGCCTAGTCTCAGAGATCTTATAAAATGCTCTGTCTGGGGAAAATTCCCTTGAAGTATGTGATCAGTGCTTTACTGTTAACTGGGCTTTCTCCAAAGACGTGAAATAGCTAATAATGAAGAGAAGTTGTCCTTATTTGTTGGCCTGGGGTGGAATCCTAAAATCCACTGAGTATGAGCTGGTATTCATTGTGATCTGATGTTTGTCTGAAGAAGACATCTGATAGTGTCAATCAGACTTCCTATTCATTGATTTTTCAACTGCTTGCTGAACAAACCCAATGCATTTCACAATGCATTGCCAATATTATCAGCATCTTAGCAGAAGCTGTTGTTCACATTTTGACTGAAATTATTATTGCAATTGCTTTGAAATTATAAAAATTTTAATTTAATGAAAACCATCTCTATGGAAATTATACTGGGTTTCAGATTAATTATGTATGTATTTCACACATCTGTGATTCTGAGGTCCTGTACTATCAATTTCATCATTCCTTTTCTTAAGGCTTTTTTCTGAAAAAAAATGTCAGGAGGTAAAATGAGTGTTTACCAGTCATCTGTCACTTTGCTCTTTTTCAGCTTGTTGATTGGGTTGATGTTTACCAGCATCCTGGGACTGGACTTGATGAGAACCATGCACTGTGTACTTGCCTGGTACTTTACTTCATAGTGCTTGAATTCTTGTAATCCCTTGTCAGTGAGTGCCAGCTACCTCTCAGATATTACTACATCAGATACACCAGGATTAGAAAAATCACTTACGACATGAGTGTTTAGCTTTAGTACATTCTCATAAAACTAAGTGGGGGGAGAGGAAATGTTTGGCTCCAAACATACAATGCTTTTTACAAGATGGTTATGTTATTCTGTATCATCCACATTACTGCTTGTCATAGCACTTTCTTTTTTTCCCCACTGGAATTCTGCTCACCTGTGGCCTATATAAAATAATTTAGAGATGCCTTTAAGATTTCTCAGCTCCCAAATGAACAATACAATTCTGATAGTATAAAGACAGCACAGTATCTTGGGCACCTATTTTAGAGAATCCCCTCTAGTGACAGAAGTGCTTTACCTTAAGCTGTACTTGTGTTTGGAAGCATGCATTCCCAAACTCTGTGTTAATACACAATCTCAGCCAAAATGTAGCCTTTCCTTTAGGACATCACTGTCTAGAATTTGAGACAAAGTTATTAATTTTAAAATGAGGCTGATATACCCACAATTAGGCTCTGGACTTCTGTTAAATGCCCTGGAGATTGGCTCAGTGGCCAGCAGAGACAATACTGCTATACTGCTTCATTTGAAACTATGTCTTTATTTTAAAGTGTTTGTCGGGGCAATGGCAAAACTGAATTATGGGTTACTTCAGAGAACACATATTAAAAAATAAAAAAGGTTAAAAAAGAAAAAGTGTACCTTGTCCCATCATCATCTTGTTGCATCCATCTAATTTTTGTTGTGCCAAAGACGCATATGCTACTCTTTTCAATATTAAATGTTATGCTGTAAAATGTCAGTGTAACTACCCTCTTTGAAATTGCCACTGACAGATTAATTCTGTGCTTAGTGTCCTAACACCTACAGGGGTATTGCCTTTAGCTCTTTTATTTTCATGCTATTTTATTGAGATTTTCATCTTAGTTCTTTGGACAGTTCTGCAGAGCGGTGCTGTTGGGTGCTGGTTCATACAGCTCATTTGGGCATGTATTCCTTGCAGTTTACCCTTTGTTGGCACCCCTTTGTATGCTGAAGGATGGATATTGATGGTGATTTCAACTTTATCGTGATCTACCTGCACGCTTTTCTGCTTTTGCTGGGGGGTATGTTGTCTCTCTTAAATGGGATTTACATATTTCATGCTCATTCAGCCCAGCAGCTTTTGCTCTCTTCACAATCGCCTTGAGCCTTTGATCATTTTCTTCTGCTGTTTTACCCCAGCTTAAAATGCCATCTGTATCCATACCATCAACAGTTTGTTGTTCTAGTAACAGCCCAAATGGCAGTCTGCAGAAACAGCATTTCTCTAAAGGAGTGTGCAGTCTGCACAAGTGAGAGCACGGTTTTTTGAATACTGCTGATGCATCTACTGTAAATTGTCAAATCTTTCTCTTTCTCCAATACTTTTCTTCTTGTAGACAATAAAATACGTTCTTTTTTACATTTTAGTTACCTTTTAGGTCTCTACAGTAGTAAGAAATTCTTTATCTTTGTCCCATGAAAGTCAAGGAGTTTCCTCATTTTACTGATTCTTCTGTTTACATTATGATTCATAGCCTATATTAGTTTTTGATTTAGCAGTCACACAATCTGAGACAGCACAGCTTTTCCACTTGTATTGCTTACTGTGTTCATTCTGACTCCTTTTAATACATCTTTGACTCTCCTTTGGTAATTAGGCTTCCTGACTCTCCAATTATATATTTGCTGTGTAATATCCAAGGCTGTACTTTTCTGTACATTATCATGTGCTCTTTTCCTTGTTGTTGTTGCAATGAATATTGGAAGTTGTATTCTTTCCAATTTGTGATTTTTCTATATGATCCTGCCTTTGCTTTTCCCCCTTCTCTTATTTTGGTCTTTAAGAGGAGCTATTTATAGTGGTTTTGGTAATACATTGGTTGAAGCTCATATATCCAGCTGAAGAGTATCAAATATCTCAATTGTTCTGAAGCTGGTAAAGCATTCATCTTAAACGTCATTGTGTCCATACCACCTTGGAGGAATTTGGAGGACTCTGGTGGTACCCTCCTGTCCCTGCCTGTTGATGGTGACTGCTTTATTTGCTGCAAGGGCTGATCCAGGATCACACAGGGGTTCTGCGCTACAAGAGATAGCCTGAAACCTGGCTTTGGGTGGGAGGCTGGGCATCACTTGCAGAAAAGCAGGGGTGATAGAGCTCATTGCAGCAGCAGAATGGCTGTGCCTAATACAGCATAGCAAAACCTTTGCCTCTTGTACTGGGAAGCAGTGGTGACCAGCTACTTTGTCATTCACTCTTCTCTCTCCTTCTAACCCTCGTTGGAAATCAAGCTTTGGGGTAAAGAGCAATATAGCTGCCTACTACAACTCTGATGACAGCCATACCTAGCAGACACAAAAGCTGTAAGAGGGGGCCTATCTGATAAAGGCAGTAGTTGCAGATGTGCTGGCAGAGAGGTGGCCTTTTAGAACAGGAGTGATCAAATGCTTATTAGATTAAAATGGCCACCTTCAGATGCACTTGGGAGCAGATGGGAAGCTGGTACAGTACCCAGAGGACAGGTGGGCTGTGCTTATGCCAGGTTGCTCTTCTAAGCAAGTGACTTGCTGTCTCTGGACTAGCTGAGGCTCTCCAGGGGTCTTTGGGGTGTTTCACTGTTTCTGTCCTAGCAGGAAGGAAATAGAAGCCATGCACACACAGTGTAAAGCTGCATTAACAGCTAGGCAGACAGCTGCCTGCTTTCAGACAAGAGCTGGCCTGAACTGAGCAGTACACTGTGCTTCCAGCAGGGCAGCTCGGCATAGAGCACTTACTGCTGCCAAGTGCTGAGAACCTCCTTGGTAGTGCTGTGTATTTGTACTTCCTTAGCTGAAGATCAGGAATGGCCTTGGAAAGGAAAGGAAAGAGCTCCTGTTTATTAGTATGGCCTTGCTGTGTAATCATTCGTGAACTGCCAGCATTTAGGGCCTTATCCAAAATCCACTGGAACTGTAGGAATCTCTTGAGCTTTTTAAAGTAGGTGTTAACTTTCCCTGGGCTTGCAGAGTTTCCCTGGGAGAAGCAGCAGTGCTTTCTGGGTTCCAGTGTGCGGCTGCAGATCTGAGCTATGTGCCAGGGTGGCTCCAGCATACAGTGGTCAGATGGCCTGGGGGTGTTAAATATAGAACTGTCAGTGGTGAATGAAACCAAGATAAAGGGAAGCTTCATGGCCAAACCATTTTGTAGCTAAACCTACCCGCTGCCTGGGAAATACATACACTTTTGAGGCCAAGTGCTGGCTTCTGAGCAAAACCTGTGCTCCAGACACTTGAAAAATGTCTGGTCACTGTTTTTCATTAGTAACAGAGTCATAGTACCTTCTCATTTACACCACGCTGAGACACATATGCTCAGTTCAGTAGCTCCATGAATGAGGATGGGAGACTTAAATGGTGAGGGATTTCCATTTTCCTCTTCAACACTCTCCCGCAAAGAACCCTCAAACTGATTGAACTTCTGTGAAAGAGAAAGAGGGATTCACGGAGAGGAGCTGGCTCTCTTTACAGGGTACACAGTGAGTTGGGTTTTGTTCAGGTAGGAAGAAAGCTAAATGTTCCCACCCACCTTGTCACATTCAGAACTACAGGGACAATTACTGATATGCTACTTCTCTCAAAGACTAAGGACATCTGGAAAAGAAGGACACCCTGTCAGAACAATTAATAAAATAAAGTTAAAGTTCTTAAAAATCGTTAATCGGGACACACTGCTAATTGGTTGAAGATATTTTCCTTGCTTGGTTGCCAACTCTCTTAAACTCATGAGGTAGCCCTCAAGAACAGACTCGATACATTGAGATGTACTCGGCTCAGACATAGTTATGCCTTATCTTCTTGGCGGTCATAAGGAAGGCCCAATTCATCACTGCATGAGCAGTAATGTGGATGATGGAAACTTGAGTCCAAAAAGTGCTGCAAATGGGTGAATTCTGTTTCTAAGGACTTGAGATAAACTATCATGTTGGATCTTCTGTCTGTTCTGGCTGTTTTTGGTGGAACAAGTAGCTTCTCTCCTTTTGAAAGAAACAGTTAATCTTTATGTACATATAGTCTCTTTGATACCTATCTCTAGTCTCCTCAGAACAATCTTAAAACTGAGGAATAAATTCAGCCCATAGGATGGGGAGCTGCTTATGGTTTCATCCTCTGCTATGCATGTTAAGCATTTTCTAGAGTAGTAGGTGCCTTCACATTCTTACAGAGAGCGGGATGGCTACAGGGTCACCAGCTCAGTATGCAGTCTGTCACAACCACCACCTAACCTTGAAATGGACTGTGATCCACTTTGAGACACAGGAAAATGTAAAATGAAGCAGAGAAAAAGCTCGGCTGAGCAAGGAAGGCTGGTAGAACCTATTCTTATCTTTTCTCTTCTCTGTCCCAGATGAGGATCAACAAATAACACCCATTTGCTGACCACCACTTGTTCCCTTATCTCTTTATCTCCTTCCCCCTTTCTGGTTGGATACTTTTTTCATTTTCTTGTATAGAAATGAACTTGGCAAGAGTCTTTAGGCAAGAGAGCACACCTTATTCTCTAAGGCAAACTCCTTGATTACTGTGAGGTGGTTTCCTTTAAATCTGTGCTGAAGTGCAGTGGAAGATTTGTCTATGGCCAGGCTCCAAGTCCACAGTGAATGCAGACAGAGAGAATGGAAGGACAGAATAAGAGAAAGAGGAAAGGAGGAAAAGGGAGGCACTGTGACCCCTGCACTGAAGCCTTGTGAGCGTGGCAGAGACTTCTGTGTGTTTGTGTGGAATGGGGGCTGTTTAGATAAACAGATGGCAACAAATGGCATAAAATTATATACCCATAATGTCAGTTCATAACATTTTGTTCGACATACTTGATTTAATCGCTTAGCTGACGATTTTGCTTTTGGGCCCATATGGTGGCAAATGGCAAATGAACCCTCTTTACACAGCAACTCCAATCTGGCACTTTTATCACCGAGACTTAGAGAAGAATCCAGGAGGATAGAGATGCAGATGGAAAATGAATGAGCAAGCAGGGTGGGGTACATGTGTGGGAAGAGAAGGTTCTGAAGGTGCAACCAGGGGAGTGTTTTTGGGAGATGGAATTGAGGGGTGGTGGTGAAATGGGGAAGGGAGGGCTAGGGCAAAAGAAATCAGGATGTGATATTTTTAAGACCATCTAAGAGATGAAATAGGGAATTTAGCAGGGAGCATTTGAGAGAAAACTTGTGGAGAGAAAATATATGAAAATATAAGGAGAATGGTGCCAAGAGGAAAAGAGAGAAGTCGACAAGGTGGGGATAGTAGCAGATTTTTTAGGAAGCGTATTCAAAACTAATCTATAAATGTAAGTGAAATGAGTGTGAAACCAAGAGAACAAATTGTATGACTGGATTCTTCAAAGGACCCAGGAACAAAGTCATAGGAAATGCACCAGATGAAACTTAGTTCTCTTGTGCTATTATCAATGTGGTACTCCTGAGAAGGGGTATCTCAAAAAGGGCAACATGACAGTGATGACTGAGTTTCCATGGCAGATGACTTTGTCACCAAGACTGTGGTAGTATCTGGCACTATTACTGTACACTACAGTATTCTGACTGAGAAATTGCTTTCTTCAACCTAGCTTTTCCTTAAGTTGTGAGAAGGTTGGACCTTCACTTTGAATGTTTTTTCAGCCAGGGTGTGATCTTGCAAAATGTTGAGGACTGTAAGTTTGCCTGGCAGTTAGTGAACAGGGCAGTTCCTTCAGGCACATCCAGTGTGCCTTCAGGTATTCAGTCTGTGATGGGGATTTTCTTTTGCATGTGCTAAGGAGAACACAGAAGAGGCAACCTTTTGAAAGATGCTGCTTCAGTAACTAGGACATAGTCCTCAATAGGATGGAAGTTTTATGATGTGGTAGTACCATGCTGAGGCTGTTGCCTGGCAAGAATGAGAAGTTAGAAATCAAATGGAGCTGAATATGTACTTTTTGATGCAACATTTTTCCTAGCACAACATCAGTATCCTCATTGCTTGTAGTGCAGAATGGAAAAAAAAAAAAAAGAAAAGCACTCACCAGAGTCCCCACTGAATCTAAAGAATTGGTCAATAAGGCTTGGGGAAATGTATTTCCTGTGAAGTATGCTGCCAGCGAAATTTCATCATGGCAAGATACATGTCTCAGCATAACAATACAAATAAAAAGTCTGAAGACCACACGAAATTTATCATAATTTAAGCAAGCTTTCTCTAATACCTCTTCCCCCTTTTTTTTGTGTTCTTTTCTGAGCCCTTTCAGTAGAGAAGTGCCAGGCTGGTTCTGCTCATTGCACTGTGTTGATCAGTCCAGCAGTTGATCTGAATCTGATTTGCACCATACTTGGGGTGGTGAAGAGTGGTAGCTGCTGGGGAGTTTATAGCTCTTTTATGGGAAAGTTGGATGCTTCTAACCTACTGTTGTATATCTCTAAGTACTGGAGGATTCAGCTGTAGAAATTGCACTAGGTCCAAGTTTCCTCTGAGATGTCCAGTGCACATTTGGGTGTACTGAGTCCTCAGTTTCACTCTGTTTCTCCTGAACATTACTTCATGCAGCTGTGGCTGGGACCTCCACACTGTTCAACTAGTTAGTTTGTGACCAGTTAGTACCAATTAGTTAAAGACTTCTTGTTTGAGACTTATTGTAGTTAAGTCTAGATGTGGCTCATGTTTATCAAAAGGTTGGGGTGACTCTAATATTTGTGGTACCTACAAACTATCCCTTTCTGACAAAAATTAGTGCTGCAGCTTCTGCCCAGCTTTCCTTTTTTCTTCTCCTGAACAACTGTAACTGCCTCCCAAACAATGCAGCTCAGCAGGCAGCCATATAGTAGCAGTTGACTGTGGACTGTGTTGTTCCCAGCCTTACTGGATCCTACTGACTGGTGGAGAGGGGTGCTAGGTAATTTCCAAGTTTGCTGTCAGAATCCACACGGCTTTATAGGCTTCCAGGGTAAGCCTTGGAGGTTGGTTCCCCCGGTCTCCCTCCCTGTCTTGTGAGTTCAATTTCAAAGTCTCTGCAAACTAGTTTGACACAGCTCCCTCCTTCTCCCTTCCCCCCTCCCCGTTCACACCCCCCAGGCTCTTTACAACTAAACAGTTTGTCCTTTTCCCAACGTTTTGGAGAATCTGGGAACGTAAGTGCTCCAATAACTCATGTCTGAGCTCTCATTTACCCCCTGCCGGCATGGGGATGCTGCGCACCAGCCTCTCAGAATGCCAAATGAGTCGTGGCTGCCGCCTTGTCCCCCACGCTCCCCGAGGCCAGCGAGCGGGACCCTCAGCCTTGCTTGGGTTGCTCAGAGACAGCCAGCTGGGCATCCTTGCCTGCTCCCGAGTGTGCCAGTTCTGGAACTAGGAGGTGCTATGTGCAGGACAGGTGGCTCCACTGTTTTAACATTTTGGATATAGGGAGAGAAGGGGGAAGATTAGGTCCCAGAGCTTAAGAAAGAAGAGTTTTGTAGCTTGGATCATAACGGGTGGCTTCATGCAGGGAAATACGACTTACAACTTTGGCTCTGCCACTGATCTGTCACATTTTCTTGGCTCAGTCACTTAGCTTTTGCTCATCTCAGTTTCTCACACTATCTGAAGGACAGAAGAGCATTTCTTCCCACCATCCCTATGCAGCTGTGGGGTTCACACTGAGATCTGGTGCAAAATGTTTTGATCCTTGATTTGAGCAGAGCAGACTGTGATGAAATGTGGGATGGGAAAAGACATCAACAGCTTATGGAAAAGTGGGGATGCTTCTCATGAGCTGGGCTTTGCAGTTGATGGATTGGATAGCTCCCAAACATCCTTTGAAAATAACTGAGGATGATTTAGGGTTCAAGTCTAGTCATGGTAGGGCTTGTTTTTAAGCTGCAGGAAGAGTTTGGAATTGTGGGTTTTTCCTAACACCATCTCTTCCCTCTGGCTCTGACTACGTCAGCTGCTTTTCATTGGCATTCATCCTGCAGTGTATATCTCCCCGTCACTGTTCTCCGAGTACTCTGGTGTTCTCCCAAGGGTTTGGTTGGTTGTTTTTCTTTTGTTTCACTACCCACCCCGTTTATGAGGCTGTGTCTGTTCACATAAGGGGTGCTATTCCCATTTTACAGAAGGAAGCATGGCACAAAGTGGTCTGGGTCTGTCAGTCTGCTCTGGTCTCTGCCCAAAAGTAGTGATTCAATACACAATTCTCACTCCTGTGAACCTGTAAGCTCACATTGTGTTGTCACCAGCACCGGCAGGTGGGTTATCAGCTGTATGGTCCCTGAATGCCAGGCCCATTTCCTCTGTCATCCTGTGTTCAGGCTGGCTGCTCTGGATTGGACCCAACCCCCGACCTGCGTTCCAGAGGGATCGTGCCGGCAGTGAACGCTGATCCTGTAGCTGACGGGATTTGTTGCCATGAGGAGGGTAGCTCCTGATCCGTCCCTGCACGTCTTGCAGCCCCCTCCCCGCAGGGGTGCAGGTGCTGACGGGGATGTTCGGCGGACAGCCTACTCGCAAGTCTCCCAGAGACGGGATGAAGCTGGCACTCCCTGGAGCCTTGGGAGGGAGCGGATCAAATGCATCTCCCTCCAGAGCCCTCGCTCACGCTCCTCCCTGATCTTTCTCCAGGATTCCCAAGGGAGTGAGGAGGTGCCCAGCAATCAGGGCATAATCCCGTCTTCGGAGCGCCGCAGACCTCGGCGCTGGAGCCTCACCGTGGCTCTGCCGCGACGTCACTCACCATCCTTCCCCCTTTCGCGCTCTCTGCCTGTGGCCCTGGCAGGCGACGGGAAGTGCCGAGGATGAGAGCAGGTCCCTGGTGTCTCCTTTAGCTGCCATTGCAGTTAAATTAGAACAGAGACCTGCAAATAAAGCACCCCCTCCCCAACCCCCTCTCGCCGCTGCCAGAAGCTCTGCATTTCACTCAAGTGCCCACCGGGGAATTTGCCCATTTACTCTTGTTATTTGCATGATAAAGGCTGTTCTGCTGCCTTTTCTGCAGCCTGCCTTAAAAAGGCAGGGAAGTTGGAGCAGACGGGTAGGAGAGCCAGAGAGGTCAGGGCACCCAGCCCCCAGCCCTCCTCCCCCGGCAGAGTCGCTGAGGGTGCCGCGGCGCTGCGGAGGAGGGCGGAAGGAAGGCTCTCCCCAGCCCGAGGTTTTGCTTTCCAGTTTTGTTCTCATTAGCAGCTCTGTGCATTCCCTTCGCTCCTCACAAAGACGCTTATTCTGGCACGGAAATGTGCTCTCTGGGATTTACTGAGAGAGAAAGAGAAAGGGAGGGGGAAAGAGGGAGATAGATGGAGAGAGAATAGACGTTGATCCTGGGCTGCATCCAAGCTGCCTTAGCTGAAACTCAGGATGGAAGTGCAAAGGTAGCTGTAAACCTTCCTGGTTGCAGCCCACCACCCCAATCCTGGATTAATCACCTGGAGCAGCCTCCGTGTTTCGCTAGCTTTGGCCTGGCTTCTTCTGCCAGATGTTTTTGATTCAATGTAATTTTCTTGAAATAAGATGAAGTAGAAATACTCTGCAGTGATATGCTGCTTTCAGTCCAGTTATCACCCTGCATCTGATTTAGATGAAGAGCCCCATGTCCCTTCTTTCTGACTAAGGAAAATTTACCAAAATGGAAACATGACTTTGCAAAAGAAGCACAAATTTTGAGACCTAATCAGCAATTGTTTGGCTAGCTTTATGGGGCAAGGGTGGCTGGTGCTCAGCACTGCCCTATTCCCATGCTTTCTGGCCTGATGAGGCTTCTCGTGCCTGTGATGAGGCCAGTGGCCACACAGGAGCTGTAGTCACGGTGCTTTACCTCTTAGCAAGGGAATCTTCCGTTGTCTGCTGAGCTGGCATTGCATGTACTTTGTAGCTGTGGAGATCTCTTTAGCCAGGCCACTGTCATGTACCATAGTGTAGCTGCATCCTTGGTAGTCTGTCTCCCTCAAATACCTCTCAGCTGAAGTGTAAACTTTTACCTCCCTGTCAGCAAGTACAACCAACCCCAACACTCAGTTTCTGAAGCACTCTAGCTGTGTTGGCTATAGCTGCCCTCAGCCTTCTCCGAAAGGCTACAACAGCAGGAAACTGTAAAGGCTACAGAGATGGCTTGGGGGAAAATGTCCCCTCTCCTGTCTAGGATGTTGAACTGTGTCATGTGGTCTTTTTTTTTTTTTCCTTCTCATTTATTTTTAAGTGGCTTTGCTGCATAATGTGTGTACAATAGTGTGCAAGGTTAAAGAACTGGTGGAAATTTAAGTCAAGCATTCTGACTGCATCCACAGTGGGCTCAAGAACCAGGATGCTGCTGGCGTATGGTCATTCTAGAACATGGAGTGAGACAGTACTCTTGCAGAGCCTGGGACCAGCCCCATTGCAGTTTCTCACTGCTGCTCAGGATGGGTTCCAGAAACAAAACTCTACAAGCTTGCATTAAATTAGGGAAGCAGGTTTCTGCAAGCATGTGGCAGGTTGCACAGCCAGGATTCTGGCATCCTAAGTGGGTTCTGGAGCCAGCAGTCTGGGAGCTTGTGGCCGGTCAGGGCTAGTGCTTGGGAAAGGTTCCAGGATGAGGTCTCAGTGGCATCCTCTTTTTTTCACTGCTGATCAACAAGTTCAGAGTGTCTGTTCTCGTATCTGAACTCTTCTGTATCTGGGGACCTTTTGCATTTTCAGCATGGGTAATGATACCAACTCCATCTTCTCTTCTTGTCTGAGGAATCAGATCTACAGCCCTACCTGTTGTCTGAGTGCTTCTTCCCAGCTGCAGAGCTCTGAATCTGCTGGAACAGAATCAGTCTGGAAATTTCTTTCATTGTCTTAGTAGTATCTTTGCTCCCCAGGTCTGGCTTTCCCTGGAACATTGATGCCAGTGTTATATCTGAGAATAAACATTCTTTCTTATGTTTGTAACTTACTTTTTGGTGGTATTTGTTGCACAGTTGACCTAATGGAGACATTCAGTTTAACAAGGAGATCTTAACTAGTGGGTTTCTGGGAGGCCTCTCAGTCTCTTCTGATGGCTTTCATCTTGTACTATTTATAGACTAAAATTCATTTGAGATGGCTAAGCAGGGGTTTTGCTCACTCTGAAATGGCATGATTTTACTTATTCACCTCCCTTGGCATCAAGAAGACTGGACATAGAGAACTTGGCTGTATCTGCTTCTTGCACCTGGAAGGTACTGTGGGAAAGATGGCAGAGGGATGTTGCAGGCATATCCAGTAATAGTCTGGACAGGTTCAAGTAGTCTGGCTGAGGAAGGCACTGCTGAGGGTATTGGACAGGTCTGTCTGATTAGTGACATTCAGAAAGATGGAATCAGAATGCAGGGACTAAAACTGTGTAACTCCTGGCACCCTCCACTGCGTGCTGGGCAAAGCACGTTTTATGTGGCCAGGATGTCTTCATGTAAGGAGAAGCAATTCTTTATTTGAGTACAGACTTCCTATATAATTCTGAGAAAACCACTTAAGGTAGGATTTGTCTCACCTTGCTTTAAGTATCTGGGAGTCATCTCATTCTAAGATACTTACCTACACAGTAGTTATCATCTGTAATCACACAGTCAGTTACTACTTGGACATATTAATGCTCTCTCCATCGTCTATAGAGGGCCTACATAGACAAAACTATAGCTGTTTTATATGTGGCAGAAACCTGCTGAGATGAGTCCCTCTGAGCCTCAGTTCTTCACATGTAAAATGGAAATGGCAGCGTTGCATAGTGAAATGACTGCAGGGTTAGACAGTGAATGGCATAATGGGCTAAGATTTTGCACTGGTGGAAGAGGCAGGAGAAGAGCATGTCTGTGGAGTAGTTTACCTGCTGGTGTACTGTGACCTTTTGGTATTTGGCCCTACACCCTGTTCAGATTATTCTGATAATCCTCATGAAACCTTATTTATGTTATTTTCTTCCAAAGCCATGTTTAGGTTGCTTAAGCTCGTTATCTCCAGCCATCCCTTTTCCTGGACAATGGTCAGACAATGAAGAATACAGTATTTCAATCATCGTCTTGGGAAACAGCGTTATAGATAGCTCAGCTGCTGGTTTGATTAGCGGCCTCTGGACTATTTTTTCACTTTTTCAGGTTTCCTTGCAAAGTTTTCACTGCTCAGATGTAGCCATTATGGGCTTCTGCTCTCTGTTTTTACCAGTTCAGATGGGAAATGTTAAGAAAGTAGAATGAAACAAGAATGAAAGCACTTCTTAGAGTCTCTTCCTCACTGCATTAGGAGGCCAAAGGTTATGAAAGGAGAGTTTACGCTGAAGAGATTCTTTGCAAGCCCTCTGAAGCAAGTGTTCTGCTTTTTATTACTGGTTTGAATTAAGATTGATTTTCCTCAGATTCCTGGTCTCCCTCTTGGGACCAGCTCCAAAAACCCTGAGGCTCAAATGAAAATGGAAGGTGCTAATTAAAAGCACCATTTATCTCTCTTTGAAAATAGAGCCCAAGAGTATGTGGGGATTGGCGGGAGTTGCTCCTGGAAATAAGCTGCTCTCCTGCTTGATGTTGCAGGTGTTCAATGTTAACAGGACTGTTAGGAGTCATATGTTAGTGTCAGAGATATGTAAAATATTATCTGAGCCCTAGTTCTGTCTCAGCACAGCCACAGTTTTGGGGTCTGAAATACATATGGCCTTTGGCCAGTGTTGGGCAGGAATTACAGGTACTATTATGTATCCAGGAGACGAGTGCATGTTATATCCCCACTGTACCCAATGTATAGAGTGTCAGAGTTGAACTGGATGCTGTTAGCCTGAACATCTTGAATTAATTTTCTAGGGTATTGGCCAAACAAGGCTGTCACACTCTAACACCTTAGGACTGAGACCATCCTCTGGCTGTCTGCCTTGTTCTCCCTTTCCATCCCCTACCCCAACAAGCCTTGGAATAAGTTATGTTGGCACAGTCAGAAGAGGAGGTGGAGCAGCCAGGGACTGATAATGAGGAAATGATCCAAAACCTTCCCCTCCTTTGAACTCAACTGAGTGCAACCAAATGGTCAGTTCACTTATTCTTCCATTAAGTAGACTTGATCCAAGCTGCTGATCAGGATGATGCTACTCTCACTGCACAAAGAATATAAAGCTAGGGCTGTATTAACTCCTCATTGGAACAGAACTGGGAAGTCTGCTATGTAGAATCATGGAATTGTTAAAGTTGGAGATTTCCAAGATCATTGAGTCCAACTATTAATCTGACACTACTTCACTACTAAACTGTGTTCCTAAGTGCTACAACTACATGTATTTATACTGCAGAAGATGCATGGGAAATTAATACAAATAGGAGTAAGAAGCATTTCTTACATTTGTTTTGCTTGCTTTAATTCACATTTTAGATGCTAGGGAGTTAGTTAAAAGGGTCAAAGTAAGAAAGCCTAATTGTTGCTATTTAATGAGGTATTAAAAGCAGACTCTGAAAGTTTGGTATGAGACTCCTACAGGAACCAAAAGGGCATGCCTACCTACCTTTGGCTTCATGGATATTCCTAGTCTGACCATAGATGTCTAGAGTTGTTTGGATGAGGTGCTTCCATCTCATGGTGATTCTCCAGGGTGTTATCCCTACCATGCTACTTCCAACAGACAGGTTATCCTCATAGTGCTGAGTTTAGTGCAGTCTCTTTGCTCTCATTATATACACCTAGAAAAGATTTGGATCATTTTGTGCAGGCAGAACTTAAAAATTCTGTCCTTGAGAGGTTCCCAACCCATTTAAAAGAGTTCAGAGAAAGTATACATTAAAGGGGAAATATCATCCCTGATCTCCTGTTGTCTGCTTCTTACTGTGGGTGGCTAAATGCCTCTTGGAACTGTTGATGGGATAGGTAATATTTTGCTTTTATCATCGGCCGCTAATACCAGTGAACAGAAGTTCCTAATTTCTGCAGCCTAACTGGGGAAGTGCAAGAAATAAAGAGCTGGAAGCTGAGTGTAGTTTTTGACTTGTACACATGACAAAAGAGTAAACACTTTTCTAACAGTGACAGAGGATGGACTAAGCTCTGGATCAATGAGACTGGAAGGCACGGTTTCTTTCCCGATCTGGAGGAACATATTCTCTGTTCTTAACCAGCAAACTGTCACTTTGATGACAAAAAACCCCCCCAACAAACCATGATGGCTGACTTCCCTGTCTTTCCCTGTATCTGTTGTTAGTGACTGGCCACAGTTTGGTTGTCATGGTGCCCCAGCAGCCAAAAGAAAATGGCATCCTTTTGCCATTGTAAGGAGAAGATTTGCTATAGAAACTTGGCAAGCTGGTTGGAGGGGAAGTGATAAAACATCCCTGGTACCTATCAAGGGGTTAATGTCAATAGTTTCAATACAAATGGCATCCTGCAAGTAAAACTGCAATCCCTATGCCTGCTGTTGATATCTGGGCTATAGCAACTGCTCTGGAATGCTTGTGCCTGTGTTTTCCAGGTCTCTGTTGGCAGTTTCTCTGGTGTACCCTGTACCAGCCCCATTGCTGCCAGGCTGATGGATTCCCAGAATAAAGAATCTGTGTTCTCTAGTATTTTAGTAAAAGACACCTGACTTTCTGGCTCATTGTCAGATTTCAAACTAGTCAGCTTACTTTATGCAGTTTATTTTCTCTACTAGAGAAACAGGGATAAAGTTACTGTTGCTCTTTGCAAAGTTTTTTCTTGGTCTGAAGTGGAAGGGGCCTTCTGACACATTCATGGAGAGACAGACAATGGATGCAGGAAACACACCACAGGATCACCAACAGCCCAGATGACACAGACAGCATCCAGGAGATTTCCTTGTCTCATTCCAGCAGGGAGACACAGGTGACACCTTAGTAAACATTTCATAACAACTTGGCCTGAAGCAACACAGGAGAGCACTTGAGTTGAGTGTGCTCCCCACTGTGTGTCCCAGTGCCCCGTGCAGCATCTTTGGCTGTTGGAAACCAGATCTGGGCAGCGTGGAGCAGCCAGGCAGGAGGTGGTGAGGGCAGGAGGAGATGGGCGCGTGTAGAGTGCCCTTGGGGCTGCCAGGCACCTCTCATTAGAATACATTTGTTCCACAGTATTACAGCCGGCTGGTTCATCTCTTAGTCTCTTTGCAAGGCTGGTGCTTACAGAAGGTAGAGGCAGGGACTTGGTCTGGGTCCAAACTCTGGTGCAGCTCTGCCTCTCCTCTCCTCGGTCTCTCGCTGTGCGCAGAGCCGGGCCCCCTGCTGTGCCCTCGCCAGCTTTTACAGCCGCCCTGCCTGTCAGAACAAATGGTACGGCTCAGAAAATAAACTCATCTCATTTGTATGACAACACGGCCCCTCCGGTTAGAATGCTGCACCATTGCTTTTAACAAGGCTTTAAGCTCTTCAGTTCAGAGATTGTTACAGTCCCTGGTTTATTGAAATACAAACCTTCTCCTGCTCAGTCATCCCAGGCATGTTCCCTAATGCCTAACCTAGGCTGTGATACCCTCAGTGCTCCGTGCCCTGGCTAAGGATGTCCAAGCTGAATGATGTCACTCTTCTTCCTTCAGCATAGCCTGGGTCCTACAACCCGTGTACTGCTCCCTACAGAGGGGAAAGGAAGGATGAAAAAGACCTTTATTGCTAAATAGTGCAAGTGGCTGTGTATTTCCTCCTGTGCTATGCTGTGACTTCGTTAGTCTGTGTGTGGGGTACTATCTGGATGTGGCTCTGGTGTGTGTGTGTGAATGCAGGCACTTTTCATTTCTGTGTCTCCCATGCTGTGAGAGTTTGTGTTAATGAGGGTTGAGTTTGTGTGTTCCTGTTTACCTGTGTCTATCCATCTGTGTGTTCACGTCTTGTTTTTTGTGTTTGACGTAGTGGGTTTTAAGGATGTTTCTGCCTGTGCCTGTCTTTATGCAGCCAATGTTTGTGTGTATGTATGCCTCTCAGCTGTGTGTGTATTCCAGTGAGCATGCTTTCATAAGCCTTTTGCTTACCAGTACTGAAGAGTGTGCAAAGGTCTCATTATGTTGCACATCTCCCCCTTGGTGTGACAAATTCCTGCAGTTCACAGGCAGGTGATTGACGGTGTCGTTTCTTACGTGCTGCTTGGAGCAGAGTAGTCCAAAAAGGAATCCTGGAGCTTTAGATGAACCTAAAGGGTGCCTTGTTAATAAGGAAGGAAAAAATTACAAGGAGACGGAGATAAACATTCAGTATATATTTGGTGACATGCAGCTCTTTCTGAAGCATACCATATGTTTTTTCTCATGATAAACAGAAGATCTGGTCCTCTACAATCAAAGTCAGTGGTAGATTTTCTAGGGAAAATGTTTGCAAAATCACATATATAGAACAATTAAAACTGTGCATCAGATAGAGATGCACATGTGTGCTTGTAGATGGGTCTATTAACCTCCCCTTTCAGCAGCCTCACTACAGAATAACTACTTAAGGTTCCTCTGTCTTCCATGCCTATTCAACTTGTGGTGGACCAAATATGTAACTATTTTATCTTCTCATTAGCACAAATGCTTAGAATCAAGACACCTGAATCCTTCCTTTGGCACTAGTTTCCTATGTGACCTCGACAAATTACTGTGTGTTTATGCCTCCTTCATTTGCAGGAAGGGCAACTCATAGTGGGTGACCTTACAGGGATGCCAGAGGGCTGGTATTGCTTACATATTTTGAGAACCCTGGAGTAAAGTGGTACTGGCAATCACAAAGTATTCACTCTTTAACAATATTAGCATTGCTGATAACCAAACATGCAATACATTCTTAAGCATGTGATGGATTTCCTTTGGGTAAAAGAGAATCTCTGGGACGTTAAAAGCAAAATCCTGGCTGTCAGTAAAACATGGGGTCTAACATGGATCCAACTGAAAAGGTTTGCTCCCTTGACTGGATGATAGGTAGTGGATGATGCACTCCTTGATGAGTTGGGCTTTGTGAACCCAAGTTTCTGTCCTCAGTTGTTGGGCATAGGGTCAGAGGCTCCCTCAGCGTATCTTCTAATGCCTGCGAACAGGGATTTCCATGGTGGAGAGTGAGCACAGTTGGAGTGAACAGCCATTTGTTAGCCAGGGGCTTGCATTTTGTGGAGCTGTGCACATTCCTGCTGATGAGTGCGTAGACAGAGGAGTAAACAATGGCTGTCAGATTTACTGCTGCAGCAAAAATAAGCCATTTGTCAAAGAGCGGATAACACACGGATGCCAACAGCTTGCGGCCACACCTCCTTGGGATGTGATCTGGTTATACCTCGCAAACCAAGCAGGATGGGATGGAAGCTCTACTGGGATTTAGCTTGAGTTCATTCAGAAATGCTTCCTCCAGGGAGTAGAGAAGAGAGAGCTGAGGAGTTAGCAGGGGGTGGACAAAATATTTCTTTATACAATGTTGTGAGGTCCTGGCAAATAGCACACGGGGTAAAAACTAGTATTAGTCTAAACTCTATGCTTTAAAATATTTCTGTCCTATAAATCAGATGCTCCCAATTACAATGCCAAAAGGAGACTTTTCAGTATAGACAAAAGATGGTCTTAAGGCTTTGCTGGGCATTCTACACTATTTAAGAAAACTACTCTCTGCATGCGGTACAGCAGCATTGATCAGAACATTTGTAGTAATTAAAAACCCTGTGGCAAGTTTCATCAGGGACAGGTGACAGGTCAGTTAATTATTTTTAGGAAGCAAAATTCCCTCTTCAATTCTGAACAAAAGAGAAAATAACAGCAAAATTAACTTTTCCCAGGAGTGATATGATATTGCCATTATTATTAGTAGAATATACTTCCTTTCATATTTGGCAAAATTTTGGTGAATAGTAATATACCAAATACATTAATTACACGTTTGGCAAAAATTCGCAAGAGTTAGTGAAGAGTTATTTAACCTGGAAAACTGAAGCTGATTTTATAACAAAAGGGAATGTAAATTTAACCTGAAGCACAGATTTCTAATAGCAGGAATAATGCTGGAAAGTAGAAATATTGATACAGGTTTGCCTGGTGGAAAATTAGATGCCAGTGTGTACAGAGATATGTCATGAACATCAGTTGTCTTCCCCTTGTATATTTGTATTATAATACATTTGTAATATTTTTTATATAGTTAAAGTGGCACCATACTGAATAAGATTTGTCCACAACTTTTCACTGAAGTTACTGAATCCCACGTTGACAAATTAAAGGGACTAAGGTTTGGTGAAGGACCAGGCTTTGCCTAGAGAATCAGCATGCCAGAATACAGCTGGAACAGTGTTCCTCTGTATAGGTCCTGGGAGATGCAACTTGAAATACATCACTTGTATGAGCTCCATGACGAGGGTGTTATTGTCCTGGAGCATGAGGAGTTTGATACCACTCGCACTCTGGATTGGGACTGGATGTAGAATAATGTGGGATACTTTGGTACCAGGAAGAGCATGCTCAGAGAAAAACAGAGCATAGCATGGGCTGACAATTCTCTTACTTGTAAGAGAATTGAAAGATACCTATTAAAATCTGAGAGAGCCTTCCAACTCCCAACAAAATGGAAGTGGGAAGGAGAAAACCTCCAAATGCTAAGTAGAAGTGGAGTAAGGAAGATGGAGTGCAGAGTTCTAAAGATCTGTGCCTACCTATCTTTTATGACTGTAACAATTAAGATTAATTGTCTAATGTGAAGCTGCTGTTTGTCATATGAGAAATTTAATGACTCCCAGAGATGAAACTTGCAATTGCTGTAGCTGAAGCTGTTACAAATGGATTAGGCTTTGGTAGTCTTCGTGGGCTGGGCACAGGGTAAACCTGAAAGCTAGTGACAAACAGGTTATCCTGAGGGCTTTTGTACGATTGCAGAGCAAACACCACAGCACATTCTGGTCCTACATAGCAGAATTGGCTCACATTAGGCCCTTGGAAAGACTCTGATGTGATGCATGCACCCGGTTGTCTGCCATGTTCAAGGAAGCCATGCTTATCACTATAACATCCCTCTTCTATAGGCAACCTACCACCTCTACCAAAAACAAGAATGAAAGAAAGCCTAAAAAGGTGAAGAAGGATTTTCATTATGAAGTTAATTAGCTTCTGAGCCAAGCTGCACCTTTTCAAGGGGAGGAATTAGAGGGATTTAATTGCTTTATCAGCCTTCTCTTTGATTTTCAGCAATCAGGCCGATTCCATTTAATTTAACTGCCACAGATGAGAAGAAAATTGATGCACTCACCTGCCTTGGAGCAGAAAGAGAGAGTGAGAAAGAAAAGTTGGAGAAATTGGCAAATATAGTGTCTGCAGATTAATGAAAACCAACAGCATTTGCTCACAATTGGAAATGATGTGCCTGCCCTGAGGTGTTTGGAGCTGTGCGTGTGCTGCTGTGCATGGTGATGTGAGACCCATGTTAATGGCAGAGAAGAGGGAAAAGCGGGTGGACCTGCCCTGGGGAAAGAGGAAATATATTTGCGAGATGATCAAGGATCAATTAATGACTGGGTGTGCAGGGGGGTAGAGAAGGATGGGGGAGGGAAATGGCCACAGTCTCCTGCTAGAAGATCAGGAAGCAGAGGTCAATGCTCTGAGTGGGCTTGGTGTGATATCTGTTGTCATCCTCTATCAGTGGGCTGCATCCTGCACTTTCAAGGTCAGAGGGTTAGTTCATGTTATAGGTAACTGATGTTTGTTTGTTTTACTGAGGTACAAGGGAGAGGTTAGAAACTCCAATGCAGGCTTTTGGTAAATATCATGCCCTTGCTGAAGTGCCTTTCTTTTTGTCAGAATGAGATTTCCTGTTGCTTCTTTCCATATTTCTAGAGATATTTAATGCAGGGGTGAATAAGACAAAACCAATGTGTTGGAGAGAAAGAAGGTAAATAGACATGGTGGGAGTAGCAGAGGATGGTTCATCAAGAAGTGATGAGGAGAAAGTGGTGTGGGAGGAGCTGAGACCTGCAGAACTGTGATCCACAGGATGAGAGTTGACTCCTCCAGTTGAGGTGTGCCTTTGTAGAGGTTCCGCTGGCTTTAGACATCTGTTAAACAAAACAATTGCCTGCAGCTGTTTGTAGTCACAATAATAGTCTGGGAAAGATGGTGGTTCTCAGAGCCTCGCTTTTCAAAAATGAGGACTCCTGGAGGTGTCTAGAGACAATCCTTCAAAAATGGGACCAAGTAATTTTTTTTTTCAAAGTCACAACCCAAAATTGTAATGTGACTGTACCAGAAAGTGTGATTTTCAGTGGCAGAGTACTTGGA
Source organism: Coloeus monedula (assembly GCF_965178545.1). Lineage (NCBI taxonomy): Eukaryota > Metazoa > Chordata > Aves > Passeriformes > Corvidae > Coloeus > Coloeus monedula. The sequence continues at coordinate 19,351,698 of NC_138788.1, forward strand.
TTCCACAATGCATTGCTTTGGGAGTATATGAGCTAATTTCTTTACCCTTGCTGGCCCCATTTAAGGAGGGCTCTTCCCTCACTGAAAGAATGTTGGGCCAATGGTTGGAAAACTGTGTCCTTTTGGTTTGTGCAGCAGAGGTGAGACTTCTTCCTGGTTCTCTGGCCAAGTCTTCATTTGAGGGAAGATGGTAAGAGTGGGTGGATAAAAAGCCTTCAGGAAGGTGGCACTTCCTTTTTCTGTGTCCTCTCAGGAAAAGATAATTAAGGCAATGGATTGGTTTCAAAAGAGTGTTTCCCACCAGAGAAGACTGTTTAACTGAAGAGAGAAACTTATCTCTGAAATGTCAGTTTCACTGATATTTTGTTTCACAAAAGTTTTTGACAGAAGCCTGTTGGTAGCATTGTCACCTTCCATTTCACTCTTTGAAAGCAAAAGGTGTTTTTCATTTTGAAATTACTTTTTTTCAAAAGTATGTTTGATTCTGTAATATTCATAAGGATTTTAAATGAGAAAATTAATTTTTAATTTTTAAAATTGGAATAAAACATTTTGCTTGACCCAGCTTTGGTTTTGCCAGGGAATTTATTCTATTATAGATTTCTTTTTGTGTGGATTATTTCCGGTCCCCTGCTAAACAAATTTCAAAATTGGAAGGTTTTTAGAAAATGAGAGTTTCCAATTTCTATATAGTTACCATAACTGGGACTTTCTTCTCCCCTGGAATTCTGAGTCTATTTTCTGTTTCAGGACTGCATATTGAATTTAACACATTTCTTATCAAATCGTACTTCTCCCATTGTTTAGACTTCATATTATCTTTGGTGCAACCTGATTGTGAGAATGATCTCCAATTATTTGATGAAGTCCATGTTAAGTTTCGATCTGATTAGCTACATTATGTTAGATCCTATTGGAACTCCATGTTAAGAAATGGCATTTTCTCAGGCAAAAGAGGAGAAGAAAGGGAAGGGGAGGGTTGAGTGACTTGGCCAGGGCTTTGCAGCAGTGTGGACTGGACTTAGAAATGCTACAAATGTGTTGTAGCAATTCACTGTAGGGAATTGCTAAAAGCTGATAGCCTGGGCTGTGTCTAGATCAACCCCAGAGATGGGCTGACATCGGTGGTCAGTCTAGAGTAGAAGCAGGAGCATTTAGAAGCTGTCATCACCCTTACAAGTCAGTCTATAGGTCGTGTGAGATGGAGGTGGTTCTTTTCTGGAATTTACCACCTTTAGGTATAGTTTTAAGAAGCAGCAGATTTGTGGGCTGTAATTAAGACTCTGGAAGAGAGTTTTTTTCTGGTGATTCTCTCTGCTCACCCACAGCAGGTTAAATGAAGGGGTTAATAAGGTATTATTTCCCCACAAAAGCCCTGACGATGCATTTCCTCACAGCTTGCCTGCCAGGCTTGGCCTAGCTCTGTGGATCAAAGGCTGGTTATCGCTAATATTGAGCTGTTGTAACCTCTGTCCCCTTTGATTAAAGTGGCGCTGCTGTGAATTTCTCAGTTAATCACGCCTTGGCTCACAGGGTCAGCTTGCAACTTGGCAAGTTCAGAAAACTACAGTGGAGGAGAGAAAGGTAAAATGTATTATGCAAATGCAATTATGATTGAGTCCGACTCCATCCGGCCAAGGCCTTGTACTGCTGGAGAGGCTGGAGGGAGAAGAATCAATATCCCATCCTTCAACAAGAGCCTCTGGGCAAGGAAAAGGGAATGGAAGAGAAGACTCTCCTTTCTTCTTCCTAGAACTTCCCACACCACTGAGGAGAACAGGGTTTTGGGGACTCTGAAGCCTCCAGCAGGTGCAGTTGTGTTCAGACGAGAATGTGACCTCCCAGAGATTTTCCATCCCTAGAAGCTATGATTTACAGTTTTTCCTTGACTACATTGAAATGGGAGCTCTGCCAATGGGTTCAGGACCACTAATTCCGCTTTCCACTCCACATCACTTCCCAGAGCCTCAGGATGAGAGGAATCAGCAGGCATCACGGCAATGTGGATCCAATTTTGAAGCACACAGTAAGATAGGTGTGTAAGTCACTAGGTATACGCGCAGGGCAAAAGATGAAGGTTTGAGCCCCACGAAGGCCATAGTGTGGAATGTGAAATTCAACACAGTTGGCAGTGAATTAGGTTAGTGAACACAGCAGCCTAACCTTGTTCTGAGGCATAGGACTACTGAATAGAAAGAAGATATCATGAGAGTTGAGCTTTTTTTTGAAAATCACTCTTTCCTGTTTTGTGTTTTGATTTCCTTACCTGCACTTTAGAGTGTGACGGATTGCCCTATCAGATGGAGGTGGATATGAGAGCTACTCAGGATATGGGTTATTTTTTATTTAGGAAGGTGCCCTATTCTTAGTAGTATTTTAGTAGTCTGTAGAATCAGTCTGTCAAGAACTGGGCTATCTGCAGGCATGTGGTAAAGCCATATGTACATGCAGAGATTTAATGATGTAGAAACACCAGGATGACGTACCAGTTTTGCAATCACAATAGAAAAGCTTCCACTGAGCTCTGTACTTTCCTAGCAAATCCAAGTGAAAAAAGTTATGGCTATAACTCCACTTTTTGCTATTATTATTGCATCTTCAGGTGTGTTTTTGCCAACCATCTATTTATCAGGGTTTAAATCCTTCTTTGCAGAATTGCTCCATGAGAGGTGTGCAGCCTAGGAAAGGTCATAGGTGTGGCAGAGTGAGCCGTGGTTGTGAACAGTTCAGTAGCGCATTCAGGAGCAGAACCATGTGCCCAGAGCTACAGCTCTCCTGTGACAAAATTCATGCTTCTGGTGGCCCTGGTTGACTTTAGCATTGATTCTCAGATTCAGGAGGTTGCCTCTAGACAAAGGGTATTTCTTGTTTTCACTGACCTGGCAGCATCTTTCCATATCAGAACACAATCTATTGGGATCCCAAACAAATCTGCTAAATCATCACATTCCTACCTTTCTTCCTACTCCTAGGGGAAAGAGGTGTTTTCCTGTCACTACTGAAACCTGTTTTGCTTTCTGACTGTGATGGTGAGAAGAGGGAGGGAAAAGAATGAGATGTTTCTAGGGAGACTGGTGTTCAGGAGTGCTGGTTAAGGTGGCACAGGGGGATGTTTCAGCTCCAGCTGTGCTGCAGAGCTGAACTGGTGAGCTGAGGTGAGGGGAGCAGGCAGCACAGGGGGCTCTGCTGCTGCAGTGTGGGTCTGAGCAGAGTGCCAAGGACAGAGCGGGAGTGGGGAATGCTGGAGGAAGAATGAGCATGATGGGGCATTCTTGATCAGACCCACTAATTAATTGCTTACTCTTCTTTTATGTACTCCGGTCTTTCTATTTTTGCATCATTTGTTTCCTTATTCAAGTGAAACTGCAAGTAACTTTTTAAAATTTAAATTCAGAAGTGCTGGAACTGAGCTCCTGCTGGGGAGAAAGTCCTGGCGCTCTGCTCCCGATGGCTTTTGGGAAGAGATGACAATGTTTCATTGTCTGTTGCTCCCTTCCAAAAGCAGGTACCATGCTCAGTTGGGGCATGTGGTTCTTATTATGCTATCAAACCTCACAAGCATAGGAACAGAACCACAATGCCTGCTGCTGTTTCAAAGTCTCCTAAGCTTGAGTTTTAGTAGGTAACACATACAGGCATCTTCACATTGAGAGCTTTTCCTCACTTTACGTATATCTTTCCCTTGTGTGCTTCTCAATCCCTTTGCACTGTTTTGTTGCTCTGAATTCCTAACGTATGATTATTCCGATTTTTTAGAGATGTTAAAGATACAATCCAGCTAGTTTAAAGGTGTGACATGGTCCTGAGAGGGTCTAAATTAAAAACTGCAGTTAATAATAAAATATAATAACAATAACAATGCTAAATTACAGCTTTCCTGTCAAAGTGCTTTGGAAAGGTAACAGCAGTGGCACTGCTGCTTCATTGCATGGTTAAATTGTGTCTGGGAGAAATTTTTCACCCATGGTCATGGGAGAAGTTTATACTAGAATCAGGAGGTAAATAAGTGTTCCTGGTAGTCCATCTGTTCTATCATATGCTTCCTTTCTACAGAAAGTTTATTTTCCTCCAGCTTTTGTTTTCCCATGCACTGAATTTCCCTCTGATTTTTGTTTAAGCCTCCAAGAGAAGAAACTGGCATTGTGCTGTGAGCCAAGGATTAACAAAGTTTGCTCAGGCCCAAAATGAGTCCCTTCTGTGATTCAGTCTAAGCACTTGTAGGTTCACTGTCCAGGAGATAGTCATGAAACACACAGCCAGGGAGACTGCTCCTCAGGCAGATGGCTCTGTAGAACAGGAGCTGCACCTTGAAGTTTCTCTGTAAACTAGTGTGACTGTGAAAGACAGGGTGTGATGGGCCAAAACCAAAACTCTTAAATCTCTGCTTCTTACCCCCCACACATTATATTTTGCCTGGCGAGAGTGAGGACCTTCAGCCAGATGAAACTTTCAGCATCCTTTCTGTGGTTTCCTTTGCAAATGTGGATCATCTGTAAATGTGATCAGTAAAGGAGCTAAATGAAATTACTCTCCCAGGTCCTTTTGAAATCCAGTGGAAGCTGGGCATCTCTAACTATTCACTTAGTTAAAAAAATCTCTAGCAGTGATGTACAATGGGCTCATCAGAGCAGCCTTCTTTGAAAGACTTAATGCCATATTTCTGTAGTCATTAGTACCTGATCTCTGCAATAGTGGATCCCCCAGTAGTGCTAATGCAATTGATTCAGCTGTGGGTACAGGTGGAATTTCTGTTCAGTGTGATAGAGCACTTGGTAGGTTTTCTAGGCATGCGATGTTTTTGAGCTTTACAGAGCATGCAGGAGAGTTATGCCTGGGCAAACAGGAGTCATGGTGTGATGGGTCTGTGACTCGGGTCATTACAGACTCTTCAAAAGAGATATTTCTGTGGACAGTCCTTGCCATAAAATACAGCATTCCCGAAGCTGCTCTGATATAGTCCAATATCCCCCTGCAACAACCCAGTATACCAAAGTTACACAGGAGATAAATGCTATCCCCTTTAATTTAGAGGTCCAACATAAAAGCTTATTTCTTATTTATTTCATTAAATTTTTTCAGTGTTTCCTGTCACTTTAATGTCCTGCTTTCTTTGCCTGCATCTTCTACCCTACCTTCCTTCCTTTCTTCCTCCTCCTTCCTCTTGCCCTTCTTTTCCCTCCTTTCTTCCCCTCAGCCCTCTACTTCCCTGCCTCTTGATTAAAATGTTGACTTTAACTTGGAATTAACCTGATTAATGTAATTGAAAGTAAAAGTCCGCTGCTCAGCACTTTGGGTGATGAGTGGAGATGGATTAAGAAAGAAAGCTTTCAGATTGAATACACTTCTCTCCTCTGGCTGTTAATTGCACCGTTTACTGGTACCTGACTCACTGACCGTCAGTGTTTAGTCCAGTTAATGATGATACACAGTCCATACTTTCCAGAGATAATTAAAAAACATTCCAGCAGACACTGCTGCAGAGAGCTTTTCTATCTGTCGCAGTCAGCAGGCCCCAGGGGTTAGGGGTTCTAGTATGTAAAGACAGAGTTCTCTGGGTGCAGAGTTGAGCTGGCCTGGGTTATGCAGGTGTTTTGAGGAGTATCATAGAATGGTTTGGGCTGGAAGGGATCATAAAGATCACCTAGTTTTACCCTCTGTTGTTGGCAGCAACAACTTCCACATGTGTAAAAGGTGAATTGTCCAGCTGTCGGGCTCAGACACACAGCCTGCTCAGTAGCTGTCTCTTCTGTGCCAGTCTCCCTAGCTGCTGACATACGGGTTGCTGAGGCTGCAGCCCCACTCCAGCTGCTCATACAGACCATCACACTGGCCAGGACTTTCCAGGTCCCCAGTAGCTGATCCACCTGATCTGGAGAGCTGTTCCCAGTGACCCATGGCTGTGGGTTTCACAACTGGAGACTGGAGCTGATGAAACAGGATGGTAACTACTTCACGTGTTGGCTTTAGTGTGTCTGTCTCTCGACTCTACAATGTAGCGCACAGGTGAGCATGGAGGCTCTCTGGAGTTGGGAGTCTATTTTTGTACTGCTAAAGCACTTTGCCTAAGACATAATATTTTTAAGTAGAGTGCTCTCCCCACAGTCATTTGAGGTCTTATCCATAAGGGATAAGAGTTCAGTGAGAATTAGACATTTAAAGGCTTTGTGCATCTGGACGTAGGTCTCTTGTGGCATACTTTTACATCTGCAAAATAGGAATGCTCAGACTTCCTCACAGACAGGCAACTCGCAAATTACTCTGGACAGAAATTTACAGAAAATGCCTTGGCTGACATATTCTAGAGACTCGCATTCACTGACGTGATAGCAGAAAAAAAATTCTCCAAATATGAGAATCATTAGGAAGCAGACTGGCAAGGGGTGTGGTGAGAATTCTCGTATTGCTGAAAGAAGTACTTAGGCAAAACAGGTAATCTGTAACAATGCCAGAATTGGTTAATACATTTGTTAATGACCTGAAAAAGGAATAAACATACCAAAGAGGAACTTGTAGGTGTGACAAAGGTTGGCATGCTGATCAAGATGAGGAAAGATAAGGATCTGGTGAGGCACTGACAGCAATGGACTAGTAGGTAACAGAACAAATAGATTTACATGTAGAAGGAATCCCAAAACAATCTACTTCGACCTCCTGAGTGAGACACGTTGTACAGTTTACATTAAGAGAGTAAGAACTCACTATTTCAGTTGACACTTTGTTTCAACAGCTAATCACAGTAAATTAAAACAGAGGGCTGTATTTTCATCTGAATTTGTGTTCTAACTTCTAAGCCACTAGTTTTTGTTAAGCTTTTCTCTGCTGGACTAAAAAGAAGCCCTTTTATACATTATGCTTTTCCCTGTTCAGATACTTCTATGTTAAACTCAGTGCAAGATTATGCACACCTAAAGCTATGATTTGCATTTCTTATATGCTTTATGCTGTCAATTTAGGAAAAAAAAGCTAGGTGTCACTGTGACCAGCTCAACAAACGTACGTATTCAGCATGTCCTCATCCACCCTCTCTTGTCCTGCTGCCATTTCCCTTTACACATGGGCTATGTTCAGTGACCTGACTATGAGCAGTGTTGAAGCTCTGGGGAAGAAGATGAGATTTTAATGAGAGGAGTGGGGCTAGTGTTTATATTACAATAGCAATGAAAGGCTCTCGTGAGATCAGAGCCCCTGTCATGATAGGACTTGTCTCTTGTTTTAAACAAAAAAGCAACCAGATAATGATTTGGCTTTGTAATCCAAATGATCTGGAATTTGGGAAGACTGTTTCCTCACACATAGGAAATCACATATTTGGATTTTAAACAACAGAGGGGAGCAAAATGAGAACTGCAACCCTCACCTCTTGCCTGTTAGTCCAGCACTGGTATTGCAAGATCCTTCTGCATCTTGGGCAATTTTTACAATGGTATTTGAATACAGAAAAAGAGCAAGATGGTGGTTTGTTTTGTTGGTTTTTTTTCTATACTGTTTCCTATTTCCAAAAGACTGTAAGTGTATGTAGTCATGGTATATTTTTATACAGGAACATGAAACTCTAATAGTGGTTATAGTAAATGTTAGGGGCTACAAGTCTCCTTTCCTCTGATCAGGTAACTCCTCTAGGGGATTTTCAAGTGTTTAAATCTGGCCCGTTCGAGACACAGTGTCAGGGAGGCATCAGTCTGGATACCTAGCATCCAAAGCATCCAAAAATACAGAGTCCTACTTCTCTGTCTAAAGGCATGTGTTGTTTGGGGTTTTGTGGGTGGTGGTTTTTTGTTGTTGTTGTTGTTTGTTTGTTTGTTTTTTCTTTAAGTAGAAACTTTGAAAAATCTCTGGGAAATCCCAAGTTAAAAGAAAAAGGCAAAACTTCGGAGCATGAATGAAGAGCTGTATCATGTCTCTGTTCCACAGCCTCTACCTTTTTAACTTTTTACTTTCCATTCCTATATCTGCTTTAGCATTTGTTTCACAATCTTTTCTATGGTTATCCCATCTTCTCTGATGCATCTCTCTCTGCTTTGTATCACAGCTGCTTGTACCCTTCCCACCAGCTGCAAGGACATTTATCTTTGTCCATAGCCCCAGGTTGTTCTTTATCAGATTTACCCTCAAGGCCATCCCATGGAGTATAAGGAGCACTTTTGTCTCCATCCAGCAACAGAAAAAACAAGACTCAGAAGAGCAAAGGGACTTGGGTAGGAGCCACTTAGCAAGCGTTTGGTACAGCTTGGTTTGACCAGCCCCTAAGACTAGGGGTTCTTAGTCACTTAAGAGCTGGGTAATCTTCCTCTACATTTTCGGTGGGAATTTTCTTCACTGAAAATTTTTCCATCATACTAACAGTGCTAAGGTGAAAAGAGGAATCATTTTCTTGCAGTGGGCTGGTTCCTGCTCCTGACTGACCTGTGCCCCTGGAAGTGGGACACAGATGCACCTGAGAGCATAACTAGGGTCCTTAAGACCTGGCCACTGGGTGAGTTTCCAAAGGACATAGACCTGTCACAGTAGAGAGTAGTCCTGCTCTGGGTTGCCTTGGGCTTGACCTTAATGCTGCAGTGAGTTTTTGATGGTGCCTTAATGTGGCTAGTGGGTGAGGTTTGCTGAGACAGAGCACAGCAGGAGGATGATGCCATGGGACCAATTGTGCTGGCACCTGTGAGGAGGCCAGGCTGGTTGTTGTTTGCTATTCCCTGCACACACAGAGGGAGCCTCGTGCACTAAGTGACATCAAGGCTCATTATTTTCATCAGATGCCACATTTGTAACCTGTTACCAAGTAAATTGTGATAAAATAGACTGGAGCAGCCCAGAGTCTGACACTCGTGCTGAGATGGCTGCTGTGTGCACAGCAGGCAGGTACAGAGCTTTACAGGACTGCTGGCTTCAGCATCCTAAAGGAGCAGGGAGCTCTCATGGTTGGCAGAGAGTTCAGGTCAGAATCAGCTTATGATGCATCTTTTTTGCAGACACTGTGTGCTTCGGATGAGGGTGAACTATGTCCTTCCAGTGGTTCCAGGAGGTATGTCTTTTACCTCCCTCCTTCTTCTTGCTAATGGGGAAACAGAGACAAGGGAAAAAGAAGTGTTTCAGCCAATGTCACATAGTAAATCTACAGCTTCATATTGTAGTTCTTCCCCCTGTGCTTGGAGACAAGAATGGGTCCCTCACAAGTTACAATCCAAATGGTAGGGTGAACAGAAATGTATCTGCAGTTTTCACATTCTCTTTCCCCCAAGCTGGAGTCCAGATGATGTGTGTGACTTGCAATGGCAGCTGAGAGTACAGGAAAAAACCCAGCTTATTACTAGGGTTTAGTTTTCTGTCTTTAAAGATTCTTAAAGTCTGTCTAGGATGTTCAGGGTTTTGAAGAGGGACTATGTTTCTGTACTAGGAGGTACCAATTGTTTCTGCTGCTTTGTCCTCCCAAGCCTCTGCCTGCTCCACAGGCAGAGACAAATATATTTGCCCTACAACATATTGTGAAGCTGTATCAGGTACTATCTTCACTTTGTATGTGGATAAACTGAGGCAAGTGGGAAGCTAATAAATTTCTGCAAGGACTCTTCTGTGCCTTTGAGAGTTAGAAAGCTGGGAGCAGGAGTCTCTCCAGAGCTTCCCCCCCACCCTGATCTAAGATTTCTAGCCTGTTTCTAAAATACACAGAAGAACATGCTGTGGTTTTAAAGAACAAATGGAACCTTTAGTGGAGATCAAATCTTCCAGTGCTGTGCATGTACAGAATTGAACAAACACACTTTATTTGGCTTCTAAATAAATATGTTCTTACAGGATTTATAGATGCTGAATAGGAAATACTAAAATGTTTCACATGTGAACAGTATGTGTTACTTGTGGCACTGCAGTGGAACAAGCTGGAGGTAATTATAATGACAGTTGTAAATACAGAGTTTCTTGGGAATCAAAAGTATTCCGTGATTCATAATAGTTTGAGAAGTTTGGCTAAACCAGAATGAAGCAATTTTAATAGCCATGTAAATGTATCACTTTGGCAAAATTAATATTATATTAATTTTAAAGCCTTTCTGCATTCTGGTGTTTTACAAATAGAAGAAAATATTAAAGTGAAAACATTTTCAATAGAAGTATAAACATTTATCAGAAAATAAGCTGGTAATATTTTCTTCTTGGTTTTTAATTAAAAATACCTCTGGCATAGCTAAATTATGAAATACTTTATTGATATGAAAAGTACATTGTGGGGTGGAGGGACAGTGCATGAACACTTTTTCTAACTTTAGCTTTGTGCATCTGGACTCCAGTTACCAGCTAACTAGCTCTTTACTGCAGCACTTCTTTAATGCTTACTGATCCTTTATAAATATAATAGAAGGTGTGCTCTACTCTCTGCCCCAAAGGTCTTACAATTTAAATTGGCAGTTCAGAAGAATTATCTCCCTATTTCAGGAACTGGAGCATAGCAAGATCAGTGATTTGCTCAAGGTGACATGGAATGTACAAAAAACCAGCACCAGCTCATTCCCCTGTCCAGTTGAGATCCATCCTCCAAGTTACCCTTCATTTTGGGGGTACCTGAGCTGCCTGGCTTTACTGCCCTAAGGCTTGAGGTGTGGACATGGCCAGTGGCTGGGGATGGGAGTGGCTGGCCAGCTCTGCTGCAGCTGTCACTGCTCTTTGCTGACAGTTGCTGTAATCCATGGTGCTTGCTTTTATGGTGCTAATTAATCTCTTTTAATTAATGAAATCCTTCTAGTTCATGTTCCTCCCCTTCTTTTCCTCTTTGCCTCTCTTCTGCTTCCACAGCTGAAACCTACAGTCCTCCTTGAGCAGGGGCTGATAAAATCTCCAGCCTTTAAACATCTCTGTGTACTCATCTGTGGCAGTGCTGGTGGCTCCATCTGCTTTTCTCCTTTGGTGCGGTAGCAGCTTAATCTTCATGGCCTGTTATCTTTGAAGCACACTTGATTTCTCAAAAGAAAAACAGCTAAGCATTTTAGCACCTGCTGCTTTCCTTCATAGGCTGCTACATGTCATTGCTGTTTAATCATGGCCTGAGTTTGCAAACACTGTATATGTACAAAGTATTCACTTGAATAGACTTAATGGCCTGATTGGGACAACACATCCAGATAATAGTGCTTGCCTGCATCTTTGCACTCCAGGACTTTTTATCTTCTTTCATTTCACCCCCTAAGTCCTACTCATAACCTTTCCTCTCTTCTTAGGGAACAGAGTCTAATTTTTGCCCTTGTGCTATGAAACTTGTTATTCCATGTCAGGTAAATCCACAAGTACAAAAAAGGCTTGGGAACTGTGGGACTGGGTGTATCCAGCCTGTCCACCAAGTTATCACTTCCGGTATTCCTGAAAAAGCGTGGACCAGAGCACACTGCACTAGCAATAACACACAACAAAATATAGTCCTCATCCTGAAGGACATTCAGTTCACCTTGGGACACAGACCCCATTTCCGGACTCACAGATACATGTTACTGCTTGGCTGAAAGGTGATAGAAAATTCTAGAGAGCAGAGCCATCAGTATTACACAAGAAAGTTTCCATACTTCTGAACATTTTACTGCTAATCACAGCATAATCTTCCCCTTTGTAAACCCTGCCACATAGTTCTGTTTTCATTTTTTTCATCAGCTTCTTTACCTCTCTCAGTATCTAAGTTTACAGTGCCTTTCCTTCAGCTGAAGTGGCTGATTTACATACAAAAGAGCCATCAGCTGTGGGAAGAACAGTCTAGCGCATCAAATAATAAGTGACATTAAGTGGCATCTAAATGACATTACTTCGATTCTCTGCTGAGCTATGAGTTCCAGTGTGACCGTGCATGTAGTAATTAATTCCTATGCCTCAGGTCCCCAGCTGTAAAATGGGCAAGGTTCTGAGTTCCTGGGAAGTCCTGCGTTAGTCTGGAGTCAAAGTGGTAAGTGCCTCTGTGGTGGTGGGATCCATTCAAACATGTCCTTAGAAAGCTGCTAGAAAGGCAGTTACTCTGAGTGGGATGAGTTATATTGTGTCTTGTTTATATGACAGAGCAATGCTTTTGCATGAAACAAGGACTGCATAGGGACCCTCTAATTATATTAACTTCCACTTCTTTCTGTTCATTCCCATCCTTTTGTGTCAGAACATACAAACAGTTCAGTGAAAGGTAGGATTGCAGATTGACTCCTTAGCACAGTGAGGTCTAGGCCCACAAAGAAGTAGAGGGGAGATATAGTGAAATCAGAAAAACTTCCATGGCTCATACAGTATTTTATAGTTTAGTGAGAGAGAGAGAAAGAGAGAAAAGACAACAAGCATGTTTAAAGAGTGATCATAGGAAAATGACTGTAAAAAACCCCAAACAAAACCAAGTAAAAGATTCTCTGTCTTACTGAATGTATCAGCTCACACTGATTCTCATTTTTCTCATGGGCTTACAGGTGTAAATCCAGAATTGTTCTGTTAAGGTCAACATGAGTAAAATAATTTTCAGTGTATGTTTTCCATGCACTTGAAAAAAATCAAGTCACTGCTGTAGCATCTAGTCATTATGACATCAGAAACTGTAAATACACTATGAAAGGCATATGCTTTTTAACTGTAAAGGACTAGATTCTTTTCCTGGTTGGACTGATGTATATCACAGATGATCTTTCTCAGCTCAGGGTGAACCCTGACAGGCTGAATAAATCCTGACTCAAGATGCAGAATTACCTGGAAAAGAAAGGGAGTAACAGGGAGACCACAGATACTTGGTAAGAGCTCCTGTCATCACCTTCTCTCATGGCCGCACACAAAGGTCTACCCCAACTCAGACTGTCCCAAAAATAGACCCCAAGCACCCCTTGCAGAGACTTTTGCCTCTGGATCAGGGGCAATTTCAGCCAAATAGTGAGGTGGGCATACTGACCTTTTCTCCCCAAGGACAGTCTCATTCATCCCTGAAAGGAGACCTGAGGAGCAGTGTGCAGTCTCATGCTCCACCATGCTTCTCAGGTGGTAAATGAATAGCACAGAGAGGGACTGTGGGATCTCCACTGATACCAAACATGTCACTGAGCTGCCAATACAACGAGAGCTGGGAGAGCTGCTGGCCTAGGATCGGATGTCAAGGAGAAGTGGCAGGAGGTGAGAAGTGCCAGGAATACTGCTTCCCAGCTGGCTCTGGAAAAAGTTTATGCCTGTGTCCATCTGCCCTCAGATCAAAGCCTCCCTGAATTATTCAGGTGCTCTTTGAAAACTCTCATCATGCAGAAAGTGAAGGCAGCTTGGCTTTACCTCCTGGAAAACAAGGACTCATTGTAAGCTCCAGGGCCAAACCAAGGTTCCTCTGCTCACACAATGACAGCAGCTCCTCCCACATTTATGGCAGAGTTCTCTCCTCTTGTTACACCAGATTCTTACATATATGTCTCTAATGTGTGGGCCCTCAGTCCTTACAGGCTTCAGTAGGTACTTTGCATCTGATTCAGCCCAGCCTTGCACTCCTGATCCTGCCTTTTGCAGTGTGTTGGGCATGTGAAAATACATGTGCTTAAGAACGGCTACTGGCCACCTCACCTGGATGGTGTTGAGTGCTTCCAGCTGTATCAGTGAGAAGAACATTCAGTTCAGCCTAAAAAAGTTACAAGAGAGCAAAAACTTTAGACTTCCAGGGAGGGCAAGGGTAGTGTGTGATCTTTTGTGCTGTGATGCTGCAAACAGTCTGTTGAAGTAACTGGGCCCCAGCATTGACTCCCACACTCTGAGAGCAGCAGCTTAAAATAAAAAAACAATGGCTTGAGAAGGATGACATGGGGTCAGAGCTCTCTGCTGTCCTTTAAGCTACCAATAACAACCTCTTCTGGGGAGTGAGTCCAGCACTTTGTATTAGAAAAGCTGTTTTGGTATCATGGGCAGATGCAGTTTTCTTATAAGGAGGGACTATACAGTCCTCATATTGCTTTCTGTGTATTAAGCCCTCTGCATATCCAATGCTGCAATGGCTCAGTCCAGCATTAAAAATTGTGGTCTTTATAACATTTTAGTTCCATATTTTCTTTTAAATGTCAGCAGCAGGAGACAAATTATTACACTAAGAAGTAATTTTCATTTTAGAATGGTGCTTTACTAGCTATGTAACTGAAAGGTGAAAGGGTTAAAAGGAAGATGGAAACCTTCAGTCATCCCTGTGATTTTTTGCTTTTGGGCTTTTAAGGCAGCTTTCTGACTTGTTGGACACTTGCAGCTAGCAAGCCCCATTACTGGAAAGCTCATCATCCAAATACCGCTTTTCATCCTCTGCTGCTGACTAAGTTAACAGCCTATAGAGTCAGGCTGTTCTTACAAGAAAAGGTATCAGCAATAGTAGTGCTCATGATAGTCCACAACGATCTCCTAGAACCACAGAACTATTTTCCCTGATTGCCAGTATTAGTTATATTGCAGTCTGTGTCCTTGATATGCTCAAGTATGGATGACGATGGCCTGTACCCCCTGAAACCCCTGGACTCCTCCTCATAAATCATTATCAGCTGCATCACAGTGTAATTCCCCAATAGACAGTGAAGTGGTTTGACATTTTCACACTAGGAACTGATGACCTATTGTGTTTTAGCTTAGCGGTAAGTTGCCACATACCAGCAGAAGATACTTTGAAGACAAATGTGTGCTTCAGAGAGGAACTGACTATGCAGGGACACGCTAACTGAATTCTTTGGCTAGCAGAGAGAGTTCCTTGAGGCCAAAGTATTAAGCAAACTTATAACAGCAAAATACAGGGTGCTCCTGTAATGGGGATGTCTCTTGGGGTAAGCAAATGGAAGTCCAAAATATCCTTTCACACATGGAATGAAATCTTTATTGCCTATCTTTCTAGACAGTGAAGGCCATCAGAATCTCCATAAGAAAGTCTATTCAAGACAAAAGTAAATTTTCTGACCTGATTGTTATCAGGTCTTCCACTATCAAGACTATTTCCTATCTGATTTCTTCTGTCATGCCCGCTCCATGAAGGGGTAATTTATTTCTGGTACCAAGTAGGATCATTTTATAATATTTATTTTTCTGTTGTTATTTATAGTATCACTACAATATCTGAGTGACATCAGCAATACTTGTGGTTTCAAGGAATTCAGGATTCCTAATACAGAGAAACTATAATGTACTGAAAATTATCTTAGTCAGATGCTCCATTCTGAATATTATCTGCAACTTGAGAGAATTAGTTCGTAATATGAGCCCTTTTCTGAATATCTGAAATATGAGATTTTTAAAGGCCAACAAATGACAATTGTATATTGAAGTTTCACTTTTTAAATTCATTGTTTTCCTCATCACATTTCAGATGAAGCACAGGGAAGAAATGAACAGAACTAGCAGGGATTCCTGAGGTCATTGAGTTTGGTTTTTTTCCCATGGGAATATGACTAGGCTTTTTTTGACTAATACTGTATTGTAGTGATTATAAAAAGTGAAGGGAGTGGTTACTGTTTCTGCATGCATGCTAATACTTGCTCCACAGGCAGTTACCTAAGAGTCAGTGGTATAGATTATTGCAGACTGTACATCCTGCAGATCAGCTAAAATCATCTTTGTCCATGTAAATTACTCATGATATGAAATACAAGATTATCTTCCTTTTCTTACATGGGATAAGGAACAGAAAACATTTTTTCATCTAAATTCCTCTATAAAATATTGGTTATTAGTAACAAACAGGTGCTAAACAGCACACTTAAAGCCTGACTGAGAAACACTACCACGGTTGGTCATGGAAGGGATTTGTAAGGGTCCCGTGTGACTTAAGTAGTCCTTTGTCAACTGAGTCTCCTGATCAGACAGTACCTTCCACCACACACTAACATTTACCCATTACTGAGTAATTACTGAGACAGTGGAGCCATAAATAAAGATAAATATGTAGACACAGATTGCCATTAGATCAGGTATTTGTTTCTTGCCTTTTGTTGTTCAAGATATGCTCTTTAGAATTATTGTTGTCTGGAGGTCAGAATAGATCTCTCTCCCTGGCTTGTATAGAACACCTCTCTTAAGTAAATTCACACGGTTATTCCAATTTGTCCACTGACCTGTGATGCTATAAGGTGGTTGTGGAATTGTAATCTTGGAAGATTGCCTTTGGGATAGGGATGGGTACAAGGAAGCAGCCTAGTATATCTCCCTCCAAGGTGTCCTTTAAGCCTTGGAAGGATCTGACTGTAGCTCCAAATCAGGAGAGCATGTTTTTGTAGTTTGTGGTATTCAACTAAACCTAATATGCCATCTGATGTGCTGGAGGGTCTCTGTGTATCTGAACTACTAGGTGTGTTCTCACCTCTGTGTACCATGATAGGCAAGGCAAGGATTTCTGCCCTCTTTAAACTGAACCGTGGTGGGGTTGGGAGAGGTAAGGCAACAGCTTTTTGCCAAGAGACAACTGCAGTAGTTCACCAACTCAGACTTTTGCTGTGGCGTCCCTATTGCACTGACAAGAATGAAGAGAGAGGTGTTTATTTGGAGAGACGTCTGCAGAAGAAATGCACTTAAGCCTTGTTCTTGAATATTCCCAAAGGTTAGGAAAATCCAGAACAGGAATCCAAAACTTTGAAGTATAGCTCTATTTTCATCAGATGAAATAATACTGCAGAATAGTCTGACTTGGAAGGGAGCCACAATGATCATTGAGTCCAACTCTTGAGTGAATGGCCCCTATAGAGATTGAAGCCACAACCTTGGCATTATTAGCATCTTGCTCTAACCATCTGAGCTAATCTCAGGCTCAGCTGGAAGGGTCCAACAGTGCAGTTCTTCACTGGACATCAAGTGTGAAGGAAGAGTTGTTTCTCTTTCAGAAGGGTACTTGAATGAGCAGAGCTGCTGGTGAGAGGTCTAAAATCTGCAATGCTAGTACAGTATCACCATTCCCAGGATTTCTTTGTTTTTAAGCTGTCTAATGGAGGAGGAAAATTTGGTTCTACTGGCCCAAATGGAAAATACATCTTCTGTTAGATTAAACCAGAATGCATCCCACTGTTTTATAAGCAAACAAGAAAATGTAAAGAGCAGCCCATGCATCATCTGTAAATCTATACCATGTGGTAGAGACATATTTCTGTCTCTTATTTAAGGGTGGAGATATGTTTCGGGGCCTGGTTTGATGGTTTTTTATGAGGAAATTGACTGTTTTCAAATCCTAAAGCCACAGCAGGCTGGAGAGAAAAATGGGGTGGTGGAGCACTGGAGTGGACTGTATTGGGAGGGGTTGTGTAACCTTTGTTGTTGTTCTTAAAAACAGGACAGACAAAAAGGTTTAGTACTTTAACAGTGGTTGGTCCTGCCTTGGCAAAGGCATGGTCTTGTCAATCTCCTAAGGTCAACTTCAGCCTTATTTGCTGTAATTCTGTGAAAAAATAGAATTGTTGTTGTTGTTATTGTTATTTCTGTTACTACCATTTGAGGAACACTTCTCAGAGATCAGGCGTTGCCTGGTGCTGTACTTTTATGTGAGAGAAGGATGGTCTTGCCCTCAGAGAGCTTACAAATATGAGCCAAGAAGCAATGGCTAGTATGGACAGCTGAGGGAATACAGTAAGGAGCAATGAGATGCTATTGATCAGCAGGATAGGCAGTACTCATAATACATCAGCAGCCTAACTGCTGTCAGATTTTTGCAGGCATCATGGCTAAGGAGAGTTTGAAGGAGGATAATGAGGAAGCTTTGCAAATGAAATCTCCAGGCTCCCACCATCTCTGCTCCAGAGCTGGGTAGCAGTGGGATAACGGTTTGCCTCCCACTTCTGACTGTTCTTGTGTCCCCACCTGCCGCTGCCCACTCTCACTGAGGGCACAAGTGGCCCTCTTCCAAACTTGCTTCTACCCTGTATTGTTGCAGGATGGCAGGAGACAGAGCCAGAAAAAGGCCTGGCCCTCTATCTCACATGCTGTGGGATCTCTTCCAGTGACAAGAAGTAAAGTTGATGAGTCTGTATTGAGACAGTGAAGTGACCCCCGTGCTGCTCCACATAATTAATAAATAAAGCACTGGGGGAGTTTTTGCCATGCTGGCTGCTATGACAGGGCTGTCTACGGTGCACTTAAGCATTAAATGACCAATTTCTGTCAGACTAACTTCCCAAGCCTCTCTCTCTCTCTCCCTCGCACACACACACAAAGCTAGCTTCCTCGCTCCCTGCACTTGGAGTTTTTCAGCAACTGATGGCTCCTGGTTCATTTCTGTGGAATTAATTGGTCCCTGAATGAATTCTGTTGACAGGGCAATTTATCATGTGTTTGGGTTGACAGTGTTGGATACCGGTAAAGGGGGGGAGTGGTGTGTGAGTAGGATGAGGGGAGATGGACAGGATGGGGGTAGGTGGGAGGATGAAGAAGAGGAGGAGTAGGAGAAAGGAGAGGTGGAGGAGGAGATTGCTTAAAAAATAAAATGAAAGAAGAAAAATCCTATTCCTCTTTGGCACTCTTCATTACAACTCAGTGCAATGGATAATGTATAAGAAGGTTTGGGAGAAGAAGGGAAGAGGGAGTGCCATTTGTCTTGTAATGGGAGTCATGATGCTGCTTTTCCACAATTTGCACCATAGCTTGGGAGGAAAAAAAAAAAAAGGAAGAAAAAATCCCAACAATAAAAGCTCATAGTTGTTCTGTGGTGTCTCTGGGGCTCAGCCAGAAGCCTCCACCTGTAATGCCTACATCTCTATTTCTCTCTCATACCAAAGTGACTGGGAAGCTAGGGACATATCTGGTTAACCCTCAAAATCCTGATAGTTGCCCAAATACTGTTTCAGTAGGTACAAAGTGATGTCTAGCACCTCGTGATGCACTGGTATCCGTCATTGTCAGGGACATTCAAGAAGGAATCACATATTGCAACACAAGTTCTGTGATTTGGGTGCCCAGTTTTCTCTCCATATGGTTCAGAAAGGGGTGCCTGGTCCCACATATGCCACTGATGATCCCAGGTTACATCATTTCACATTGTCCAAGATTGAGACAATGCAGGACTTCCCGATATAATTAAAATACATCATCATTACATTTTCATTAAAATGTCATGACTCTGGCATATGGATTCAGTTTCTAGTCAGAGCAATGTAGATGACCATTTTAGTGCTTTTGACTTCACAACTTCTGAATGCAGAAGAGTGGTTATGCATGCACATGCATGTGCTTATGCATGGATAATGTTAAAACAAACTGAAGACAGAAAGAAACTCAATTTGGGTGCAACAAAAGTATTTGCATAACTATTAAATGGATTTTAAAATTATGTGTCTTCTAGGAGTCTTTGAGTGTCCTAAAGAGATGTATTAAAGACTTGGTCAGGGAGAGATAGGTTTGTGAAATGTTGGTTGTATGCATGGGTAGAGGACAGGCTTCATTAGCTTTATCTTCACCTCTGTCTCTTCCCATGGGCTTCTCTCCACTGGGAGTGGGATGCATCAAAATTTTCAAAGCTGAGATCTGTGGAAGAGTTACCAGTAGCTTTTCTGCTCATGTCACCACAAGTGGCATTAAGTCAGAGCTCAGCATTTCTGAAACAGCCATCCAGAGCCTTTAGCTGCAGACTAGTGGGGCCCGTCTTGGTTTTGGAGCACTGTGGCTCAGTTTACCAGCATTCAGTCATCATCTTTGTCTTGGGACCCAAGGTTTCATCAGTCCAGTTGTCAAAATGAGTGCCCATATCACAAACAGCCTGGAGACAGAACTGGAATTTGAGTGGCAAGCCCCAAACTGGGGATGGTGAAACACGATGGTGTGTGGTAGATACATACTCTCTCTTATTTTGTTCAGTCATATTAAATGCAAATGCAAATATAATTCTCGTTTGGTAAAAATGATGCAGTCAAGCTTTGAGGAGACTGACTGCTTGTTTATGGTAGCCTTTACGCTGTTGTTTTTATGCTGGGTTCGGTCAAACCTCTAGTCTGCATCCTGCCAGACAACATATGAGCATCAGAACTTCTAGGGTGCTAAAACAAAGTAGGTTGGGTGAGGAGATGTAGGAAGCCAGCAGCTGTCGTAATAAAACTTCAAAGGATTTGAGACAGTCTTTTTGTAGAGCCCCCAAGATTTCTGCCAATTAGAAAGCTATGTAAAGTTACTGTGCTACGAGCAAGCGCACAGGAAAGAACATAGGCATTGTCTCTTTTATTTAGAGTGATTCCACACACAGACATAAAGTCTAAATTCAGATTATTTATAAAGGGATTTTTTTTCTTCATTAAAAGTAAGATTAGTAGTATTACAGTTTATAAATACGAACAAAAATGAAGGACATATAGTTTGGCAGCAAAGAATTCTGCAACATAGTTTGATCACAGTTTAGTATCTGAGAAGATCTAGCACCTATAAGTTGATACCAGGTAAATTCAACCAGAAAAAATGTGCACATTTCCAACAGTGCAGGTAATCAGCTGTCAAAATATTACAGTTAGGGTTCACTGTATTTTCCAGGAATTGAACCTTTACAGTTACTAGCAAATGTTCCTCAGAAACAGATTCTTCTACTTCAACTCCAGCTATTGGACCCACAGCAGGAATTAATTCAGAGCAGCCCTATGGGTATCTCATATCAGAGGCCAGACAAGATGATCACAGTGCAATAGGAGTCTCCTCTGGGGTAGCTGTGGCAATGAACTTGAAAACAGCTATCTTAAAAGTCAGTGCCTGATTCCAGTTTCACTTGCACTCTGTTTACATGAATGTAACTCTTTTGACTTCAGATGGCTGACTGACAGTGGTGCATACAGAAGGTAAATCAAGCTTCTGAGAAAAATGGTTATGATCAGGCTGTCCTGAGTCAGTGAGGTGAACATGACATAGGACACATTAAAGGAGTAAATGGGCATATTTTCTCCGATAACACTGAATCTTTGAGACAGAAATACAAACATTTTTATTAAAAAATTACCCCTAAAAATTGAAAAGAAAGAGTAAAACCTGAAACAATACAAATCTTTCTGCATTGTGAAATACAGATGAAAAAACTCCTGAAGAGGCAATGATTCAAAACTGAACTCTGTATAAGACAGTGGAGACAAAATGAACCAAAATAAGCTCCAAGAGGGTTGCATTTAGAACTAACCAGGATATAATAGGTAGCTAAAGCAGCAAGACAAATTACTTGAAATTATTCAATATGCAGCTCCTGCAGCAGGTCTCACGACCAGAAATGTAAGCCACAGCTGCAAGCTACTTCCTCCCTTCTAATGGTATTCCTGTAGATTTAGGGGTATAGCATTTGTGAGACATACTCGTATTTTGCCTGGTTGACCATCTCTAGCAGTAGTCCCAACAGATTCTTTACAGGAAGGTAGAACTGTGCAATGGGCAGGCACAGGAATCTCCTACAGTTTGTTGTGAGCTCACATAATCTGCAGAATGCTTGTTGAGTGCTCATAACCCTGAATTATTTTCTGCTTATAAAATGTCCAGTCTTTTGTGGAATCTTGGTAACTTCCGGTGGTTACAAATTCAGTTGGTCAAAATACAAACTGTTGAGGAAAAATTTTCATCAGCTTTTAATTTGCTTCTTTGTAATTTAATCAATCGCCATCTTTTTCTCGTGTTCTTGTGACCTGCAGAGTCTGGTTCTGCTAAGGAAGCCTGTAGCTTATCTTCTGGAGAGTGCTCAGGAACCATTTTGACGAATTCCAATTAAGAGTCTTTCTGACGCTAGGGGATGCAGAGGTCAAAGAATGCCCTGAGCAGCACAGCAACAGACCATGAGGAGCACAGATAAAGGTAAGAAAGTGTCCCAATTGTTAAACTGAACAGAAAATTCCTGAAGACATGAAAAGCATTTGAATTTGGAAGGATCTTTGAGTGAATGGTGTAGCTAAAATTTCTGCCTGGAGCCTTGAAGAACTACGTAAATATTCTTGTATATTTGGTGGAGGAAGCAATAACAATGCTGTGCCTCATTTATGCAGTGACTAACCTGTAATGGAGGTTTACAGAAGGTTGTAGATGGTCTAAACAGAAACAAGAGGGTTTTATTCATGTGTGACTTGTAAGAAAGAATTATTGTGGTTGCTTGAAGATAAAGATCCCTGAGTGCCTTCTGGTGTGCTTGTGATTCAAGCAGGAGATGGCAATGGTCTGCATAGCAATTTGTCTTTAACCAACTCCATTTATGGTTAGTAAAACGAAATTCAGGGGACTAACCTCACGGCCAAGCAGATAGTCAGGAGCAGAACTGACAGATTCTCACTGACATTTGTACAGTCAACCTCTGTCTTTAGCACAGCACAGGTAACTTGTCATACCAATATTGCAGCATTAACTGAGCTTGATAGGAACTCTCCAATGAACCTGAGTGAGTTAACCACAATGTAGATGAACATCCTGCAGGATTGAGAAAAGGTACAGAAAGCAGAAAAAGGTAAAATCTCGTTGCTCAAATTGAGAACCATAATTGATTGTATGTACAAGTTGGTTGCTACCCATATAATGTATTTTCAAACACTGGAGTCATGCCTGCATTCACAGCAGAAACTTCCATGAGTAGCAGTCTGCTACTTCGGCAGCCCAGAGAGCAGCATGAAGGAGCTCTTTTGCACTGTGTTTATTCAAGGGACATGAAGTCCTCCATGGAGGAGGTATGGCTGGTGCTTTTGGTTTTAAACTGTTTCCTCTTCTCCTTCTAACAACCATTTTCTTCTCTCTTTGGCTTCTTCAGTCTGGGTTGTATCTTAGATGACTTGCTCAGCATTTGAATAAGAGGTTGACAAAAGCTCATTTTGGGGGAAAAATATAATATAATGGGAATAGATGGTAGAAAAAAATGTTATTATTTTGGCCCTGCTAACCAAAACTAGAATCCTGCCTTTTTTTTTCAAGGTTGATCAGTTTAGGAGCAAGCCATATTAGACAGACTGCCCACTAGTTTTGGGTGCCTAAGGAGTGTCAGGAAAAATATTTTCTGTCTTTGCTAAGCAAACCAGCTGATCAGTGGTTTATAGATTTACTATGCTTTGAAATAGGGTTAATGGGACAAAGCGAGATGACCTGCAATCACAATACCTACATCTGAAGAGAAGGAGCATAAGGAAGTTCTTGCATCTGTATGATTGTTGTCAGTATGTATCTCCTCTGTTAGCAGCATGGGGTATTTCAAACTGAGTGTCTGTTTTGGCAAATTAAGAACTGTTCTGGAGCATAAACCATAGTCTAAGCTTCCAGCTGCCTTCTGAGGCTTTTGGTTGGCCATTTAACGTGGGCTCTGATACTCACTGTTAGCATACACAGATACATGTATATTGCACAAAAAACTCATGGTTCGTGCGTAAGCAACCAAATAATCCAGGCTCAACTTTTCTGTGTTCTGAGTGGTTGTACAAGGGAAGAGATACACCGAAGCTTTGATTTTCCTGAATTAAAACCTTTGTAGTTCAGAGATGACAAAAAAAGCCTAGTACCCTTGCCAATGTATGACTCACTTGGAAGGAAAGACTCCAAAAAGCCTTCTAGTCACCTTAGAAAGGAACACAAAAATGATGAGGCCCAGCCTTGTGACATGACCATGGAAACATCTTCCTTTCCCTGCAGACTCTTCACCATGGGTCTCAAATGTTCTGGTGTCTCATTCTCTTCTGCGAGAATGGATGATATCTGTGCTCAGGCTCAGCTTGGGAATGCAAACAGGTCTCAGAGCAAATAAAGATTTTTTTTTTTTTTTTTTTTAGTTTTGTTGTATTATCCAGGCAAAATAGAAATGAAGACGTACACACGAATAAACAAACAATAGTAAGTCAAAACAGGCAATCCATACTTAAAGACAAAACTAGAAAAGTACATTTGATAATACTGGAGATACTGATATAGACTGTGACAACTTCCCAGAATCAAACACTGTTCTGAGTTATTTTTAGTCTTATTTCCACTCTCTCTCCCTGTGGTGGCCAATTAGCCTGTGCTACAAAGAACAAAGAGAGTTCTGTGGTGAGACAGGCCCTAGTACCAGAGACATCTCCCAGGTTACAGTGACCAAAGAAGCGTCCCTCAGACTGCTTTGTGTTGCTATGTTAATGTAACCCAGTTCTGCGCTCCTGGTTGGCCGCTGGCCTCTCCGCCCTTTTGTTACCTTATATGTCTTTGCCCTAGAAGGTTCTCCACTCCAGGTTCCCCGCATTGGCCCTTGCTCCTCGCCAGTCCTCCAGAGCTTCCCCATTGGCTCCCATACCCTAGTCCCGCCTGCACACCGCTTCCGTGTCATCAGATCATTGGTCCCTGGTGCTTGCCTGCTCCTGTACTTAAACCTGGACCCTTGGTTGTCTTATTATCTTTGTTACTGGACTTCTTCGCGATGTCGTTGCAATAAACCTTCATCCGTGGAAGTCTACACAGAGACCCTTCCTGCCTCTTTGCTGCTGACTCATATTACTGGAGCCATCCGTGTGTTTGTGTGTGCCCGTGTGTGTGAGTGTGTGCTGGTCCAGCCAAGCGGCTTCACTAAGGAGATGCTTTTGGGAAGATCGCAGTACCTTGTGCTACGGCACAGAAGCTGCGGCACTCCGGATAGCGACATATCTCCCCTCCTTTGGTGGGAACTTCACATCTGGCACTATGACCCAGAAGTCAGGAATTTCAGAGAATTCGCCTCCAAGGAGAAAAAAAGTCCTGTATCACCTGGATGTTTCACAACAATGGTATTTTGTGGGCTTTCCCCCCAAAATATTTTGCTGTTGAGAGTTTATTTTGTGGGAGTTCTTTGAGACTTCTGTAGTGCGCCAGGAGCCTGCTATGTTACCTGCTGTGCAAACACAAAGCAACAAGGGAATTTTTGCTGCACATAGTAGTATCTAAATCTACTGAGAGTGATCACCTGATACAGGCAGAAGGGAGAGAACAATTAAATAGTTGGAGCACAGGGTATAATTTAAGTTTGTTCTGATTTATACCAAAACCTAAAAAGAAGTTGAATGGTGAATATGTAATCTAGGTGGCAGAAGAACAGGGTGAGAATTTTCCTATTCAACCTAAACCCCAGAATTTTCAAAGAAGAGCAAGTTAAAAATAAATAAATTAATTAAAGCTAAGGTCTGAATAGATAGAGGAAAAGAAAAAAAAAGGATGGATAGATTTTCAGGGATCTTTAAGAAAAAATTTCAAGAAAGCTAAAACTTAGTGTATAATGTGCGACTGTGTGTCTGAACACTTTTCAAAGTCTTCTAGTAAAAATACTGAGCTGTACATATTTACATACCTAGCTCACATTTGGACTCTTCAGAAGTGCTGATGACAACTGCAGAAACTGAGCCTTTGGAATATTTTGACAAAGGTGAAACCAAATAACAAAAGATTGTACACTTCAGAATACTGGCCAGTTTCTCATACTTGTTGGGCAGTGAATTTTCAAAGCAGAGTCCTGGGATGGGAATAAACCATGGGAGGAATTCCACTTCTGTGTGCCTCTGCAACAAGAAAAGGTGCTCATGATGGGGAAAGTGCTGGGCTGTTGGTGATTTTGGGAAACTTGTGTTTGGTTAGATCCTTGAGTATGAGCTACGTTTTAGAGAGCTGCTTTTGGGAATCTTGGCCAAGTGTCTCCCAAAACAGTGAAATTAATTAACGGCTTTATGGCCATTCTTTGGCCTACTGGTGTGCTTCTGTGACCTCTCTGTTAGCACTATTTCCACAATGCAGCATTATAAAGTTTCTCTTCTATTTTGTCACAGTGTTTCCCAATTCATTTGCTTAAACATTGTATGTATTACATGAATGTATTCCCCTGCCAGAAAATGATGCAGCAGGTAGAGAACCTGTGTTGAAGATTCATTATCTTTTCTTTCATTTACTTTCTCAAGAATCTTTAAAAAAAAAAAAAACACCAAACTGCAAAAAAAACTAGCTAGGCTAATTGATGATGGTTCCCTTTGCTTTTATCCATACCTGCATAAAGGTCAGGAGGATCCAGTGTGCTGGCAGAGCTGGTGAGAGTTATATGTTGTTCCTTTGCTGTCAATGATCAGGTGAACAGCACTGACTGAGTCACTTTCCCTTTCAGTTTTGTCTAATGATAAGTAGGTTGGTCAGGACAGGAATGATGTCTTACTGGATACAGTATATAATGCACAGTCATTGTCTCAGTATCTGTAGCTGACAGCTCATAGTCTCAGTTTGTAGCGTTTCTTTCCAAGACTGCAGCCGTTGGCTATGCTTGCTTTGTGTACTCACTCAGTACCCTGTAACCTGCCTGCTAAAAGCAGTCTTTCAGCAGTCTTTTCAAGACCTCAAACACTGATGTACAGATCGTATTTTGACCTTATATGTGTTGCCCAGTAAATGTGTATATGAAAGCTAATTAGTATCACCTAGTCAGTATTTTACCAGATTCATCTCACATGAAAATCTGTTCTTTGTATGCCCAGTTTGGCAAGTCTCAAACACTCAGTAAGTAAGAATATTTACACGAGCTTTAATGTCATAAAGAGCTTTTCTGCAGTTTGTTTTTAAGCTTTTTGTCTTTTATTTTTGAGCCTGTAATTGACACTGGATGGTAGAACCAAAAGAACTCACAACTGTTTTAGGGAGGCTGAGATTTCAGTCTTTTATCACATATCCTTCTTGGAGCAAAAGCAGAAGACTTCGATGAGACTTGTAAGGCAACTATGAGAAATAGTCATGTACCATATTCTGATTTTGAGAGAACTCTTTGGCTACTGCACTGCCAAGATAATTACAGTGGTACCTGCAAACAGTGTAAGTGACATACGATGGCAGAGCTGTTCCGAGCAAAACAAAGTAGAAAGAGAAAATACAGATACCTGAGATGAGATTTGTTATGAGGTGCCTAAGAGGCAACATAAATCCACCATCAAGCAACAGCTCTGTGGAAGAAAAGGTTTCTTGATTGGTTCAATGGCAACCTAAAGCAAGTACGCAAATGAGAACACTACAAAAAACAATTGTAAATCAGTTTTTGGAAAGCAAAAGCAAAAAAAAATTGGCTCTCCTTTTTTGAGCACAGAGCAGAGTGCAGAATTTTCCAGTGAAAACTGGACAAGTTGAGATGTCCTATGAAGTTCTGCTTTCATTGCGGATTGTTCCTGGGGTATCATCAGCTCCTAAGCGCCAGCTCCTCTCAAGTCCTGTGGTGTGAGCTATTGATCTTTGCTGCCATTTTATTCCCTCTTTTATGCCTTTATATGAAATGCTTCCTTTGACATGCAAACAGTTTGAAATCCCCTTCTTTCCTAGCAGACAGGTAGAAATACCTTCTATGCTTCTCCTCAGTGAGTGATCAGATAGGCACAGCAGCTTTGGAAAGGGGTTTGGAATGTGTCCTGTCTCTCCTCTGTGGTATTGTGGCTTAGTTCCCAGAGCCCCAGGGATATAGCATGTCACATTTACTGCTCCTGCTGCATCCTTTTAGCCACCAGAAAACCTGCAGTTTAAGAAATTCAAAGAGCTTGCTTAAGATGTGAAAAACGCATTTCCAGAACAAAAGGTGATGCCAATTCCTTGCCTCCCACCAGAGCTATGAGGAAGGAACCAAGCTGCAGATTGTACTGAAAGTGAGAAGGGTAAACTCCCCCTTTCTCATTCCCATCCCAACCCCAACCCAGCCCCCAGGAAGGCTTCATCTCTCTGGGAATGGAGTCCCTCTGAGCGTGATGCTGAGCCAGAGGAGTGACAGGTGCCTCCTGATATGCCTAAATGAGAAGAACCAATCGGAGGAGCCTGCCCAGCTTTTGTTGTCATCTGGCTTTGCTCACGAAAGATGAGTTTGATTGACAGATGCATCAAGGTTCACAGTTTATTGGTTTTTGCAAAAGAGCCAGATCTGCCAATTTAGACAGGGGAGTGACACAAAACTTTCCATCTAAATGGACTAATTTTACCACAGGGAATTCCCAGGCAGAGCGCTCCAAGGCAGGCGCAGTCCTGTTTTATTTTTTAACAAGGACTGAATGACAAATATAAACGACAGTTCTAGGCTGACGGAACATCAGCATTTGACACTTCACAGGGGAGCGGTGAAATAAACAATAGGCAGAGAAATTGAATTAGAATCAGATGAGAGTCAGCTAGAGAGGGAGAGGAGGGCCTGATTCTCTACCAAATCATTTATAAAAGAGCAAACTGAATACTAAGTAGCTATAACATGTTCACATCCTGGTTTATTAGCAAATTTAACCTACTAGCATATTATACTTGCTTGATATTAATGGGTTGCTAGACAAAGGTGGATGGTAGGGAGTGTACAAGGAGTTTCTGTTCATGATGGTGCAAATCTCTTGTGCTAATCTTACCCTGTTACTAATAGACTCTACCAAGTTAGCAAAAAGAATATCATGTTGATTTAATTTTTCTCCTGTTCCCTCTGGTGCATTGCCTGCAGCGTTCTGTCCAGTCTTCCTGTATTCTGGCACTCACTAAGTTTTGGGTACCCAGCTTTGCAGCCTTGGCTCAATTCTTTTTCTGCTTTTTTTTTTTCTCTGGGACTTTTCAAGTTCAAACAGGCAATTCATGACATTTTAAGGAGAATGATTCTGTGCAGAGTCTGTTTGGAACTTTCTGAGTATGGACTGTGTCTGCTTGAGATAAAAGGTTGGCTCAGCTGGTAGCATTAGCAAGCTATTATCCTATTTCTACTCAGTTTTGACAAGGGGATGGGATATATAAACTTTCCTGATGGGTTAGACAGCTAACTGTTAGCTAGATGTTGTTTGGTTTAAATTTGGGTTCCTGGATTTTATGTCATATTTTGAGATTCTAAGCATATCTAGAGAAATGATTTTCAATCTTTTTCAGTTGGCAAACAGTAAGAACAAAAAACAAGCAAGCTGCCTGTACAGTGCATCTATGTCCATAAGCTCGCCTTTCCTAGTTATATTAAAAGCATTTTCCTTAAAAATAAACTAGTGATTTTAAAAGTGCACGCTAAAAACTACTGGTCTTGATGTTAGAAAAAGCAGCATGAAAATAAGGGGCTTTCAATTGATTTGCTTGGTAACGATGATTTGACTTTCATATGAGTCTGTAAAGTATATATGTGGAAGCTGCCTGATTAGCTAGGTACTGTAACTAACCACTGCTGATGTATTAAGGAAGTTCCAAATGCAGCTCTGTGGTTAAAACAGGATTCTTAGGGATGCTGACATGGAAAAAAAAAAAAACTTCTTTCTTCTGTACAGAGAGGTTCTCTACCTGTGTGAAGTTTCACCCTGTTCAGTCCATTTGAGTTTTCTGTGTAGGTTTTTTTTTATTCCTTTCATAAGTGTTCAACAGGATGTGTTTGAAATTAGTCTCAGGTTAAAAGCCATTATAGAATCATAGAATGTTTTGGGTCGGAAGGAACCTTAAATGTCATTTAGTTCCAACTCCCCTGCCATGGGTGAGGATGCCCCCCTCTAGACCAGGTTGCTGAGAGCCCCATCCAACCTGGCCTTGAACACTTCCAGGGATGGGGCATCCACTTTTCTGGGCAACCTGTTCTAATGTATCACCACCCTCACAGTCAAGAATTACTTCCTAATATCTAATCTAAATCAACCCTCTTTCAGTTTGAAAAAAAATTCCAACACCAAAAAACCCCCCTCAAAACAGTCCCTTACAGCTTTACTCCCAAAGGTCAGAAGCCACAGGTGGCTGCAGTTTCAGAGGGCCAGCATTTGCTTACGAGCTCTGGCAGCAGAAAATTAGGATGCCTATAGTAAAGATGAATGTTGCCTCCTTCCTGAAACCTGATGTTCCTGTCAGAGTAGTAAAGGGGACTTCGGAGAACAACAAAAGCAGTAAGGATAGACAAGGTCCTTTGAATGTGTGGGGGAAAGGGAATAGTGCGGAGTAGCCAGCAGTGCCTGAGCATGGAATGTGGGGTGCTGGATGCGCTCCCCAGTCTGTATAAGAAACGTGGGGGTTCATACCTGGGAGGGTAGGAGGCAGAGGAGGAGGAAGGGAGTTTACAGAGAATCCGTGTTTTCCTCATGGTGGGCAATATCAGGGGTCAACATGCCTGGGGCAGAACTGGCAAGGCACAGAAAGGGATCTTGAAGGAAGGGCATGGCAGGGGGCTTGCAAGAAGCAGCCAAGGTTGACAAGAGGGTTTCTCCTGCTACAGGGATAAGAACCAGTGGAAAACAGTCCTTTCAAAGCTGCTACTACAGAATGAATTTGCAGGTAGAATTTTGAACCCGAACTTATCAGGTATGCTTTGGATGGCATCTTCCACCACAATGTCACACAGGAGAAAACAGGAAAAAACACAAGTCTTTGATAAGCTTTGGTATCAGACCAGCTCTGTCAGCCTTGCCAGGAGTTACTGGACCATTTCCAGGTCTTGTGACGTTTGAGCTGCGTCCAAAAGCACTAAGCCACAACATCCCGTGATGCAGTGAGACGTTTCCTTTTCACTGAAGTAAATTTCTGACTCTTACAGAGGAAGAGGCACCATTAATAACGTAGCTGTAGATGTCTTGAGAACATTGAAACTAGAAGTCAAATAAAAGTTCTTTTTGTATTTATTTTATATACATGTATATAAGTATACATATATACAAAATGGTGTTATATACAAATTACATTATTTCTAGTCAATCTTGTAATTTTTGTGTTTACTTGGATCATGATTTTTAAGTATAAGGTGCTGACAATACCAACTTTCTTTACTTCACTGCAGAGAGCGCCTGAATTATGTAAGTTAACTGTCCTGAGGATATTCCCAGCTTTTTTCTAAAGCAGAGAAGAATTTATACACAGACTGTTTACTAGGCATATCTTAATTAACAGCTGCTTTTTTAGTGAGCAGATCCTTCCCTTAATATTTTAAAGTATTTTCCTTTGCTTACAGACATAATCATATAGATTTACTAGATTATAGTTTTCAGGATGAATTTTTTCCTTTAAAACATCGATGCTATGTTTGCTGTTCTTCCATTTTTGCCACTCCCCAGGTCCTTACAGTTTTTCAGTACTGATTGTGTGTCCAGTAATCCATCTTCTACCTAAATGAATACCTTCAGATGTGTATTATCTTTTCTTGCCTACACTCATTAAAGAGTGTAGTTATTTTTAAAGAAGGTTGTCATCATCTCAGAATGTTCAAACTTTTCTTTATTTTTCTTGTCAGAGTAATCATAAAGAGGATTTCTTTACTTAGTGTTGCATAAACCCTTACAATATCATTTTCCTCATTAGGAGACAGACTGGTGCTCTTTTTAGTTTTATCACATAACATTTTCACACTGAGAACTCCCATTGATTCTGTAGGATTATTAAAGGAACATAGTACTAGTTTGAATGGTGGAAATAGCTCATTCATGCAAGTATTTATTTTTGCAAGATATATAATTTCTTGAAAGTTGCAGAAGTTTTGCTGTAGTTCTACTGCCAGTTATGGAGACTTACACAGGAATGTCAGAGTGAAGATTTCTGGGCTGTATTTTGTGATACAAATGAGATAATCATGCTAGTAAAAGATTATTTTACCAGGATGAATTTTGAAAATCCATTTTGCGTTCGTCTGACACATATATCTGGTGATTCTTAGCCTGTCTTTCACCTCTCACAGTGAATGTACATTATTAATTTTCTTTGATTTCAGTCAGTTTAACATCTAGGATTCATCTATCAATTTAGTGTTTGATTCTTATCACCTAAACTTTGGTAGAGGAAGAGAATTCTGATGCATAAGAAATGTCAGAATTTGGGAATCCAGTTTTATTCCAATTTTGAGTGCAAGCTGATCCCTGCATCACATCCCAGGCCTGTCTGTCTCACAGGTGGAAAACCCTGGGAACCTGAGCCCTCCAACTTCAGGAGAGTTGCCAGGCAGTTTTGCCGCAGTGTTGTGAAAATTGAATTGCTTTTACAGTCTGTTTGGATTTCAACAAATTGACTTTCACTTATGGAAAATGTCCTGTTGGGGGATTTTCAGCCTATGCTATTAATACTGCAAGGGAAAAAGAGAAAATTAAACAAAAGGAAATGCTTTAACTCTCTGATGAGCAAAACTATTTGATTTCATGACAGGACTTATGCGCAGGCTTTCCTTAAGATACACATGCACTGGCAGAAAATGGGGCCCACTGGCTTTCATGAGCTGTTGTGAAAATATTTTATAACGACTAAAAATTGTAGGAGCAAAATTGATTTGGTCTAGCATGACTTCTTGCTACATTTCTATTGCACCTCTATGACCCTAAACTGCATGTGACTTCCTGGAGAACTAATGCTTAACTGAGGAGAAATTGAGTAAATACCTCAGCATTTGGTATGTTTATAGCATACCTGAATATAATACCCAGCTGTTTGTTGGGTGGACAATGAATAGCTTGGAGAATGGGTTATTAATGACTTTACATTGGGTTTTGCTCCCCAGTTGACCTAGACAGAGTCTCCCAACTGGGGCTAAGAGGAAACAAGCATAGAGGGGAAGGAGACTCTGGGCTTTACCTCACATCTTTGTGATGTTGTGGCTACCCAATAACATTTTGATTTTCTGAACTACCTGGGGGTACCTGATGTATTATAGATCATTGGGAATCGAGTGAGATCAACAGAAGAGGGAGTCCTGCTGGCAATGCATTGGAGCGCATGGTGGCTGGTGGGGGCTCAGAGGCTGGATTGTACTGTAGGGTGTTGCAAGCATGTGCAGTGCCTTTCATCACGCAGCATGGTGGTTGTTAACAATCACAATGTTTACATGGTGCCCAAAGGGTGCCAGGTGCAACAAACGTAACATACCAGAGACCTCAAGGGGAATCTCTTGGAGAGTGAAGTGTTGGGGGAGTGGGGGAAGAGAGAGAGAGAAGGAAAGAGAAACAAGCCAGAAGCCACAAAAATGACATAGAAAAAAAAATTTGCTTTTATTTCTCATGTGCACAAAAAGAGAAAAGAAAAGAGTCAAACAGAACGGAAGTGATGAGGAAAAGCCAAGAGGGGCTGCAGAAGCCTAGAATGGATGTGACCCTGCACCTGGCACTGGCCCCCTTCCCTCCCGGGTCTCATGTCTAGCTTAGCCTGGAGATCATCAGCAGAACTGCTCTACAGTTACACTTGCTATCAGTTCTGTAATTGTCAGTTTGGTCCCTCCTTCATGCTTTGCAAGTCTGCCACCATCCTGGGCTCAGCCAAGGAGCACACTGTGGTATTTGTGGGTCCCTCAGAAGCCCTGACTCTGTCAATGCCAAAGGGGGCAGCTCAGCTATGATTCTTATTTCTTTTTCCAGAGGGGTGCTTTTCCTTAGGGACAAAAGGGTGGAGTTTTTCCAACAGTTCAGCAAAACAAAAATTCCCTTGGGAAAATGTTAATAAGCATATATAATTTTATACTCAAGAGAAGAAAGAGGTGCAGGGCTTTTTGTTTTCCTTTCCTTGTTTAACATCCTCATATTCATGTTGCAATTAATTCTGAAGTCTTACTCTGAGTTTGATTCATTGCTACTGATGGGTCGGAAAGCATGCAAACTTCTCCCTATTTCCACAGCAGGGCTCATTGCCACCAACTCTCCCCAACAGATTTGCAGGCCACAAGTGTCAGCTTTAATGCATCCACCTCATGCAATCCTCCCCACATTCCGCCGGGCCAAAAGGATGTGAGAGCTTCAGAGAGCAGGACTCAAAGGTACTGCCCAGTTTTGAATGCCATGGTCCTTGTTGTTTCCAGCCAAGCACGGCTTTTGAGAATTCGCGAGGTTCTTCCCCCATGATCAAGTAGAGACAGAGGAGACCGAGCCTCACAATATTTCTGCTTGGTCCATTAGATAAAGCAAACATAGCAACAGAACTAAGAATGACCTGAGAAGAAAGAAGTGAAGGGAGAGCTAAGGAAGAAGAATAAAGAAACAAAGAATGATTTGTGAGAAAAAGGAAAAGAGAGAAATATAATGGAAACATTAGTTATTATTCACAATAATGTTTAACATTTTGATAGAATTTTCTATCCAGAATTTCAATGCACTGAACTGGTGATAATTAATTCAGCTGTGCAATCCCCCTGTGAACTAGAAACTGTTGTTCTTCCCATTTTAGAGAGTGTTGGAATTGAGGTGTGTGGGGAAATTGGACTTGACAAAGGTTTTCTAGAGCCACAAGGAGAACTAGGGAGTTGGAGGTCCCAGATACCTGCTCTCATATCAGTAATGCTCTTCCCTCCCTGGATAGAAAAGTACATCGGGAATGAGAAATAATAAAAGAGAGGGATAGAAATTGAATGGAAAGAGGGTGTGAGAAAGATATGTGAGAAAGGTAAGTGACAGCAGAATGGAGGAGAGGTTTGAGTTATAGACTTCACTGGATTTTGCATAAAAATTTCTTTTTTTCCTGTAACATTTTTAAAAGAAAAATAATTTAAACCCCCCACCTATAACAAAGCAGCTGTTGGCCTGTTGGGGAAAGGGTCCTTCCAAGGTTTGGCTGTTCCCTCAGGTTCTGGATTTGTGCTGTGCTTTATTGAACACATTGTTTTGTTTTCAGTGAGCACAACGAGACTTGCACAGTACACACAGCGTGTTCCTTATCTACAGGATGAGACGAGGCTGTTTTAATAACTACCATGATGAAGATGGAGATGAACTTATATACAAGAGGAATTGCCTTCACATTACACACATTATCTTCCTACAAAGCAGCAATTGTTTTTTGCAAATAACATAATATTAAATAATTGGTAGAATTTTTGCGTTTCCTGCATAGTCCAGTCTAATGAAATCTAGATGAATATTGATGGTTTTCTTCTGCATAATATCACCACATAAATCCCCATGTCAGCTACTAGACTTGGGCTATAATACTGCTTTACAATGCATCCACCGACTGTAAATCAAAACAACCAACACAAGAAACTCTTTGGCAAATGTAATTCAGTACATTCGCATGAGGGTCTACAGATGGTGGTGGAAGAGGATTAGACTGCCCAGTCCTTTGCATAATTCTGCTTTCCTTTGAATTTTCCTGGTCAAACTACATGCTGTACTTACGAACTTTCCAGACCAATCCAATGCTTGGTGGAAATCCTTTTTTACCAGTGGAGTTAAACCAACAATAGATTTGGCCCTCCAAGGGTCAAATCAAGCTAGCCATGAGTGAGACAACTAAATCTTGCTTTCAGACCCTAGCTCTTGTCCTCAAGTTTGGTGAAACACCATTATAAAAATAAGCATTTCTGAGCTGCTGGCTTCTCCTGAGCTGCGCCCTGGGCTGCACGTGGCTAAGTGTGAGGTGTGACAGTCTCCTTTTCTTTAGCTTCCTCAGGAGCTTCTCTTTTCTGGTCCTGGGATTTATTGCCTCTGCACTGACTACCTGTTGAGTGAATCTGGGTGGTGCACAAGTAGAGCAGAGGTTGTACTGAGAGACTAAAAGATAGACCATTCTAACAGGTTTCAGCATCTCTCTGGTGTCTGTGAAGGAGAACAGAAGGAGTGGTGAAAGCATATTTTTAGAAGTTGCTCAGAATTTTCTTCTCTCGTAGATTAAGATGAGACAACAGGCCAAATTCTGGTCTTGGTGACAGTGTAACAACTCTGCTATTTGCAGCAGGTTACTCAGAGGTAAGGTGTACAGAATGATACTTTTAATAGATTAGGAGTAACCTCTTTGATTTTATTCTGTACAGGAACAGATTTTAGCTCTATATCTTCTACGTAAATGTCCCCACAAATACCCTTATCATTTGGCCACCCCATTAAAGAAGACACAGACCTATAATCAGCTAAAGCCATGCAAAGGCTAAAAGAGTTAGGTGAAAGGGGCCTTTGGGATCAACACAGCTGTTTACTGATGGTGGATTTCATACATACAAGTTAAACTTGGAGACAGAATACTGAGTCCACTACCACATCTCCTCAGAGGCTTGGAACTTTGGATTTTATACATGATGTTGGCTGTACAGATTGCTCCACTGTTCACTTTTATGCCCTTTGGGGGTTTTATTCTCAATCCTGTTTTTGTCCATGGACAATAGCCCACGAGTTTTATCTGAAACCTCTCTAAAACAACAAGGATCTACTTTGGCAGACTTGATGCCCTGGGGACAGGCTATAGCTGCCTTCATGTTTTCTTTGAGTAATTTTTAGGAAGTGTCAGTGCAAGGAACAGTTTATGAGTTTGCTGACAATACAGGAGTAATAAGCATTTCTATTGACAGTTAGCCTTTTGCAGAACAGTGTTTGTCCATGACTTGGGAACCAAAATGAGCAGAGAATCCCTAGAGAATCATCAGGTGAGCATTTGGGATAAGGGGTAAATATTAGGATGCACAATACGGGATTGATGATGAAAAGATGGGGCTGTATCTTGAGTCTGGCTGGTAGGATGCAAGCATATGGATTTGAATGGGGGCCTATAAATTAGTAGGTGTATGAGCAGATGGATGGGGAATCAAAGGGGGGCCCATATAGCAGGGCTATGATGGTTAGGAAATTAGGTGTTGGGCACAGATAATGAGGCGGTTGTCACCGGCAGTGGCGATCTGGAGAAAGGGTGTTGGGCATATCTAAAATTGCAAAAGTTGGGATGTGGGTGAACTGAAGTTGTCACAAGTACAGAGTTTAAGGTAAAAGGACTGAAGGTTAAGGACTAGGGAACCAAGCAATTATCCCAGCCAATCCTGAATTTGTCCATCTCAGTCTCAGCTGTCCAGAGGGCAATCAGATGGGCCCACATGAAGCCCCACACTTTCCACCACACAGCGCAGTGAGAGCGCAGCTGGGCTTGTTTTCTTTGTTTGCCAACCAGTGACATGGAAAACATTTGTTGCCTCAGAGTGCTTTTTTTTGTTGACTGATGTATTTGGTAACTTTGTCAGATGTGACTTGTCCACACTGCTCCCCAGAGACAGGATTTGGGAAAGGAGGGGGAGGAGGAGGAGGAGGCGACTGGGTGGAGCTGGCATCCAATCCTCTCCAATACCATCATCCCATTGTAGTGCAAAACAGAAAGGAAACAAAACCCTAGAGTGAAAGAGGAGCGTCAAACGTCAGAGGAACTCGTCTGCCATTCAGGTGGTGGGGAGAGATGGGACTTGGAGTTTTATTTTTGTAGGGTTTTTTAATTATTATTTTGGTTTTTTTGTTGGTTTTGTTTGCTTGGGTTTTTTAGAAAATTGGGGATTTTTTTGTTCCTTTTTACAGACCTTCATGACAAAGCATAAAAACACAGTTATATTTATATATCTATTTATATATTTCTTCATTTCGTTGGTTTGTTTGTAAATGTTGCTCCATCCTCCTGTCTGAGCTGATTGTGTGTCACAGAAATTGTGGGTGTATGTGTGAGGTTCCTCCCGACTCTGGCCTGCAAAGTCACCACCCACGAGGTGAAGCCAACTCTGGGGGAATCCATGCTGGAAAGTGGGGATGAGGTGCACAGAGAACCCCTCATGGGGTGCAGATCATTACTTGGTCCTTTCTTCATTGCCAGATGGGCCAGGTCTCTGTGCTGCCATCTCTGTTCTAGCCAGACTGTTCCCTCTGTCCTGGGAAACAGGGTGAGCATCACAGGTTACACACACTCAAGAGTCCACCACAGAAGAGTATATCTTTGGGGAACAGTGTTTCATGAGCGGCATTCTCCCGTTTCCCTGGCCCTTACCGCTCCCAGAAAGGGGTCTTGTAGGGCAGTGGTTGCCAGCTGCATTGCTTCCCAGTCCCCCTGGAGTCCTGGAAGCTGAGAGGACTTTGCATGGCTGAGCTTTACCCAGAGGTGTTGGAGGGCTCCCTCAGGGGATGCCACTTGGCCACAGGCTGTTCCTGGCGTGGGGGGAGCGGTCGGGGTGGAGGGTAGGGGGAACGAGGGGGTCTCAGTCTCATGTGGTGAGCGCTTGGTCCGGCGCCTTCATGATGAAGAGGAAGGAACTGGACTGTGGGGAGGAACGGAGAAGGTCTCTTCACCCTTCCCAGGGATGGAGGGAGGTGATCAGACAGGTACAATGTGGAGGCCTAAGCTGTCGCCCTGCAGTTTCATGTGGTTTCCATGGTAACTAGTGGCGGTCATAGGCAGCGGCAGCAGTGGGAGGTGCGGAGCCCCGGGATGTGGCACTATAATAATAAGGGGAACCTGAAAGTTAACACAGGAGAAGAATGGACTGGTTGAAAGGACAAACAGTAAACAAAAAAAAACCAAACCAAACCAAAAAACAGGAACAATCAAACTAAGAAAAGAAATAAAGGAGAACTGAAAAGAAACAGAAAGGTAGGAAGAAAGAAAAGCAAAATAACCAAAAAAAAGAACTTGGAGACTGAGCTCCTAATGGGATTAAGGAAAGGCAATCAGTGGAAGCCAAGTGAGGGCCACACTTCAGTGGATAGATGCTACTGTGGCCTCTATATATGATGCCCCTCTACAGAAAGGAGATCCTTTTGCATCTACTGACAATCAGTAGAGTAAGTCAATGAGCATTTGTGCTGGTTTTGACTGGGGCAGAGTTAGTTTTCTTCACAGTGGCTGGTAAGGGGCAGTGTTTTGGATTTGTGCTGAGCACAGGGTTGATAATACAGAGACGTTTTTGTTATTGCTGAGCAGGGCTTACACAGAGCCAAGGCCTTTTCTGCTTTTTGCACTGCCATGCTGGTGAGGAGTCTGGGTCCAGCCGGGACAGATGACCTGAACTGGCCAAAGGGATGTTCCAAACCAGATAACATCATAGTCAGCATGTGAAACAGGGGAAAGAAGGAGGAAGGGGAGATGTTTGGAGTGATGGTGTTTGTCTTCCCAAGTAACCATTATGCATGATGGGGCCCTGCTCTCCTGGGGATGGCTGAACACCTGCCTGCCCATGGGAAAGAAGTGAATTAATTCCTTGTTTTGCTTCGCTTGTATGTGTGGCTTTTGCTTTCTCTATTCAACTATCTTTATCTCAACCCAGGATTTTTCTAGCTTTTATCCTTCCAATTCTCTCCCTGATCCTCCTGGTGGGGAAATGAACAAGTGGCTGTGTGGGGCTTGGCTAATGCCTGGGGCTAAACCACAACAAACATTGCAGTACAAATATGCCACACCTGATCCGTAGCCACAAGGAAAGTGTCAGGGCCGGATGTTCTGAGTGTACCTGATGAAGTATAATGGGTCACTTTTAAAACCAGGAGGGGAGAAATGAAACAAAATTACAAGATTTTACTACTTGGGATTTGGGTCACATTTGGCATGAAAGCTCTTTAGGTGGTTATCGAATGTGTGTTAAATAGTGATTGATTATTAAGATCACATTTACTGAAGTTTAACAGCTGGAATAAAATGTGCATCTATTATCCAGTTGTTAAACCTCAGTAAAAAGGTAGATAATAATCACAACTGATTTATTTTACATATAATAAATCTCTTCCTATTCCCTGCAAAGAAATGTTGTATTAGAACCTAAAGTCTTGTAGGAGTTTTTTTTCCCTTTGAGAAGAACCCCGACTATTTCTGAGCATATTAGTCACTGGAGATGGATATATGTCCCTGCAAGAAAACTCTACTGCCTATAAAAATCCTGTGATGCAGCCTGTCTCCCACTCTGGACATTATTCCAACTGGTCCAATAGGACAAAATTCTATGGGATTTATAGATTCCCCAGGAACTGACTCTGGATTTAGCCTGGGAGAGGAGTGAAACCTTATGTGAATTTTTAACCAGGCCTTGAAAGGATGCTGGTTGTGGCCTAAGAGTAGCAGAACCTAAATTTAACTTCTGGTGTAATCCAGAATAAACTGTGGATGCAGCCCATGGAGAAGCTGGAGATGAACTGGAGTTCTGAACTCCTCATGAAAGAGGAATTTTGGCTTCAGAACTGATACAAAACATGCATGAAGTAGATACCCATTTCAAACTGGACTGGAGAGTGAGGAAAAAGGCCTCTCACCTGCCCAAATACTTGAAAACCCTCTTCAGAAACAAACAAACTGAAAAAAAAACAAAGAAAAGAAAACAAAGAGACAAACAGAAGGAGCGCGAGGCTGGGGGTGTGCTGTGGGAAAGAGGTACTCACTTAGTAATGCAGGGTTGCTGAACCGCCAGGCCTCATTGTAGGTCGTGTACTGAGGGTGGCTGTAGGGGTTCCCTGAAAACTCGCTCCCTGGAAGAAACCGAGGAAGGTGTGAAATACAGTTGGGAATAAAGATTTACATCTGCTGTTCCATCAGACCAGTGTTCATGCTGAATCCGTTTACCAGCAGGAAAACTGGTGTATGTAGCTTCTTTGTCTAGCTGGTACTCTGCCCTTAAGTCACTGCAGTGCAAAGCTGCAAAGGTTCAGTGCAAAGTTGCTTACCCATACCATTAATCATCACAAGACTGACCGCTTCACAATAAAAAAATCAGTTCAAATTCAATAATACAAATAAATTATTAGCATGGGGTTTTTTAGTTTCCTTATTTTTCATTGCCTTCTGTCTTCCAATTCTCAAGCTGCAATAGGACTGCATATGCAAGCTTTTTATGCACCTAATTATCAGCTTTCCTGTGAATAACATCTAAGGTTCTTCAGTAGTGTCAAGACATCAGGCATGGAAGGTTGATAGGACAAGCTCACAAGAAACTCTTTGGAACTAGCAGTGCTATTGATGGCAATATGTATCGCTAAGTTTTGTTATTAGGGTACTGAGGGTGATGGCATATTTTTGAAGAGTATCATTCATTTTTGGAAATGTTCTGAGTAGGCTATATATAAAACAAAATGGAAAACACATGAATCACCTTCTTTCTTACTCTGGATGATGGTATTAGTCGGAAAAGTGATTCATACATGATTAACCTCTCTTTTATGCTTAGTTAGTGAGTTATAGAGAAAATTTGCTGCATTCTAGCTCTGGAAAATAATTTTCTAATGATTAGCACTTTAGGTACTGTGCTGAACCTGAAAGACAAGTTGAGCTACAGCTCCCCTTTTCACATTAGTAAAATGGGCCCAAACCAAAATACTTCCAAGCTTTGTGATCTAGTAAGACTCTGAACCAAGATCTGAATGGTGTAGAGTCCTCTAAAACATTCCATTTTATTGTACAGAAGGAGCTGAGTCTCCCTGTTTCTTAGAAGGCTGTGCAGGGTATTTGGTTACTGAAGGGGTATGGTGCTACATTCAAAATAAATAAATCTCCCCCAAACTTAAACATGTATTATTCTATTACGGAAAATCATGGCATGATCTGATCATAAGCTCAATTTAATGTAGTAACAACAGACAATTAATGCCATCTGAAAGGCCTTATGTGCTCAAAAGGCAGTGGAAGAGTAGTGTGAATATTAGCTTCTGGTCTGCCCTATGGCGGAGGTGGAATTGTTACAACAGAAGTGTTTGAAAAACACCTGGCTGTTCCTGCTAGATACCATGGAACCGGAAAAGAAGGTAATGCAAGATGGGATGGATGCCTGTGATACAATTACCAAAGACTGTCAATTAATTATGGCATAATCTCTGCAAATCTCCTCTCACTGGAGTGTTAAAGCCAACACCACAGATTCTCAGATGGCAGAAATGAAGTCTGTTCAAGTTA
Source organism: Coloeus monedula (assembly GCF_965178545.1). Lineage (NCBI taxonomy): Eukaryota > Metazoa > Chordata > Aves > Passeriformes > Corvidae > Coloeus > Coloeus monedula. The sequence continues at coordinate 19,393,086 of NC_138788.1, forward strand.
GGGGATTTGTACTGCTTTAAACTTAAGGAGAATATTTCCAGCAAGGTTTTTAAAAGGTACTCAGGGTGATAACCAAAGTAGTCAGTGCAAAAATGAGTATGAATCAAACCAAATCATCATCCAAAGGTATTTTAGTCAGTAGCTATATTTACAGTAGCTTTTAGTTTCAGCATAAAACCTCATTTTGTGTGAGAGATCTTGCTAACTACTGTTTTAATGATAACAACTCAGCATAATTCCATAGCTAGAAACATCTTGCATCAAAAATCTTGACAACTAGCTGGGAAGGAATAGGTGAAACCTACTAAGATGACCATGCAAGGCACAGTCCAGATTCTTCTCTACTGAATTATCTGTGGAATATACTGGAATGAGTTTGCCTCCCAAAGAATGAGAAAAAAAACTATTCACATGAGAATTTCTCCTTTTGAAGTGCTTCATGTAACATCACTTCACTGTATGGAGAGAAATTGTTCTGATATTTCAACACTTTTCTCTCACCCCCTCCTGAGCTGACACCCTAAACTGTTTATAGTGTTCCTAAAGCACGGGTTAAGCACAGGAGAAAGAGCCACAGCTATGAAGCGCTGGGGAGGAGGCAGGGCAGCCACTGGAAACAGTGTTTATTGACGAGGAGTGAAAGCATGCATGCAGCAGGATAATGAGCTTTTGAGCTCAACTGTGACCAAGAGGAACTGAGCTATCGCCTTCCCCGATCACTAATGAAACAAGTGTAATTTCCTCATCAACATTGGATTCTGTTTAACGACTCCCTGCCGCTGCTGTCCCCGGCCCTCTGCAGGCTCCGCACTGCTCTGTGTATACTGCAGTTCCTTCAGTGGATGCTCATTTCACTAAAACAGTTTGCAGAAACTTGATGTCCTTTCTGGGAAAGAGGAAGAATTGAGACATGGATCAAAGGTATTCTGTTACCTTTGTAGGAAACTTCTCTGAGATCTGTAGGTTAAGTGTAGCCCAATACCTGATTCATCTTTCTGTGAGTGACTAAGCCCTGCTTTTTCAAGTGTGTGCTCAGGACTTCTGGCTTTCATCCATGTTTACAGCTCGAGACCTGAAGTTACAGGAAAAGTAAATGCAGGATATGTATCTTGTCATGTCATCCGCATAAACCTAAGAGACGTGCATTTGCTGGCCGTATTGTGTGAATGTAGGAGGAGACAAGCTCTTCTCTAGACTATGCAAGTAGAAGTCTAGTTGGTCGTCATGGGTAGAACATAGCAGCTTTGATTATTAGCACTGGTTAAACAATCTTCTCAGAAACAGTTTTCCACTGGAAAATGCTGTCTCATTGAAATGGAAATGTTTTGCTTGAGCTTGTCAGCTTCAATAGGGTTTTGGAAGGAAAAGTTCTGAAATTATTGCAAATTGAAAAAAAGTATTATGTTTCAACTTTCTTGTTTTGTTTTATTTTGCCTTTCTCATCTCATTTAATTTCCTTTCAATTCTTTCATTATTTTAATATGTCTTGACATCTAGTACATGTTGATGTTATTGAAATGTTTCATCTTGATGTTTGCAAATTGAACTGTTGCAAGATTCTGACTCCTCATACCAATGCAAGATAAAAGCAAATATCAAGGAATCAGAATTTTGCATGGGTTAGAAATCTGGTTTCTGAACAGCTGTGTGTTTAGCTCTGCACCTTTGTTTAGAGAAGACAGAGCCTCTTTGTCATATTGGCTCATATCCGAACAATAGGTTTGTTTGGATGTTAGTACGTTTCTTAAAGATACTTCCTAAGTAGTCATCTTGCCAGCTCCTTGTTTCCAGTGTAGTTAGAGCACTGACCTCTGAACTTTCTTGGCCTGAGGGCACGTAACAAACCCTTGGCACCTTTGTATTTGATTGTTCAAACTGGACTTGTAACAGAGGTTGCAAGTCAGCACAGAGGATCGATCTCAGGAGGCCTATATTCTGTGCAGTCTGTGCTCAGGGAATCTTTACTATTACTTGGCATCTGTATTTAAATCTTATTGGTTTAGTCCTCTAATACAGAAACGATGAGGCATGAAGTGAGCCTAGCAGGTGGCAGGTTCAGAACAAATAAGGGAGATAGTTTTCACAAAATATGTAGTTAAGCTACGGAACTTCTTGCCATAGGTTTCTATGCATGTTAAAGGCATATATGGGTTCAGGAGACATGTTTTACATTTGTGGAGGGAAAATCTATCAAGGATTTAATATTAAATAGAAAGATACTAAATCTGGTTTAGAAAGTCTCTTAGCTGCAGTGTGGAGGCTGGGAGATCTTTTGAGAAAGTACCAATACATGCTTGCTCTACTCTTACACCCTTCCGCGTACTTCCCCTGTTGGCCCCTGACACGGAGTAGTGGCTGCAGAGATCTGCAGTGTGACCCATTAAAGCCAAGTCTTCTGTTTCTTCCCAGGAAGCCTCTTTATCTCCATCTTGTTGGCTTCAGTCACATTAGAAGACAGGAAGAGAAGGGCTTCCTGGCTGGGTCTGATCAGTGGGATATGACTGAAACAGCCAGAACCTGATGCTCTGTTGAAAGATGCAGTAACTACTGTGGGATGCCCAAATAGGCCACTGGAAAAACTTCCTCTGATTGAATGTTGACATCAGATTTAAAGTAAAGATATCCATTTGACTGGAATAATTTTTTTTAACTTTTAAGTATAACTTAACTTTTTTCTGTATAATTCTGTTCCTTTTCTTTTGGGGAATATTGCTGGGGGTTTTTTGGGACTGTCTTGTAGATAAGCAGCCTCCACATCAAGGAGCTGAAATACCCTGTTCTTGGATAAGTTGATAACTTGTAAGTTGATAACTTATAAGTTGATAACCTGATAACTGCGGTCTTAAAGTTTTTGTCCCAGTTCAGAAGTCAGTATCATCCTTGTGATGAGGACATTAAACATACATAGCAATCACTGAACAGTCTCTATTCAAAGAGCCAGCTATTTTGGTATTATTAGTAATTTCTATATGCTGTGACCTCCTAAATGTTTTGACCATTAACTGATCTACATATTGTTAACTGAATATACCTACTGTTACTGGGGGGAGTGGTGTGGGGGGGTGTTAATTGATTTTATATTGTCTTAGTGGTTCTCTGATTCTGAAGCCAAACCATCTCCCTGAATAATTTAGTGTAGGTCATGCCCTAAAATTTGCCACTGGAACAGGTTGCCCAGAGTAATTGTGGATACCCAATCCCTGAAAGTGTTCAAAGTCATGCTGGATGGGGCTTTGCACCACCTGTAAAGATGTCCCTGCCCATGACAGGGGGGTTGGAACTAGGTGACCTTTAAGGTCCCTTTCAACTCAAGCCATTCTATGATCTGTCACTTAAAGATGTTCAGACTTTGACCTGAAAACATTTCCTATCAGTTGTATTTTCACTGAAGTTAATGTTCATTTAGCTGGGTGTTCCGAGATCTGGATGAGGGTTAAGTTAGGCTTTCCACTCATAAGCCCTGGAAAATCATATGATAGTAATTTAAGAGCTTTCTGTCCTCAGCTTTTTTCTTCTTTGGTTCTGGACTCATCCCTTCAGAAGCAGAGGTTGCAGAACGGGCTGTGCATCTGCACCGTAACCGTCACGACTCACAGCCATGGCCCATAACAAGCAGAAATTAGCAGCAGATGAGTTCTGAGTTCTGAGCTACCAGGTCTGAGAAAAAATCCTACCTCTTCATTTATCTACTGGGGACAACTGTCATCAGAGGAGAGTGGGTAATAGAGCCTGAGGTAATGAACTCTTCAATTGTCCTAGAGTTAATGGTCTTCTCTTCTTCTGAAAGAGTGGGAGAATCCATATACTGAGATAAGGTATTTCTCCAAAGCATTGCGTAGCAAAGAAACAGTTTATCTTTGGATGTAGGAGTAGGTTGATAGTTTCTTGGATTGGAGGCACTATCTTACAAACAGGAGGCGGGTAAGTAGTTGGTTGTTAGAAGTGAATAGTTAGTTTCTCCTGAAATGCTGTTAATCATTGTTGAGTTCTTAGTAAGTTTAAGCTATATAGACAGTAGATCTTCAAATACTGCAGGTATTAAATTACCATTGATAATATTCAGCTTGATGCCATGGCTTTAGGCATAAGGTGAGTTGTTACCCTAAGTTAGTGAATAGGTGAGTATCTTGAGCCATGAGCAGTACAAAATAATCTGCATAGGTCATTGGAAAATAATTATATTAGTTAATGAATACTAGAGTTAATTAATTACCAATTAATTGCCACAGGTTATAGCTAGCTAGCTGCCCATAGCAGCAGTGAATCAGTTACTAGGGGGAAAGAGATACATTACAAAAAGGGTTGTTAGCTACATTGGTTACAGGTAACTGATGGTTTCTTTATGAAAAGAATAGTGCTTCATGTCAGCAAAGCAATAGCCAAGCCAGCTGTGAAAACTCTCACAATGCTGGTAACAGTTCAAACATGTGTGCACCATTACCGAGGGTTGGCACTGACTTACCAGGAACCATTCCTGCAAGAGTTGATGTTGGGTAGCTGCCTTGTCCAGTTGGGGGAACATGGGGTGGGTAGCCAGGCAAGGTGGTGCTTGCCATATCACGACCTGAAAAGGGAGAGAATCGGGACAGGTGATCAATATGGATAAGATCTTTAAATATTGATTTGGTATCACCTTTTGTCCCACTGTCACATGACTTGATAGGCAACTACTGCACCCCCTTCTCTTACATGAGTTCTGTCCACCCACTGAAAATTCTGGGTGAAAATTGGGGGGGCACTTTTGATCTTGCACTGTAAGGATGGATGTTAAAACTTAGCTTTGATGAGGCTCAAAAGAATTTGGTTTGTTTCACAGATTTTGGATCTATTTTAACTAAATCAAAATGGCCCTGATCTGCACAGAGAATGGCAGCATATTCATTGCCAGAGTAGCTGAGGTCCCAAATATATGCAGTGGATGCAGTTCCAAAACTGTGGTGATGTTGCTTTAGGGCGTGATCAATGTGCAAGGCACTGGGAAGTGATCCAAGAGTTTTCTGTGCCTATTTCTCTTCCCACCTTTGCCATTCACCTGCTGATGGTTTTAAGAAAGTCACTTTACCTCTCTGTGCTTCTTTTTATGCTGCAAACTCTTTGGTGCAAGGGCACACTTTTAGTACATTTGCACAGTGCTTAGCATGAGACCAGTACTGGTTGGACTCCTTCCAGGTGCTGGTGTACTACATGTAATAATAGGATCATGCAAATTAGTTTGAGTCCCACTTCTTTTTTATCACAGGTACAAGTTTTTGTTTGTAATACTTAAAGCTGTGATTTCTTTTCACCACCAAAGTAGTAAAGAGGGGTGTGGACTGGGTGAATGATTATAGTTTATTTTTCCTCTCTTAGGAAGTGCAGCTGGGGGCTTCTTGGTTGATGCCAGAGGCATTTCCTCATTTGGACTGGTTGGCCTGAAAATGGGCCAGCCAGAAGGGCATTTGCTGTTAGCGCTTATTGCATTTAAATGAACTAAAATAATCTCAGAAGCTGCTGGGAGTTTCAAGCCAAAGCAAAACAAAACAAACAAAGAAAAACAAAACAAAACAAAACGCTAAATAAATTAAGATAATCTTTCCCCCACAGCTGCTGAGAGATTTACAACTCAACCTCCAACACTGCCTACTGAGATGTCAGCCTGTTCCAGGCATCTAAAGCCTTTCACATTCCCTAGATGAACTGTAGCTCACCAAGAAATTTGTGCCATTTGTTGTTCTTTTGTTAAATTTTGTCTCTCCTGTCTGTTCTAACTGGAGGGCAAGAGTCTGATTCACCTTTAGGAGTGACAGGTTAAATATAGCCCGTTAACACCACTGGAGTCACTGGAACAGTGCTGGGATATGCCAGTGAAAGAAGCAGCAGCACTGGTTTAGCTCTACTACCAGCAGAATGGTAACTGATAAAAGCAGGCCCTGGAACAAGCATGAACCTTGGCTGAGGAATCAGAAATAATTAACAGTTACAAGGCAAAGCAAAAACTAATAAGCATGGAACATTAACCTGAAGGGAGGAAGTTTCTCTGGGATGAGGTAGGATAACCTAGTGTCATTGCTTTCACAGGTCTTGACTAAAGATTACTGAGGTGATTTACTCAAGAAAACAGAAATGAGAGTTCATTCTTTCTCCCTGAAGAGGTTCCTGATCAGTGGCTGATGTTCCTAGCTAACGTCCTCTTAGACAACAGCTGAGCCATTTTCCAGCCACTCCCCAATACCAATAAAAATAAATACATAATGTATCAGGGATTAATATTCTACACTCTTTTACTCTTTTATCACCGTTACTTCTTCAGTGATTTGTAGCTGTATGTTAAGCAGTATGAATAACACCTAGTAGATGTAGTTATTTTTTGTCTCACTTTGGTTTAGGGAAAGAAATTTTTATGCTTAAAATTCTTGTTCTTTTGGTTTCATTTGTTGACTAGCCTGAGAAATAACAACAAGTGATGAGTGAGAAAACAGTATCACTGAAAAGTTAGAGATAACATTATGTAGCTGCAAGCAAAATTTATTCATTTTGACACTTCCATTCATGTGGGAACACATATACACTCACTCTGCTACTTGATGTGTGCACATATGCCCCTGTGTTTTTATTCAGACATGAGCACACAGAGGTTGATGTTTAAAACTGAGCATGGAAAATTTGTTGGGAAGTGATCATCTGTCAAAATCCCAGTCTTGAAAAAGAAGATAACAAACAAGTACTGTATCAGTAACAACAGTAAGAGTCTCACAGAGAAACTCTTAAAATGCTGTTACATACAAACAGGCCCCTTCCATAACATCCTCTCATTACAAACAGGTAGACAGGATTATTAAATTCTTGTACTGCAGGGCTATGGTAAAGCTAGCTCATAACACGCTTCCAACTCCAGCCATTCTTCTCATGCAAGAACCGTCTGAGTGAGGAACAGCACCTGAATCACTGTGACATTGTTTGCGCTTTTGAACACTGTACCATGTCTATCTCCCTATAAGAGTCCTAAGGCAAGTGCCTCTCAAGAAACACAGCACCTTCTAGGCTAGAGGATGGTCATATATGACAGTATCCCCAGATATCTGTAATGTTGTAGAGAGTCAGGAGACTTCTTGGGTTAGGAAGTGCCCAGAACTCAGAGGCTCTTACTGGCTGCAGTAAGGTAGGACCAAGACAGTGTTATGAACACAAGTCTTCTCTGCTGTTACTTGCTGTTTTCCTACATGGAGGTTTACAAATGGAAATCTCACATGACAAGACAAAGGAAGGATATTAAGTCAAAAAAGAAAAATAATATAGGAACATGAAGGAGGCGGAGGTAAGATATGTTTCTTGAGTACTAGGAACTGTGGTCTGCACTAAGACTTGTCTGTTCTGAAAGAGCCCAGATTACATCCTTTGAAAAATGCTTAGTGGTCACCTAAAATGATACCCACTATTTCACCCAAGTCCCCCCTGGGATTCTGCAGCAATGTTGCTTCAGTCACCTTCTCAGGAGTTTCCCTTACTACCTACCTGAAACTTGACCTTCCTCCCCATCTTCCCCTGCTGCCTGCTGCTCATAAGTGCTGCCATCTTCTGCAGCCTATTTCTTCACTCCTGCTCTTCCCTTGAAGGCCACCTGTCTCAGCTCTGTATTCTTTTGACTGTAAAACATAGTCTCTCACACATCCTTCCTGCTCTTGACATTCAGACATGATGCTGGGTTTCTTAACTGCTTGGTCTGCTGTGTGAAGGCACCAGCTCATACTGACACTCCCAAAACCAGTGACTCAAATGCTGCTCACAGCATGGCTATGGCAGTGCTCACCAATGTCTATCTGACTTAGTAGCTACAACCCATGCTGAACAACCCAGACAGGCCTGGAGGTAGCTGGGATCTTCACGCTGCTATCATCTGCCTTGGGCTAGCACACAGTGTGCTGCACCTGCAGTACTCAAGGTATTGAGTACTCAGGGTATTGGATGGCTAATTGAGGCAACACAGGATGTTTTGCTGTATGTGAAATTCTGTACTAAGTCCCAAGCCCAATCCAACTGGGACACCCAGTCACTTCTAGGTAGTTAGAGCTTCTTTTCCCGTTTTGCTCTAAAAATGAAGGACAGGCATGAAAACTTTCTGATTCTTCATGGAGCTGAAAACATATGCTGCATATGCAGACCTAGAACATGGTTGCTCTGGTTCCCACTTGCACTCAAAGAGCTTGCAGCATTTACTGGCCTCCCCGTCAGACGAAACTGAACCCCTTGCCTACAGCATCCCCACTCAGTTCGTGGCCAAGGCCGGTTACCTGCTATCAGAGGCTGGCTGCTGGACTGCCCAAAGTGGGCACCATGATGAAGGAAGGCACTGTAGCAAGGCGTGGACGCATCGTCTGAAAGGGCCATGTGGAAGGGCTGAAGATCAGCCTGCCCAGAGCCGACCGGCGTGGTGGGGGTGAAAGGGGTGAGAGAGGCTCCATGAGGCTCTTGCTTTATACTGAGGGGAGAGGAGAGGTTTTCTGTGGTAGGGTAAGGGATGGACACAGACAGACAAAGGGAACAGGGGAAGGAAGAGGAGGGTGGGGAAGGGAGGAGAGGAAGAACAAAATGGGTAAATGAAAATGGAGTGGTTAAAATCTACAGGGAAATTAATTTTAAAACAAAAACAAAAATAAAAAGGCTAGGAGTAGATCAGAGGAGCCAGTGCTGAGACAACAGCAGTTAATGTGCCTGGGGGCTAGGCTCGGACTGCAGGAATGCCTCTGCAGGGCAGCAGGAGATGAGGGGAATGGAGTGCAGTGGCAGAGGGGAGGAATGGGAGGCAGGAAGAGGAGAGGTGAGGGGGGGAACATGCAGGAGAGGGAGGACAGGAAGAAGCATAGGATTGGAAAGAAGAATGCTCTGAAGCTTTTGTGCTCCCTTTCCTGCTGTTTTTTCTTGCTGGCCAAGGGCATATGAAGATGCTACACTTACACAGTTGGGCCCAAGGAATTACACCGCTTTTTCTCTTCAAACCCAAGGTAACCTTCCTCAGGAGAGCAGTCTTGCTATAAGCATCTATTAAACAGATTGCTGGGTTTAATGGCCAAAGCTTCTCAAGCCAAATTTCATAAAAGTTTGGCAAAAATGGTATAGCTAGAGTTCGAGGAGGTTAAAATACAAATGGGACTGTGCAATTAATAGACAGATGGATCAATCAATTGATCTTTTTCACAGTGGCGCATTTTGGAGATTTAACCATAAAAGCAGTCAGGACCTACTCTGATTATTTCCAGAGAGTAGTTTTGCCAGATAGATACCTTGACAGGGAGACATAATGAAAGAGAGAGAATGTGGGGGACTTATAAAAGGTCTAATTTTCATTGTTGTTTGCATTGGGCCTCCATTTCTGATGTGCAGATTTTCATAGGCACAATAGATTCAGCTTTGCAACTGCTCCTAACTTGGCTGCCAAGTAGGATGTTTGGGAATTGGAGAACTCTGTGACCTAAAGCATGGGTACTCCAGAACACCCACTGTTGATGTGTCAGCAGTAATAGAGTTCTGTATTTGGACATCTGAAAGCAAAGCATGGATGATGTGATCAGATCAAATCCAAATTATCTAGCAAATCATCCATCCTCAGGTAAACAAATTCAAGCCAATAAATGAAAGCCATCTCTCTGCTGTGATGACAACTAGTGCCAATGGCCTATGAAATAAGTTAGTTCTGGTGGTTTTGATTTATATAGAGAAATAGAAATATGACATATAATTAGGTCATAAATCTGACTTCATTAATGTAGAACTGGCTTAATTAATTTTAGGCACCTTGTTGCAAGGCTGTAGTGCTCACCTAGACAATAAAGGGCTGGGCAATTTCTCTCTGCGAATGCTGTTTATCCTGAGACATTTGTTTCCTAAAGATTTGCTACCTGGCAGAAATGATAGTTTGCCATCTGTTTTCTCCTCCAAGTACTTCTAACATGGATGGCCAGCACAGGTCTCTGATCCCCAAGACTTCTTTGCAGGAAAGTTTCAATTAATTGGGAAGAATCAGTCCTGGACAAAAGGGATACAGTTCTTCAAGTCTCTGGTATGCTAAGTAAGGATTGTAATTTCTTTTCCCTTCTTTGCTAGGAAGCTCTGTTTGGCAAGGACCTTTTGTGGAGGATATGGGGAACAGAAGTTGGAGTATCTGGATTTTGTTGTACAGTTAATTAAAGTGCCCAGAGTAGGCAGCACATCAGCACCCATCTTCTGCTTTTTACAACCATACACTGTCCTACTATCCCACTAGTGGAGACTTCATATGCCAGAGCCAGTCTCTGCAGATCGAGAACCCCCCAAGCTATTTTTCTCCTGCATCTTCTCTCATCAGATGGCAAGGAGTGCACAGATTTACTTTCAGACCAGACAGGCAGAGTCATCACCAGCATTCTGGGAGGGCTTGAAGCCTTTATCCAAATAATGTCGATACAAGATAATTTGGATGAAGAGACAGGCAGAGGGCCAAAAGTTCCCTAGGCTTTCACAGGCTGCAAGTGAAGTGATATTTTTCAAGAAATCCATTTGACAGTGATACATAAATAAAGTAGGGACACTTCGGTCCTGGGCATTTTCCATACTCCTTTTTCAGCTCTCTTTATTATACAAGAGACAGCAGGTGTGGGGAGCTGCTGAGGAGGAAAGGGCAGAGAGTAAGGTGGACATGGAAGTGTGGGTGGGCAGAAGCAAGAGGTGCTATGGGCAGGGGTTAATCCTGTTTGCACAGCCCCCAGGCACATTGGGTTTCTTAGTCCCTCCCCTGCTTTATTTCTCTTTTAAAGCGTGGAATTTTCAGCTATAATCCTTCCTAAACCGTGGCATTTTTCAGGCGCTCTGTGTAAGTGAAACCATAATCTCTGGTAAAACAGACTGCTTAAGCTGCTGTAGCATTAGGCCAATCTGATCCAGCCCCTGGATTTCCGCTCTGCCCAGCCACCACAGAGAGGATTTCAGCCTGAAAGACTGTGTAAAGCCCTTGCAATGGGAACAACAGTGCTAGGCCTTGCCTTGCAAAGCTGGGAAGGGTTAAGGGACCAGGAGCTATTTGTCCCGATGTTGTGAGGCTGTTAAAACCCCTGTCAGACTCACAGTGGAGATGAGCCCAGCCCTCTCTTGAACACATCAAGGCTTATGAAGAAAAATTCCTTGCACCTTCCAGAGGCATCACCACTTACTCAGTGTGTGGGGGGATAAAGAAGTCAATGGTAACATGGCAAAGAGACTTGAACACAATAATGCTAAACACTCTTCTCTCTAAGAATAGTGGAAAGGAGGCAAGGATAAGGTCAGACAGCGAATGATTGCACAACCAAAACTCAGACTTTTATGTGTCTATTTATCTGTCTGTCTATCTTTCCCTCTACACTCTGCAACTGCACAGACATAATTTATATGCCATGTATCTTTACTGATGGATGGCATTTACCATTTTTTACTCCTTTGTTGTCCAACTCTCCACTGACTAAAAGCACCAGAATTCTGTCTCTGGTATAACTCCTGCCACTGCTATGCTGGAATAATTGCCCCAGCAGTGAATTATAGCTCCAAAGCATGTCACTGTATACAAAATCAATTGATTGATCTATCTCTCCACCTGTGAATGGCACAGTCCCATTTTTCATTTTAACCACCTCAAACTTCAGCTGCATCTTTTATGTTTTCAATTTTGATTTTTTCCATTCTCTAATTCTTTCATATTTGTGATGGAGAACTTGCCCCTGCCTATCTGAAGTCCTGCTAATGCCAGCAAGCCGTGGAGCAGTGCCATACTGGCTTGTCTATGTTGTGTTGAGGAGTGTTCCTTTCTAAGGCTCCTTAAGCAAATGCCAAGGTATGTCTTGCTCCTAAGGCTGGAATACCAACCTGTAATCAAATGGGGGGAAATGGAATGAGTTTGCAACCCCTTTCCAAAGCAGCAGAAATCTATTCCTGCCCCAGTCTCCTTTCTTCTTCTAAAAGGCAAGCAGTATCCTTGTTTGTAGGAGACAAAAAAAAAATTGCCCACTGTCATGGTGGGGGAAACTTGAAAGTCAGCAGGGTGGGGATATAGGTGGAAACACAGCAGAGAACAACATTTTGTGCATCACCTACTCCTCTCTTTCTGACTGTACTTGCTTTGTTATGGTTGTTTTTCTTCCGTTCTAACCCTTTCCTCTGTTATTTTAGCAAAGAGCAAGAACTGGTGATCTCTAGCCTAAATTCCCACTGCGAATGAAGGGATTTTGGCCAGGCAGAGTGAGAGGAAGATTCACAGCTTTGGGTTCCTATGGAGACTCATCTCAGCTTTTATCATGCTCTCTCGTGCTGAAGGGAAGGGAAGCAGGGAAGGGGGAGGTTGCAGGACTAGATAAGCTGCTTGTTTTTCATTGCTGGCTTCCTGGAGGATAAGCTATCTGCATCCAGTGCTCCTTTTCATTACAGTACACAAAGAATACCAAGATGGCACATCCACACATGACGGATGGCTTTTACACACCCACTCAACACTGCTTACCATTTTGACAATGTTTCCTGTTCTTCGTCTTTTCCTGAGGTCTCTATCAAATATTTGTATGACCCCAGTGCCCCACCCTTTAGAACCCATATCCTTACAGCATCACTTAGGGGTCACTCATTTATCTGTGAGGAACTGAGCCCAGAGAAGAATATTCAAGTTCGTGTAGGAACCCTGTGCCAAAGCTGAATCTTATCTCAGGTGAATTCTATCCTTGTACCCACCTCTGAAACATCTTTTTCTGTATTTGTGTTCTCTATTCCTTCGGAAAGTTTCATTGTGGTAAACAGAATGGGACTGGGTCCTCAGAGCTCATGGACTGGTGAGTTTACACTATAGGCTGTGGAGTCACATCACTTTCTCCTACATGGGAATCTTGCCTCCAGTTCCAAAAGCCATACAAAAGACCAGACATGACTGACACAGCATATTGTTTGCTTTTGCTTACTGTCATGTCAGAAGAACCACTTTTTCTGTTCTTAGTTTCCTAGGTTTTCTGTTGCAAGAGCATTTTGTAAGTTGCACTGAAAATAAAGACTGTCTTCCCTTCTCTGATCATAACAGACCTTTGCGAGAAGAACTTAAAAGTGTGCCAAGATTAGCCTGCTTCTCATTATACCTTTGTCTTCCTACTGACTAGAGAGTGAGCCTTGTGTGTTCAGGTTTATTTTCTGTTTCTGCACACATTAATCCCTGTTCTTAGCCCATTACATTGTTGAGTACGTGTTTAAAGAAACAACCTTTGTAGGATTGCTTTCCCCTAAGAGTCAAAGCTGTTGTGACATCATATTCCATGTCAAATTTTGTAATCCATGTACCTTATTTTTTTCATTAAACTGAATGTTATAAATCTAGGTTTTGTGTGTGATCTGATCAACTGATGCTTTCCAAGTAAGCTGACCTGCTAACTCTGTATGTTACTTTGAAGAGAAAATTATATAGTCTTCATATAGAGTTAAACATGGAGCTTCCAGTAGACCTGTGATCTGGACTTACTCTTTGAAGCTACTTGAGTACTGATTAATCACTTGAGAACTCCACTGAAGTCTATTTCATATGGCTCTCAGTACATTTGTTTAAAGATGGACCTGAAGAGGGAAGATATGCTTTAAAGTCCTGCATGGAAGGGAGAAAGATGTGTATGCAACTTGTGCACTTGGCAAAGAGAAATTCAGTGGAGTTTATCCTGTCCCCTTTCTTGAGTCCCATTGGATTTGGCAAGTTCTGCCTGTCTTGAAATATAATGTGCTTATTCCTTGTTGGTTTGGGACTTGAATGTTACCTCTTAAACAAGATGCTTTTGAAATATGTACTGGGCAATGCAATTAGAACCTGTTAGTTTTTCATGCAGTCCTCATCACAGGTAACTCCAAGGTTTCATCATAATGGTATTTTACTGATCACAAGATAGGATAGATCTTCCTTGGTAACCCACAGCAGTCCTAAACTTAAAAAGATGGGACAAAGATTACTCCAAGCTCTCTAGTTCTCTGAAAGACTGCAGTAGGCAATTTTGGTTGTACAAGAAGTGAAGAGAAATTCTGATTAATTCCAGTACAGCTGATGGACATCAAAAGTTATTAATGTCTGCTTAACTCAGGTATAAAGCACAGTCTTCGCTACACTGGGCAAATATCTACATCATAAGAATTTTTATCAAAGTTGTACTTCTTGGATCCTTCATTTAACCTCAGAAGAAAAGGCAAAACTTGAATTTCTGGAAAGACAATACAATACAATTATTTTCTTTTAAAAAGTCCCCTTTTGTCCAGCACCACAGAGTGTGGCAGCCTGCAATGCTGTCCTCTTGCTGAAGAAAATTGGACTGGGAATGCCAATTCACTGCCATTGTCATTATATAACATTATTGTCACTCACTGCTATTGTTCACTTAAATACTAATTTAAGGAAAGCAAAGATATTATTTCTTTTGGGTCCATCAGTTTCTGTGTTCTTTGGTTGAATATGCCTTTAAAGCCCACCAGCTGCTTTCTTCAGCATCATAAAATTACTGTCAGTGAAAATTCCACTGAATGCATATAAAGTTTAAGTGATTCCTTCCCCTCCACCTCCCGTTCCTGTCTGTTCCAGGGATCATTCATCTGACCATCTATCACTCTCAGCCATTTGGTCCCAGAGAAGAATAGTAACACCTTTTGCTTTTACAAATTCCTTGACTAGATAAGAAGATATTATCTCTTCTTAAGGAGGGGAAACAGTTGATTAAACTTGGAGGTCCTGTGGACATCTGCTTTCGCCAGTTCCTCATCTTAAATATGAGAGGCTTGCTCACAGAAAATATGACCTTCATTTTAGTAAGACAGGATAGTAAGAGCCTTGTAGCAGTCGCATGAATGATTATCATATTCCATTCTCATGGCATTGGAGCATCCAGAGGTGTGCCTAAGAGGCTGCTTGACTGCTGGTGACTGCAGCCATGCTGCTGTGCTGCTGAGCGGGGTCAGCATCTGTGGGATCTGCCATCACCAAAGCCAACTTGGGCCCCCACAGCAGTTTGCTAAAGAGGTTTTCTTAAGTCAGCTTAGTCAAGCCCTAGCCAGGGCCATTGCTCACTGGTATCAGAGGCTAAATTAGACTGGAGTAAGACAGGAATTTTTCACCAGTACAAACAAGGAAAAGGGGAAGGAAATGCTTCCGCTCTCACCATAGCATTATAAGTACAACTGAATGTAATGGTCAGTTTTAGTCATGATTTAAAACAGCAAGCTGGATCAACTTGTTTTACATTTCCACTGTGAGGCTGTTTTCTACATGCTTGAATTTTATGGGACGTAACAGATATTTTGACAAATACAAAATTTACCCTAAACATAGTTATTTCAGTTTTTGCTAAGTAGATGAACTGCATCATGTGCACATTTATTTAAGCAATTATGTTGTTTAATATAATTTGTCTTCACATATTATTACATGGGAAAATAGTGAACAATGAGTCCATATTACTATTTTATTAGATTATTAACTTTTTACTTGTTATCTGTGTCAAGTTATATTTGGATGGAAATTAGACTTAAATTAAACACAGTATTTGTAATTATTCATGCTAATTAAATAAAATGACCATAAGTTCCCTGACTTCCTAAATATATTAGAACAGAAAAGCAAGCTTTTCTAATCAGGTTTTGCCTTAAAAAATTATTTATTAAATGGAGGAAAGGATAGATATAAGGAGGAAGTTGGACTGATTTAAGAACCCTATTTTAAAACTTATAGATTTCATCCTTTCATACCAACTCTAATTCACTTAATTTGAGGAAAACAAATGTTCCTGCTTTTTCAAATCCTAGTTTGTTTCTTCATTTTAAATGACCAGGTTATTGAACTGAACAAAATTTTCTTTGGTTCACTCACTAATTTTAAATGAAGGAAATAGTATCTTTTCACCTGGCAGGAGGCTAAGGTTCTCAAAGGATGGTTTTGCATTTCAGAAAAATTTTGGATCCAAGTGTCTAGCCACTGATTTCTCCATGATTAGCATCACAGCTTTCTTGAAAACTTTCATAGAAATCAGATGCTGTTTGAGTACTGCATTTTTTATGTCTTTCAGTTATAGCAAGTATCCTTTTTAGTCAGTAATTCCAACTATTTTTTGCATACATTCATGTATGAATTTAAAAAATAAACTGAAAAAAATCTGATCCCATGTCAGAGAGGGGAGGTCTAAAGGAAAGTGAAATCCATGAACTTTTTGCTTTTGTGGTGCCTTTGTTTGATACACCATGAGTTGTCATCAGGATTTCTCAGCCTGGATGATATTTGTTGCTTTAGGGAAAAAAAATATTTCCCAGAGAGAAGGAAACATTTTCCATATAGTACATGGTAGGTGTTTTGGTGTGGGTGGTGATGACTTTAAAAGTTCTGTATTCCTGTTAATAGGTGCTAACTGTAGCAGAGAAGCACTCATAAACCTCCTCACAGGAAGAGAAGGGGACACATACTCCCACTTCAGTCACCGTAGAAGTTCCTGGAGTGATGGGGTTTTTTTCATCTTGTCTTTTACCTTTACTTTTTCTTTGTACCTCTCACGGATTGTAGTGGGCTCACAAACAAGGTCTATTTAGTTAAAACTTCTGGGATTCAACTAAAGGAAATTTTTCTTCACCTTTCCTGTAAATTTATGACCCATCCAGTAGGTAAACCCTCCCCTTTAGTAGTTAACAAGCAAGTTTCAAGCCATACATGAAAGGTCCATCGTGCTGTAGTACTGCCTTTCTGTTGGGTAACTCCTGGGCTAGATAATTGAGTTGGAAAGGGCTCTGTTCCCAAACGATTAATCTAAGTCCCCAGAACCTGCTTTGAAGACATCTCACTTCTTTGCACAACTATTCCAGAAGCTGGGACTTTTGGTAGTGCTTAAAGACAGATCTTAACCTTTGTTCTTTTCTTGATTCAAGGCTTCTGTGAACATCCTTGTGCTTTTAAAGTACTCCTATTGCTAGTGCCAAAATCTTGAGGTTCTTCTCCACTCCCCTCTTGGCTGTTGAGTACCTACCTAGCTATTGAGTACCTTCCAAACTCAAAGATCCATGGAAACGAGTGAAAAAAGGAAAGCTATTGAGGTTTTCTGTGTTTACCTAGTCCTGTAGAGATTTATGCTCATCTGCTTTGACTGTTTGCCTTCAAGAGACATAATTGAAGTAGAACAACTCTGAACAACAAAATTCTTGGAACAGTGTTCAACTGCATGTACTTGCTTTATCATGGTATGTTCAAGCTTGGATCTTTGCTTCTAGGAATTCTGACCAAAGATACTGTCCAAGAAACTGAGAGGGATCTACACCAATCCAGCTATGAGAGCCATGCAATATCAAGGCAAGATGTAGCTGGTCTGCTGGCCTGTGTGTGCAGTAACTCTTAAGAGCTTTCTCTTTCTGAATTGTCACAAGGAAGTTGAAAATTTCTGCATTGTCTGTTCCATATGCAGGACAGCAGAGTATGTTTCCTAGCCTAGGGTCCAGCTAGTCCCTAAGTGTCAACTCATTCATGGTAATTCCTTGCATGTACTTAATAGGGAGAAATAAGGATGACCTGTCTGCTCCACAGCAAAAAAATGCTTTAGGAGACATGAGTAATAAATGAGCCATCTAAGACATGTTAGTAGAATAATTGTCTGAAGGGGAGTGTTTGATATCGGCAGTACTAGGTAAGGCTGGGCTGTACATAGCTGTGGTGCTAAGCTGTGTCTTTGAATAGATGCCCAGGACTTTGGGGAAGACCTGGCTTGTTGAAGTGGTGGTTGCTTGTTTTGCTGCATTTTCAGCTCTTCAGTTCCAAGAAGCCCCCAGACAAGTCCCCAGATAAAGGGATTTCAGTAACACTGTTCCTTAATGATCTCACTACATTTCAGAATCTTAGGTAGCTACATATTGTTGAGGTTTTGATGGCTTTTGGAGGGGTGTGTTCTCAGAATGGTATGAACTGAAAGAGCTTGCTGAGGACAGTTAGTCATGAGCCCGAGAGAAGGACTTTCTCTTAAGTCTTCAGAAAGGACAGAATCTAGTGTCATACAGCTTTGGTTTGGAAAGACCTAGCGATATTTTCTTCTGTCTGGGAAGACTAACCTGGGGAGACTTGCTTGTAGACTGAAGCTCTAAATCTTACATTTTGAAGTGACTGCACACAGAATTTGTACCCTGAATGCATAGATTTGTTTCACATTTGTTTCAGGTATCACCTGGATTCACAGACTGCCCTGGGACAAAAGTAAGAGGCATTCTGAGGATGACACCATAGCAGCAAAAGAGGCAGCCAGCAATTCAATACTCACTATTACTCCAATATCCCTTCACTGGGAGCAGGATCTGGGTGGTACCAAAGAAATCTGCATGCCTCTTCCTTAATTTCCTAGCTGGGGTAGATCAGGAGGCAGCACTGAGTTACTCACCTCTCTGGTCCTTCCTGAAAGCATTGCCCAGCCCCATAGCAAACGTATCATGAATCATTCATCTTTAATAGATTATGCAAATTGAGAACATCAGATCAATGAAGATCAATACCTGCAACCATTTAATTGCCAGCAAAAACATTTTAAGAATGAGCATTATCTGAAGTCTTTTCTTGGGTAATGGCACCATTAATCCAAACATTGGATCCTGGCCTAAGTGTAGAGGAAAAATTCTCCGCCCCTCTTCCCTTGATGCCTTTCAGGGTGTTGAGGGGCTTTTTCTTCCCCTTTTCATTTCCAGTTTCTGAGTTTCTCCATCATTACAACCAGTGAACAGCTCCCAGTGCTAATAGTTCTGCTTTTGTTACTCTGCACTGATTGAAATGTCGCATACAGATTGAGATGTTAGTGCTAAGTTGCCACCTGGGAATGTCAAGCTGGGTCTGAAATGAACTTTTCTCACTCTTGGATCCAGATGGATCAGATGGGGATGTTCTCAAGCTGAGCTGGGAGTGTGGCAGGGAACAGAGTAGGGGTGGCACAGGTTGGGGGGGACATGAAGAAAATTTTTTGTCTTGGCCTATAGTCTCTTCTGTGAGACCAAATCTGTCTCCTGCTGTGCCCTTGTGAGAGTCATGTCCAAGGCCTGTGTAGTGTCCCAGCCTTCAGGAAGCCTGCTCTCACATTAACAGGCTGGAATGCACCATCTTCACTTAGGGAAAAGGACTAAAAAGAATTATTTTCATGGTCCTTTTGAATCTTAAACTCTGATTGTAGACATGTCGCCTTTGCATTCAGCTGTGGGGATTTGCCTTGCTCTCCTACTGGCTTTGCTCCCCAAAGACAAGAAGATATTTCCTGTAAGAGATGTGGATCTGCTGAACAGTAGATGAACACCAGCTGAGTTTTGCAAATACAAAGAAAAGTAAAACACTTTTGCCACAGCTAGGCCGTTTTTTTTTTTTTCTGGTTGGCTAAGAAACTGCATGGCTACAGGGATTCTGACTCAAGCCTGATAGCTGTAAAAGCCGTGAAAAAGGTCTGGGGATGTCATGCTTTCTAGACACTTCCTGAATAATGTAGTTCATCTCCCATGTTCTCCAAAAGATTTTGCAGACCTCACACTGGATATTCTCTGTGTTTGAGTTAACTGTTACTAATCCTGCCTGGTCCCAAAGTTCTTGGTAGCCAAAAGTTGCGTGCAACAATATGCTCTTGGTCAGTGCTTGCTGAACAAGCAATGATTGCCTGCCTCAGCCATGAGCTGCTTTGACATTGGGGGCTATTAGCTGGGGCTTCTGCAAGAGAAAAATGAGATACAAACTCCAGTGCTCTTGATTCTGTGCCATCAGAGGACTGTTTTGGTCAAGGGACAAGAAGCTTCTTCCCTTGCTAACAGGACTGAGACCTCTTTGTCTTGAGTTGTTTCTCAACTTCTGCCGTGAGGTTTCTAGAGGGGCTAGAGAAGTTGTCAAGAAAGGGGGATATACCAAACAGGGGCAAGTCACTTGAGCCTTGCAGCCTCTTTAGCTACCCAGGAGGAGATGTTCAAGTCTATGGTAGCTGTGTGAGCAGCCACAGATGGCAACTAAAGCCTTGAGAAGAAGGGCCGTGGCATCAGAATACTTCCTTATGGCTCTAGACACACACAGGACCGGCAGTCTAACACCAGTATCAGGACAGTGTGGGAGTGACCTGTGGCCCCAGGCCAAGCTGTGCCACTCAGGTTCTGCACGTGCCACCAGCAAAAAGGAAGTTTCAGTGATGCATCTGCACAGAGATTGCCTCCTATTTCTCTGCATCCAGATTTGTCTGCTGTCATGTGCTTGCTCACAGTTTCTACTCTCTCAGACATATCTGAGTTTATATGTGCCCACACATGAGGAAAGGCTGCGAACAAATTTTTTTGCCAGCTTTCATTAGAGACTCATGGGCTTAAGCAGGAGGGAGTTTAGCATTCACAGTTCAGCAGATCTTGGTATTTAATTTGCAAATGCCCCTTCCAAATGCCAGGGCTGAATAAAACTTAAATTATTATTTCTCCAAAAGAAAACCAAGTGGAGGTAATGGGTAAGCTATGACCCTGTTGTTCTCAGATACAAAGGAAAAAAATCACAGTACGCATTTGGACATATTTGTCCTCCACCAGCATCCAACCCTAAGCCCCATCTGGGCACACAAGTTCGTGATTCACGTCTGGGTTTGCCTGTCTTTGAGTCACACCTGGACACATCTAAGTGTACCCAAAACTGCCAACACTCTGAATTTCAAACTTCTTTTGAGCTCTTATGTTCTCCACAGTCTTTCTGTCTCTGTCCTTGTTTGCCACAGAGGGGTATCTTGCATTAGCAGAAAAAGCAGAAGCTAATGGTGATGAGGGAAATAAATAAAAAGCTTGGTTTTGCTGTTTGGTCAGGCAGCTTACCGGTCACCACAGGGTACGTCTGGGGTCCTGACACATTTGTCCCCAGGTCTGGGTTAGCAGAGGTGGATAGACTTGATTTGACTTCATCGAGACCAGGGGTCAGAGCTGGGAGGGAGTACTCATTACCCTGGGGAAGAGAGGAGAAAGACAGCTCGCTATTGATGCGATGGGAGAAAGGGAAGGGTGTACAGATGGGGGGGAGGAAGAGTAGAGATGCAAACCCCTGCACAGATGGAAGAGGAGGAGGAGGAGGAAATGGAGAAGATGAAGTGACAAGAGGGTTGAGGAGGATGAGGGCAGGGCATCCTAGGATGAACTGTCCCACCCGCCTGCTTGGTGCTGTGAAGGGGAAGAGGGGTGAGGAATCTGGCCTGTTATCTGTGGTATGGCTGAACCTTCGTTCAGTGCTGTGGGGATGGCTGTCTGTGTCTGCCCAGGGGAAAAGAAAGGGGAAATCCACATCCCCTCCTCTTGGCTGAGTGGAGATGGGAGGTGTTTGCCCTGATGACAAGGACAGCTGGGGCATAGGACTACAATGACATGACTAGGACAGGCGGGCTGTAGGAAGCAGCCAGTGTTATCCCACTGTCTCCAGGGTCTCTGCCTGGGTCGCTTGCCTCCCCTCCACTGTTACCTCTGTCCTAGCTTTTTAGAAACAAAGCCTCATCCGCTGCCTCTGTCACTCTGTGCATTGGGGTATGAAATTGGGGAGGGGGGAGCCACATGGCTAACAGAAGGGTGGGAGGGGGAGAGCCATTGAATCTGAAAGGGTGTCCTGTCCGAAAGGCTCTGGTAATTGCCTTTTTATTGTGGCAGCCTCCAGACCAGACGCGGGAGCTGGAGAAACCAGGAAGGCTACAAAACAGCAGGAAAAGTTGCTCTGATTAATATTACGTTAAATTAAAACTGATTTTCTGCTCTTTCTCCTCCGTTTTTTTCCATGCACTTCCCCAACCCCCTCCCCACATCTTCCCCTCCTCCAGCAGGCTCCACGCATACTGCCCCCTCCCCGCCCCTGTCCCTGCTTGGCTAGGACTGCCTAGTCATTTCCAATTCCTTCTTGTATTGATCTTCCTGTAGAAATCAGTTTTGTAATTAGCTGCAAATTAGGCCTTCTACTGGGGGTGAGCCTGCCCCCTGATTTATCACCAGAGTAATTCGCTGTGATCGGAGAGAAATTAAAATGAACTCAATTAGGCTTTGGATTTGCTTTATGGGCCCTGCTCAGAGTTTCAGGGGGAAAAATGACTGTGCTGGTGCTTAATAGTCTAATGAAAGTAAATAAAGGTTATTCATTGTAATAAACCCAGGGACTCTGGGATGAAGGGAGTCCACAGCCAGCCTCTCCTTCTCTTCCTTTGTTGGTTTATGGCTTGGGGCGGTTTAAAAAGACTTTTGATTTTCATTTTATTAAGACAAACAGCTTTTGGGATAAAAGGCCGGGAGAGCGGGGGAGTAAAGAAAAGGTGGGCAGAGCTGCAGAAGTGTGGAAAACTATGTTGGAGATGGGAGTCAAGTCTCAGCCTTGGGCCATGAAGGAAAATGATCCATTAAAACCAAACCCTGTGGCTCGCTGGTCACCAGTGGGATCTCAGTGTGCAGGAGTTTCTGTGCAGTGCTGCATGCCAGTGAACATGCATGAGGGTGTAGGCATGTTCATGGCAAGAACAGGCTTGCATACAGACAGGTGTGCGTGCAGAGGGAAAAGATGTTACGGGGACAGAGGAGAGCACAGTGTGCATGTATACAGCCAGTTCACGAGAGGAGGTAAAGCCTGTGTATACACGAGTATCAGCACAGTGATATAGTTACAACCAGACAGAGCTGTAAAAGGTACGTGCACTAACAGGTCAGTGTCAGAACAAGGGGTGGAGAGGAGGAGAGGGATTTTGGTGAGGGAATCTCCCTGCCATCATCCTCTCAGTGCCTGTGGGTTCCCATTACCAGGCCAAGCCCTCACCTGCTCAGATTTGATGTGCTCTGATGTTTGAAAGACGTCAGGGTAAGAAGGACGCTCAAAAACTCGATCTAAAGCTTCCAGCTGCTGCTGGGTGAAAGTGTCGCCACGAAGGTGCTTCCGCAAACTGTCCACGCTGCTCTGGGAATCTCCATTGGGAACTGAGCCCTCGGATACATCTGCAGGGCACAGACAGAGAAAACAGGGAGTTAGCACCACCCTGGCTTGAATTGGTAATGGATGCAGGACAAGGACAGAGTGAGAAAGAATGAGGCTCTCTGCCTCCACCCAGGTAGCTGTGCCACTCCTGAGGGAAGAGGAGGCTGCAGGGATCCAAGAGGAGCCCCCTCCTCTCCGATGGAGTGGCCAGGCTGCTCCAGTGGGTTCTGTGGGACTCTCCTGCCCAGGATGAGTGAGGCTGTGGAGAATAGTGCTTAGCTCAGAGATGAGTTTCGGTTCCGCTGATTTTCGGTGTTAAAAATTGCCAAATCTCCACTGCTGAGCATAAAATGGGAGCAAAGCAAAGCGATTAGCATCGCTAGAAGACCACTGGAGAGGCAGTTCACAGAGAAACAAGAGTGCTGAGGATGGGCTGTACTGGAGACAACTGAGGAAGCCTGCAATGGGAAAGAGTCTCTCTTACAGCTTGGAGGGGAGCCAGTCTCTGTTGTAGCTCCCCAGTCCCATGAGCAGCTATCACTCTTGTAATTTCCTTCTCATCTGATCATGTCCTAGATGAGTCTTTCATCCCCCTTAGATAACAGGAAAATCTGGTTTCTGACTCCATGTTTGACCACAGACCAATCTCTCCCTGTGGGGCAGCTGTCCCATCCAAAAAATGTTGGTTTCTGTCCTATTCACCTATGTGTAGCTTGTGATTTATCATGACCTGTTATAAATTATCTGTTATAAAACTCCCTCCAAAATGAGATGAATCTTTGTCTCTGCCAGTCTCCCTTCTTATCCAAAATGAATTATTGTGTTACAAAACCTAGTCCTGTTCAGTGGGAATCTACCTTCCTGGTATTCCTTTGTTCTTACTAGGAATATAGCTGCCTTCTGGTAGAAGCTTCCCTATAAGTGCATCTCTGTCCCTACAACAGTCCTCTGACACAGTCCAATTTCACAGCAGTGTCTCCTGCCATGTTTCAGGGTGTCTCTGTTTCTGTTGTGCCATCCCACATCTCTTATAGCCCACTCATCCCCTCTGCTGTGAGTCTGTTATAAATGCCCTGCCCCATCCGAAGTGAATCTTTTCCTGTGATAAACCATCTGATCACCTATATGGGTTTGGTTTGGGTTTTTTTCCCCTGTTATCTCCCAATTCAGATGAGGTGCATTTTTCTCTGTTATAACCCCTTTTTATCTCCAGTGAGTCTCCTGCTATTAGCATCTGTCACATCCAAGGTGAGTCTGTCTGTTATAACCTCCTGTCCCAGCTGAAGTGAATCTTCCTCTGTCATAATCCCTCATCTCATCTGAGGCAAATCTGCTCATTATAATCTCCTCCAACTGTGCTGAGTATCTTTCTGCTGTCACATCTCAGCCTAACTTTGGTTAGGTTATATATAGGTGTTTTATATATATATATATATATAGGTTAGGCCTGGTTATAATTCCCTGCATCATCCATGCTGATATACCTCCATACTCTCCATCCCTACCTACTGGGCTTCATCAGACACAAGTCTGACTGCCCTATCACCCTGACTAACCTAAGATCAGGTTCTTCCTCTTGTGCTGCAATTATCTTCCTGGTTTTTCACTAATATGCGTCATACTTAAGCCTTTCTCAGTGGTCTCTAGTCTGTGAATCTCAGAAACCTGCTGTCTGTCAAGAAATTGCTCGAGGGTTCTGTATAGACCTTTTCCTTCCTCCATGCAATCACAAGGTGCTCATGGACACATGATGCTCCCAGGAGCCTGGAGTGACATTCACTGTGCAGCATCCAGAACAATGGCACTCTGCTGCTTCCTCTTCTAGCTCACGGATGGTGCCAAGATGGTATTTTCCTGGCACAGTTAATGCCCAACTGGTGCCTGAGAGTTACAACTGAGCCTGCTGCCTTCTGGCTATGAGATATATCCGTTTATAGGTGATTATACGATATGATATAATCAATAGTACATTATATACAGTAGCGTAGTACAGTACCACTCACAAGACCATAGAAAATATTACATATTGATTTGTCCCTGCCAGCAGCCTTCCCTCGAGCAGCCTCTTCTCTCTTTCTTTTCCACCCCAAGTCAGAGTAAGGCTGTTTACTGGCACTGATCCCTGGAGTTTTCTCCTCTCCCCAGGCTTATTTGCACAAGAGAAAGTTATCAATTTCCTGAAATCTGAAGTTCATTACAGATTTGACTAAGAAAACAAAGCAAAGATCAGGCTTGGTGGACTGCACACTGTGTGGGTCACTACAGTTTTCATGTTTTAGATGGACTGGGCTGTTTCTTCAGGGGGTGGCTTTCTGGAGGACTAAGAGAATTCTGGTCTTCCCTGCAGAAAGCTGGCACAGAACTCCTGGGTCCAGACTCAGAAAAAAATGTTTCTGTATCAGCCTCAACCTGTCTGCAGCCCGTGAAGCTGTTTGCCTTTGAGGATTTTTCCACATGTGTCAGTCAGTGTGCATGATTGTACACACCATGATGCTAATACACATGGGTATTATTGCAGTAGATAATTATTCTGGTATTCTTTAGATTCTGCATCACAGTACATGCCTGACCAGGCATTTGTCTCTGGTTGCTGGTTTTGACTATATCTGATTTTCAAGGATGGCAGCCCTATACTCTGCATGGTGTTTGGTGTGAGTGGACAGGTGTACAGTAAAACTTTCACTGATTGTCATTAAATCAGATTTTACCCTTAGTGAGTTGCCCTGGGTGGTTACACAGATTTGTGCACACATGCACATGTATTTGCAATTCTGTCTGCCTTCAGAGCCCTGAGCACATGTGTCTTCCATGTGTGCACAGGCCATGCCTTTGTGTGAAGAAGCTGAAATCACAGCTTTCTTGAGTCGCTGTAAGAGTCTCTTTTCCTTCATTTATTCAGGGGCCCTTCAGATCTTGACAAATCTGTCACTCTAAATTTGCGAGAGATTATGGTGCTCTCTGCCTAGCACGGAGAGAGGTGATATATGATATCTGCTGCCCCTATTGATTGCCTGATCTGGTGGCAGAGGGCTGGCGAAATGAACTTGAAATGAACATCATGCCTCAACTCATTGTGCGTATAATACACTACTTAATCCCACATTTTTGAGCCGCTATGGAATTCAATTGATCAATCATGTCCCTCTGATAGTACTGTTTTAGGGGTTATTGCTGCTCTGCTCACTGACCTTTCTATTTATTTATTTATTTGTGTCAGTGTGTGTGT